>NC_134208.1:48090000-48715000 GCF_965140235.1 Caretta caretta | reverse complement strand
CTACAAACTACTTCACCTAAATATGTCAATCTGAGCCAGAAGCTACAGTTAGCATTTTTGGAGATGCTTCAGCTATTCATGCTGCTTGTGCTAATGGACTAGCCCTTCTGTCTCTCAAACATACCATCTACTCAGTTTCTACAGAGTTGTAGATGGAGATTTCAGTAATTCAGGGTACGTCTACACTACAACTGGTCGGGTGCCATTGTAGAACTGTAGTGTAGATGATTGCTACACGAACAGAAAGACTTTTTCCATTTATGCAGTTAATCCACGTTTCTGAGATGTGGCAGTTAGGTTGATGGAAGAATTTCTCCATTGACCTAGCCACACTGAGGATTAAGTCATCCTAACTACAGTGCTCAGGGCATGAAATTTTTCACAGCCCTAAGCAACATAGCTAGCTTGATCTAATTTTTAAGTATAGATGAGGCCTCGCTTTGCTCCTTGACTAAGCACTAAAAAAGGAGATCAAAGCTAATCAACCATGTCCTCCCCACAGAGAGTAGGTGCCCCAACTCACCTGTCAAGCTTAATATGAATTGAAGGAAAACAATTTCCACGTTAGAGAGACCATCTCTACACTAAGACATGGTAAAAAAACATCGCTTTTCAGCAAAGCCTTTTCTTGTACTTTTTCTAAACTTCCCTTTCTTTTATTAGTGATCACACTAACACACTTTTGCAAACAAAAGGTTCATCCTTATAATCAATTTTTACTTCCTGTTCAGTTTGTTAAAAGTCATACTTCAGGATTTGAGAAAATATTCCCATATAAGGAATTGATGCTGCAAAAACTGGACTGTGGACCAGTTGAATAAATCAAGAAATTAGGTATAGAAAGATGGGATTTATTCCATTTTGCACATAAGTATCTTGGAACAGTAGTAATGATGGCAAAGGAAATTTAGATAAAACACACAAAAAATTTTTTTTCTGCTTGTTTTTAAACTAGCAAATTATATTAAAAAATCCAAATAAGCAGCACCTCTTTTTAAAGAAAATATCAGCAACCATGGGGGAAGGATGATCAGGTTGCTTTACAATGGGGTTCTATAAATGAGTTACAGAAGACACAGTATTTTTATTTGCACAGCACCAGCGTACCAGGCCTACAACCAGTTGGGAGAAAATAGTGCAGTCTGGTCTATGGAGTAAAAACATTTTCATACAGGGAATGACCATATATTAGCACAAGCTACTAAAATTAATGTGATTCACAATACTCGTGCAGTTAGCTGAGTGAAATGACATCCCCAAGATTAGTATTTATTAACTAGACAAAAGACAGCTGTGACTGCAAATCACCTTACATGTTTTTACTTTGGTTTATACGCAAACACTGAGTCTAAAACTATTAAAATTCTACATAAAGAAAAATACAAAATCAGTTCTGAGTTTGTTTTGGAAGAATCATTTCAACTGATAATGCCCAAGAATGAAATAATATAACATACTCACATGAACATTGGAGCTGCTGCTAGGTTCTTCATCATCACTACTGACAAGGTCAATGCAGTCAAGCACAGGTCTTGAAGGCCCTTCCTAAAAGTGGTTTAAAAAAACATTGTTGTTTTTCTTGAAGTAAAATTTATATAGACTAATATATTGGATCCAGTATATCACATATATGGATACACTGGCCAGTCATTTCATGGCGTGTTCACAAATGCCATTAATGGGCTTCTCAAGCACATGCTGTAATATAATCTTTTTACTTAGCACCCAGAAGCCTGCAATTGGTCTTGGTCTTCCTCTTCTCCATTGCTTCTTCTGTATATAAAAGTCAAATGGTGTAATCAACTTGAAATTGTTCATTTTATTTATCACTCTTCTATTTGTCCCCTCACCACCTCACTTTCTATTACATTCCTTTTTATTGGTTTTTAGTTTACCATGTTCACATGCTTTAAGGAATACCATGTCAGTGAAACAAACATCCCTCCCTGTTTCTCCAACTGCACTTAGGCATCAGTCTATTATCAAGAGATGGAATGCTAGATCTCACTATACAAAGTGAAAAGGAGTACTTGTGGCACCTTAGAGACTAACCAATTTATTTGAGCATGAGCTTTCGTGAGCTACAGCTCACTTCATCGGATGCATACCGTGGAAACTGCAGTAGACATTATATACACACAGAGACCATGAAACAATACCCCCTCCCACCCCACTGTCCTGCTGGTAATAGCTTATCTAAAGTGATCATCAAGTTGGGCCATTTCCAGCACAAATCCAGGTTTTCTCACCCTTCCCCCCCGCACAAACTCACTTTCCTGCTGGTAATAGTCCATCCAAAGTGACCACTCTCTTCACAATGTGTATGATAATCAAGGTGGGTCATTTCCAGCACAAATCCAGGTTCTCTCACTCCCTCACCCCCCTCCAAAAACCACACACACAAACTCAATCTCCTGCTGGTAATAGCTTATCCAAAGTGACCACTCTCCCTACAATGTGCATGATAATCAAGGTGGGCCATTTCCTTAATTTAGGCTTAAATAGAGACTGGGAGTGGCTAAGTCATTATGCCCTTGCTATTTCCTACTTGCTATATACTATTTCCCCTTGCTTTTTCCTACCCTCCCCCACCGCCAGACGTTCTGGTTAAACTTGGATTTAAACTTGGAGAGTGGTCAGTTTGGATGAGCTATTGCCAGCAGGAGAGTGAGTTTATGTGTGTGTGTGTTCCCGGGGGGGGCGGGGGTGAGAAAGCCTGGATCTGTGCTGGAAATGACCCACCTTGATTACCATGCACATTGTAGGGAGAGTGGTCACTTTGGATGAGCTATTACCAGCAGGAGAGTGAGTTTGTGTGGGGGGGGCGGAGGGTGAGAAAACCTGGATTTGTGCTGGAAATGGCCCAACTTGATGATCACTTTAGATAAGCTATTACCAGCAGGACAGTGGGGTGGGAGGGGGTATTGTTTCATGGTCTCTGTGTGTATATAATGTCTACTGCAGTTTCCACGGTATGCATCCGATGAAGTGAGCTGTAGCTCACGAAAGCTCATGCTCAAATAAATTGGTTAGTCTCTAAGGTGCTACAAGTACTCCTTTTCTTTTTGCAAAGACAGACTAACACGGCTGTTACTCTGAAAACTATACAAAGTGATACTCAGCCCACAAAACAAAGACTTCTATCAGAAAAGTTAAGAGTTCAACACTCAGAGAACAAAGCATTACCACAGATTAAACACATAACACAGGAAATAGTACTGTATCACACAGTTGTCCTGCAACAGTTTTTTCAGAAGTCTCCCATAACCATCTTCTGGAAGTGATATACTTCTTACATAATAAGCACTATATATTATTTCTGTCTACATGACCTGTACCCTGACATATGTTTATGTACACAAAAGGCATTACATAAGCCAATGAATAGAAAAAGTTTTCTTCATTTGTTTTATTAAATCTTTATCAGATGTAAGAAGGAATTGGATGAGACACCAGTATGTTATTACAGTCAAAAGTGAGGATTCTGGAAAGAATGCCACTTGCCGATTGCCCACCATGGTAGATCTCTATCCCACAAAGAAAACTGACATGCCACTTGTGGCACCTTAGAGACTAACAAATTTATTTGAGCATAAGCTTTCGTGAGCTACAGCTCACTTCATCGGATGCATTCCACTGCATTCAGTGGAACACATCCGATGAGGTGAGCTGTAGCTCATGAAAGCTTATGCTCAAATAAATGTGTTAGTCTTTAAGGTGCCACTAGTACTCCTTTTCTTTTTGCGAACACAGACTAACATGGCTGCTACTCTGAAACCTGACATGCCACTGTGAGTCTGCACAATGTCAGCGTAACACAAACCAGCACAGAGATGCAGACTGCCAAGGAATGATACAAGTGAACTATCAAAGGGGACAGGAACAAAATTCCAAAGTACAATGCGGGAACAGCAATCAGTATCTTAAATAAAGGGAGTACGTCACTGTTTGAAAAAAAGGTCATCCAAAGTTAAGTCTCGAGCTCCAGGTCTTTCTTGTGACAAAACATTCATAGATTTTAAGGGAAAAGGACCATTATGATCATGTAGTCTGACCTTCTGAACAACAGACATACATACTGTGGTCTACAGTATCCCATATTGTTAGAATCATGCCAGAATAGGATAAGTAAACTTATATATGTAGCACATCAAACATTAATTTCTGCAGAATCTACAATCATTTTTTTTAAAAAGCGTCTAGAGCGTCTATATCTGAAATGATGCAAGATTGTCTTTTCAGTCTCCAGGCAGCTCTAGTGTGTCTGTAGCTATTAATAACTTGTCCCAGAACATTAGAATTTAATTAACAAAAAACTAATTAGTTTCACTGCTACTATTCAGAACCTTATTAGTGAAAAAAAACTCAGCTGCACTTTGCTTAGCCAGAAGGTGGTTAGAAAGACCCTGGAGCAGCCTCTAAGAACTCTAGGGCACCTCCTTTTCAAGACGTTTTTGGAATAGTGGGGTTGGGCTTCACATCATCATTGCCTAAAACTTCAGAGGTGCACTTCGGCCTCTCCCGTTTTCTATCAGCCTCCAGCTAGCAGGTGTCTATTATAATTTTTCAAACCTTTTTGAAAATGTATCTATGTATGCATTTACGTACGTCATCAAATTAATACCTCAGAAACAGCCAGGGTGGATAAAAATCAATGATTTAAAAATAAATAAATAAAATAAATGTTAGATTTTTTTTTTTATTTAAATCTGGTTTTTTTTTATAAAATGCTTTTTGAGGAAAAAAAACCGACCTAAAGATAGTTTTAATTAAGATACATTGTAGCTCAAAGATATCTCATCATGGAATAGGAATTATAAATTCTAATTATATAGTATGAGACAATATAGCACCTTATTTCAATGTGACTAGTTTGGAATGTGAGGAGGTGACCGGTTGCTTCCCAGCTTATGGCTGCCTCTGTTGCTTAGCCAAAGGCCTTAGCCTAAGAACAGGGCCTCAGACTGTCATAAGAGAAGGACCTTACACTGGCAGACAGTCATTTTGATTCTTTCTTTTATACCTCTATAACTAGCCAAGTGATAAGAATACACCTAAATTCTTAGAGTACAGGCCTTTACAGCCAGGCCTGAATATCTATGTGTGATTGGAATAACAGAGACTTGGTGGGATAACTCACATGCCTGGAGTACTGTCATGGATGGATATAAGCTGTTCAGGAAGGACAGGAAGGGCAGAAAAGGTGGGGGAGTTGCACTGTATGTAAGAGAGCAGTAGGACTGCTCAGAGCTCAAATATGAAACTGCAGAAAAACCTAAGAGTCTCTGGATTAAATTTAGAAGTGCGAGCAACAAGGGTGATGTCGTGGTGGGAGTCTACTATAGACCACCAGACCAGAGGGATGAGGTGGACGAGGCTTTCTTCCGGCAACTTCCAGAAGTTACTGGATCGCAGGGCCTGGTTCTCAGGGGAGACTTCAATCACTCTGATACCTGCTGGGAGAGCAATACAGCGGTGCACAGGCAATCCAGGAAGTTTTTGGAAAATGTAGGGGACAATTTCCTGGTGCAAGTGCTGGAGGAACCAATTAGGGGCAGAGCTCTTCTTGACCTGCTGCTCACAAACCGGGAAGAATTAGTAGGGGAAGCAAAAGTGGATGGGAACCTGGGAGGCAGTGACCATGAAATGGTTCAAGTTCAGGATCCTAACACAAGGAAGAAAGGAGAGAAGCAGAATACAGACCCTGGACTTCAGAAAAGCAGACTTTGACTCCCTCAGGGAACTGATGGGCAAGATCCCCTGGGAGAATAACATGAGGGGGAAAGGAGTCCAGGAGAGCTGGCTGTATTTTAAAGAATCCTTATTGAGGTTACAGGGACAAACCATCCCGATGTGTAGAAAGAATAGTAAATACGGCAGGCGACCAGCTTGGCTTAACAGTGAAATCCTCGCTGCTCTTAAATACAAAAAAGAAGCTTACAAGAAGTGGAAGATTGGACAAATGACCAGGGATGAGTATAAAAATATTGCTTGGGCATGCAGGAGTGAAATCAGGAAGGCCAAATCACACCTAGAGTTGCTGCTAGCAAGAGATGTTAAGAGTAACAAGAAGGGTTTCTTCAGGTATGTTAGCAACAAGAAGAAAGTCAAGGGAAGTGTGGGCCCCTTCCTGAATGAGTGAGGCAACCTAGTGACAGAGGATGTGGAAAAAGCTAATGTACTCAATGCTTTTTTTGCCTCTGTCTTCACGAACAATGTCAGCTCTCAGACTACTGCACTGGGCAGTACAGCATGGGGAGGAGGTGACCAGCCCTCTGTGGAGAAAGAAGTGGTTGGGGACTATTTAGAAAAGCTGGACGAGCACAAGTCCATGGGGCCGGATGCTTTGCATCCGAGAGTGCTAAAGGAGTTGGCGGATGTGATTGCAGAGCCATTGGCCATTATCTTTGAAAACTCCTGGCGATCAGGGGAGGTCCCAGATGACTGGAAAAAGGCTAATGTAGTGTCCATCTTTAAAAAAGGGAAGAAGGAGGATCCTGGGAACTACAGGCCAGTCAGCCTCACCTCAGTCCCTGGAAAAATCATGCAGCAGGTCCTCAAGGAATCAATTCTGAAGCACTTAGAGGAGAGGAAAGTGATCAGGAACAGGCAGCATGGATTCACCAAGGGCAAGTCATGCCTGACTAATCTAATTGCCTTCTATGACGAGATAACTGGCTCTGTGGATGAAGGGAAAGCAGTGGACGTGCTGTTCCTTGACTTTAGCAAAACTTTCGACACGGTCTCCCACAGTATTCTTGCCAGCAAATTAAAGAAGTATGGGCTGGATGAATGGACTATAAGGTGGATAGAAAGCTGGCTAGATTGTTGGGTTCAACGGGTAGTGATCAATGACTCCATGTCTAATTGGCAGCTGGTATCAAGTGGAGTGCCCCAGGGGTCGGTTTTGTTCAATATCTTCATAAATGATCTGGAGGATGGCGTGGATTGCACCCTGTCATAACTATAAAGGGAAAAGTAAACCCCTTTAAAATCCCTCCTGGCCAGAGGAAAAATCCTCTCACCTGTAAAGGGTTAAGAAGCTAAAGGTAACCTCGCTGGCACCTGACCAAAATGACCAATGAGGAGACAAGATACTTTCAAAAGCTGGGAGGAGGAAGAGAAACAAAGGGTCTGTGTGTCTGTCGGTATGCTGCTTTGCCGGGGATAGAACAGGAATGGAGTCTTAGAACTTTTAGTAAGTAACCTAGCTAGGTATGCGTTAGATTATGATTTCTTTAAATGGCTGAGAAAAGAATTGTGCTGGATAGAATGACTATTTCTGTCTGTGTATCTTTTTTGTAACTTAAGGTTTTGCCTAGAGGGATTCGCTATGTTTTGAATCTAATTACCCTATAAGGTACCTACCATCCTGATTTTACAGGGGGGATTCCTTTACTCCTATTTACTTCTATTTCTATTAAAAGTCTTCTTGTAAGAAAACTGAATGCTTTTTCATTGTTCTCAGATCCAAGGGTTTGGGTCTGTGGTCACCTGTGCAAATTGGTGAGGATTTTTACCAAACCTTTCCCAGGAAGTGGGGTGCAAGGGTTGGGAGGATTTTGGGGGGAAAGACGTGTCCAAACTACGTTTCCCAGGAAACCCAGTTAGAGTTTGGTGGTGGCAGTGGTTATTCCAAGGACAAAAGATAAAATTAATTTATACCTTGGGGAAGTTTTAACCTAAGCTGGTAAAAGTAAGCTTAGGAGGTTTTCATGCAGGTCCCCACATCTGTACCCTAGAGTTCAGAGTGGAGGAGGAACCTTGACACACCCTCAGCAAGTTTGCAGATGACACTAAACTGAGAGGAGTGGTAGATACGCTGGAGGGTAGGGATAGGATACAGAGGGACCTAGACAAATTGGAGGACTGGGCCAAAAGAAATCTGATGAGGTTCAACAAGGACAAGTGCAGAGTCCTGCACTTAGGACGGAAGAATCCAATGCACCGCTACAGACTAGGGACCGAATGGCTCGGCAGCAGTTCTGCAGAAAAGGACCTAGGGGTTACAGTGGACGAGAAGTTGGATATGAGTCAACAGTGTGCCCTTGTTCCAAGAAGGCCAATGGCATTTTGGGCTGTATAAATAGGGGCATTGCCAGAAGATCGAGGGACGTGATCGTTCCTCTCTATTCAACATTGGTGAGGCCTCATCTGGAGTACTGTGTCCAGTTTGGGGACCCACACTACAAGAAGGATGTGGATAAATTGGAAAGAGTCCAGTGGAGGGCAACAAAAATGATTAGGGGACTGGAACACATGACTTATGAGGAGAGACTGAGGGAACTGGGGATGTTTAGTCTTCAGAAGAGAAGAATGAGGGGGGATTTGATAGCTGCTTTTAACTACCTGAAAGGGGGTTCCAAAGAGGATGGCTCTAGACTGTTCTCAGTGGTAGCAGGTGACAGAACAAGGAGAAATGGTCTCAAGTTGCAGAGGGGGAGATTTAGGTTGGATATTACAAAAAACTTTTTCACTATGAGGGTGGTGAAACACTGGAATGCGTTACCTAGGAGGTGCTGGAATCTTCTTCCCTAGAAGTTTTTAAGGTCAGGCTTGACAAAGCCCTGGCTGGGATGATTTAGTCGGGGATCGGTCCTGCTTTGAGCAGGGAGTTGGACTAGATGACCTCCTGAGGTCCCTTCCAACCCTGATATTCTATGATCTATATCCTAACAAGGACCCCTAACTTAGCAGATTCACTAACTCTCAAGGACCTACTACTTGAGGTACTTTTTAAAGAAATAATTATCTTTATATATTTTGGCTATTCATTCTTCATATTCTTAGTCTCCCATCTTATAAATACTGTGTCCAGTAAGACTATCTCCAAAAGTGAGTGTTTGCAGGTTCTTTATGCAACTATCCTATTAGCATGACTTGGGATAGAGTTCCATTTTTAAAAGAATACTACATCCTGAATAACCTATTTTACTTTGCCATTCAAACAATGTTCATGATTTAACATATTAGTTCTACAGCACAATAAGTATGCACAATGCTTTACAGACAAATGAAGATAATTTCTTGCCCAGGGAAACTGACAGTGAGAATTAGACATAGCACTGTAAGGGCAGGTCTTCACTATCCGCTGGATAGTGATCGATCTATCGGGGATCCCCGAATGCACCCCCGTCGACTCCGGAACTCCAGCTCACGAGAGGCAGAAGCGGAGTCGACGGGGGAGCGGCAGCGGTCAGCTCACCGCGGCCTCACGGCCAGGTAAGTCAACCTAAGATACGCAACTTCAGCTACATGAATAGCGTAGCTGAAGTCGGTGTATCTTAGGTCACCTCCCCCCCCCCCCGCAGTGTAGACCAGGGCTGAGAGATAAATAATTGTTACGGAATTGTTACAGAACAAATTCTCTTTTGTGAGATACACACCTTGTTGATTCCTTTTTATTTTTCTTCTAATATATTATTTTTTGAGGGGGAGCTTTTCAAAGGCCGAAGTGGCAGTTAGACCTCAATTCCCATTTTTCAACAAGAGCTGGGTGCCTCACCCTGTGCTTTTGAAAAAGCTCATTGAAGAAGCAAAATCAGACAGTTCAGAAGACTTGAGTAGAGGTCACCACAAGCCAGCTCAATTAAGTTAATAAAGCTTGAGAAGGAATTTGAAAGAGAGTACCAAGGTCAACCTCACTGTTGTTCTGGAGTACACAAGTTTCCTGTGATTCTGGAAAACCTCCATGTAAATTCTATATATTCTGTCTTTGAGTTTTCATTCAGATTCTATACAACAGTTCCAACTACCGTACTGTAGAGCAAAGAACAAAGAAAGAATGGGAGAGAACCCAATGCCCCACAGAAGAGTTACAGTGTGCATTGTACAAATTCAGACAATTTCTTTCAGATAGGATCATATAGTGTCATAATTTAACGTCATATAGATATTAATTATATGTGGTGCTGCACAAGACGCAAAGGCCACAATCCTGCCAAGACTGACACACAATCTCAACTTTAAGCTGAGCTTCATAGGAGTACTTAGAAAATTAAACACGTTCATAAGTCCTTGCAGGATCAACACCAAACTAAGGCCTGTACTTGCTCAAAGAACTTCTAAACTAAAAGGTAAAGATTAAACAGATAGGATTCTAGAAGATGGAATAATTAAGCTGTGTAATTTTTTACTGTGTTTACCCTTTGCAAAGATAGTTTTTGTCAAGAAGCCCTTAATAGGAGTCCAAAGTTTTTTATTCCTTTTTCAATAATTTAGATATAATTGGTTTCATCAACTAAAAAGAAATACAAAACAAAACCTTCATAAATCAAACTGCACTTCATTATTTGCTTTAAGCAGAGCAAACAATGTGAAAGAGACTGGGGATATGTCTAAGTCAAAGTTTCAACTCCATTTTGTTCCATGAATGACATTTTTAATTGTAACCTTAATGGTGCCTTTCACTTTGCATTGTAACTTCCATGTTGGACTAAGACATCCAGTTTGCGTTGAAAAAACTAACTTGGTTGTGACAAAGCTATCGTAGACCCTATCCTCTTCATGCTAAGGCGTGGGATATCTCAGAGAGGTCTAACAATGAGAGCACCATCAAGGGCCATCAGTGTTGAATGACTTTCCCCAAGTCGAACAGTGGGTTTTCTATCTGTAGAGCCACTGACTTTGAATGACTCTCTGCAAGCCTGAGGGGGGCAGGACTGTAGCCTGGCATGTCCCCAGCTGAAACGCATGGGCAAAAAGGGGCAGAGACTGTTTTAAAACAGGGGTGTTTTCAGACCAAGGGGCCAGACCATCACAACATGCAAGACAACCAGCCTCAGGACACAAAAAGCACGAAGAACTACCTAGTCTAAAAAACACTGACCAAACCCAGGACTCACAGGAGGGATAAAAGTAAAGTAAGGAAGGGTGTCCGTTCAAGATTTTGTTGTTTTCCCAAGATCAGTAGCTCTCTAATATGCTTTATTGATAGTAAAGTGTCTGTGGTTAAGATATCCTTTCCTTAACCTGTGCTCTTCACCCTGCTGTGACACTGTCCCTGACGGATTTAAGAAACCAGAGCTTCCACAGCCAGGGTGACTCTGGAGGAACATGCTTAGCAACTGCAGGCCCATGGGGGGCTAGGGCACTAATTTGGAGATCTAAGGCAGCCAGATCACAGGGTCCTACTGCCCAAGAATATGGATATGGAGTCTACACATGGGTCTATGGATATGGAGTCAGATATGGAGTCTACACCTGGGAGTGCACTTGAGACACCCAGAGCTAGGAACAGTGACTGGTAACGACCAGACCCTGGGGTAGCTTAGAAGCACAAGGGGCACAGGATTCAGGTCCATTTACAAAAGACTGGTGACCGTCCAGAAGAGAGGAGTGGGCCAGGTTGTAATTATTGTAAATGGGTAAAAATCAATTATTACAAAAATAAAAGTTGGATTTTTTTTAATTGAAATTAAATACATTATCTTGTAAAAGGTGATTTAAAAATCAAATTTGAAATTATGACCATGTGTACTAAAGCCTGAAATCACCATAATTATTAAAATTATGTGACAGGGTCGGGCCAGATGGCTATAGGAGTGTAACAGAGGGCAGATATATTAGCCCCAGGCTAAGTAGGTCCCTTTTCCCTGGGTAAGGTAACAGGGAAGGTTTTTTTTTTTTTTTTTTTAGAAACAGAAAGAAAGTTTATTGGTAACGCTTACAAAATTACCAAAGGAAACAAAACAATTATGCAACAAAACAACGCAATCAGAAGGTATAACACAGCAGCTTTCAGGAGGGAGAAGTGTTCAGGCTAGCCTGGGCCCAGAGCGGGGGGGCTTCCTCGACACTCGTGGTCTTCCACCCTCCTGAGTTACCTGGTGGCCTAGAGCGGGGGGGCTTCCTCGACACTCGTGGTCTTCCACCCCCTCGAGTTACCCAGTGCCGCGCCCAGTGTCACCGATCCTCCCTCTCCTGAGAGTGCCCGGTAAGATGGGCACGGCTGCGGGGTGGGCGGTTTGGGGGGGGGATAGACACCCATGTATTATAGGACCCCTCCTAGATGACAGGAATGATGGTATCCACAGCGGCAACGGCTGGGGCTGGCGTCTCTCGCTCTTCCCCTCAATCAAAGGGTCAGACGCAGGGAACCGGACGGGGTCACCGAGCAGAGAACCCCAGACAGCGCCCACCGCTCCTCGAAGGCGTCAAGGGAGTCAGTGGACGCCGCCCAGAGGAACTCCGCCCGGATACGTGAATGTACTGAGGATCGGAAAACGGCCCCACAATCGCAGGACGTTTCATGGGCCAACCTCCTCTCTCTGGTTTTATAAATGGCTGTTTTAGCCAAAGCTAGGAGGAGGTTGACCAGAAGATCCTGCGACTTTGTGGGGCCACGGATGGGAAGTGTATAGATAAAAAGGTGGGGGGAAAAATGAAGCCAGAAGTGTAATAGAATATTTGTGAGGAGCCGGAAAAGGGGCTGCAATCTGGCACACTCTAAATACACGTGCGCCAGGGTTTCCCTCACATTACAGAAAGGACAAGTGTCCGGAATGGGGGTAAACCATGTCAGAAACACACCCGTGCTCACAGCTCCGTGAAGGAGCCGCCAACTGATGTCCCCGACAGGCCTTGGGACCAAGGTGGAGTACAGGCTGGCCCACCGAGGTTGCTCACCCTCCAAAGGTGGCAGGAGATCCCGCCACTTTGTATCGGGGCGGGACACCAGGGTGTGGGCTTGAAGGGTGTGAAGCGTAAGTGTATATAAGTATTTCCGTGGTGCAATTTGAAAGCTAACCGGCTGCAGTTCGTGCAGCCGGCTTGCAGTGAAAGGGTGAGGGGTTTGTTGGGATCTACGGGGTGGGGGCCCGATGGAAAGGTCCGGCGGGCCTGGGGTAAGGGATGGGCGGGGTGCGCCCTCGCACAAGGCTCGGCTAACGTAAGCCCGAGCAGCGGGGGTCAAGGCGGCCTTCACCTCCTGAAGTACGCGCCGGGGGGTACGGAGGCTGGAGAGCCCCATGCGCCGAGCGAGCGTCAGGGGATCCAGCCAGTCTCTCCGGTCGTAGTCCAGGAGGTCTCCGACCCTCGTGACTTCCGCCAGGACCAACCTCTGGCGCACCGAGCGGGACTCCGCCACCTGCACACGGAGTTGGGGGTTGTGTAGCAGGGGCTCCGTGAGGAGATCTGCTCCCACGGTGGCCGCCACGGACCTGGTTGTTAGAAACAGTTTCCAGGTCTGGAGGAGGTCCTGGTAGAAGACCGGCAGCCCGGAGAGGTCTCGCGGAAAACCCCTCGGAGAAAGATAAAAAAGCTGCCGGTCATATCGAAGCCCTTGGAAACGGCGCAGGAAGGCGTGCGCCAGTATGCTCCACGCCGAACTACGTGCACTATAAAAGAGCCTCTGCAGGGCCTGGAGGCGGAAAACGCGGACCTGAGTGTACAGACACTTCAGGCCCTGCCCTCCTTCCTTCAGGGGTAAATGAAGAACTCCAACACGGGCCCAGTGCATTCCTGACCAGAAGAACTCTAGAATCAATCTCCGGAGGTGGGTCAGGAAACCCGGGGCTGGGGCCAGGGTGTTGAGCCGGTACCAGAGCGTGGACAGGACTAGTTGGTTAAGCACCAGTGCTCTCCCTCGGAGGGAGAGACATCGGAGTAGCCTCGTCCATCTCCGGATCCGCTCTATCACCCCGCCCTCTAAATTTTGCCAGTTCTCCGGCGGGGAAGGATGCGTGGCGGAAAGGTAAACACCAAGATAGAGCAGTGGACCCGCACTCCACCGGATGGTCTGAAGTGCGGGTGGGAGGGAGCTTACCTGCCGCCAGTCCCCCACCGCCAAGCCAGAGCTCTTGACCCAGTTGACTCGGGCGGAGGAGGCTGCCGAATAGATGGCTTGGCATGCCTCCACTCGCGTCAAGTCGCCCGGGTCCTGGACCACGAGGAGTACGTCATCGGCGTACGCCGACAGGACCAGCCGCAGCTCCGGCTCCCGCAGCACCAACCCTGTCATCCTCCTGTGGAGGAGACAGAGGAAAGGCTCGATCACCAGAGCGTACAACTGGCCCGAGAGGGGGCACCCCTGCCGCACTCCTCACCCGAAGCTGACCGGTTCAGTCAGGGTCCAGTTGAGCCTAACCAAACACTCCGCGGAGGCATACAGCACCCGGAGAAAACTCACAAACTGAGGTCCAAATCCAAACGCCTGCAGAGTGCTCAGGAGGTACCCATGGTCTACTCTATCGAACGCCTTCTCCTGATCAAGAGACAGGAGGGCAAACGATAGACCATCTCTCCGCCCGAGTTCCAAAAGGTCTCGGACTAGAAAGAGGTTGTCAAAAATGCTGTGACCCGGGACAGTATAGGTCTGGTCTGGGTGGACCACGTCCGCCATCACGGACCCTAGCCGCAGCGAGATTGCTTTCGCTACGATTTTGTAATCCGTGCTAAGGAGTGAGACGGGACGCCAGTTTCGTAGATCGCGGAGGTCCCCCTTCTTCGGCAGCAAGGCGAGCACCGCTCGCCTGCATGACAGAGGGAGGACCCCGCTCTGCAAGGACTCAGCCCAGACGGTGACTAGGTCTGGGCCGAGAATGTCCCAGAACGCGTGGTAAAACTCCACGGGCAGCCCGTCCATGCCCGGAGATTTATTGGTGGGCATGCGACGGAGGGCTTCCAAGAACTCGGCCAGGGTGAGAGGCAGCTCTAGTCGGTCTCGGTCGCCCACGCTGACCGTGGGGAGTTCCTCCCAGAGCACCTCGCAAGCGTCAGGATCGGTCGGGTCCGGGGAGAAAAGGCTTGTGTAGAAGTCACGGGCCCTCCCACACATCTCCTCCGGATCCGTGAGGGGGGTGCCGTCTTCCGCAAGAAGGCAGGTGACATGTTTCTTGGCCCCCCTCGTTTTCTCCAGGGCATAGAAGAAGCGGGAGCCGCGGTCCATCTCCCGAAGGAGGCGGATGCGGGACCGAACGAAGGCACCTCGGGCCCGGTGGTCCTCAAGGGCCCGGAGCTCCTCCCGCTTCTCCCGGCACGCTCCGCAGAGGGACGGGTCCTTGGGATCGGCGGCCAGGCGCCTCTCCATCTCTAAGACCTCCCGTTCCAACTGCTCTATCGCCGCATTTCGCCGTCGGCTGGTGCCCCAAGTGTAGTCACGGCAGAAGAGCTTGGCGCGCACCTTCCCGAGATCCCACCATCGCCGCACCGAGGGAAAGGCACGCCACTGCTCTCGCCAGGCCAGCCAAAACTCCCGGAAGGACATCACAAAGCTCTCGTCCTCCAACAGGCTGTTATTAAAGTGCCAATAGGCCGGCCCCGGTCTCTTTGCACGGAGGGAGACCGTTACAGTGACTAAATGATGATCGAAGAATGGGGCCGGCTGAATGGCGGAGGAGTGGGCCTGTGAAAGATGGAAACGGGATAAGTAAATACGGTCCAACCGAGAGTGGTGTGACCGATGGGCCTCCACCCGGACAAAGGTGAACGTGGAGGTGTCATCTGGGTGATGGTCACGCCAGACGTCCACTAGGGAGTGATGGTCAACTATCCCTTGGAGAATATTCGCAGTGGCCGGGCTCGGTTCGGCCCCTGAGCGGTCCCGTTCCTCGAGGGTGGTGTTAAAGTCCCCTCCCAGGACCAGGCACTCGTGCGAATCCAGGGTGCCAAGAAAGTCGGACACCTGCTGATAAAATTGTGGCCGCCTGGAGCTCAGTTGCGGGGCATAGATGTTAACAAGATTAATCACGAGCCCCTCCATACGGACTCGAAGGTGCAGCAGGTGGCCCGGCACGGCCTCATTGACCCCTAGCACCTCAGGCCGTAGGTTGGGGGAGAACAGGGTCGCCACTCCAGCTTGCCAGGTCGCGAAGTGGCTAAAGTATACCCCGTCCCCCCACTCCAGCCGCCACCTATCCTCGGCGGCCGGGTCCGTATGGGTCTCCTGCAGGAAAACTACAGAGTACCTTCCTTCCCAAAGGTAAGAGAGCACCTGGGACCTGCGGAGAGCCATCCTACAGCCCCTGGTATTCAGGGTCGCAATAATAAGAGGCGTCATGCGGAGGGCTGGGGGCCTCGTATTGGCGGGGGGGTTCAGGGCCCCCGGCGGGTTGCACAGCAACCCGTGACCCATCCCGTGGGTAAGTAGATAGCGTCGGAAGCTGCGGGCTCGCTCGTAGGCCGCAGCACAGCGCCTTCCTTGCCCCCTGCCCTCCTTTATAAGGGCCCTTGTGGCCTGGAGGATTTGATCAAAGTCCCCCCATAGCTGAAGAGCCAGCTGTGCCCTATCGCGGGCGCCACGGGTGTGCTCTAGGAACTTCCGTAGCGCATGCCGCAGCTCATGGGGGGGTGGGGTTACAATTCCCGAGGTGTTCCCTGATGGGCCTCTTAATACAGCCTCGTGGTCCGCTAAGGCGGGTAGACAGGGTGCAGACCACCGACGGGGCGTCTGACAGGCTGGGGTTATTAAATTCATTTCACGCCTTGGGGTGGAGGGGGATGGCAGGGGAAAAATTGCCACTCCTAATGGGTCGCGGCTAGAAAGTGCAAAGACGGCTCCCTGGGGGGAATCTGCAAAAGGCGGAAAGGAAATAACCCCAGGGGCGGCATTAACATTGCAGGAGGAGGGACCTTGGGCAGGGGCAAGGCTCTGGGGTGCAGGAGGCAAGCAGCTAAAGGAAAGTGCCTCCTGAGCAGAGTCAAGGGTTAAGGGGTAAGGGAGGGGGCTCCCAATAATGCTAGGTGCTGGCTCCATGGTGGTCTTAGCGGCCATGGCATCAGGTGGTGGACCACCTTCTGCAGGGTGCTCACCCGGGAAGGCAATTAGGGGGAGGGAGCATGGGGAAAGGGAGGCTGGGGTAAGGCTGCCCAGCTCGAGGCCAGCCGGCAGCAGATCATCCCCTCCCTGGGTGACCGGGGTCAAATATAGGGCCTCAATCTCCGCGTACACGGGGGAGAGGCCAACTCCTGCCACCCCGGGGGCCTCTCCTCTAGGGCCCGCCTCAACGGTCGCCTCGGGGTCCGCGGGGGGTTCGGGTAGCGTCCAGACAGAAGGGGCGTCCTCAGAAGTCTTGGAGGGGAGGGTCTCCCGTGGAGGGGGGATTCTGCCCTCCAATGCCAGTCCATCTTTCCCTCCCGACACCAGCGGATGGATCTCGCTCGTGGCCGTGGCGGGAGGCTCGATAGCAGTGCCTCCTTTCCTGGTCTTCCGGGGGGCTTCCGCGTCGGGTGGATGCAGCGGAGCTCGAGCCTTCCGCTTGCCTCGCTTTCCCTGGACTAGGGTCCAGCCCTCCATAGCGTCATCTGGGGGGTGGTTAGCAGGGGTCGTGTCGGGGGGCGGAGGCGATGATTTAGGGGTTTGGGGAGGTAGCGGTGAGGCAACATGAGGGGCGGGGGTTTCTCCTTGGGGAGGGCCCTCTCCTATACCCGGTAATATCCTTGCCACACCCTCCTCCATAGGCTCTGTTGGATTGGTACTGGCAAGGGTGGAACTCCCTTGCTCGCCCGGGCGTTGTAGGGAAGGTATCTCTTGGGCCCGGACGGGAGCAGCGATGGGTCGAGTAGGAGGAGGGTTGGTTTCAGGTGCTGGGCAGCCAGGGGCATCGGCAGCGACGGGGCCGATGTCCTGCTGGGTCTCGGGGGTTTCGGGTGCCCCTCCCCCCCGGGCCAAAGGGCAGTCTCTGTGGACATGCCCCGCTGAACGGCAGAGGTAGCACCGGGCCTCTCCGGTAGAATAAAAGACCCGATAGCGGGCTCCCTCGTAGGGGACTAGAAAGGACCCCTCGAGCGCCTCTCCGTCACGTGCCCCTGCCGGTGGCAGAAGCTGCACTTGCCGGCGGAACGAAAAAATGTGACGGAGGGTGGGGTCCTTGCAGCCTAACGGGAGAGGGCTGATGACAGAGACAAGTTTCCCCAGAGTGGAAAGAGCGGGTAACAGGGCAGCATTGGGTAAGAAGGGAGGAACGGAGGTAAGGATGAGGCGAACGCCCAGGTCTTCTAACGGTTCTAGGGGGACAAACACCCCCCCCACCGTCAGGCCCCTCTCTACCGCCTCCTGGGCGGCATCCTCCGAGGCTAAGAAAAAAACGACCTTCCCATACATCTTGGAGGCTGCCACAATAGCCGTGGGTCCTACCACCTTCGCCAACGCCTGCACGTATGTCTCCACGTGTGGCGAGGCAGGCACCAGGAGGCAACGGACGCCGTGCTTCCTGGTCAAGGCGGGGAAAGGGCCTCGGCCGCTGGTGATGGTGGCGGAGGCGGGGGGGGGCGAGATGACGAGGCGGCAGGCAGGGGGGAGCCCGCTGCCGCCCAGGCATACGTCCTGGGGGCCGGGAGAGGGACAATCGCAGAGCTGGTGGAGGGAAACGCAGGGAGGGGCGCCACGGTTGATGACGAGGCCGCAGCGGTGGGGGCAGCCCCTGCCATGGAGGGCTCAGTGGTTTTAGCGGGGCCCTTTCCTTTCCACCCGCCCTGGCCCTTCCGGCGAACCGGGGGGGGTTTCCTAGAATCTGGGTGGGCGGTGGGTGCAGCAGCAGCAGCAATCACCCTGGTGCCTCCTGCTACCGGTGCCCCAGCAGGGGGGGTGGCAAGTATCTTGACAATAGTGGCAGGGGGGGGACCCTGGGGGTCGGGCAGGGGTGGTGGTGGGGGAGGGACAACTAATTTTGTTGAAGCAGTCTCGCCCCTCTCGTTCCCCGCCATTGTGAGCAGGGAGAGACAGGGAGACACCGGAAGGAGGAGGGGGGAGGGGAAAAAGCGGAGTAGCCCCTCCTTCCGCTAGGCTGCGGGCAGGAAGGGGCGGAAAGCCGAGGGGGGGGGACTAGGAGGAGGGGGGGAACAAAATCGGGGTCCAGTAATAGGGGCAAGTTGTGGGATAAGCAATCCGGGGGGGGGTGCAGACCCACACACGTTTGTCCAAAGAGTCTCGGTTGGTCGGCTGTTATGTCCGCTCCGGAAGGCAAAGTTCAAAGCGAACAGCTGGATCCGAAGGGAGATGGCAGGTTGCCAGCAGGGACAGACGGCGGGGGGGCCGTGACAGTTGTAATAACGATGGGGGGGTAGGGGCACCGATGGATCGGGGGTGGGGGTCTCCACGCCACACCCCCTGTGCCGCTACAAACGCAAGTAATCACAGTCAAACTCCCCCCCACGAGAGTATAATTCAGAAAATACTCAGTCTTACGGCCCCCTCACGATGATTTATAGCTCTCCTGAATTATTTCTTCTGTCTGCTGAAATCTTCTTCTCCGGCTGTGTTGGCTGTGTTCCAAGGCTTCCGGCATGTTAAGAATGTTGTAAAGTCCGAGCTGCTGGCAAAACGGCTGAGTCTGGGGGTCTCCACTCCCCCCTCCGGACAGCAAATCGGCAATCTTCCCCCCCCTCCTCCGGGGGCTCAGCTGAGGCAAGTAGCTGGCCCGAAAGCAGGCGTGGGGGGGGGGTGCTGGCGAAGGACGTAGACGGGAAAAAAAAAACAAAGAATCAAGAAAAAACAAAAAAGCGTCTGGCCCGGTCGGGGGGGGGACTAAGGCAGGTGCAAAAAGTAAGAAAAATCTGGGCCAGGGGGCTTTAGGAAAGAATAGAAAGCAGATAGCTGAGGAGCAAGCAAAAGACGTTCCGTTTCCCAACAGGAAAGCTTCCAGAACAATCAGGAACCTTCTGGAGACAATTAAGACAGGCTGATTAGAACACCTGCAGCCAATCAAGAAGCTGCTAGAATCAATTAAGGAAGGCTAATCAGGGAACTTGGGTTTTAAAAAGGAGCTCACTCCAGTTTGTGGTATGTGTGAGAGAGGAGCTGGAAGCAAGAGGCACTAGGAGCTGAGAATGTGGACTGTTGGATGACCGAGGTGTGCAAGCATTATCAGACACCAGGAGGAAGGTCCTATGGTAAGGATAAAGAAGGTGCTGGGAGGAGGCCATGGGGAAGTAGCCTGGGGAGTTGTAGCTGTTGCACAGCTGTTCCAGGAGGCACTCTAGACAGCTGCATTCCACAGGGCCCTGGGCTGGAACCCGGAGCAGAGGGCGGGCCCGAGTTCCCCCCAAATCCTCTGAACTCCTGGTCAGACACACGAGGAGTTGACCTGGACTGTGGGTTCAGAAAAACGGCCAAGCTGAGGGTTGCCGTGAAGCTCCAAGGCGAGCAAATCCGCCAATAAGCGCAAGACCCACCAAGGTAGAGGAGGAACTTTGTCACAATTATTTAAATAAAAATTAGTACGAAATGTTTAAATATTTAAATAATAATATAAATTAATAGTTAAAAGTTTAAATGCAAAATCTGTTTTGCTCAAGACAACTATTTATTAAGCAAAGGATGTATTATCTGTAGTTAATTGAACTGATTGTTTTGGGTCCTTCAAATTTTTAAAACTAGTGGATCTCATCCTCTCATACTCTTTTTCATTCATAGCTTGGAAAAGTAAAACAAGCATTCCTACTTCTTCAATTCCCAATTGTTTTCTTAACTTTGAATGAATTAGTCATTGAACTGAACGAACTGAAATGAAGAAAACGTCTCTCTGCACATGCAGATGAGACTACTGCTGCTAAAGGCTTGTTTTGAACTTCAACAAACTCTGGTTGCAGGAGCTCAGCCAGTGACTTCCACCAGTTCAATGGTTTGACTTTCTTTGAAACTTCAGAGAAAAAAAGTATGCAGGAAAAACAAGATTCAAAATCAATTATTTAAATCAAGGTTCCCTACTTGCTGGTTTAAATTATAATTTAATTTGGTGATTTAAATTGCTTTGATTTAAATCAAATCAATCAATCCACCCTGATGTACACATGATTTTGTATTAGTTCAGTGCTCTAGGCATTAGGAAGAGTTTCCACACAAATGCATACAGTATGATTTCAGAAACTGTGCTTAAAACTTTTAAAGTACTTTACATTTATTCAGCAGGTGACAACCCCACATTTACACATTGTAAATTAAGTCTCTGATGAGCAGCCAATCTAAGTCAAGGCCAATGAAAATATAGGATAACATCCTATATTTTAAAAGGGCTGCTGTCACCACCCCTATTTTTCATATTCTATAGTCCTTTTAAAATTAACCCCAAATCTGTTTGGTTTTGTTTTTACTTGTTGTCCACTGACTATTTAGTTTTTAGATCAAGTTTGGAGTTTGTGAAGCTGTCCGTCACTTCCTGATAGAGAGCAAGGTTTGCCTGAGCACCTACTCATGATGACTGGAGCAAGAGAAAGAAGCACCTGCAGACAGGTCAACACCTGCTTACCAAGCTGATAACCTATTTTAGAAAAACAAAACAAAAACAGTCCTCGTCCCCACCCCATTCATGGATCAGCTTGTGTAAGCTCAAACAGGAGGGGGTGAGCACTTCCACTAAACACAAATGCAGATTAGGTATGTGAAACCTGGGCCCATTGCTGGAGAATGGGCCCAGGTTAAAGTCTTTGATCCACCACTAGTGTACAAAGGGAAAGTAAATGCTCTTCTCACAGCTAGTAGTATCGCTTGCCCTCTCTGGGAGAAAGACAGGAAGAAAGATGTTGCCAGGTACCTCCCCAGCCTGACAGAGAGAAAAGCCTGGCTCCCGGACTGGGCTCCAAAGTATGTACCGGTGCCATCCAGGGGTGGGTGGGTAACAGCACAGGCAAAAAATAACATTCACTCTTTACAGAAGACACCCAGTGTGGTACCTCAGACCCTGCCTATCTGTTCCAAGTTACAGCTTCCTTCAGTACCAAACATCATTACTAGGTGTACACAGAGACCACATCCGCAAACAACTGAGGTCAAGAGTCACTGAAGAGGAGACTCATTAAAATCTACACCAGGGTTCTCAAACTTCATTGCACTGTGACCCCCTTCTGACAACAAAACTTACAACCCCAGGAGGGGTGATCAAAACCCGTGCTTGCCTGAGCCCTGCTGCCCCAGGTGGGGGCCAAAGCCCAAGTCCAACTGCCCAGGCGGTGGGGGGAAGGGGCCAAAGCCCACGGGCTGCAGCCCCAGGGAGCCTGTAATCTGAGCCTCACCGCCCAGGGCTGGAGTCCTCGGGCTTCGGCTTTGGCCCCAGGCAGTAGGGCTCGGGCTTAGGCTTTGGCCCCGGCAAGTCTAAGCCAGCCTTGGCAACCCCATTAAAATGGGGTCCTGACCCACAGTTTGAGAACTGCTGATCTACACTATCCACTTTATAATGTTGTGTATTACTGTTTTACTTACAGTTTCCTCACACCCAAATCTGTACTCTATTTCCTTATTGTGTGTGTGCAAGACTGGTCATAAGCTGTTGTCCTGTAAAGAAAAGTTGTCCCTCCATTCTTCCATATTTCCTTCCATCAAAGCATTGCTTCTTTGACAAAGGATTGAGGCCCACTGCCACGTAGTATTATACATGTCCCACTTTCCTCATAAGTTTAGCAATGCATGTTTCTAAAAGTTGTAGTCAGGCTCTGACAGCCTTAAGTAATATGCACACACAAACTACATCAGTGGTTCTCAACAAGGAGTCTGAGGCCCACCGTGGGCCGCAAACAGGTTTCAGGGGGTCTGCCAAACAGGGCCAGAATTAGACTCACTTGGGTTCAGGGCAGAAAGCCACTGCCCCACTGCAGGGGGCTGAAGCCAAAGCTTGAGCAATGTAGCTTTGCAGGGCCCCCATAGCATGGTGCCCCAGCCAACTGCCCTGCTTGCTACCCCTAACGCAGTCCCTGGCTTTTATATACAGAAAACCAGTTATTGTGGCACTGTTGGGCCCCTGTGCAAAATCTGATGTCACAGGAAGGATTCAGAGTCAGAAGCCACATGACAGCATTCTATAATCCATTCTGCACTGTGTGTGTTAAACAGTACTCCACATCCTAACTAAACTGCTAATAGGCTTCTACCCCTATTTGTCTCCCTTATCTCTATCAGGTAACACAGGGTGAGATTCTGGTGCCATTACACAATGAGCTGCACACCTTACTTCACAAGTAGTCTCATTGACTTCAGTGGATTACTCTTGGAGTAATATGCCATTCTACTGCATTAAGGGTATCAGAATATGAACCACAGTCTATCCATATGCACGTCTGACAAAAACTAGCTTTGTTCCCCGACTCTCCTATTCAGCTCTAGTTGAGATGGGTAATTCATTAGGGCCCCAACCTGTAATGAGGTGTGCTAAGGCTCACTGTCTCAGCAGAGCCCACTGAAGCCACCCTTGCCCACCCAGACCCATGTCATTGTAGGACTGGGGCCTCAAATCCAACCCCCTTTTTAATACAGATTCTCTTGACACAGGCATGTCAGCTCAGGTTGAGAATTAAACTGCTTTTTGAAAGCGAAAACTAAACTAGTATTTTCTTCTGCTTTGAAAAGCTGAGTTTTTAATGTAACACCAATATTTTATTTAACACACAGTAAAGATAAACAACATTGCATATTCAAATCTTAGAACATTTTATGTATTTAACTGGCAAAAGTATTTACAGTTATTAAGCCAACACCTACTTACACAGATAAACTCAATGTCATCTTCACTTTCATCCTGCATTGCTGATTCACACTTATGAGCCTTAGCGGAGCTGAGAGACTCCATTATCTGGACAAAAATAAACCAAAATATGCTTCATCATCGACTTGATTTTCTTCACTGCATAACCATACAGTTCTATAACATTTTGAATAGCTTTTCCCCCCATCCAATCTGTATCCCAAAACAAAAATGAACACTTCACATTGTTAAGTGGTAATAATTGAAGATAAACAACAAAAATAGAAAGTTGCAAGTGAACAGGAGAAAACACATTCTTTGAGCTAAAATTTGAACTAAGTGTCTATTCATATCTGCATCTTTCAAGAACTGTGTAAAATATGGCCTTTTCTACACAAGAAAAATAGTAACTGGTACCTGTATTCCAGTGATACCAATGCTGTAAGCTCTACTACAGACAAGGATTGGGCATTTCTACTACCATGTTATGAAAACTCACTCAGTCGTGTTTTCATAACATGGTGGTATAGAAGACCGAGCTCTATCTCTACTAGCAACAGCATCAGTGCAGTTGCATCCTTGCTACAATACAGATACCAAATTTTATAGTATCAATGCATCCTACAACAGCGAAGTTATAACAAGTTGACAGCTACCTAGTGGCTTCATGTTTCTCAGTATGACCACAGCCATTGTGAACTTTATGGCAACCGTCATTAACTTGGATAGCGACTCTTCTTGAAAAAATACAGGGTCTGGCCAGTTGAGCTAAAGGAAAAATTTCTCTATGAGCTTTTAGCAGTAGAGGCCTGGGTCACAAAGGTGAGCAGCTTTGATACTAACAGAACAGAAAGAAAAGGAGTACTTGTAGCACCTTCGAGACTAACCAATTTATTTGAGCATAAGCTTATGCTCAAATAAATTGGTTAGTCTCTAAGGTGCCACAAGTACTCCTTTTCTTTTTGCGAATACAGACTAACACGGCTGCTACTCTGAAACCTAACAGAACAGAGGTACAGATTAACCAGTGCACTGCAGTATTAAACAGCTATAGTGGAGTTTGTAATTTACATTCTCTTACCTGCAAGAACGTATTAGCCTAGAGGGAACAGAGGAAACAATATGATGTGACACAAAATAACAAGGCACCAATAGTTCCATTCCAGTTCTATCAAAACACCTAACACGCTTACTGGGAGGATAAGAAGAGGGAGGGAAGGAAGAGGACAGGGGCAGCAGTGGGAAAGGAAAGCATGAGCCTCTCGCTGCCAGTTAGACAGACCCCAAACTAGTGACCAGGGCAGGTTGCTAAGAAACTGCCCCAGAGTTCATAATGCCGGACCCTCTCACCATAATGCTACGGATGCACTTGGCTGCTGATCGTCAGGCCCTGTCCACAGCTCAGCAGCAGATACGCGGAGACCGGTGGCCGCTGTGCTACAACTACAGGGGACTTTGCAGCAGCCAAGGCTCAGAGAGAGATCACGGCCCCTTAAGCCATCGCTCACCAAGGCACAGTAGCGCCGCCAGGGCCCACCCCGCCGCCGGACGCAGCAGCTCCCTTAACTGCAAGCCCGCGCGCGCCTCGGCTCCCAAGCGGCCCACACACCCCAGCAGGCAGCACCTCCGCGTGAGCGCCGGCCAGCGCGCGCTCCGCTTCCTCCCAACCCCGGGCGGCGGAGAGCCGCGCTGCCTGCTGGGAGTTGTAGTTCCCAGCGCATCCCCGCCCCTCACCACGCTGGAGCGGCGGCTGTCAGTTGCGGTCCTTAGCAGGAGTGGCGGGGCGGGGGCGCTGCCTGCCACTCGCAGCTAGGGCTCCAAACAGCCTGCTCCCCTCCTCCCTCCCTCCCTGGCCCGGCGCTCTTCCCTGCTGCTGGGACTTTTCCTTTCCTAACGTGTTTCCCGTGAAGAGGCAGGCGCCAAGCCGCGGCCGGGAGCATCCTGCCTCCCTGCTGGGCGGGCGCTGCCCGCTCTGTGGGGCGCGTGGGCGGGGACCTGCTCTCCCAGCGGGCACAGACACCGCGCTGAGAGCCTCGTCGCCTAGGTGTGTACAGCTCAGACATCGCAATGCGAGCGGAGAGGTGCATCGGACCACCCTGCCCCGTGAGCTGTATTAACCTAGCCCTGAGGTGCCCCGCATAAGGTGAGCGGTGCATCCGAAGTCAGAACCCGTCCCGAGCTCTTAACTGTTGGTGCCGCTGCAGGATGTAAGCTCCCCAGTGTAGCCATGGATGTTTCTCTTTTGCTTACTACTCTGGCTCTGTCCCATTCTCTTCCCCGGGAAAATCTCACACTGTGGCCAGCAGACACTTTCTGTTCCCCACTATTATTCTACCAAACTCAGAATACATGGCACTGTGTCCACATTTGTTCCACACACCACTGAAGTTTCACAGATGCAGATCCTAGATCCATAGGATTAGAAAGGCTTGCACGAGTCATCTAGTCTAACCCCCTGTCAAGATGTAGGATTTGTTATGTCTAAACCAGCAGTTCTCAACCCCCAGCCTGCGGGCTGCATGCAGCCTAATTAGCACACAGCTGGGGCCAGCTGTGTGCTAAAGGCCACCAGGCCAGGGGGAGTCTGGGTTCCCAGATGCGTGGCCACCCAGTGCAGCGTCGTCCAGGCTGCCTGGCCCAGCGTGGCAGGGTCTGGGGCTGCCGGCTGGCCCTGCAGAGTTCAGGGTCAGGGGCTGCCTGCCAGCCCCGCAGAGTCTGAGGTCCAGGGTCTGGGCTCTGGAGCGGCCAGCCGGCCCCACGGTCTCTGGAGCCTGGAGCTGCCAGCCGGCCCTAGGGGATCTGGGGCCCAGGGGCTGCCCCATGTAGTAAACGGAGGCCCTGAAACATAAATTCTTGTATCAGAGGCCCAGTCTGAGGCCTGAAGCCTGAACTAAAGTAAAGCCTGAACCAAAGTACCTCCAGGCAGTGATAAGCAAAGCTGGGCTGTGAGCCAGAAGCAGGTCCCACTCACAGAAGTTGGCAAGAAAAGGTTATTAGAGGCACGTGCACACACACACATAAGGGCTAATGAGAGAAACTTATGCCAAGACGGTGGCAAGACACTCTGTAGACATAACAAGGAACAGGCAGGTGCATCTTAAAGACAGGATCAAAAGGACAACATGATGGATAGATTCGTTTGAACTATGATGAGTAATCGGTCCTGCAACGGTATAAAAGTAGGTCCCGGAGCGCATATATTTGACCAGCCTAGGGGGCAGTGGAGTGTCTCGCCGCTGTCTGAGCTGTGTCCATTGCCAGGGAGCACAAATTCGTAGTATGCCCCGTAGAGTCTATAGGGAACTATTACTGTGCTTCATTTGACAATAAACCTGTGTGACAAAGTTCCTGCTCTACCTTGGTGGATCTTGCGCTTATTGGCGGATTTGCTCACCTTGGAGCTTCATGGCAGCCCTCAGCTTGGCCGTTTTTCTGAACCCATAGTCCAGGTCAACTCCTCCTGTGTCTGACCAGGAGTTGGGAGGATTTGGGGGGAACCCGGGCCCGCCCCTCTGCTCCAGGTTCCAGCCCAGGGCCCTATGGAATGCTGCTGTCTAGAGTGTCTCCTGGAACAGCTGTGCGACAGCTACAACCCCCTGGGCTACTTCCCCACGGCCTCCTCCCAACACCTTTATTCTCACCATAGGACCTTCCTCCTGGTGTCTGATAATGCTTGTACACCTCAGTCCTCCAACAGTCCGTGTTCTCACTCTCAGCTCCTAGTGCCTCTTGTTTCCAGCTCCTCACACGCACACCACAAACTGAAGTGAGCTCCTTTATAAAACCCAAGTTTCCTGATTAGCCTGCCTTAATTGATTCTAGCTCCTTTGTGCCTTACTAGAGTCTGTGGTTTTGGGGAGTTCTCTCGGAGTCTGCTGTGTTAGCTATCTGTGCAGAGGTGGGGCAGCACACAGGGGGAACACGCACGCAGCTGACTGTTATCATCATTGAACAAGAGTGGAGCACCACACCGGTAGCTACCAACAACACAGCACGGGGTTGCGGGTTGAAGTCGATATCAGGGCTGCCGGCCAGCCCCGCGGGGTTGGGGTCCAGACTGCCATCCGACTGCCCTGCCACCTGGCCTTGCATGGCTGGGTCCAGGGTCGGGGCCGCTGTCTTGCCCTGCACAGCAGGATCTGGGGTCCCTGCCACCCAGCTCCCACCCAGGGCTCCACTTCTGGCCCCACTCTGTGGAGGGGTCTTTGGGCAGGTGGTGCTGGGCATAGGGGTCTGTGGGGGAGGGAGGTTCAGAGGGGCGTGCTGTGATTCTCAAACTGTGGCCCAGTTAACACATTGTGGGCCACATATGTGGCCCACAGTGATAAATAGGTTGAGAACCACTGGTCTAAACCATCCACAATAGATGGCTATCCAACCTCCTTTTGAAAATCTCCAGTGAAGGAGATTCCATGATTTCCCTAGGCAGTCTGCTCCATTGTCCTACTGTTATTACAGTTAGGACGTTTTTCCTGAGATTTAATCTAAATCTGCTATGCTGTAATTTGAACCCATTGCCTCTTGTCCTGCCTTCTGCGGCAAGAGAGAACAACTTTTCTCCATCTTTTTTATGACAGCCTTTCAAGTATTTGAAGACTAATATCATGTCCCCCTTAATCTCTGCTTTTCCAAACTTAAACATATGTAGTTTCTTCAATCTTTGCTCATATGGCTTGCATTCCATCCCTTTGCTCATCTTTGTCACTCACCTCTGGATCCTTTCCAGTTTCTCTACATCGTTTCTATACATCGGTAACCAAAATTGAACACAAGATATTGGGCTTTCTGAGACAAGATGATTGAGGTGCCCATGTAACACTTACCCTCCCATACAAGTCCCCCCTGTTTCCAGGGCTAGCTCCACTCTGCCAGGTTTCCAAACAGAGCAGCTGGGGCTGAGGAATGATATATGGGGAGGCACTAACCATCTACAACTGCTCCCAAGCAGATGGTGGGTACTATCTAGAACTGGTTGGAAAATGATAGGTTTTCTATTGAAAATGTTGATGAAAACGGAAAAAATGTTATTGTCAAAATTTTCTATCAGAAATTTCAATGCTTAAATAAAAATTCAAATACAGAAATATTTTGGCCAAAACAAAAATATTCTTGGAATTGCTGCTTGTCCCCATCCTCTATAAGTTAAATTTCCTGGTCAGACTGCATCTCCTGTACCCGCATGACCTCACAGTATGCCAACGTTTTTATGGCTGATTTAGAACAACGCTTCCTCAGCTCTCGTCCCCTAAAGCCCCTACTCTACTTGCGCTATATTGATGACATCTTCATCATCTGGACCCATGGAAAAGAAGCCCTTGAGGAATTCCACCATGATTTCAACAACTTCCATCCCACCATCAACCTCAGCCTGGTCCAGTCCACACAAGAGATCCACTTCCTGGACACTACAGTGCTAATAAACAATGGTCACATAAACACCACCCTATACCGGAAACCTACTGACCGCTATTCCTACCTACATGCCTCCAGCTTTCACCCTGACCACACCACACGATCCATCGTCTACAGCCAAGCTCTGCGATACAACCGCATTTGCTCCAACCCCTCAGACAGAGACAAACACCTACAAGATCTCTGTCAAGCTTTCTTACAACTACAATACCCACCTGCAGAAGTGAAGAAACAGATTGATAGAGCCAGAAGAGTTCCCAGAAGTTACCTACTACAGGACAAGCCTAACAAAGAAAATAACAGAACGCCACTAGCCGTCACCTTCAGCCCCCAACTAAAACCCCTCCAATGCATTATTAAGGATCTACAACCTATCCTAAAGGATGACCCAACACTCTCACAAATCTTGGGAGACAGGCCAGTCCTTGCCTACAGACAGCCCGGCAACCTGAAGCAAATACTCACCAACAACCACATACCACACAACAGAACCACTAACCCAGGAACTTATCCTTGCAACAAAGCCTGTTGCCAACTGTGCCCACATATCTATTCAGGGGACACCATCACAGGGCCTAATAACATCAGCCACACTATCAGAGGCTCGTTCACCTGCACATCCACCAATGTGATATATGCCATCGTGTGCCAGCAATGCCCCTCTGCCATTTACGTTGGTCAAACTGGACAGTCTCTACGTAAAAGAATAAATGGACACAAATCAGATGTCAAGAATTATAACATTCATAAACCAGTTGGAGAACACTTCAATCTCTCTGGTCACGCAATCACAGACATGAAGGTCGCTATCTTAAAACAAAAAAACTTCAAATCCAGACTCCAGCGAGAAACTGCTGAATTGGAATTCATTTGCAAATTGGATACTATTAATTTAGGCTTAAATAGAGACTGGGAGTGGCTAAGTCATTATGCAAGGTAGCCTATTTCCCCTTGTTTTTTCCTACCCCCCCCCCCAGACGTTCTGGTTAAACTTGGATTTAAACTTGGAGAGTGGTCAGTTTGGATGAGCTATTGCCAGCAGGAGAGTGAGTTTGTGTGTGTGTGTCCCCGGGAAAAAAGGGGGGGGGTGAGAAAGCCTGGATTTGTGCTGGACATGGCCCACCTTGATTACCATGCACATTGTAGGGAGAGTGGTCACTTTGGATGAGCTATTACCAGCAGGAGAATGAGTTTGTGTGTGTATGGGGGTGGGGGGGGGGGTGAGAAAACCTGGATTTGTGCTGGAAATGGCCCACCTTGATTATCATGCACATTGTAGGGAGAGTAGTCACTTTGGATGAGCTATTACCAGCAGGATAGTGAGTTTGTGTGTGTGTTTTTTGGAGGGGGGTGAGGGGGTGACAGAACCTGGATTTGTGCAGGAAATGGCCCACCTTGATTATCATGCACATTGTGTAGAGAGTTGTCACTTTGGATGGGCTGTTACCAGCAGGAGAGTGAGTTTGTGTGTGGGGGGGTGGAGGGTGAGAAAACCTGGATTTGTGCTGGAAATGGCCCAACTTGATGATCACTTTAGATAAGCTATTACCAGCAGGACAGTGGGGTGGGAGGAGGTTTTGTTTCATGATCTCTGTGTGTATATAAAGTCTGCTGCAGTTTCCACGGTATGCATCCGATGAAGTGAGCTGTAGCTCACGAAAGCTCATGCTCAAATAAATTGGTTAGTCTCTAAGGTGCCACAAGTACTCCTTTTCTTTTTGCGAATACAGACTAACACGGCTGTTACTCTGAAACCTGTGATTCACCACAATATCCTCTTTTGGAGGATGAGAGGCAGTGCATCATGGGAATCACTGGGCGTGCTGCAGCATGGGACTTACCCAAAAGTGAATTTGTGATTGTAACTGTGAATTTTAAGAAGAAATAAAGAAGGGAACCCATGTTTTGGAAAAAGAATCCAAAATCTCAATTTTTCCAAAATTTCCAGTTTCATCTTTGTAAAAGTCCTGGAGCTGCTCTGTAATAATTTATGAATACTGTATATGAGCTGATTATTGGAATGTTTACTGTATGAATATGTTGAATTAGTTTATTAGCAGACTGTTGGGGAAAAGAAGCAGGAAGGTAAGACAATGGCTCCACGTAAGACACCTCCAAGTAAACACGACCGGGGAGGATTAAGAGACAATGCCTGAGCTATTCTAGCGAAGTTACACAGCATGTTTTTCAGATGCAGGGAACCAACAGATGAAAATGACTATATATATTTACAATATCCAGAGCTGGAGGCTGTTGTTTGGGAGCTGCTCATGGGGAACAGACTGACAGACACAAACGCCCATGTGGAGTCTAAAAGAACTAGGCTTTCCTCAGTTTCCAGGAGGATGGTAAGCCTCAGGTGAGGGAGACGTGCAAATAGATCATTTGTTGTTTTAAAAATCCTTTTTCTCTTTTGTTATCCCTTGTTTCTAGCGTTAAGATTGAATTATACCTTGTTTTAAGAAGTCTGCTTTGGGTCATTGTATTTATCACTGGTCACACACTCCCAAATGGATGAATCACAGGTATTCAAAACAGTTGAACCTGTTGGGAGTAAACACAACTGATCCATAGGGTACTGTAACCCAGGACCTGGTCTAAGAGTGGGAGAATTGTAGCATTCCACCCCAGGAAAGGCAAAGGCATGAAGTCTGATGTGAATGGGTGCAGTCTGAGATAGCAGAGAAGGGGTCAGTGGTAAAGCTAGCTCTGTACCCATGATAATCATTATTGCCCACATCTGAGGAAATTGGAGGAGAGAGACTTTTCTATAATGGGAGACTTTTCTACAATGCATGAATGTATATTTTTTTCACCGGTCAATGAATACTACATATTATTGTCAGCAGTTTGTAACTCTACAAACTACAAAGTTAAGGAAAAAAATCCAAAGAACTTGAATCTTATATCTTAATAATTGTAAACAAACCTGTGAAAGTCTGAATGGTATTGTAGTAGTGCCTGAAAGCCCCATTATAGACCGGGACTAGGTGCTGTACAAACACAGAACAAAAAGATAGTCCTTGTCCCAAAACTGTTTACAATCTAAGTATAAGAAAAGAGAAAAGAGATGGATACAGAAAGACATGATTATTGTTATTGTGGGAAACATTGATAATATTGGTTAGCATGATAGGCTGTGGTATCAGCACACCAGCTTGCTATTTGTTGTCAAGTTTTTTGTAGGTATCATGGCAAAGGAGAGTTTTAGGTAGGAATTTTAAGATTTTGTAAATATTTATGAATGAAGTGTTTGTTTACAAAATCAGCTACTGTTATTGAAACTATAGAAACAGGATGACAGAGTTAATACTAGTTGTTCATATGGGCGTTTCATTATTTATTTCCTTTTAGGTGTGTATTGTTGCTGCCTATTAAAACGCTTTGTTAAATTGTTCTACTTCTCCCAGTCCTATTGTCCTGACCTCCTGTTTCACCCTATTGTGTTGGTGGTTACTCTTAAACACAAAGTAAACTTTGGTGTTTATGAGCACTAAACTTGCTCCAACAGGAGGTACTGACTACTAGGTAGAACTTCACCCTCTATCTGGCTGAATGACTCCTTGGATAATTCATAACCAGTAATGACCTTGCAATGCTTTCTCTCTTAACTGAAGTGCAAGATGAATGTGATATGCTGCTAAAGGCCTGATCTAAAGCCCACTGAAGTCAGTGACTTTAGGTGAGGCCCAAACTGCAGAGTGATATACAATCAGAGTTTGATTTACTGATCCAATTTAGGAAAAAGGAACAAAACTGAAAAGGTGATTCTACAATGGTAGATATCTTCTATCTGAGAGTGTGTTGAGGGGGAGGGAGGGTTGCGAAATCCAAATGTCAGTGTGAGTTAGCAGTAGCGTGCAAAGGCTTCCAATTACCCCCGGGCCAATTCTGCATTGAAAACCACACACCATGTTGTATTGTGGAAGAGATCTTTTCTTCCTATGTTTGTTTTTTTTCCCTCCTCTATAATAGTAGTTGCTGTGTCACAACAAGGTGATATTTAATCCAGTACCTGTCAAGTTAGTATGAGTTTCAAATACCCAACCTGAATATTTAGATACAACTGCTAGAGCAGATTTTACACATACACACAAAGGCAATTGGTTTTCAGCTACATAGGTGGATATGTATATTGTGGACTACCTCTGGTTGAAAACTGTAAGTAAGATGCCCTCCCTCAAAGTGTGACATATTCCTTTTAACAATTTCCTTAAATTCTAATAAAGATGTTTTGTAATTACTTCCACACCTATCTGGTAGGGTTACCATATTTCAAGTTCCCAAATAGAGAACATTGGTGGAGGGCAGGGGGGCTGAAGGAGGGGTAAAGTTTCTACTGTACAGTTTCTTTCTACTTTGAATATCTAACATTTATAAATAACAACTGTAATAGCCTCAAAAATGAAGGTAAATCACATTTTAATGTACCTTTTTACATGCAGTCAGTCCTTTCCAACTGCACTTCTTCCTGTTGTGCCAATGCATATTTCTCTGTAAAGCATATCTTTCTCAGCAGTGGTTGATTGCTCATCAAGCAGGCATGCAAATCTCTGCAAGATGCGTGCCTGAAGTTGTATTGTACAAGCAGGATCCCTTTCAAAGACTCAACAGTCAATACCGTGCTACCTTTACTTCTGCACTGCTGCTGGTGGCGGCGCTGCCTTCAGAGCTGGGCTCCTGGCCAGCAGCCACCGCTCTCTGGCCACTCAGCTCTGAAGGCAGTGCTGCCACCACGAGCAGCACAGAAGTAAGGGTGGCAAACCAGTAAACACATACGCCCCTATTAGGGCACACCAGGAATTGCAGATCTTCCAAAATCAATGTTGGAAAAAGGATGAGCAAGGAAAAATCACGGACATATGCTCATATTTCAAAAATCCACTCGGACAGAGATCAGAGGACCAAAATAGTATATCCGTATTAGACTTCTAAAATGTATTTACGTAAATATCTAGTGCCTAGTACACAAACAACAACTTTGCCACGTTCATGGACCAAACAGTGAACTTGTAAGTATAACCCACATGCCTCCTGTGTGTGATGTTCTGTCCCATCTAGTGGCACCGAGACCACTTAGAGTGAGAGAGATTAATTACCATATGTAGCCCAGACACCTCCTGGGTGTGGTATTCCGTCCCATCTAGTGATACTGAGACCACGTAGAGAGAGAGAGAGAGTTAATGAGTCTGCTCCACTGCCTGAGCTAAGAGCCATATGGCTTTTATCTCATGCAGTAGAGGCTCATGCATTTAGCTCCAGAGGTCCCGGGTGAGCCCCCACTTGTAACACCAACAGACCCCGGTGGTCGTCGGGTGGGATTGAACCTGGGACCGCTGGAGCTACAGTAATTGTATAGTAATTGTAAAGTTTTTTCTTTTTTATTTAAAGTTGTGCATGTGCGAGTAGTGTGGATGCTGAAACAACTGGTTTTGTAGTACACTTAAATATTTTATTTAATTGTCAATATAATACCCAGGGTGAGCTTATGTGAGAGCAGAAGATCTCAGAAGTCCCAAAGCCTATTTTGATTTTGTAAGATATAAATATATACTGGGGGTTTAGGCCCTGTGTTATATTCTTCATTTTAAAGGAAAAATAACAAATCTCTACTTAGTGATGTTAGTCTAGCTAGGGTGCATTGTAACTGCTGTGCTCTAACGGTTCATACTTAGAGTGTTGTACATAAAAAGGAATTTGAAATTTATTAATTCTGAGTGTGTGTGTGTAACTGTCTTATGGTGAAGACTGGTACTGGATTCCTAATAAGAGAAAGAAAGTCAATCCTGTTATAATTTCCACTTTCGTTTTTGAAAAGTTTCCTATAAAAAATCCAGCTGTCGTCTCTTGCAAGGATAAGAATTCATGGTCTGCGCAAATACTTTGTCAGAGAAAGAAACTATGTACACAGAATTGGAAAATAAATTGATTTTCCTCCCCTCTACATAGGTTACATGAAGGGAACATGCTGTGAGATAAGAATTGCTTCTTAGAAGGAGGGTATGTATTTTCGTATTCTGTTGCTTTGTCTTTAGACAATAAATGTAGCTAAGTTTGGTTACTGAGAATTAACTGTGAGTGTACTCAAACAACCTTTTCCTCAACAACTGTAACAGACAACAGCTAATTTGTGGCATTGCAATTATTATGGCATGAGCTGCTGATTCATGCTGTTTGGTGATGGAATATGACTTTGGCAAGATGTGTGAGCACATTGAGGTTATAGTATATGACTTTGGCTGTTTGGTCCATATTCTGCAGTGCCACCAGCCTCTTTTGTCATCAGTTGCTTTGTGTGGAAAGTGGGGACGTATTCAAAATATGTTACTTTTGGGAGTATGATGAGGACTGTGTGGGGCTAACAGGAGCACTCTGGCCAGTGACAACCAGTCAGAGGGGCTGCTGGAGCGACCAATCAGGGATGAGAAGGGCCACCTAAAAGGAAGCAGCAGCACCAGAGCAGTCAGTTGCTGCCTGGAGCTGGAGAAGAGAGCCGTGTGTTCCTGGTTGGCTGAAAGAGGAGCAGGACCATGGACAGCCCAGTGCTGGCAGGGACTGGGGGAGCAATGGAGCTCCTGGCTGGTTGCTGGGACTTAGCCTCAGACAGTTGCTGGCAGGGACCTGGGGAACAATGAAGGAGCTCCTGGCTGGCTGCTGGGACTGAGTAAGAACTGCGCCCAGGGAGGGCCACAGGAAGGTAGTGTCTCCAGGGAGGAAGTCCTGGGAGTATGGCCCCATGCCAGGGCTGGGACTACTTAAAGATTGAGTCTGGGAAGGGCTAGAGAAACACCGACCGAAGGGTACTGAGATAGGCCCCTGGGGGACTGTACACGCTGGAAGGCGTCTCTTCTGATTCACATACAGACAGTATGTGTGACTTGCCTGAAGGGCTGAGTCGCTGAAAAAACACCTGAGAAACCACCAACAGGGGTCACTGCAGACAAACCCAACTAGAAGGGAGCGCTCACGAAAGATTGGTGCCACCCCATTAATCAGATTATGAATGAATATATTAAATAACACTGGTTCTAATGCAAATGCTTGGAGGCCCTAGAGCTAACAACTTTTGCCATGATGAAAATTGACCACCTATACCTGCTTTTTGTTTTCAGTCGCTTAGACAGTTTCTAATGCATGACTATTTAGTTTTTTAATCATCTAGTGTAAGGAACTTTCTCAAGGGCTTGTTGGAAGACCAAATAAATTATAGCAAAAAGTTCTTCTTTATTCACAGTTTTGTTGTCATACTCAAACAATCATAGTAGATGGGAAAACACATTTTGTTTTTTTCCTCACACAATACCTAGATGGCCATAATTTAACTGCATTTAAATATCATTTCACCAATTTTTCTGGTACTGAAGGCTCAATAGTCTGTAATTCTCAGAGTCACCCCAACATCTTTTAAAAAATAGTTATAATACTTGCAACTGCCCAGTTCTTTTCTAGTGTAAGATGATTAATATGAGCATACTTTCATTTGCAGCTCAGCCACTACATTTTCAAATTTCTTCGGAACACTTTGTCTACCATTCATTCCTGTTGACGTTGCCATTTAGTATATAGGTTTGTTCTAGAACCTCCTCTTTTCGCACGACGATGTGATGTCACCTCATCTTTATAATTTGAAATGAGCATGTTTCTCAACATCCGCTCCATCAATTATCCTCCTGCCCCCCAGGAAAAGCTTGTGAAAAGGGTGCCTGTATCTTTCAGTTTGCCCTGAAGATCAGCAAATCTGGGTTGTTGTGGAGTGAGGAAGTCCTCCTGGATTCCCAGGACCCCCTTCCCCATCATTATTACAAGGGGAACAATGAAGAAATGTGAATAATAAAAATGTACTAACCATGAAGTTGTGTATGTTCAGAGGAGTATCTCTGGCACTTTATTTGAGAGGGAAAAGGAGCTGGCTTCACACATTACTTTGTTCCCTCCTAACCCCAGCGTGGAACCAAGAATTTCCCTGTACTTCCAGCTCTCTCCCTCTGTATCCCAGCATCCTCACTCTCTCACCACGGCCCTCCAAGTTTTCGAGCTCTCTTCCCTCTGCATTGCATCATTATCTCTTCTTTTGCTGCCCACCAGGCTTCTGGATTAGAAGAGCCCTTGGAAATAATCTTGTAGGAGTGTAGCAACATCTTTCAGGGCTGTTATCTGCCTGTGCCAAGAGAAAGTCAGAGCACAGCTATTTGTGTTTGACTCCATCTGTTGTGCTTACTGCCTTCAGATGTTGTAAAGGTCCTTGGCTGAACTGCTGCTGCCCATGTCCAGAAGCCTGGCTGGCAGCTCAGCGAACGAAATGCACCGCAGCCACAGGCAGCCTTTCAGGTCAGGGAGCCTTTATAATCCAGGCTAAGCCCTCCACTGGCCATGGATTTTGTGGGCCTCTAGTTTTGGGGCTTAGTAAGAACTACAGCAAATAGATGAGAGGAGTGTAGAGGACAAAGAAAGAGACTGATGAAAGGAAATAGCCAGACGTAAAAGGAGAATGCAGAAGAAGAACAAAATATGACAGTAAGAACATAGTACGTTTTCATTTTTTTATTTTATAGAAAGTTGCGTCAAAAATATGTTTAAGTATATACATTAATAATGCAATACATACAGGTTCATGTACAATATATACACAGTAGCAAAACATCCTTTCACCTATATTTTATCTCTGGTGGTTAACACCATGAGTCAGAGCCTTCTGGCATGTTGTTTTATCTGCTTTCATCTTAGATCTATCTACAAGGAAAAGCATAGATGTTAAAGATGGAAAAGATCTATTAGAACACCTAGTCCATTCCCCTGCATATGCAAAAATCTTCTTTACAGTGTATTTATTCGTGCATTGTCATATAAACTGGGCTTTCAGCACTTTCCTTGGGAGACCCCAGTTCACAGCCTAATACATCTTACTGTCAGGACATTTTTTTTTTGACGTTCACCCTAAATATTCTCTTTCTTAACTTCATCCTGTTACTTATATTTATATCCCCTTAAACCAATCTAAATAACTTCTCTATCTCCACATTTAGACCCTAACATTTGTAGACTATTAGTATATGCTCTGATCCTTAGTCACTGCTCAGACAGGAAAAAATATACAGCTCTGTTAGTTTTTTCCACTGTAAATGAGTTCTTCAATAACTTTGTTTCTCTTCTGTGAACTCCCTCCAATTTGTCAATATCTTTCTGGGAATGAGATGCTCAAAATTAAAAGTAGTATTTCTGATGTTTCCTGCACCCAAGCTTGCACTGGCCCATATGTCACTAACAGATTTCTTGGGAAGCCAGGAGTCAACAACAACAACAACAAAAACCCTGCAAAGAATTTTGGGAAAAGTCTGTCTCTAAGGTTTTCAAAGACAGAGGTCCCTTTCAATCCTACTATCCCTCCCTATCCTTTCCAAAGTCAAGCTGGCCTGCCAGCTGCTTCTCTTTGATCAGCCACAGTGGAACACTCATAATTCAGTGGACCAGGCTAAAGGGGGTGGTCAGCTCTCAAAGGCAGGTACCATGTTTACTGAGTGGCTACAGCACCCACAGCAGGAACATACTTCCTGTTGTACTGTCTCTCCAAGTCAGACACTATGGGGAGCAGCTGGTATCTTTGTCCTCCACAGTGCCTTCATCAAAAGAACTGCCCTCCAGGTCAAGAGAAGCAGGAGCCCCCCATACCCGCCCCCCTTCATAACCCGCTTTCTAGTCCCTGGAGAGAAAGAGAAGGGACTCCTCATGTTCAGTAAAAAAAGGGATATTTGGGATTTGTGAACCAACTAAACTTTGTAAAGCCAGGGCACTGGCAGAAAGGAGCCCTGAAGAGGAGGTCATCCGGTGTCCATCTCCTGCACCTCCTCTCATGAGGTAAAACGGAATAGGGCAGGTGCAGAAAGAAGAGCCAGAGGGGGCTAGGTGAACAGAGTGGGAGTTGTGGGAAATGTAGTGGAGAAAGACACACAACTTTGTTGAAGTGACAGTTTTTCACCTGAGTGGTGCCAGGTGATTTTATCGGCCTTCGGGTTACTGTAATTTGCGTTTTCTCTCACACCCTTCGAAGAAATACTCTAAAATTCACCAGACCACATATAGAACCCGGTGGGGGCTAATATGGAGAACTGCCCTGGCAAAATGCTTACATGCTGGCAACCACACCCCTAATGTCTCCAGAGGAGAAAAGATGCTCCAGGTCCCCCATGCATCTAGGCCAAAAGAAACCTGAGCCTCCTCCCAACCCCTTAGAGATAAAAGTGAGCCTTAGCTCCCTCTTCTCCCCGCCTCCCCTTAATAGGGCAAAAGAGCAGCAGCTCCTGAGGGAACCACTCCTGCTGATCCAATAGTATCCTCAGCCTGGATCAACAAAGGGAACCCCTTTGGGGTTTAGGTGCCTAAGTCTCTGTAGATCTGGGCCTTTGAGTCCCTGTTTTTTCATCCCTCTGAAGGCTAACACTATCTGCATCCTAACACTGCATTGTTTGTCCTTGTTTTAAACCACTCAGGGTCCCTTGGATTATAGTAAAAAACCTTCTTCTGTCTGGAAGACTAAAGATCTTTCTCTCATATGTATAGATGGGTGTTTGGTCTGGGCTGTGAAGCTCCTCTTGGTTTTATTTTTGGCATTATCTTAAATAGTGTGTCCATTATCTGGTTATTGAGAACATTTGTATTATTTTTGAACAAATGTTAATCCATTCTGAACTACAGTAGGACATGCATATATTTTATAATATCTTAAATCTGAAGATATTGAAGCATTTTGAATTTTTTTTCTATACTGTGGGATTTTAATTACAAATCAGAAAATTGGCCCCAGACCTCTATTCCTCTTCCAGTATCTTTGCCAACTGTTGCTAGGGTCTGAACAAACTATTAAGTGTCACTTCTGTCTGCCCATTTTCTACTGTCCCTATCCTCCAGTGTCTGCCTGAACTGCTATGAAGGGTCCACTTTTACTTCTTGTCAGAACTCCTGAAATCCTGTCTGGAGCCCTGGTTGGAAGTAGGAGCTGGTGAGTTTCTGCCTTGATGAGACTCCATGCTGAAAGAAGTTGGTGTGACACCACTTTGCTGAGCTTGTGTGCTGTGGGGAGGAGGAGCCAGAGAGCTGTCACCATGCTGAACTGGTGTGGGAGAAGCCAGTGAGTCATCATCCTGCTGCTCTTTTGCACTGGAAACAGGAGCTGATGGGATGGTGTCCTGAGTACTGGGAGGAGGAGCTGGCGAACCACTGTTGAGACAATTAATATCTAAACAAGGGGTTATTGAAAATAGTTTTGAGACTCCTACTGCAGCAGAGTCTGTTTGTTTATTTAACTTTAGCTCATGTCCTCCCTTGGCACTGTCTCTTTTTCCTTGTGTCTCCTCAGCCTGATGGTTTTCAGATGAAGTTTTTTTCTCTCCGCTTAGGACCCAGTAGTGAAGCATTTGTAGATCTGAATTGTGGCCTGGATTTTGATGTGGTTTTTTTTATTTGCTCCCTGCTGTGCCACCAGAATGAATTGGTTATTGGCCTGTGCATGAGTTGTTACTGTAGCATTGCATTATCTGCTCTATTTTTCTTGGACTCCCTTCCCGGCACTTAATTTTGGGGACGTGTACTGAAGGGGCTACAGGTCTACTGAGAACTTTTAAATCCCTCTTTTCTAATTCTGGAGTATGGTTTTACATTCTCAATTGATCATTTTGGAAATAATTATCCTGAAAATATTTTTTCCCTTTGGGTAAGCAAATTTTACATTAATGGAAATCTGGGCAGGGCAATGGCCTATATATATATAATAGGAGAATTCAGAGGTTCATCTTGTCCCTACTGCCCAAATATAATATTACTGGAAACTGGTATCCAATCTTTAGTTCTTAGAGGACACCTCAACTAACACTGTTATTTTATTTATGGCTTCTTCCTTCGTTGTTGTAACTGAATCAGTATAGACTTGTGTTTGACCATACAGATGTTGGAAGTACTTTTAAATCAGTGTTGATACAGCCGTTTTAGGGCCAGAAGACTTTAGGAACGAGTGGTCAAAGAATAAAAAAAGACATTTTCGTCTTTAATTTTGTGTATGGCCCAATCCATCTAGGATATTATTACTAAGTACTTTTTAAAGGAAAAATAATCTACATTATAAAGATACTGTGATAGTTAATTATATAATACTCTTTTTTGTTAATAAAATAAAATAACAGTACTTAGCTCTTATACATTCTGATCAGCATCCATTGGATTAGTGGAAATTTTACCATTGGTTTCAGCATTGTATTGGATATAAATGCATTTTTTAAAAGAGATGGTAAGTATTATTTAAAAATACTTACTGCCAAAAGATCTTCCCTTTTAATTATTAAAAAACAATTGGGAAAGTTATGATGGTATTATATCTAGCACTACCTGCCATAGTTTCAGGAATACTTGTATCTTTACTGCAGCAGAGGAAGCAAGAAAGCAGCAAAGTTTGTGGATCATCAGGCCAGAAAAAAGGGATGGATATAAAAGAATCAATTCCCTGCCATTGCAGGGGCCTTGGGCATTAGTACACTTTGATCCCTCCTATTCTCTGCCTGTGGCATGTGATAGATTAGTATTCTGTGGGCTGTAATACTTTGGTCTATTTTCAGTTCTTGGGTTTAGTGTACTGGACTGGGTGGTGTTGGTGACCTGTGATATTCAGGAGATCAGACTAGATGATTTGGTGGTCCCTTCTGGTGTTAAACTCTGTGAGCATTCAGTACTCACAATGGAGACCAAGTGTGTCTCCTTTTCTTATAATGTATATAGTGTTTATATTATTTTTCACAACCTGTGTGAATTTTTTAAAAATATACTTTCCAATTTTCATTTAGTTTTATAACATTGTTTGAGGCTATTGCTGCTTTCATGAAACAAAACAGAATATTACAGTGAACTGACACATGGTTTGTAATACAGCTAACAAAGGGCTAATCTACACATGAAGATTAATCCAGAATAAAGTAGTGTGTGAGTTTAAAACAGATAAACTATTTCTGATTATCTCCATGTGTAGATGCTAATATTCCAGAATAAGAGTGTTTTATCCCAAATTAACGTAACCCACTGTGAATCCATTTTGGAAGTGGATTAAGTTTATTTGCAATAAGGCACTATTCTTATTCTCCATCCACAAATGGAGTTAATCAGGAATAATTTCCCATGTAGACAAGCATAATGATTGTTTTAAGGGGCCTTCTCATCCTTGGGAGAAATAGCAAAAATATACAATACAGTAAGTTGTATTCTGTCCTTGCTGGTGTATTTATATTTTTTGGGTTATGTGTTGCCTTATTGGTTATCCAGTGAGGAAAAAACAAATATGGAAATTCTTTCACTTGCTATTATCTCAGTGGTTCTTAAGTAGTAAACTGGTGGTCAGTGGAGCACTTCCATGAGGCTTGGTGAGTAATAGGTATCATAATAGATTAGTGCAGTGTCTGTTAGTTTTCAAGCTTCTTACAATTTATAGTGCAGTCACATACTGTAATAGGATTTGGATTATTATTGGACCAATTAAACTACAAAATATAGAGTACATCTTTTTATCCTATATGGCTGCTTCATCTCTTTCTTTTGTTGAATATTTCTTTTAGCATAAATTCAACAGCGATCATATTTATAGAGGACACCAAAACTGTAGGGGCAGCAAATACATTATCCATACAGCTGATACTGTTAAACTCAAGCCTCCCTTCCTGGGGTTAATCTTTATTCATAATTAAAATAACAAAACCTTAAGGCAAGACTGCAGTTACCAGTCTAGTCCTGAGAACTGTGTGAGTAAACCCCTATGACCAGTCACAGAATTGCACGATCAGGGTCACAAACCTAAGTCCCAAACCCTCCTGAATGGGGAGTATGGTCTGTCTCTGCTGGAAGTCCTACTCCTCTGTGGATCCCCTCTTTTGTCTCAGAGAGACTCTGGCCTTTTCCATTCCTTAGTGAAGCTAATGAAATCCACTTGTTCTGGACAAAGAGCAGTCAGCAGATCAGCTCTACACTTCCGTACATGGTTTTATAGCCAGACAACAGATTACAGTTAGATTGCCTCAGAATTCTATCTTCTACCTGACTAGAACATTGTAGGGTGAGATCCTTACCTCCTCTCCAGCCCCTTTACACCAGATACAAGGAACAGTGCAGCATAAAGCGTTCCTAAGGCTATGTCTACACAGCAGTGTAAACCTGGGCTTGAGCCTGGGCGCAAGACTAATCCTCCTTGCACCCACCCACTAATTGTATTAACTTAGAGCTCCCAGGTCCCACTGGATGGTCCGAGACAGTGTTAAACTGGGACCTAAGGTCTGAGTCCCATTGCTTTCCTGTGTGCTTGACTCAGGTCCTGGAAGTCCCCTGGGTGTATCCCAGAGTTCCCTGCGGCAGAACAGCAGCACTGCAGGCAGCCAGAGCAGCGACTGGAAGTGCCATTATTGCTTGGCCAAGCGCGCTCCTCATTCCTGCTCCTCTCGTGGTGGTAGCTCCAGCTCCTCCTGGCTGCTGTGCAGAACTTGCCCTGAGCAGGGAGCAAAGCTGACAAGTGGGAGGCAACTCCCAGCTGCTAGGACGCTGGGGTCCATCGCTTCTTTGGCTGTGCTGAGCCAAAAGCTCCGCTGCTTCCCCCTCCCTGCAGGGGAACCACTTGGTTCCTGCTCCACTCTGTCCCTTGCTCCCGGACCCCCCTGGGGTTGTGTGTGCAGAAGGACCTGGACTGTATGCACTGTCAGGGTGGTGAGTGGGAGCCAGCCCCAAAACCTCCCCACAGCCTCCCCTGGTAGTGGCTCTGGCTCCACCTTGCTGTGAGGAAATTTGGGGGCTGGCTCTCACTCGCCTCCCTGGCAGTGCATGCAGTCCGGGTGCTCCTGCACACACAGCCCCCTGGAGGGCAGTGGGGGGGGCAGAGAGCGGAGCAGGGACCAAGCGGCTGCCCTGCAGGGAGTGGGAGCAGCCAGGATGTTGGGGGTCGCCCTCCTCCCGTGCTGAGCTGGGAGCTCTTCTCCCTCTCTCTGGAGGGCAACTGCTTGGTCCCACTCCATTCTCTGGCCCTTGCTCCTGGCCCACCCTGGGGCTATGTGTGCAGAGGTGTCTGGGCAGCATGCACTGTAAGGGCAGAGAGTGGGAGCTAGCCCCAAAACTTCCCTGCAGCCTCCCTGGGAATCCTTTATCCCTGCCTGCCGGGGTGCAGCAGGAGCAGGTATAAGGTTCCCTGGGGTGTGCTGGAGCACACTGTACTGCACCAGACTGGTGTGTGTGTTTTTCCTCTGTTTTTCCATGTTTACTTTGACTCATGCCTGTGCACTGCAGTGTGGACAACAGAGCCCTAGGTTCGAGCATGGGTCAGAAAATTCTTAACTGAGGGTTAAAATGCAATGTAGATGATCAAGCCCAGGGTTCCCTGACCTGACTTGAGTCCCACTTACCCTAGGCTTACACTGCTGTGTAGCATATCCTAAAAGTCTTGTATTTGGTTGCTGGAGTTCCCCTGGTGCAGATCAAAGACAGCTGTATGGCTGCTTTCTAAGGGCCCATTTGTAAGCCCTGGTGTAAAGGGCATGCCAGGGGTAGGACTGGTGAATGTAGAGATGTGTTAGAGGTGAGACCATAATGTACAGTATTGCTCAGATAAGATTCTGAACAGCACTGTGGTTCACACAGCAGCGTGGGGATGCTGCTGTAACACAGACAAGCTTCCAAGGTGGTCTAAATTATGCTGGGGGCCACTCCACTGGAGCAGCCCAGGATCAGGCAAGTCCTGGGCTGTGAATTCTGTGCTGTCCCTCTTAGAGGCGCAGCACAAAATCTCACCTTCAGTGTTTATTCATAGATAGGAGTTGACAATAGACTATATGTACTTTACTGTTAATGCTTTTATTTTTTCTCTGGGACCAGTGAGAATTTTGTATCTGTGAGTTTTTGGTGACTATGGATTGTGTAGTTTTGTTTGTACTACATTGTATGTAATCTCTGTTTTACTACCACACAGAATGTCTTGTAAAATATTCAGATCAATAAAAAGTAAAAAGCCCAAACCCTCGATTGTTTGCCGCTTTGATCAATGTAATATGCAAACTGGGCTACAGAGGATGAAGGTCTGAAAGAATGACTTAAGACTCAGAGATGGAAAGCTGAATTTTGAAGTGGTAGCTACAGAAGAAACAATTGAAACCCCTCTCCCAGATCGAAATATGCCCCCTCCAGCGCTACACTTAAGTGAATAAAAATAATTTTCTTATTATGTTTCAGATGTATTTACTGCCTGCTCACCTGCAGCTCCACTGTGATTCCCCAGAATCCCCTATCCAAGGCCAGAATTTTCATGGCATGGTGCCTCTGTCTAACCCTGTCTGTGAAACCCTGATTTTGTTTAGTGATACAAGTTATTAACATGTGCTGGTTGATATGATATTGAATTAGTTTCCAAGGTATCTGTTAGATTGTAAACTCTTTGGAGCCCGGCCCATTGTTTGGTTATAGTCTTAGCGTTATATATTATCTAGTACAGATGGCCCCTCCAGTCCATAAATAGGGCCTCTTGGCACCACTGCAATACAAACAATGAATAACAATTGAATAATATATTCAGCAAAGCATTTCTGATAAACTTTAGAACTATTTGAATAGAGCAAAATACACCTGGAGAATAAATTATGTGACAAAAACCAGTAAATTTGTCAATACCTTTCATTAATATTATATGACTAATTCTATTTGGTAAGGGGTTCCTTCTAATAATGAAACATAAATTTGGCTCATGGTGAACTTTCAGTCTGTGAAAACATATAACAGTGTTTCTGTCACTTTCTGAAAGGTTTATAGATAATGCTTTGTAGACTGTGATAGTTTGTAACTGCATATAGTTTTTGTTACACAGTATCTAGATTTATGTAGATATTACTGTTCTTGCATTATTAAGGCATACATTGTAATTAAGTTAGGGAGAAGAAAGCAGTTAACAGAAGACTGAATTCTGCAATAATCTACTAGATCTGAAAATGAAAAACATCTAAAGCAGAGGTGGGCAAACTACGGCCCACAGGACCCTCCTGCCTGGCCCCTGAGCTCCTGGCCCGGGAGGCTAGACCCTGGCTCCTCCCCTGCTGTCCTCCCTCCCCTGCAGCTTCAGCTCACTGCGCCGCCGGCGCAATGCTCTGGAGGCTGGGCTGCGAGCTCCTGGGGCAGTGCAGCTGCAGAGCCCGGCCTGACCCGGTGCTGTGCGGTGGCATGGCTGGCTCCAGCCAGGCAGCGCGGCTGTAGCACCGCCAGCCACCGGTGTTCCATGCAGCGCGGTGAGAGGGCAGGGAGCAGGGGGGGTTGGATAGAGAGCAGGGGAGTTCGGGGTGGTGGTCAGGGGGCGGGGGTGTGGACAGGGGTTGCGGAGGTTAGAGGGTGGGGAACAGGGGGGTTGAATGGGGGCAGGGGTCCCGGGGGGGGCAGTCAGGAAGGGGGGGCTTGGATGGGGTGATGGGTGGCAGTCAGGGGCAGGGGTTCTTGGGGCGGTCAGGGGACAGGGAGAAGGGGTGGTTGGATGGGGCAGAGGTTCTGGGGGGCCTTCAGGAATGAGAGAAGGGATTGAATGGGGCAGCAGGGGGCAATCATGGGCGGAGGTTCCGGGGGCGGTCAGGGGACAGGGAGCAGGAGGGTGGATGGGGCAGGGGTCCCGGGGGGGCTGTCAGAGAACAGAGAGGGTTGGATGGGGCAGGAGTCCGGGGGGGCGGGGTGTCAGGGTAAGAAGCAGCTGGGGGGAGGGGGCAGGCCATGCCTGGCTGTTTGGGGAGACACAGCCTCCCCTAACCGGCCCACTATACAATTTCCAAAATCCGATGTGGCCCTTAGGCCAAAAAGTTTGCCTGCTCCTGATCTAAAGTGAAGTAGGGACCCCTATAGGTTGCTCTCAGAAGGTGGCTGGAAACATAGTGAGTTTGCACTTGGTTTGGTATGCCCTATGGTTTTGGAGTGTGGTGATGCCCTGGTGAGCAGCTGTCCTCCCAGCCCTCTCCCTGGCTCCCTAGTCATGGTTCCAGTTCCTCATGGAGCTCTCACAAGAAGAGCTTCCATGAGGCTGGAGGAGAATGCCGAGGAGCCAGTTTCCCATGCCTGTGGAAAATGAGAGGAGAATTTTGACCTACAGATTTTATTACTCGGGTACTTTGTGGCAATCCTACTCTATCACTTTTAACCCAACTGTAACAAGGACAGTTACAGCGCTAAAACAAAAATCCTTATACCACAATGCATCACAATTAAAAATAAAATATTCCAGCATTAGTAACATATTTTTTAAATTGAATGCAAAATGCCATGCAAATAAACATGGCCACTCAGTTTATGATAGTGCTTTGAAGACTGCTTGAGGCATCAAGAAGGCCTAGTGGCTTGAAACACTGGGGTGTGAATCTTTGATACAATTCATCTTGTCGCTGCAATAACAAGATCTTTGGCACAATATAACAGCTCTGATAATGCCTAATCAATATTTCACATAAATTTAAAAGGTGGTGTGAGTCACAGGTATGTAGTATTGATGCCGAAAAACAAGAGGAGTTTGACAGAAGTACTGTATGCAACACAGATGTGTCTGTTCCATTGGGCCTTTATGTGAATTGACTTTTTAGTGGTTGACAGTGATGTAGGAGAATGTGGACCTTTGGGAGGATATTTCTTTCCAAAAGTCCAAACGTAAGGTCAATAGTTTTGTCCCTCGTTAAAGAGATTTTCTCCAAAAATCTCCACTCTTGTTGACTTACATAGTGTCATATAGGTCTCACTTTCTATTAAACTCTATTTGTTTTGAATGACACCTGAAAACATTGTAATAGAAGTTGGTGACTTCATTAAAAACAGGAACAGGTTTAGTATTTTTAGACCATACCTATATATATATTAACTGAGAATAATGCTAATCATTATTAATAGCGCCTATATGGCATTTTTATCAGTAGATCTCAAATTGCTTTATGAAAGAAGTCTGTGGAGTGGGCTCAGAGCAGGAGAAACTACACCTGGAAGGATGGTGTTTCTCGATGACATAATCCCCTCCTCAAAAACACGGGTCTTTAACACGTAAATTAATGCAAATCCTGTCAGTATTATCTTATCCAAGTAGCAGGGGTTTCCCTATCATAGCACTAGAAAATCTTGTTGAAGCACAGAACTTCTGACCCTGTGTCTTTTGGATGTCCTGAGATCTGTGCAGAACTTGAGATCCACTGATGTTGGGGGCTGAACCTTGTGGAAGTTCAAGTCTTATGCTTTTAATTCATATGAAGGGGACAAAATGGCTTTGTAATAGGAAGACTAAATAATGTAGACTCTATAATAGACATATTCATCAAATTAGTCTGTTACTGATTTTGAGGATGTTAAATCTTCTCTCTTTTCTTCCCTTAACTTACTTGCCCTGTGTGGTCTGTCTAGAATGAGAAGTCTGGTTGTGCTGCTATGTAAATAAAGAGTACTTTTGTATTTTGTAAAATTTATACAAGGATATGAAAGGATCTCCATATTGGGCAACTGTATCAATATGAACATATATATGAAAGATAATTTTGAGATGACTTTAGTTTCTGTTACTGCAATGACAGAGACACATATTGAAATACATTTGGAAGGCAGGCTTGATTTTTTTTTAAAGACTTACCAAAAGCTATGCTTCTGAAAAACAACTGAATTAAGATCTTTGCTTAAAATTGGCTTCTTGGTGCAATTGTTTAGCTTTTGCCCCATCATTCTCCTAATTAAAGCATCATCTGTATTTGGAAATAACTGTTTTGTGATTCCTGCAAAATAAAGAGATGACATTTATGGGATCTTCAGATCAGGGCCAAATCAGGGAAAATATTAAGTGTATGATCCAAGTTACATTATTTGGGCTTATGAAATTTAAACATCCAAAAGAGACTTATTCTACTCTTTTCTGTATTTGGCCTCTTTGCTCCCCTTGCCTGGTTTACCAATTTCCGGTCTGGTTTTCTCCTTCCATATTGCCAGTCCTGCTCTAACTTTGTTGGGCAACTCAGAAGGAAGTCCCATGACCTTGATGACTTCCTGTACTATATACTTCCTATATATACTCTGCCTTTCTTCCTTTATCTCTGTTCTCTTCCTGGCCAATTAATCCTAATCCTACCCTCTTATCCACTCTCATGACAGCTCTTCACCACCTTGGTCTCTGCTTACTTCTTCCTCTTCCATTTCTGTTCCTCCTGCTCTGTGTGCTCAGGAGCTGACTGACTTCTCTGAATGCAGCACTCACATGACCCAGCAGGAGTTCTCTACTTCCTGCTCCCCTGACTACCTCATCATCCTCACGTCCGCCTTTGATTTTATCTTCTTTTAACCATGTGTCCCACTATGAAAATCTTCTAGCTTCTATTTTCCTGAAAACTCTTTGATTGGCCAGCTTGTTCCTATCACCTCACACATCCTAAAACATCTGACTTGCTCCTCGTTCCTTCTCTGTCTCTTATCAGTTGCTCTCGCTATTTTGACTCCTTCCCATCTGCATTCAGTCATATTGTTTCCCCTCACCTAACGAAATCCTCCTTTGACTCCTGGTCTCTTTCTATAGTCTCCCCTTTATTTTTGAGCTGCTTGTCATCATCTTTCTTGCCACTTCCCTATTTGGGATCAGTGACTTTATAATCTTCTTCCAAAGTTCATCATTTTATGCCAGTCTGTCAGGCAGATTGATCTCTCTGAGGTACATTGATATTCAGTCCACATACTGAGTCTTTGTTCTCCCCCTTGGTCACCTTCCAGCCACAATTATTTCAGGAGCCATCCTACTGATATAACTCTCCGGGTTCTGCTGGATATGCCCATACTAAAATAGCCTAGTCTCCCTCAACTTGTCTTCAACTGGAGCAACTCACATTAAGCCCCTTCTAAGCTCATTTTGTTTCCTATCACAGTGTTCAACCATTTGACCATCTCAACATCTTCATTTCCGTGGTGGGGAGCATGCTAATTTCCTTTTCTGTGGCTGTCCAAGTCTCTGTTCTGTACATTAAGGTGGGTTGAATTACATTTTATACACTCTACCTTTTACATAAGAACAGCCATACTGGGTCAGACCAAAGGTCCATCTAGCCCAGTATCCTGTCTTTCAACAGTGGCCAATGCCAGGTGCCCCAGTGGGAATGAACAGAACAAGTGATCCATCCCATCGCCCATTCCCAGCTTCTGGCAAATAGAGGCTAGGGACACCATCCCTGCTCATCCAGGCTAATAGCCATTGATGTACCTATCCTCCATGAATTTATCTAGTTCTTTTTCGAACCCTGTTATAGTCTTGGCCTTCACAACAACCTTTGGCAAAGAATTCCTTTTAACTTTATTGGCATCTTTTTGTCATAGAGAACTGGGGTCAGTGCCTACCATTTGCAACATGCAGCTTTAGTACAATGCCTAGCATCTTTCAGGAAAGAACCAGAGTCAGCCATTGATCCTAGGAATTAAAATTTTTTCACCCTTCTAAGCTCTCTGCCTGTGATATCCTTTAAGGTGGGTCCTCCCTCCTCAGGCATTCTCTACTGTAGCTCTATTTAGCTTTGACTCTGGAACTCATTCCATCATACGTATCCTGGATAAGATGGACATATCCTTCTGGCACACTTCTCCATGATTGTACACTTTTTCTAGGTTCACAAAGACCTTACCCAGTGACCATCTCTTTTCTCTGAACTTCTCCATGAGGATTCATAGTGCAAATATAACATCAATTGTGCTCTTTCCCAGCATGTATCCATGCTGACTCATCCAAACCATTCCACATATCTTCAAGCTGCTTGTATAGCTGTCTATTCCCAGTGCCTTCATTCCCTCTCCTCCACCCCCCTTTACAATTCCTTCCTGTTTGACTTCTGCCCACTCCATTCCACTGAACCTGCCCTCACAACAATCACTAATAATCTTTCCCATTCCAAGTCCAAGGTCTGTTCTCCAAACTCACTCTGCTCAAACTTTGCTGCTTTTAACATAATCAAATACCCACCTTTTCGTAACAAACTCTCTTCCTTGGGCATGCTTAGCTGTCATTTTCTTCTTACCTGATTGACTGCTCCTTCGGTGCTGCATTTGGTAGGTCCCCCATCTCCTCTCCCCAATATGCTGGTGATTCTTAGGGGTCTATCCTTTGTCCTCTCCCCTCCTGGCCCTCTCCCCCCACCCACTGGCACTTGGAAAATGGATGAGGTCACCAAGACCTCTCCTCTTACCTCTGTTGATGGCTCCTCAATCTACCCACCCTATCTGTCCAGGCTTGCATCTCTTCCTAGCTCTCTGATACTTCAAGAATGGCCTCATGTTTTTTAAAAACAAAATATGGAAAAGACCTTCTAAATCTTTCCTCCTACAAACACACTTTCTCTATCACTTTTGACAACTCCAACTTCCCTGTCACCGAGTGCTAAAATCAAATAAACAAACAAACTTTGGAGTTATCTTTAGCTGCTCTTTTCTTCTTCTCAATTAAAACTAGGCAATTCCCTTATCTTGTCATTCCTCCCTCTATAACACTTCTAAAATTTACCCTTTCCTCTCCACATGTGCTGCCAAAATGCTCATTCATGCCATGTCTCTATCTCACCTACGCTACTATAACCTCTTTCTCTCTTCCCAGATTGCTTCTCCCTACTTCAGTCTAGCCACCACTTGACAGCTAAAATAACCTTCCTTTCCTGCTATTAGAACCAGGTCACTCCCTCAAGTCTCTTCACTACCTCCCTCTCTCTTTTGGCATACATTTCAAACTCCTTGTCCTCCCTTTTTAAAATGACAACCAGCTCTGCCCTGCCTACATCTCACTGCCTGTTGCTAACCATCTTTCCATCCTACACTTAAAAGAAACAAGGTAGGACAAATAGTTAATCTCCTGCTCCCTCTCTCACATTTGGGTCTTTTTTTTCCACATTACTCCTTAAACCTGAAATGAACCACCCTTTCATGGGCACCAACCATCTTCTGTCTTTAAACCCTTCTATTAAGCCCTACTTTGTTTGTCTTGCTTTCCATTCCTGTGCCTCACCCAATCTTAACCTCTTTCAAAATATCAGAACTTATCACGTTCACTCACTAAAGAATATAGTTGGCATTATTTATATTTATATACACTCTTGTCTTCTCTTTGCCTACCCTTTCCTTTGTCCATTATCTTCAGTCTATGTTTGACTACTTTAGGTGGTATTTTTAGTTTCTGTAGAGCACCATGCAATATTACAGTGCTATATAAATGTTTAATAATAAATATTAATAATCCAAAATCCACATAATAGGAACAAAAGATATTTTGCTTTTTACTGATTCTTCATTTTTAACAGTAATGAGATAAATGTGAAATGACCAAAATAAATAAAAATGAATTAGTAACATGAATGTGGCAGTTCAAAGTGTGATGAAAAATGAGACACAGTGCCATATCAAGTAATATAAACTAGTCATCACCTATGATTTCCTGAACTTCATTCTGATTCATTGCTGGTTTTGCTGCTTTATCCTTCGAAGAGGAGGATTTTGCACCTGTCAGACTATGCGTGGCCATGTATTCGTGTGTATAAAGGGCTTGCATCAAATCATTTATAAACTTTTGAGGCTTGCTCTTGTTACAAAGGGCAATCTGCCATTTTTCAATCTTGAACTGAAAAATACAATAGTCATAGACATGACTGTTCTAATCCTCACAAAATACAACCAAATATAATCATACTTTTCTTAAATTTTTTCCCCAACATTTTAACATTTTCAAAAGCAGCATCTACACCAGTGTACTCAAAACTGGGTGCCCAGTTGTGTGCACATCTAATTTTGGAACTGCACATATAAAATACATTTTGCAGATACAAGGGAGGGGCCAGATTGTGGCGCCTTACTCATGCTGGTGAACGTTTTCTCAAGCAGGCTCATTGGTTTCAATGGAACTACTTGCCTCCGTAAATGCTCACCAATGTTAGCAAGAGCTCCAGAATCTGGACCTAGGCTATTAGCTATCTAATACACCTGCTGTTTACATGTAGAAATCAGAGTACCCTGAGCATGTGGGCAAGATTCACCAGCCAGATACCCAGGAAAGAATTCTCTGTAGTAACTCGGATCCCACCCCATTTAACATCCCATCACAGGCCATTGGGCCTATTTACCATGAATAGTTAAAGATCAATTAATTGCCAAAATCATGTTATCCCATCATACCATCTCTTCTATAAATTTATAGAATTTAATCTTGAAGCCAGATAGGTCTTTTGCCCCCACTGCTTCCCTTGGAAGGCTGTTCCAGAACTTCCCTCCTCTGATGCTTAGAAACCTTTGTCTCATTTCAAGTCTAAACTTCCCGATGGCCAGTTTATATCCATTTGTTCTTGTGTCCACATTGGTACTGAGCTTAAATACCTCCTTGGTATTTATCCCTCTGATATATTTATAGAGAGCAATCATATCTCCCCTCAGCCTTCTTTTGGTTAGGCTAAACAAGCCAAGCTCCTTGAATCTCCTTTCATAAGGCAGGTTTTCCATTCCTCGGATCATCCTAGTAGCCCTTCTCTGAACCTGTTCCAATTTGAATTCATCCTTCTTAAACATGGGAGACCAGAACTGCACACAGTATTCCAGGTGAGGTCTCACCAGTGCCTTGTATAACGGTACTAACACCTCCTTATCTCTGCTGGAAATACCTCGCCTGATGCATCCCAAGACCGCATTAGCTTTTTTCACGGCCATATCACATTGGCGGCTCATAGTCATCCTGTGGTCAACCAATACTCCAAGGTCCTTCTCATCCTCTGTTACTTCTAATTGATGCGTCCCCAGCTATAACTAAAATTCTTGTTATTAATCCCTAAATGCATGACCTTACACTTCTCACTATTAAATTTCATCCTATTACTATTACTCCAGTTTACAAGGTCATCCAGATCCTCCTGTACGATATCCCGGTCCTTTTCTAAATTGGCAATACTTCCCAGCTTTGTATCATCTGCAAATTTTATTAGCACACTCCCACTTTTTGTGCCGAGGTCAGTAATAAAACGATTAAATAAGATTGGTCTCAAAACGGATCCCCGAGGAACTCCATTGGTAACCTCCCTCCAGCCTGACGGTTCACCTTTCAGTATGACCCGCTGTAGTCTCCCCTTTAACCAATTCCTTATCCACCTTTCAATTTTCAAATTGATCCCCATCTTTTCCAATTTAACTAATAATTCCCCATGTGGCACCGTATCAAACACATTACTGAAATCTAGGTAAATTAGATCCACTGCATTTCCTTTGTCTAAAAAATCTGTTACTTTCTCAAAGAAGGAGATCAGGTTGGTTTGGCACGATCTACTTTTTGTAAAACCATATTGTATTTTGTCCCATTTACCATTGACCTCAATGTCCTTAACTACTTTCTCCTTCAAATTTTTTTCCAAGACCTTGCATACTACAGATGTCAAACTAACAGGCCTGTAGTTACCCGGATCACTTTTTTTTCCTTTCTTAAAAATAGGAACTATGTTAGCAATTCTCCAGTCATACGGTACAACCCCTGAGACTCATTAAAAATTCTTGCTAATGGGCTTGCAATTTCATGTGCCAATTCCTTTAATATTCTTGGATGAAGATTATCTGGGCCCCCTGATTTAGTCCCATTAAGCTGTTCGGGAGTTTTGCTTCTACCTCAGATATGGTAATATCTACCTCCATATCCTCATTCCCATTTGTCATGCTACCATTATCCCTAAGATCCTCATTAGCCTCATTAAAGACTGAGGCAAAGTATTTATTCAGATATTGGGCCATGCCTAGATTATCCTTAACCGCCATTCCATCCTCAGTGTTTAGCAGTCCCACTTTTTCTTTCTTTGTTTTCTTCTTATTTATATGGCTATAGAACCTTTTACTATTGGTTTTAATTCCCTTTGCAAGGTCCAACTCTACTTGACTTTTAGCCTTTCTCACTTTATCCCTACATGTTCTGACCTCAATAAGGTAGCTTTCTTTGCTGATTTCTCCCATCTTCCACTCCCTGTATGCTTTCTTCTTTTTCTTAATCACCTCTCTGAGATGCTTGCTCATCCAGCTTGGTCTACAACTCCTGCCTATGAATTTTTTCCCCTTTCTTGGGATATAGGCTTCTGATAGCTTCTGCAGTTTTGACTTGAAGTAATTCCAGGCCTCCTCTACCTTTAGATCCATAAATTCTTCAGTCCAATCCACTTCCCTAACTAATTTCCTTAATTTTTGAAAATCAGCCCTTTTGAAATAAAAAACCCTAGTTGCAGATTTTTTTTTGTTTATCCTTCCATTCAGTTTGAACTGAATTAGCTCATGATCACTTGAACCAAGGTTGTCCCCTACAACCATTTATTCTATGAGGTCCTCACTACTCACCAAATCAAATCTAAAATGGCATCCCCTCTTGTCGGTTCAGCAACTACTTGATGAAGGAATCATCAGCTATCGCATCTAGGAAAATCTGAGCCCTATTATTATTATTAGCACTTGTCCTCCAGTCTATATCTAGGAAGTTAAAGTCTTCCATGATCATACAGTTTCCATTTGTATTTACTTCATTAAAAACATTAAAAAGGGCTCTATCCATATCCAAATTAGATCCTGGCGGTCTATAGCACACCCCAGGCACTATCACAGGGGAGGTGCTAGTAGTTTTCTTCCCCAATGTGATTTTTGCCCAGACGGACTTGGTCTTATCCATTCCATCGCTTCTTATTTCTTTACGTTCTACCTCATCATTGATATATAATGTTACTCCACCACCTTTACCTTTATTTCTGTCTTTCCTAAACAGCACATACCCTTCAATACCTGTAGTCCAGTCGTGACTACTATTCCACCATTTTTCTGTTATCCCTATAATATCTGGTTTCACTTCCTGCACCAGTAGCTCTAGTTCCTCTGGTTTGTTACCTAGGCTCCTCGCATTGGTGTAAAAACATCTTAATTTTTGCTGTTTGGCCTCGCTCACATTCTTTACACAATTAGGCACAGACATTCTACAGCCAGTATGACCTATTAGACTGGTATCCACACTGCCCTTTCTCCTTATGTCCATTCTCCTACCCAGGGCTGTATCCTTTCTTACTTTGTTTTCTTCCCTCTCCATGCTAAAATCCGGCGTGGAGATCACCTGGACATCTCCCAACCATCTCTTCCAAATTCCTAGTTTAAAGCTCTCTTAATCAGTTGTGCCAGCCAACCTAGAAGTCTATTTCCTTCCCTACTCAGATGAAGTCCATCCCGAGAGAACTGTCCTCTGTCCATGAATGCCTCCCAGTGGCCATACTTCCCAAAGTCCTTCTTATAGCACCACTGCCTGAGCCATCTGTTGATAGTCATAATCTTGTCACACTTTTGTTGCCCTTCTCTAGGAACAGGCAGAATCCCCTGAAGATCACCTGAGCCTTGATTTCCTTAAGTGTCTTCCCCAACCTGGCATAGTCTCCCTTGATACGTTCTAGCGAGAATGTACCGGTATAATTTGTTCCCACATGAAGGACGATCAGTGGATTCTTTTGCACTTTCTTTAGGATCCTCTTCAACCTCAGGTCCACATCCCGTATCTTAGCACCTGGAAGACAGCATACCCTTCTATTCTCTGGATCAGCTCTGGTTACAGGCCTGTCCATTTTTCTCAGTAAGGAGTCCCCGATCACGTAGACCTGCCTTTTCCTGGTGACGGTGCAATTCTCTGGTCTATCCCCTGTTCCCTCTGGCTGCAAGTTTTTTCCATTTCTATTCTCCCTTGTAATCCTCTTCAACACATCCTGTATCCTCCAGGGGCTCATATTTGGCATAGTCTGCATTGACTCTTCCCCTTTTCCTGTAGGACTAGCTGTTCTTCTCTTCTTCCTTGCCCTTCCACCTTCAGTGACCACCTGCTGAGTCCCTTCTTCATTTTCCAACTTTGCAAACCTGTTCTTGAGCTCTATTTCTCCTTCACTAGCCTGTCTTTTCCTCTGCCTGTTTCTCTTAGTCACATGCTTCCACTGTCCATTTTCTTCACCCAGCAGTATTCCCTCAGAGTTCTTCAGTCCTGCTTCCATCTGCAAGTCTGAGCTTTTCCCTTCAGCCTCCTCATGTCTTTGCTCCATAATCTGCTCAGACCCCCTTCTAAACTCAACCAGACTTTCCACCTGCATCTCCAATCCTCTGATCTTTTCTTCCATCAGCTCTATCAGGCGGCACTATGCAGATGAAACTCTTTCCAGGTACCCCCTCCAGGATCATGTACATACCGCAGCTTCCACATCCAGTCATCTTCATTGTGTCTTCCACTACATGGGTCACCCCCACTGCTGCCTCTGTATCTGTCATAGCCTTCTCACCTAAATCCTGTTAATCTGGGAAACACAAACCACACCAAAATACCAGCACCAACAGCAAAAACAAACCCCAAACAAGCACCGCAATGCAAACTCCCCTTTCAAACTCCCCTGTTTACCGCTCTGTTTGCTGGCTCTCGTGCCGCTGCAGCTGTCTGTGCCACTGCCTGACTGGCTGGCTACCATTATAGGACCCCTAGTCAGAGAAGCCCCACTCCCTAATCAGGGCTCAGCTTCTCTCCCAGCACATTTTGTACATAACAGTTGTCATATTTAATAAATCGTCATCTCTTAATAGTTTTGAATGGATTTTTCCTGATTTAGGGACATGTGAAATACAATCCATACAACTGATCTGTATGGATTGGCATGACTCAGTACATAGAAACGTTTATGTAAATTATGAATGCAGAAACTAATGGAGTTATTCTTTAATTAAATCTTTAAATTGATATTTCTCCTGTACAGATTCTGTGCCTGTGATCTCTTGATAATGCTCTATTACTATAATGGAGCATCTAGGACCCAGGTCGCTCCATCCAAAATCAGAGTAACTCCAATTAACTTCTGGCCAATCTCTTTAACATGGACAGAAAGACACCCTTTCCCCCTCATTTATTTATTTATTTATTATTTAAAAAAGAAAGATTTAGACCTTCTTTCATAACTTTAAGGTCATATTTTCCCCTCAGCTGTTTGAAGTCAATCAAAGTCCCCCATGTACAGCCAAGCATAGGATTTATTGAAATTGAATTGAAAAGCATTTCATACTGATCCATGCTCTCCTCACCCAAAGACATGAAAATATAATGAAGTCAAGGGAGTTGCAAAATTGCACCTGAGGGCTCACTGTGATTCACTGTGTCTAATGGGAAACCTCTCGCACACAAAAGGATAATGATTATTTATTAATAAATTCCTCAACTTTCCTAATTACTGTCTGATAATAAAATTATCATTACTGAGGTTTACTTTTCTTTACATAGTCTCAATAAATGTTGCAATATATCAACTTTTATTTCACTCTTATTGCTGAAATAAGCTTTCAGCTAACCTGTTTCTCAGGCTGTTGCTCCTCTTCTTCCATATTCAATGCTATCGGTGAATTGGAGTTACTGTGGATAGTTGCATATGAATCTGATAAAGAACTGTTTGATGCTTTCCAGACAGTGTGTGAATGAATACTGGAGGCAGATGTGGTCACTCCCCCTTTGAGCAGGGCCTCAGCCATACCTACCAGTTCCTCAAAATGTGTGACTGCCTGTGGCAACACTGAAATTAGAAAGAGTAATCACTAAGAATAGCCACTGATGCTACTAAACTTTGGTTTAGTTTCATGTATACAGGTATTTTTGTAACCAAACTCTTGTCACAGTAGTCAAAAGAACAGGACTTGCAGTCTCCTTCTAGACCAACCCCAGCAATCAGCAGAGATATCATTAGAATGCTACTTCCTTTTTTTAAAATTCCTTCCCTGCCCTGTCATCAAATGAACCTCACAATGGAGATCAGGTTTCCAGCATAAGCAATGTGCTAGCTGTCTGTGGATTGATAAAAGGAGCCATTGGTTAACACATGCCCACTGTAATGCTGACCTGGCTGTTTTTCTTACACTGTTTTCTCAAAATATGTACAGCACTACAAGATTGAAGAGTATGGGTGAAATTCAGAATAGTTAGAAGCAGGTCCAATTCTATTCACTAGAATGGAGGTATGTCTGGCTGCATTTGACCTTTTATTTCTTGTTATAAGAAATCCTTGAAAATGTCCCCTTATTTGGTCAACATATTATTTACACAGATGAGCTTTTCTGGAGTGAGTCCATTACAGAGATTACATTCAGTGGAGTGGCAAAGCATGATCTAATGAAACACTGTAAGAGATAAAGAGGAAGCAAAAAGCACAGTAATTAAACTAATAGAAATTATACAGCAAAGGGGAAATGTAAGCATTCAAGAGGAAAGTAGAAATTGACCTAGCAATTTAAATGCAATGGACAGATATTAACAGTCTTTTACTGGACCAATTTCTGTTGGAGAGAGAGTAAGCTCTCTCTGGGTAAGCGCAAAACTTGTCTCTCTCACCAACAGAAGCTGGTCCAATAAAAGATATTACCTCACCCACTTTGTCTCTCTACTATCCTGGGACCAATACGGCTACACCACTCTATTAACAATATCCGATTCAACCTAAAATATTAACAATATCAGATATTAACAATATCAGATTCAACCTGAAAAAATCCTACTGATACATTTAGAGAAAAACAATCCAGAACACAAAGGTCAAATGGGTGAGGGAAGACTGAAACAAAGTAACAATGAGAGAGGACTAGGCAGACAATGAACTGAACTGAATATGTGCTTGCAGCATCATATGGTGACCAAGGGGAAAAAAAAGCAATGTTATACTGGGTTGTATATTCGGTGGCATCATGTTACTGATAAGGCAGGTGACAGACCCTATTTAAGGAACATTTGTTCATTTACATTTTGAGTGCTGCATACAGTTTTGGCTGCCCATATTAAGAAAACAACAATGAATTGAAGAGGGATCTAGAGAAGGCCAACTAAGGTGACTAAAGGCTTGGTTAAAAGAGCTAAATGGATATAAATTGGTTAAAAGATTACAAGGCATCACTTAGAAATAACAGATGATTTTCAAAAGGAAGAAATTATTTGGTTCAGGGATGAATAATTAGAAGTTAGGGGATAGAACTAAGTAGGGGAAATTTTAGAATATCAATAATTGCCGAACAATAACATCAGTTAGACTTTGGTCAGTATAGACCCAGTTGCTGGAGTTATTCAAACTTGACCTACACTTATACAAAGCACATGAAAATGTTCTGTGAGGAACAATCCTGCTGATTTAACCAGTTTTTTTTCCATCTTTAAACTCAATGATCTCACAGTCTCTTTTTAAGTTGATTTCATCTATGGGCCAACTGGAATTAAATGCTGTAGTCATACAGAAATGACTTTTTTTTACTAATTTGGGGCTAGATCTTGACAGATGCTTCAGCACTCACAATTCTCACGTAAGTGTCCTCACAACAATCAGGACTTTATGTGCTTTCAGTTCTCCTCTTCATCAAAAAGTGTCCATTTCCCCACAGTTTACCTTGAAGCATGACCAGTGACTGCCGTAGGCGACAGTTTTCTCTCATGGTGTCTGTCAGTTTCCTTTTCAGACTTTTTATTTTGGCACGTAGTTCCACTTTGGATAACTGAAACAAGGGCTCCTCATCATCACTACTGCTTTCGCTGTACAGAAAAGCATTTCCAGAATACGGTTCTCTCTGAAAAAAATAAATTGGGCTAAAAAGCAACAACAGAAAATAAAAGTATCTACTATTAAACTGTTTGGCTAAAGGAGGATATTCTCTTTACAAAGACACACAAAATATAAATATGAGTTCACCTTAATAATCAACTTAACTAACATTGATACTGTAATTCAACTAACTGGTTGACTACAATATTAACAATACTTAGCTCTAATACACTACTTTATATCTCCCAAGCACTATATGAACATATACAAAGATAGCATCTTTCATCGGCACTAATTCACTTAAAATTTTAAATAAATTAATTTTTTTTAAATGTGAACCTCAGCTTTGTTGTGCTGCACAGCTGCAAATTACTGATGACAAGATGTTTTACCTGTTTGTTAATTAAAGATGTTTCAAGTTGACTCAGGATGTTGGCAGAGGCAGAGGCCTGTAATGATTTCTTTCTTTTTATACTCTTCATCATTTTCCCCTGAAAATAACCACATGATAACACATTTGCACTCACATAGTGTTTTCTATCAGAAGATTTCATTGTACACTACAAACATTTATTCATTTTGGCCTTACTATGTCCTTTGAGTAGAAAAAATATGTCTGTATCTTTTGTCAGTTCTGAGATCCATGGATTCTCCTGAGTAATTTGCAGATCTCACTCCATGGCAGACTTCAGAAGCCATGACCCTTGCCCACTTTATGGTGTTGTCAGAGCCCTTTCTCATTGGGGATGATGCAGTGTAGGTGCACAATATCCAAAGCTGTGAAGATTCTACATACATTTTATCCTTCTGCAACTTCTGATAAGGATGGAGGGAAGATCTGGACCCGTGTTATCAATTACCCCAACATGTCATTGAGCTAAGGCATGATGTGAAGATTGCCTTTGTCTCCACTGCCAACATACACATACTGAAAAGTCACGAGCAATGCACTGGAACATTATATTTATATTAGGGCATAAAAGTAACAGGTTCACACTTGGGAAAACAACAGAGACTGAAAACCCACCTGCCCTTTGTCCAGGTCACTATCTTCACTCTCTGAGAATATCATCTCAATCCTCTTCCTCTTGCCTTTTCCAACAACTTGTATTTTTGTAATTTCATCTGCCTGCAATATCTTCTGCATCATCTCAACTAGCTCTTGAGGGTCATCTGAAGTGGAGAAAAGAGAAGTCCAAGCAGATGATACTATTCTGCTAGTCAGCTAGCGACATCTGAAATTAAATTGTTATAAATGGGCTGCTTTGCAGATGGACTCACCACTCATGTACACTACTTTTACTAAATGTTTCTCTGTCTTCCTTTCTCCCACAGGCCAGTTAACTAGCACCTGCTCATTTGGTTTCAGGAGTCCTTCTAGTTCACTGTCATCATTGGGAAGATCCTGAATCCATGAAGTCTCCCCAATTTGTAGCGAATTATCATTTACAAAATCGAACAGCGTGAACTTTTTCATTTTTAAGGGATTTCCTTGTCACACAGCCACAGCCTGAAGAATTTCATAGGAAAAATAACTGTTATTTCATCATGTCACTGGTGTACATGAAGTTTTATAAACAGATTTTTTTTAAAAATCCAGCCCTCTCCTCCTAGAATCTTACAATCTGAGGGCCTCTCTGTGTGAAAATAACCTGTATAGGGGAAGAGAAAACTAGCCCAGTCTCCTGTGAACTCTTCCTTCAAAAGTGGAGAGGGGAAGAGTTTGCCCAGCATACATACAGCCACAGAAGTGGAAAGAGATTTGGTCTCAATGTGCAGCAGCAATCAAAAAAGCAAACAGAATGTTAGGAACCATAAGGAAAGGGATAGATAATGAGAGATAAAATATCATATTGTCTCCATATAAATCCATGGTACACCCACACCTTGAATTCTGCACGCAGATGTGGTCGCCCCATCTCAAAAAGATATGTTAGAATTGGAAAAGGTTCAGTAAAGGGCAACAAAAATTATTAGGGGTATGGAACAGCTTCCACAAGAAGAGAGATTAATAAGACTGGGACTTTTCATCTTAGAAAAGAGACGACTAAGAGGGGAAATGATAGAGGTCTATAAAATCATGACTGTGTGGAGAAAGTAAATAAGGAAGTGTTATTTACCCCTTCTCATAACACAAGAACATGGGGTCACAAAATGAAATTAATAGGCAGTAGGTTTAAAACAAACAAAAGGAAATATTTCTTCACACCATGCACAGTCAACTTGTGGAACTCTTTGCCAGAGGATGTTTTGAAGGCCAAGACTATAACAGGGTTCAAAAAAGAACAAGGTAAGTTCATGGAGGATAGGTCCATCAGTGGCTATTAGCCAGGATGGGCAGGGATGGTGTCCCTAGCCTCTGTTTGCCAGAAGCTGGGAATGAGTGACAGGGAATGGATCACTTGATGATTACCTGTTCATTGCCTCTGGGGTACCTGGCATTAGCCGCTGTCGGAAGACAGGATACTGGGCTAGATGGACCTTTGGTCTGACACAGTATGGCTGTTCTTATGTTCTCCAAACCTATACACTGCAGAGGATCCACTGAAGAAAAGGGGCATTCACACAGAGGATCTCTGCCTCCCCACTACTACCTGGTCTCCTTATCTGTCTGCCACAGACTGACATTATGCCTGGAGTTTGCCTCACCTTATAGTGTCCTGAATGCAGAGGTAAAACCTCTGTGAGATAATACAGACTCAGAAGGCTTAAAGGTACAAAGATGATAAAAACTTCAGACAGTAGTTTACCCTTGCAACTTGAGGTGTATGTATTGTGTATGCTATTTAAAGGGATGTATGACTAAAAGACTATTAATCATCCTTTGGGCAACAAGATGTTCAGTACAATTACAGTCATATAGGAGCAACCCAGAACACCAAGGATAAGGGAGTGGATGAAGTCTGACACATCCTGGCAATGGAAAAGTTGACATATATAAGAATTGACAGTCTCAGGACTATTAGACAGTTGGGCTGCCTTTTATGAACTACAGAATAAAAGCTATAAGGAGAACACAGAACCAACATTTGCATTCCCCCTCCCCCTTTTTTTTTTACACTAGACTCTTAAAACAAAGGAAGGAAAGGACTATTTTAATCCTCTTGGCTGTACTGAAAATTCATGGGCGGGGGAAGGGAAGGAACAAAATGCAAACTGAAGTAGTTTGTATTTTAGTTTGTTCTGTTAAAAACAATGTGACATCTAGGCTGAGAAATGGAATAAGAATTATCATCAGTACTCTGTGAAGAGTTTATCAGTAGTACTGTATAGGACTGGGTTGTACTTCTATTTTACATTTTTTCAAGGAAGTGCAATTTCATGAGATTATATTTTCTTTAATATGAATGCAAAGTACTCCACTTAGGAAGGAACAATCAATTGCACACACACAAAATGGGAAATGATTGCCTAGGAGGGAGTACTGCAGAAAGGGATCTGGGAGTCATAGTGGATCACAAGCTATATATGTGTAACAGTGTAACACTGTTGCCAAAAAAAAAAAGAAAAAAAAAAAAGCAAACATCATTCTGGGATGTATCAGCAAAAATGTTGTAAGCAGGACACGAGAAGTAATTCTTCCACTCTACTCTGCACGATAAGGCCTCAGCTGGAGCATTGTGTCCAGTTCTGGGTGCAACATTTCAGGAAAGATTTGGACCAATTGGAGAAAGTCAAGAGGAGAGCAACAAAAATGATTAAAGGTCTAGAAAACATGACCTATGAGGGAAGATTGAAAAAATTGGGCTTGTTTAGTCTGGAGAAGAGGAGACAGACAGTTTTCAAGTACATAAAAGGTTGTTATAAGGAGGAGGGTGAAAAATTATTCTCCTTAACCTCTGAGAATAGGACAAGAAGCAGTGGGGTTAAATTGCACCAAGGGAGGTTTAGGTTGGACATTAGGAAAAACTTCCCCATTGTCAGGATTTGTTAAGCACTGGAACAAATTGCCTAGGGAGTTTATGGAATCTTCGTCATTGGAGGATTTTAAGAACAAGTTAAACACTCCTCAGGAATGGTCTAATTATCAGGTAGTCCTGCCTTGAGAGAAGGGGACTGGACTAGATGACCTATTGAGGTCCCTTCCAGTCCTATACTTCTATGATTCTCAGAGCAACTAGAAAGCCCCAGATTATATGAAAACACCCAAAACTTTACACGTAAAGTCTGGGGAAAAGGAATCCCCAAGTCATGAATCACTAGGATCCTGATTCTGCCACCCTTACACACGCTGAGTAGTTCTTTAGTCCACAAGAAGGAATCACTCAACATTGGTGTAGGTGGCAGAATTGAGCCCTCAGGTTGTGCTCCTGCTCCCAGTGAAGTTTTGCCATTGACTTCAATAGGAACAGATGAAGTCCAAAATTCACACTAAAATCAGGCCAATGGAATAGAAATTTGGTCAAAGTGAGATATACGAAGTGCAGGGTTTAAAAGAGGTCTGAGTACATCTGCATGCTCTGACAAACCCACCCTGCCTGACAGGGATAATTAGAGCTTTATCACAGCCGTCATGGACTCTGTAGTTTATCATTATTTTAAAAAAATCTGTGACTTCTGAGGATTTTTGCAAGTGGTGGGTGGATATGAGAGTAAACAACTGAACCTATTTCACTGAGAGCCTGCCAACTTAAAAACATGGGACTCTGATAGAAATTAGAAAATAATATTCAGGGCTAGAGATTTGGCACACAGTCATGGATTGCATGACTCCTCTGGTTTTGGGGGGAGAAGTCACAAAGCTTTCACGGCTGCTTTAAAAGGCATCTGTGCTGTGCTGCTGCTCCTGCTGCTTTTGCAGAGGCTGAGGCAAGAAAGCAGTGCTGAAGAGGTGGCAGAGGCTCTCTAGCATCCCTCTGCTGCTACTGCAGCACTGAATCAGCATGCAGTCCAGCTGTTTTAAATATATTAGACATGAAATGGTTTAAATCAGTCTTATTGCAACATAAAGGACACGGAGTAAAATAACACAACCTTGGATTTCTTTGGTATTTTTCTTTCCCCCCACTGATCTCTTCACACAATTTACTGTGACAAGCTAGAGACCCTCAGGGATAAATACCTACCTGTCTGTTGGCATCTTCTTGAGAAAGTAATTAAAGTGGTTGGAAAGGTAGAACGAAACGTCTGTAATGAGGAAAAGAAAAAGTCCAAGATCCTCCACTTATAGAAGGAAACATCAGGGCCAGTCTTGCAGTTCTTTCACGTGCAAAACTCTCACTGGGGTCAGTAAAAACAACAAGGAGTCCGGTGGCACCTTAAAGACTAACAGATTTATTTGGGCTTAAGCTTTCGTGGGTAAAAAACCCACTTCTTCAGATGGAGTCTGTGGGTGTCTTGCTTGAGTAAGGACTGGATGATAGGATGCATCATCTCCAGGAGATGTTCTCTGACAAAACAGATCACCACAAATGTAAAACAAATGTGTACACACCCTGATTAGGGCATCTAGTTGCTGCTTGGGCAGAATAAGACAGAATAATAGTAAAAACTGCCAAAATTTTTCATTTTAAAAAAATGCTGAAATGTGACATTTTGACAATTTATAAACTTTTTTTCCTCAAAACCTTTTCTAAATGGGAGATTTGTTGAAATGGATCTTTTCCAGCAAACAGTTTTAGTTTCAATGAATCAGCATTATCCAATGAAAAAATGTTTAGTCAATAAACTCCAACCAGCTCAACTCATAAGCCTGCACTGTAGAAGAGAGCAGCTTTATAATCTGATCCAGCCTCCAGTAGCTCCACTGGTATAGAGCTCCAGAAAGCGGCTATTTATGCATCTCCCAGCTGACTTAGACCTGTGGTTCTCAAACTTTTGTATTGGTGACCCCTTTCACACAGCAAGCCTCTGTGTGCAACCCCCCTTATACATTAAAAACACATTTTTTTTTATATTTAACACGACAGGTAGTCCTCGACTTTATGATGTTCGAGTTACGACAAACAGCACTTACGGCGTTTATAAATTGTCATTGTGGTTTGACTTTACAACGTTGGTTTTGACTTTACAATGCTCAATCTGACATTGTTCCTCTGGGAAATGACATTTTTGACTTAAGACGTGATTTTCAGGAACCAATTGTGTCATAAGTCTGAGGACTGCCTGCTGGAGGTGAAGCGGGGTTTGGGAGTGGAGCCTGACAGCTTGCGACCCCCACGTAATAATCTCATGACCCCCTGAGGGGTCACAACTGCCAGTTTTAGAACCCCTTCCTTAGACTGTCCCATCCTGACAGGGTCCTGGCCACTTTTGAGGCTGTACCAGCTAAGTCCAGTGCCACCATTTCTGCTGGACTTTCTGCTTTTGGAGCCTGGCGTTTAGAATTTATCAGTGTAGAATGAATCTGGTCTTGTGTTCTCAATCTTTTTTTTCTCTGCTTTGGGAGGCTTTATGTCAGAGTCCTGACATTGAGAGTTTTGGTGGATTAAATCATTTTAACTGGGAGAGATGTAATTGTTCACTAATATTACAGTGTGGAGTTACTAACTACAGAAGGGGGTTTTGTACCATTTATTAAAATCCACACTTGCAGGCTTTTGTAAGCAAGATACTTTACAACTGCCAGATTCTCCATCTGAAAACACAAGCTACCCATTTCAGATCTATTGTTCCTTACATTTATTGTTTATTTCTCTTGAGAGACCCACATCTATCCCTAGTTTCTCTGAAATCAGATAGCCTGTAGAAGAAGAAAAAAGGTGGAAGCAGCCATTTACATGCTGTGTTGAGGAAACATATATTAATTGGATCCCTAATTTTTGCAGACATGCTCACATCTCACATCCTGAACAGACATTAAATATACAATTTTGCACATAGGATACTGTTACTAAGCAACCAGGAAAGCCAGAATAAGAAAAATAAATACAAAAGTCTTTGTAAAGACATCTCTCTCCCTGTGGCTGACACAGTCTGGTCCAGCTCCATTCAGCAGGAGAGCTGGCAGATACCACGATGAGATCACTACTTCTTTTTCCTCTCAGTAAACGTAAAGTATTACAAATTTACAACATGAGATTTTAGCCACTCACTGAATCTGAGTCTGTTCTCCCTGAAGTCAGTGAGAGCTTTGCTATTGATTTCAACAGAAACAAGATCAGGCCCACAATATACAATCCTATACTGTATACCTGTTTCCTATATTTCCAGGATTAATGCCTAGAAAGAAAAGACTGAAATCATGGTATTGTAGTGAAACGTGATCATTCTGAAATTCATACATACTACAATTGTTAACATTTTATATTCACTGCCTTCTGGGTCCAGCCTTTACTAATCCCAGTTCTCACTGGAAAGTCCCTCCGCTAACCAGTTATCAGCAGAAAGGGAGGAAGCTGGGTCTGCTGCAGCCAAAACCACTTCACTCCACACTAGGACACTGGTCCTATTTACAGAGTTTGGTTTTCATTGCTTTTTAAACTGAATTTCCCAAGAAAATTAAAGATATGGGTGCAAAATACCTTGGACTAAAATAAAAACTCAAGAGAATTTAAATGGTCTCATAACAAATTTATAATTAAAAATAAGGCCTTATTAACTATTTTATTTTTCCAGTTCTATGGTCTAATTCTGTTCCCACTGAAGTCAGTGTGAGATTTTATCATTGACTTCAGAGGGAGAAGAATTAGGCCTTTCATGAGGAATGCAGAAGTGCAGTTATTGCTCAAGAGCTTTATAGAGTGATATCATAGTCATTTTATGGGAAAGAATGACTTATGTAGAAGCAAAATCCACAGCTCTCAGGAAAGGTTTACAGAGCCCAGACTTCCCAGAAAAAACAGAGATATTGTGTTGCATATTTAGCTGTAAAATTAGGGGGAAATCTTTCAGAATATCACTACAGAACTTTAAAGTTTGTGTAGATACATTTAAAATTACCCCATATCCACTATCCCAGGGTTTCTCAAACTGGCGGTCGGAACCCCTCAGGGGGTCGCGAGGGTATTACCTGAGGGGTCACAAGCTGTCAGTCTCCACCCCAAACCCCACTTTGCCTCCAGCATTTATAATGGTATTAAATATATTAAAAAGTGTTTTTAATTTATAAGTGGGGTCGCACTCAGGCTTCCTATGAGAAAGGGGTCACCAGTACAAAAGTTTTAGAACTACCGCACTACCCCATATCCACTTTCTCTACATAAAAGAATAAATCAGACATCAGAAATTGTAACATACAAAAGCCAGTAGGAGAACACTTTAATCTTCCTGGACATTCTATAATAGATTTAAAAGTAGTCATTCTTCAACAAAAAAACTTCAAAAACAGACTTCAAAGAGAAACTGCAGAACTACAATTCATTTGCAAATTTAACATTATAAATTTGGGCTTGAATAGGGACTGGGAGTAGCTGGCTCACTACAAAAGCAATTTTCCCTCTCTTGGTGTTGACACCTCCTCATCAATTATTGGGAGTGGTCCACATCCACCCTGATTGAACTGGCCCTGTCAGCACGATACCGTACCACTTGTACGGTAACTCCCTTCTCTTCATGTGCCGGTATATTTATGGCTGCATCTGTAATTTTCATTTCATGCATCTGAAGAAGTGGGTTTTTTACCCACAAAAGCTTATGCCCAAATAAATCTGTTAGTCTTTAAGGTGCCACCGGACTCCTCGCTGTTTTTATGGATACAGACTAACACGGCTACCCCTCTGATATTTAGCAGGGGGTATAACAGTGAAGTAAATTTTCAGGGCAATGTGTGAGGGAATTTAGCTACACAATTCTTACTATCAGTATCTATCAACTGTACTTCTCAATAACTTAATTATAATGGATGGTTAGTCTGGTATAACTGGCTGTGAAAAATTTTGAGATACTTCTGTGTGAACTGATGCTATTCTCAGTAAGCCATATTATCTTATTTACACAGGTAGTCTCACTGATTTCAGAGTCCCATTGGCATTTGAAGTCTGCAGGGTTTGGCCTATACCTTGTACTGGTTGTCAAAAATCTCCTTGAGGAATCTGTGCGATGATTATTATTTTTCACTGGCGTTTCCTGCATGCTGTGGGCTTCAGCAACCTAGAAATACCTTGAAATATTAATAACTCCTAAGTATATTAATGTCCACCACAAGTACAATTCTGTTTTTAATTATAAGGTTGAAGGATTTTCTTTGAAAATGCTCTAGTTCCTTCACCAAACCATCTATCTTCTTTTGTAATCCTGAGAGATGACAAAGGAAAAATAATGGATTTACTAAGCAGAACTATTTAGTAGCTCAAGGATTATAACAATATTTTAAAATTAGTAATTAATTTAGCTAACAGCTCAATATGTTGTGCAGACTCACAGAGACTGTGGAGATGCCTTTACTGAACTCAGAGGTTTACTTTCATTAGTCGACTTTCAAAGAAACTATCAAGCAAAACTAGTAACACTACAAAGAAAGGGATGTGGTACATTATCTTAGTTCTGCATACTGGATAAATATCTTAAATAAATAGATATTTGACAGCTCTATGATGGTATGTCTACAGTCATGTCTACAAGTTCAACATGTATTTGCTCAGGCACAAATTGACAAGGCCATCACAAATACCACATGGCAATGGGTACAGACTGGCAACCAGAGTAACATTGTGAATAGGAGTGTGCAGATGTTCCTTCCAAAGTTCTTCCAGTGGAAGGGCAATGTCACCAGGAGAAGTTTAACCACAGCCAAAATCAGGCACAAGATATAAACTTAGCACTTGCTCTGAAAAATGGCCAATCAAGAGCCATTTCTCTAAACTACCTGTTATAGTATCTGTTCTGGAAAGATGAATAAAAGGCTGAAGAAAACATCAAAACATCTTTCCACACCCTACTAACATACTTTAAAATTTGTCTGGTAAGAACCTATGACGAGACTTTCTGAGGGAGTTTAAGGCTGGTACAGACTAAATACAGTGCTTACCTCCATCTTTCATATCCCACTACAAAATATAGGTGCTCAAATAGTATGGTGATGACTGCAGTACAAGAATATACATAGAACAGAACAGAATATTCTAAATGGCCCAACCCTGTTTTTACATGACAACAGACGCTATCCTATTTTGCTGAGCTACTCCATTTTAAAGCTTTATTAATAGTGACCTACTCCCTTCAATTATAAGAGCACTGCAGCAAAATAGGGGCTAGCATATTCAAGGGTGTGCTCATGTCAATATCAACAGTCCAATGGCACTTTGACTGCCTACACTTATGCATTATTTTTTTGGCTTCCCTTGGTAAGTGATTATACATTTAGAAAGGCTGCCTGGTTAATACTTCCAGTGTCTTCTCTTCTATTCCAAATCCCCTGTCCAAAAGTCCTCTTCATGGAACAATACCAGCAGTAGGGGATTGGTTAACTGGTGTGATCAAGCCTAAGAAAAAAATATTCTGTCCTAGTACCTAGAAGTAGCAAACTTTTTACATGGATCCAAGTCAAAAAATTAAACATAAAAGTGGTCACACTTTTGTTTTGCGCGACCAGAATCCTGCTTTTGTGGTGCATACATGGAGCAGACGCAGCAACGACCATCACTGTAACTTGATGGAACATAAAGGAGCCATATCCTGGAAAGTGTCATTGTAACAGGGTGGCTTGCCTTTAAGAGCTGGAGGGCCTAGGCCTACTAACCCTGATTACAATGGAGTCACGCCTGGCTATAAGAGTAGCAGAAAGCTACAATGAAGAAGCTACAGAGCGAGAAAGAAAGAGAAGATGCAGTGAAGGGAATTTTTGTGAGAGTTTTTGAGATTACCAGAGGTGGGAGGCGTGGCAGTATGCTGTGGAAGAGACACTTCTTAGGTCATAGATCACGACCTGCAGTGTAATTGCTTTGTTGTTGTTTTCAATTGTGTGTTGCTGTATTGGGAACATGAAAAAGGAATAAAAGTCTAGCCAGAAGGGCCTGGAGACTGAAGTCTGGCCAGATGTGGCTGACTGTTTGCTGGGCATGTAATGGGAAAGCCCCGGAGAAGGGAGAAATTGTTAGCAAAGTACTGCAATGGCACCTCTAGTCATGGGGTGTGCTGAGTAAACGGCAACCCTCTACAACTAGTGTAGCTGGCAAGATTCGCAACTCCCCTCCCACCAAAAAGGAAAGTGGAAACTGAAGGGGTAACAATAAAAAAAGAGATGAAGGACACTGTCCCATTATTCGCAGAACAGCAGCAAAAGACTCAGACCCTGCTGCTGACTTTTGCCAAGTGAACAAAAGGTACAGTTTTCCACCCAGCAGCAGTGGCAGGAGTCTCAGTGCCAAAAAGAGGAGCAGTTTCTGCAGTAACTGGAGACATTTACAGGGATGAGGTCAGGGCAGGCCTGGCCCGACATTGGCAAAGCTGGGGTTGAAGGACAATATTGAGGCCTTTCTCTGTACCTTTGAGCGGGTTCCTTGCCTTGCTGGCTGAGAAGACTCCACTTGGGTGGCGAGGGTGGTACCATTTTTGACTGGACAGGCTCAAACCACATTTAGAGCTTTCAGTGAGACAGTCAACTCATACCCTGAATGGAAAGCAGCTATCTTAGATTAGTATTGACACTAGAAGCGTACTGGCATAAATTCTGTATCAAGTCATTTCAGCGGAAAGCCCAACCCCATGTGGTAGCTCACAGGTTGCAGGACCTGGCTGATTGGTAGCTGCCAGAGAACTCTCTGGGGAAAGTCATGGACCTAATTGTTTTAGAGCATTTCTTGCAGGTTCTGCCCATGGGAGCTCAAACGTGAGAGAAGCAGTTTAAAAGCTAACATCAGTGGCAGAAGCAGTGGAAAAGGCAGAGATCCTAGAAAAAACGAGATTGCCTGTGTACTATGTTGAACAAACTGGAAGGGGAGAGAGCCTGGACAATACATTCACATGGTTGGCAACACACATAAATTGCAGGAAGATGGGGAAGTTCTCTTCAGGTAGACTTTGCCCTGGCAAGGCTTTAATGGGGTTGGAGTGGGGAGTGTAACATGGTGGCTAGATCTTAAGGGCTGGAGGGCCTAGGCCTAGTCAACCCTGATTACAAAGGAGTCACACATGGGTTGGATCAGGTGGTTCCACTATAAGAGCAGCAGGAAGTTGCAACAAGGAAGAAGTTGGAGTGCGGGAGGGCAGGCTACAGTGAGGGGGCTTTTGTGAGACTGCTAGAGGCAGGAGGCCTGCCAATAAGCTATGGAAGGGATACCCTGGAGGACAGAGCTCAAGACCAGCAGAGTAATTGCTATGTTGTTGTTTTCAGTTTTGGTTTGGCGTATTGGGAAAGTGACAAAGGAATAAAAGCCTGACCAGAAGGGCCTGGAGGCTGAAGCCTGGTCAAAAGGGCCTGTGAGAGACTGTTTGGTGGGAATGTCATGGGAGAGCGTCAAAGGGGAGAAATTGTTAGTAGGCCATGGCAGACACACCCCTGGCCACGAGGGGGTGCCCAGTAAATGGCAATCCTGCTACAGTCATCAAGCAATACTTGGATTTCCTTCTGAAGGTGATCAGCTTGTTGTCATATTGTCACTCAGTCTCTTAGAGCCTCATGTGTGTTGAAATCACTTTTCTCTTATCAACTACCTACTTAGTAGCATGTTGCAGTAACTGACAAACTTCCACATTTACAGATTTGGTGGAGGCATTATTCCATGCTGTGGGCTTAGTTTACGGAGCATTATCAGTGTCATCTGCATTTCAGGAATTTTGCAAGAGGCCAGCACTCCACTCACTAGTGACTACCGTACAGCTTTAAACCTTGCCACTCCTATCTAACAATTAAAAATCCTTTTTTAATATACCTCATTAAATCTAATTCAAATCAGTAAAATGGTATATGTATTTTATATTTGCTGTATGTAACTCCTTTAATGCTAAAGGATCCCAAAGCATTTTACCATTACATACATATGGTACTTCTGAAGTCCAATTGCCTTGGGGCAGACAATTGCGACAAATGAACATAGCACAATAACGTAGAGAGTGGACAAATTTTAACCAAGGACACAGACACACACAACTACCCTAATAAAAAAACAGCATAGTATCTTTAGTGGTATATTTTCTGCAGGGCTTAGACCAGCTTCTCCGTGTGGAAGCTTAACTTGTATCAGCATTTTTGCAGTCAGAAAATGAATTGTGGGTGCACAACTGTATAAATTCACCTTTATCTGATTTGCACCCATGATCAAGTTGTTAGAGGTGCTGCCTTTTAGATCTGCACCAACAACTGAATTGTGGGCATAAAAATTCTGGTACAAGTTCGGTGTGAGCAAATGGAACTTGCAACATAAGGCCACCTGTCTGAAAAGCTACCCTGTCATGTCCATGGAGAGTAGACAGGACCCTGTTTTTTAAAGTGTCATCTGGAAGGCCTACAGATTGTACTGATGGTTTTCCAGAGGCGCAGTGGTCTGGAGGGATGAGCAAATGTATGGTGTTCAGATTATGTGGCCTGGGGCAAGTCACCTAACCTCTCTGGTTTAGCTTCTCTGGCTGTAAACTGAGGCTGGCAATACTTATTTACCTACTTCACAGGGATATTCAGAGAGTTACTTAATGATTGATTAATTAATTAAGTAATGTGCTCTTTAAACATATAAAAACACTGCACTGAACCCTCAATTTAATTGTCTTGAAAGAATGAAGTGTTGAGGTGACCTTGCTGAGATTTGAACCTATAGTTTCACATAGCATAATTTTTAAAACATTAAGGACATTATTCAGTAATGTGAATGTTGGAAAAATCCACACAGAATAGCACTTTCCTTTTTTGTTTTTGTTGTTTGCGACTTCAGGTTTTCTAGAAGAAAGAAATGAGATTTTATTTAAATGATTAGATAATAATTCTACCAGGTAAGGAGTCTTTTAAACAGAATATAGTACAGTTAAGGGTATGTTAATGTTTACTGCTTTTGATAATAAATTACATTTTAGGCTTTGTATTTTTATTTCTTATCTGTTCAGCAGAAGTTGAATAATCAGAACTCAGAGAATTTCAAATTTTGGCAGTGTAGTTTTTATCAGGTCCTTTAAATAAAACTCCAAACACTCCCCCAGAGACTTACTATACAACAAATAAAGTCACAGTAATATATATGAAAGAAAAGGGTTGTACTTTTTCACTTACTCAGGTTTACAGTAATCTTAAACATATCAATTTCATACATCCAGGTCACCAGATCAGCCAATTATGTGACTTTTTTTTTTTTAGCAGAGAGTCTTATTACTGTAAACTGAAATATACAGGATCTGAATCTGTAAGATGCTAAGTGCCTCTTGTGAAATGCTGAGTGCCCTTATCTCTCATTGATCTAGCTCTGTGATGATCTTTGAAGGCACATGCATCCCTTCATCTATGTATAAATTATCAAGGAACACAGGCTAGACTGTGCCTTGGACTTACAGGCCATCATGTGGGGCCAAAAGGGCAGGGAAAAGGGTGGAAACTTGATCCCAACTTGTCAGCCAGTACTGCCCAGCCAGCAGAAGGGTATGTATGGGGGGCGGGAGAGGGGTAATAAATTGCAGCTGTTTAGGTCAGCAGCAAATTACTACATGTCTGGAGGCAGGAGGATGCAGGGAAGGAATCGTGCCCCAGCATCCCATGCTCAGGGCTGTACTTAAAGGCCCAATCTTCCCATACAACTTTTTTCCCCTTTTTCTTTTGCAAAGAAAACCAACTTTTGGATAAACCAACTGTGTGAAATTATCTAATGACAATGATTCCAATGAGGGGGCCTCCTCCACCACCATCCCATCTCCCTCCTCCATTAAGAACTTCCATTTGCCTTTATTATCCATAATAACCATGGAGTCCCTGGCTGGAACTTGTCTTGTCCTCTCACACTGCCAATGTGAGTAAAACTTTTATTGCCATGCATACCCCACTACTTCTGAACACCTCTGCTGAAATCTTCTCCCATGCCTTTGTTTCCTGTCACCTTGGCCGTTGCAGTTTCCTTTCTCTAGGACCCGCACTAGATGCCAGCTGTCCAGATTCCAGCATGTGCACAATACTACCTCCAACCTTATACATATAAAGAAGTGCAGCCACATCATGCACATCCTAAAACACCAGCTCTTCCCTCCCTTCGTTCCAATTCAAAATTGTTTCCTTGTTCATAAAACCTTTCACAGATTTGCTTCAGCCTCTCTCAAGGGACTTGTTTCTCAGTACTTCTTGTCCCTGCCCCCTCAGCATTGGCCTCTGTCATTCCACACACTGTTGCTACAGTTGGCTCGAGAGACCTTACCCTGCATCTCCTGTTCTGAAACAGCTTTCAGTATCCCTCCACCTAAAGCACTCTCCCTCCGATGTCAAATCTCACCTGAAAGTACAGCTTTTCTCTTGATTTCCTCCCTTTATTTCTGCCTCTTTTCTCCTATCCGATTCTAAAACTCTGTAATTGTATTAAGACTACCTCTCCAAAAAGCATTTTTGAGAAGAAGTTTGTATCAAAGCTGCTGTACAAATAAATATGTTCTTTTTATCTTTCAGATACACACAGGAAATAAAATGGTATATTTTCCAAATAACTACTAACCTTGTTTCAATTTTTTTTTAAAGTGAAATCCCTTCAATGACTTAATTCTTACTGACCATTATAAGTAATGGTAATAATGTTTTAACTCCTGTACAGAAAAGGAAAATGCTTAGCAAAAACAGAATAATGATGTAATATAAATATTGACAGAGGCAGAGCAGAGGCTAATGTAAATGAGGGGAATGACCCAGTTTGCTGGGGCTCAGAAGCCGACAGCCGTCACTATCTGACATTTGTGCATATATTTCTTGAAATAAAATATTCTCTTTTGCATTTTTCAAATGCAAAAGAGAAGTAGATGTAATGAAATGCATTATGCCTCTTTGGCAAAATAATATCCTAATGTGAGGATTGTGCAATAACCCTTAGGAAAAAAATTATAGCTTTTGCCTTCTAAATGAGCCAATATTACAGATTTACTTGCAGCCAGATGCCTTACTTGCAGCCAAATGCCATTTCTATCCAGAGATAACGAGAAAATACCAACATTCCATGGCTCTTATTCACATCAAGGCATTGTGTGGTCATTGTTACAGTACACTTCCAAGGATCTCCCAAGATCTTTCAATAAATCAATACAGAGTGAAAGGAAAAGTTTTTTTGTGACAGCAACATAGTGCAACAAGACATAACAGTAGCGCAGTGTGCTGTAATGGAGAATACATCAAGTTGTCTCGTGCAAGTGAAGCAACGTGGACCTTTTTAATAATCTCCAAGTAATCTGCATTAATACAGCCTTACTGCAGTGTACTGCGGTATCAGGAAACATTTCACTGTTGCATCATGATGCAATGCAACCTGATCACATCTGTTATTTCCCAGATAATGAAGAATGTACTCATGTACTCTCAGATAATGCCTGTACCCTATGCTGTTAAACGTTCTATTTATAATGTAATACTACAGAATAATTCTATCACATTATTAAAAAGGTGGGATGAAATATCTCATAACTAAAAAACCACCACCACTATTCTTTTTCTGGGTTAGACACACCACCCACCATCAGTTTTATCCAGAAAAAAAACCCTAGATCAACTAAAAATGGATTTCCACAATCTTAAAAGTCTACTAAGGAGTTATATAACAATTTAGTGATAAATAGGCTGAATTCCATACATTATTTTATCCATACTTACTCAAGGAATCACAATTAGGTTTCTCTCTATAAACTTAGATGATCTTGTAGTGTATTTTAAATCTAGGCACACACTTGTATCCATACCTTTTGTTATATAAAAGCATAAACAACACTGCAATTTGATTTACATAAAGTGCATTTGATTATTAATAAAAAGTTTGTAAAATATTTCTCTGAATTGTGTGTGTGCATGTAAGCCACATAAAATGAACACAAATTTATTTACCAATGAGTCCTAACTTTTTAGGATCATACTGGTAAATATTATTGCATAATGTTACCTAAATGTACATGTATTTTTCATGGTGTATTTTTACAATGTAATAAGAGATTTGTATTGTACTTGTGCATAATTTCTGAAAGATAATTCTTAAAGTATTATGCCTTCAGTTACAAATACTGAAACATAGTTGTTATATACATTAACAGTACATAGGATCCATTTGGTTTCTTCATCCCAACCTAACAGTGTGCAATGAAGCTCACTGGAGGTGACATTTGCTGCAGCATATTGCAGTTTACTGCAGGAAGCCAGCATACATGGTATTCTGATATAACTGATTTTGCTGCAGCACCCCACAGCACCAGGGAATTTCCCAACGGGCTTTAATAGCTAAAATATTTTAGCTAACTGTGTAAATTATACCTCTCTTACAATATACGCTGCATGTATTTTATAACACTAAAAAACTATATTCTGTATGAAGGACAGCTACACAATCTCTTCAGTACTCAGTCAGTTATTGCACTAAACCAGGCAACGGAAATAAACCTCCCTGCAAAAGATGAGGTATCAAAATGCAGTAATATACATAACAATTATTCATTTAAAATATTTTTTCAATTCCGTGTATATCGTTATAGACCTTTCAGGAAACTGGTTTTGACTTGTGTCCCTGCGTTTGCTCTGTACCCTGCACAGCAAACCTTGTAGCAGTGAAAAGAATACCAGACACTTAGTGAGGCTCTCCCCTCCCCCCAACATTTGCTTAAAACAGAATTGACTCTGAATCCGAATCGAAGTTCTTGGGAATGCAGCTCACACACCAGCACCCTTGAAACCTGCGAACACAGAGAGGGCAAGGGCAGACAAGCTATTTTTTTGTTTTGTTTTAGGATGACACCAAGATAAATCTGCCCCTACCAAAAGGAACTTCTCTTAACGCGTGCCAAAGGCAGAGAGTGGGAGACAAGCGGTCGTAGTGGATTTACTAGAGCAAGCAATGCTTTCGCTGAGCGAAGGGGGGAAAGGAATGAAGGGCGATACGCTACTTCACCGTGTTACTTTCTTGCTTGTGGTTCTGCTTCCCAGCGTCTTGTCTCCTCTTCCGAAGCCGCAAGTGGAAAGATTTTCACCTCCAGAGGGAAGGAAGCAGCCTGCGGGCAGATGCTTTGTCTGGCTGCTTCTCTCTCCACGCCTGGCGGTGGTTCCGCTCGCGGAGCTCTCCGGCTCCGGACACTGTCCCCACACCGTGCAGCGCGGCTCCCGGGAGACACTCCTCCTTGCACCTCCTCTTCATTCCTTACTGTACCTCGCCGCAGCCATGTTCGCTCTCCCCTCTGCAGCAGCTGCAGCTCGTGTGATGTCATCAGCCACCAGCCAGCCAAGTCCAAACCAAAAAAACAAAACCCCCTTGATGAGCAGCCAGAAGCAGCAGCAGCAAACTTTGGGATTCAGCCCCCTTCCTCCTCCTCCTCCCGCCCCTGCTGTAAACTGCCAACCGATGGGCAGCCATCGCCTCAGTGTCAGCAGCAGCATTAAAACAGGGCATTTCTGGGATGCAGGAGCTGGAGGTGCACAGCACGGTGCAATGCCGCGAGACCAGCACAAGCGGGGCCCCCCCTCCATGTTCCAGGGCAGGACTGCGGCTGAGGGCTGCTGATCCATCTGCATCGCCTCGCTCCGCTCGCCCGCTGCTCTCACTTGTGTACAAGCCAGCGGAAAAATCCCCGTTGCTGCTGCGGCTGCTGCCGCCGCCTCCCTCTCGTCTGCTGAGTCATGGACTGAAGCCCTCTCCCCGCTAACTCACCAGCACATCGCAGCAGCGCTGTGTGTGTCTGCTGCAGCCATTCCGGATCCTGATTTCAGGAGCGCGCGGACCAGGAATCATGCCGCTCCTGCTGCCTCGATAAGCAGCCTGCCCGGCGTTGCCCTCCGGGCTGCTTTGCGCTCCAGGCTCAGCCCCGCACACACGCGCTGGAACCATGATCGCCGCAGCGTTCCTGGTTTTGCTGCGCCCGTACAGCATCCAGTGTGCCCTCTTCTTGCTCCTGCTCCTGCTGGGGACCATTGCTACGATTTTATTCTTCTGCTGCTGGCACCGCAAGCTCCAGAAAGGGAGGCATCCTATCAAATCCGTCCTTTCAGGGCGCTCAAGGAGCCGAGGTAAGAGATGCAGCGCCTTCCTTTCCAAGGCAGGAGGAATCTAGTATCTTTAAATACAAATAAATCCCTCTTTCCCTTCCCAGGTGGGCTCATTTTCTACCTTGGATTTTGTTTCTAAAACGACCGCATAGAGCGCCTTAGCCTCAGTTTATTAGGGCAAAGGCTTTAGAGAATTCAAGCTGAGTCCAGGACTGCGGCAGCCTAGTCTCCACCCATCCCTTAACGAAATCTCAGCTGGTGGGAGGAAAGTAAGGGACTCGAACCTCCTGATTTCTCAAGTACACCAGAACTTCGCCATCCACTGCTAGCAGATGAATTAAATATAAACGCCTGAGACTGCTGCAAGTTGGGCTTGGAGACTCAGATCTCACTAAAGAATCTGCACAAGACAACAAGCACTGAAATCAAACTCCTTAATTTAAGTGAATCTGAAACTAAGCCAGATGCAGTCCTATGTCTTTCTCTTTTCCTTCCAGATGCTGTAATGAGAACTCATCACTGTCGCTCCGAGGTAATTTATTTAGCACGCAATTTCAAGGTCAGAAGAAGTTCTCTTACATGAGTACAAATTGTTAAAGTCTTTGTATAAAATCACTTGTTCACTTTTTATTTTGCACGAAAATCCCTATTTTGCATGGAAGCCTTTCACAGAATGTGCCAGTGGTTTATTTAATATTAATTGATATTAATTAATATTAATTGGCCTATTTAATGATCCCTAAGCTTACTTAAATAAGAGCATTGTTTGTTTCATGTACCTGTAATAAGAATGATAGGTAAATACATAAAAAACAGTTGATGCAGGCAATATGGAGATATGCGTGGCTGGTACATATTGACATAGCAGAGCTTCCATTTCTTTGCTGTATTGTCAGTGGTCACCTGTGTTTTGCTGACTTGATATTTCAGAGCTGCCCCCTTCACTTGAAAACTCAGATGGAGCTGAAGATCAGTACTTCAAGTTAGGAATAAGACTTGACAAAATTTTATTTTCAGTCACCATAATTGTATATTAATAGGTCAAGGGTCTCCCAGCTCTCCTGTTTTAATGGTACAGAAATTCAGAAAGAGTTGATTTCCTCTAGCCTGCTGGCACCTATTCATATACATCTTGCGGGAGGGAAGGAAATTCTGTTTCTGGCCCACCTCCCCATAGAGAACCTGCGTCTCCCTCAGACAGAGAGTTTCCACTCTCTTTTCTCCAGACAGTGCATGAGCCAGTGCTGCCGGCAGCTGAGTTCTCAGCAGAGTCCCCTGTTCTCTGCTTTACAGGAACAAACTCCCTGTGTGCTAGGTTGCATCTTCAGTTGGCCCAACTACCCATCTGGATAAGAGGGGCAATCAGGCCAAATTTGAGTGGTCTTGCAACCTTGTTCATCAGATCACATCGCTACTCATGGAAATTTGGCCTGGCTGCCCTTTGGTTTGTACAAAGGGACAGTCAGGTCACATTTCAGTGGCGCTGTGTCCATGCAGCCGCAGTGCCACTCCAGATTATTCCAACAGCAGTCATACTGGTTCACTATGAAACTACTGTTTAAAAGTGGTCAGGCCATGGCCCCTCTGGCTCCGCGGCCTAGAGAACATTGAGCAAGCACTCCTCCACACCTCAGTTGGTGCCAGGGCTCTAACCACAAACAAGGAACATTTTTAGAGGAAGGAAAATAGTATTATCCCTAAAGCTGCTCTCTCTGTGCTTCACTGTAAGGCTTCTGCCTAGAATCTTCCCCAGTCCCTCTCCTGCCTGATTTACTGCTACAGATTTAAAGAAACAGTAGACATAGCTTCATACCCACTTCTGAAGGTACTTGTTGGTTTGGAGCCCCAGAAAGAGTTTTGCATGGACGGACCTATTTTGGTGTTTGCATCCCCCTCAGCCCCCCCAACACACATTAAAAACATGGGTAAAATTTTCAAAAGCGCCTAGGTCTCTTTTTCATGAGGCTTGGATTTCTAATTCATATAGACCTGGTCTACACTTAAAAATTAGATCGACCTAGCTGTATCACTCAGGGCTGTGAAAAGTATAGCACCCTGAGCGCTGTCCTTAGGCTGGTTTACCCCCGTGTGGATGCTGCTAGGTCGACAGAAGAATTCTTCTGTCAACCTAGCTATCACCTCTTCATCCAGTGAAATGATTGGTCTCCATGTTTAAGTATGTCTCCCAGCTAAGACTGGAGAGTGGGTAGGAACTCCTTTAATGTTTTACATTGAATTGAGAGACGTCTTTTCAGCTTACTGTCTTCTCTGTTACAGTGGAAATATGTAGGTATTCAAGGGGTTGTAAGCACTACAGTAATACAAATAATCATAATAATTCACAGTGTAAAGTCAAAACAACAAGGAGTCCTTCTGGCACCTTAGAGACTAACAAATTTATCTGGGCATAAGCTTTCGTGGGCTATAATACACTTCATCAGATTGTTAATCTCTAAGGTGCCACAAGGACTCCTCCTTGTTTTTGCTGCTACAGACTAACATGGCTATCCCTCTGAAACCTGTAACAGTGTAAAGTGTTTAATGCTATTATATTAACCCTGCTGTGTCTATTTGCATTTTACCTCGTGCACAAACTGCATATTTTAAAATTTCCTCTAACTTTTTACTTTACTGGAATCTTATGAGCTGGAATATGAAAAGCTGTATTTTTTTTTTACCCCTTTCCATATATGTTATAATTCAATATCCCCATCACTACTGTTCAACATTATGTTTGTCAGTAGAAATGCTGTTGTTTTTCCTCTTGATCAGATTAAATTGACCTGAGATTTTGTAAACTGAATTAAATTTTAAGATTCTTAGAGAAATAAATTGATTAATTTGACATCATGAAATGGCACTATTTAAAAAATGTTTGAAAATAAATATTTATTTTAAAGAATATTAAAAATTGCTGAATTACAAAATATAATAAGGATCCTTGCACAAACATTAGCAATGCCATATAAAACAAAGTTTAGCATTCTCATTAGTTTAGCAAAGTTTAGCATTTTGTACGATAGCACAAAATATTATGGACTGTACAGATCAATTCACATAAAATCTGACAAAAGACAAAGAATTGTATTTCGCAAGTTGGAGTTTGTAGTTTCTTGCCCAAAAAGTGAATGTAAAGTCATACTACTATGGTTATAATTTTCTACTGCTATTGCTGGCTGGTTCTAGTTGTGATTAGTTATATATTAAACATAGCTATATATGCCTTAATAAATGAGGATGAAAGACAGGTTCTGTGGTAAATAGCAGAATGGGTTTACGCATTAGTTATTCACCTTCTGACATTTACATTCAAATGTGACTTACGTCAGACATGAACATGCATTTGGTGGTCTGATTGTAGTCCTTAGAGAATAGTGATTACCATAATCACAGAACTACTGGCAAATTTTGAATGATTGGCAGTCTTCCAGGAGAGACTCAGATTTGGAAAAATGGGTGTTGCAAATCAGTATTGAAGTTCATTGTCAGGACTATAGCTTGCATGGTACATGCCTATTATGACTGTCTCTAGTGAGCACTATTAATCCCTTGCTGTCTTTAGTACTAAATTAATAAGGACAGCACACTGTAAAGCACTATAATCACATCTCTGATGAGTAATGGAAGGGTAGATACTAACTTTGAACAGTTATTTATACTTCATAACTCATCCTATGCTGAATTTTGTGTTCTGCTGATAAATTTCGTGAGAGTACCGTGCTCCTTTTGGGGGGTAAAATTACCTCCAAGTTTTGAAAGTCTTTGCAAAACACATATCTCAGCAGTATATTATAAGCACTACACAGATATTTCAGATTTTTGTTGTTGGAAAAAAATTACATATTAGGTCAAAGTAGGACGTAAATTGGCATAAGTCCTCGTGAAGGTAAATTGGTATGACATACTCCCTAGGGGGTTAAAAGGAAGGATTGCAGCAGGAAAAGGAACCAGCTGGAAGATAGGAGTAGTTGTAAGATACAACAGATTCCTCTCTCCCCACCTGCCCTGCTGACACTCATTTACAACCAATTTAAGCTGATTTTCAGTTGTGCAACTTTCACTGAGCCCGATTGGCTGTTTTGGCCTTGATAGTTATTGGAACACCAGTTCTTTAAAGCTATTGTTACTGAGGTTGCCCTTAACAGTTTCACTCCGTTTTGAAGCTTCTACCAGTTTGAGTTGGACTCTCTGTTCTTAACATCGGAAACACCACTGGAACTGGAAATGGAATAAACTTGTAAATTGCCTCCTCTAGTCACAAGATCAAGAGAGACCAGCTAATTTCCAAGGGTCTGTATACTCTGCATGAGTGCAAAAATCAGGCACTCATATGCACTATCATATAGATAGGATAACTTGCTTGATGCAGTTATCCTATCTATATGCTTTAAGAAAATTTCAGAGAAACAGCTAGAGAAGCAAATATTTTGGGTTTCATCCCTGCATTCCTTACCAACCCAAACTGCCAACAAAGCTCAATGGGAGTTTTACCCAAGTAAGTATTGAGAAGCATTGTTTGTTTGTTTATTCGTTCATTCAAAACTCCAAATGACAAACCATTCACTTATTTAAGCCGGTTCTGTATTCAGTGGAAGTTTTGGGATCTCTCTCTAAGTAAATACTTCAAGATTGGGCCCATCAAGCCAGTCCATTTTATGCTAGTTTACTTTTTAAAGTTAGATTGGATATGGTAACCATATATTCAAGGATCTAAAAATCGATCATTTAATGGTTTACATTTGACTTGGTAGTGTTGCCAGCTCTTGAGATTTTATGCCAAGTTGTGAGGTATTTGGGTTTTTCTGATAGCTTCAGCTCCTGGAGTCATGAGATCATGTGAGAATCTCACCTTTCATTTTTGAAAAAGTAAGCATCTGCCTCTCATGGTTGTGGAGAAAAGCTTGAAAACATGAATCCCAAAGGCTCAAAAACAAGAAGGCAAATAAAATGAAACCAAATTTATTATTTTAAAAATCTTCTGATTTTTAGGCCACTGATGATATGTCTGGGGGGCTGGCTCATGATTTTTGAATATGTGTGGTTGGCAATACGGTAAAGGGAAAACAATCTTTGTGATAAATGCTACAGTACTGCTTGATGTTTTTCAAATGTAGAGCAAAAAGAATACCATAGATTTAAATCTTTTCTCTGAATATTTTCCCATTTTCTCCACCACTGAATTAGAAAACATGTGGCCTCCAAAATCCATAGTAGGGATAAATGTACTTGTGCCAGAAATTTCGGCATATAGGTAGCAATGCACTGGGTAGTATCACCTGTTCTTTATTTATGATGAACCATCTATCATAAAATATTTGGGGCCACTGGCCAGGGAGTAGCGCCACTGAAGTTGATAAGCCTGATCCTGGTCCTATACAAATCCTTTGGAGTTTTGTAATTCATGGGGAGTTTTGAGTTCAGTGGGATAAGGTGCAGGTCCAATGGAACTAGTCACAGGAGTAAGACAAGTAAGATTTGATCCTTTATTAAGAGCCTGTTTATGGAAGAAGGCAGCATATGTTAACCACAGCTTTAGCAACTGAATAACAATTTGAAGTTTTGATTTCACAGACCTTATATTTTCAGCTTAGAATACTGAATAGTCACTGTCGCTGCAGGATAATATATATTCAGTCTGTCATTTAGATAAGACACATGTGTCTGGTGCTAAAAATAGGTCAGCCAAGTCTAATGGAAATTTTTATAAGAAAAAAAACGAACAGAAATGTTAAAAATGCTTTTTAGTATTATGAATACATATTATACCAAAACAGTGAGTCCTCAGCAAATCTGTACATTACCTTTGCCAGCAACTGTTGTCTTCTTCATTCACATAAAGAAATCATTACTGTGTTTAAACATTTTTTTTTAATCACAATCATCCCACTGCTGAGTCTACTTGCAAGACAACTAGCTAAAAATACAGTTCTGGATATTCTTAAAAACTATAATGAATAGACTTTGAACACTTGTGCTATAATTCATCACAAGAGTTCTACAGTTATTTATAAGCTGCTGAAGATACACACTGCTCCAGTGAAGAGAAAAATCCACAGAGCCTCCGAGGTGAATTACAGTCTTGTATTTGATTGGAGGGAGTATATTCAAGGATAGACAGAAGCATACAATAATAGAGAAATGGATGGATTCACCTATTCAAAGAATGTCTCTTATCCTCGGAGAGCTGAATCAATTTGAAAATATTTTTTCTGTTGTATTTGACATGTTTTTCCCCCAGGATATTTAAACTATTTTATATTAACTGTTGAAGAGTCAAGGAATAGTGTGATGGGAAAACAAAATCAGAGACAAAAATAAAACATTTTCATACGCATGCATAAAAACATTTGTAGGTGGGAAGATGACACTGAGCAAATAACTAGCAAATTATGTACCATTGACAATATGCATGTATCTTGTATGTCCATTTTTGTTTGTCTGTCTTGTATAGATAGATTGTAAATAGTATTTGTATAGTGCCTATCACAATGGGGCCCTGATTTTGACTAGACCCTTCGGACACTATCATAATAATTAGAGTAATGATTAATAGCATACAGTCAGAGGGTTTTCTTATGTGAAGAATCCCACATAGAGGCCAGGAAAATTTGCAAGGTTCCATTTATGGAGTTTCCTCTGAAGGTTCCCATGGGGGAGGATGAAGTTTGCCTTCCTTTGGAAAAAGTAGGCAGTTCTGTGTCTCTGTGCTGGCTTCTAGCCTCCTTGCCTCCTGGAGTGCTCTCCTGGAATGCTGCCAGTGTGGCAGCCTGACCACAGCACGCTGAAACGCCGGAGGGGGTCTCTCAGTTGGCCCTTGTTAAAGTATTGGCATTGCATTACTGCAGCAGCAGCCCCCAGAGGTCTGCACCTCCCACCCTTTGAAAGAGGATTACACTAGAGATGCCTGAACCTCCGTCAGGAGTTCATACAGCCCCAGGATCCTTGCAGGTAAGGGATACAATGCCTGAATAAGGAGAAGAGAATCTGGCCCTTAATTAGCTGCTGTCCCTGTTACTTCATTTTCCATACATGCAGCTTTATAAGTGCCCTCTCCGGTTTTTTAGATGTTTTTACAAAGTCACGTACATCCCTCTAGTAAATCCCATTGTTTCCTTTGCTAGAAAGATATAATTTTGATGAAGTCACAACCTAAGTTATACTGCACACCAGTTGATAATACACACTGAGCTCCTAATACCACAGGTAGACCCTTGTAACACAGTGGCTACCACCCAAGCACTGCCTCATGGCCAGAGGTGCCTCTGCAGCGTCCTGCCTCTGTTTTCCCCTTCATCAGGGCTCCTTAAACAAACCTCCACATGGCATTGCTCATCCAATCACAGCCTTTCTGGGGGGTTGGTTTCTTTATTATCAGAGAGTTCCTAAAACCAAACACAAAAATCAAATCTACCACCCAGCCTTAAGCTGGGTAAAGCCCCTCCTCCCTAGGGTAGTGTCCCTTCCTGCTGTCTGGGCTGCTGGAGAAGATGGAAGGCCTGACCTGCCTTTCCCCAAATGAAAAACAAAACTTTCAGCTGGGTCTTCTTAGCTAATCCCAACTCCCTTCTTCAGGGACCACTGCAGGAGACCTTCTCTTCCTATACCTTCACTCTGCAGTTCCCCTTCTAGCTCTGCCTTTCTTTTAGAAAAACATGCAATCTTGATTTAAAAATTGCCGGTGACTGAGAATCCACCACCACTCTTGGTAAATTGTTCAGTGGTTAATTATTTTCACTGTAGAAAATTTGCTCCTTATTTCCAGTCTGCTAGATTGAGGAGTCCAATATCCAATATTTGTTCCCCATGTAGATCCTTATAGACTATAATCAAGTCACTCCTTATTCTTCTCTTTGGTAAAATAACTGGATTGAGTTCCTGGAATCTATCACTATAAGGCATGTTTACTACTCCTCGGGGCTCTTCTCTAAACCGTCTCCAAATTATCAACATTCTTCTTGAATTGTTGACACCGGACCTGGACACATTATTCTAGTAGTGGTCACACCAGTGCCAAATACAGAGGTAAAATAATCTGTTTACTCCTACTTGAGATTCCCTTGTTTATGTATCCAAGGATCACATTAGCCCTTTTGGCCACAGTGTAACACTGGGAGCACATGTTCAGCTGATTATCCATCCTCTCCTGAAATCTTTTTCAGAGTCACTGGTTCCCAGGATAGAGTTCCCCATCCTGCAAATATGGCCTACATTCTTTGTTCCTAGATGCATACATTTACATTTAACCATTCTAAAACATATATTGTTTGCTTGTACCCAGCAAACCAAGTGATCCAAATCACTCTGTATCAGTGACCTGTCATCTTAATTATTTACCACTCCCCCAATTTTTGTGTTATTTGCAAACTTTATCAGTGATTTTATCTTTTCTTCCCAGTCATTAATAAAATCACGTAACAAAGGGCCAAGAAACAATCCCTCCAGGAGAGGGACACACCCGCTTGATTATTCCCCATTTACAATTACATTTTCAGATTTATCAGTTAGCCAGCTTTTAATCCACTTAATGTGTGCCATGTTAAATTTTATATTGTTGGAGTTTTTCAGACAAAGTGTCTCCCCCGACTGTTCACTTACAATTAGGTGACTCGTCATATTTCTGCTAAATCTCGGGTGAGTTTTCTAGCCATTTTAGTCATAGCAGGGTTATGAGAGGCCACCCATATTTGCAAACTGGGGCATGATGAAGCTCCTCCCTCACCAATAACCTTTCAAAAGGGAAGTACTGGACAGAAGTGTTCCAGACTAGCCTGTTGGATGTGGGTAGCTAGCGCAGTAGCTATGTATTATTACATAGCTATGTAGTGCAGTAGCTATGTCTTTCATTCTGTGTTACATTTGAAATGTTTCCTTGGTCCCTTCCAGTGCTGTATTTTTAACACTTAAAATTCCAAGTTTAATTTATAAAAGGACAAGTTTGCTAGTGAATCCCTCACTCCTGTTTCATGATGCGTACCAGGAATCTCTCAACACTAGGAGAACAAAGAAAAGGGCAGTAACAGAGGACTGAAAGGCCACATTATAAGGGCCTGTGCAGGGCCAGCCAGTAGGCAGCCTACGTGCACAGGCCACATACCAAATTGTGGTCAGGAGATGTGTAGTGGAGTCAGGGTTGAGGGGGGTCAAGATACCAGAAAGTCAGGGTCAGGCACAGACTTACAGACAGGGCGCAAGTAGTGGAATCAGGAACAAGCTGGGTCAGGATGCCAGGAAATCAGGGTCAGGTGCTGAGTTGCAGACAGGAGACAAGTAGTTAAGTTGGGAATGAGCCAGAGTCAGGAGCTGGAGTTTAGGGCTCACAGCAAGTTCTGCAGCAGAGCAAGCAGGCTGCCTGCACTGTTGCAGAGACAGCTTCCTATGCTGTCTTCCTGGTTAATATACCAGCATGGGCCAATCAGTGGGCTGCTCAGTCCGCACTAGGCAGTACTTCCTGCAAGGTCTAGCTTCCCAGGGTCCCCCGGCAGAAACCCAGCCTCAGCATCCCGTGGCAATGCAGAAACGTTAGCAGCCTGGAATCCTCATGAGAACAGGTTCTTACAGCACCTCCTTCTTCAGGTCCCCCTCTTGGGGTGATGCCTGTTTAGGCTTGTTGGGGTGAGTCCTATTGAACACCCTGACTAGGTCAGGGACATGAACATGGGAAGCCGGAGCCCTCCAGTCTATGAACTAATACAGGCAACCATGTCTCTATTGGGAATCAAGGATGGCATGCTCCTCATGACCCTGGATTTTGACTAGTGAAGGCAGGGGTGTGGTTTGGTCGGGAAAGATGCTCTCAGTATAGAGCTACCAAAAGGAAACATAAAAAAGTGGGTGTATTTTGAGGTATTGGGGAAGCTGTAGTTTAAAGGTAACTGGGTTGATCTGTTGGCATATCTAGAAGGGTCCCAGGAACTGGTGGCCCAGTTTCCAGAAAGGTTGACTGGTCTGGAGATGCTTTGTGGCGAACCTTACCTTCTGGCCTATTCTGAACACCAGAGCTTCCTACATGTCTCTACATGGTCTACATGTCTCTTGTAAGCCTTCTTCACCTCTTCTAGGTGGTTCTTGAGCTCCTCCTGTATGAGATGGATGGCTCTGTTGGACCCAGTTGGTGGCGGCTGGGTTTGGGGAGGTTGCTTGTAGTGCCCAGTGAAAATGGGAGTGGAATCTGAGGAATGGGCTCTGACCTGTAGAGGCATGGTTGGCATTGTTATATGAAAATTTTGCATATAGCAGGAGTGTGGACCAGTTATCTTGGTGATAGTTCACGAAATGTCTCGGGTATTGTTCCAGTACTTGGTTCACCCTTTAGGTTGCCCATCTGTTTGGGGGTGGTATGTGGTGGAAGTTGATAGGCAGACATGCAGTAACCAGAATGCTTAGCTCCAAAAGTGAAAGGTAAACTGTGGGGCTTGGTCTGAAACTGTGTATTCTGGAAGTCTGTGAAGATGAACCAGCTCCTGGAGTTTGGCAGTAGCCTCAACAGAGGGTAGGTAGTTGCAGGGGATGAAGTGGGTCTTTTTAGTCAGACTGTCCACAGCAATTGCTGGGAGTTCCACAGTGAAGTCTAAGAGGATGGCAGACCAAGGCCTAGTTGGAGTCTCTAGTATACGAAGGTGCTGAGTGGTCTAGTCTGGAGCATCTTGCTGCGTGCACAGTACTCACAGGAGTCCATGTAAGCTTGGACGTCAGACTGCCAACAGAAAAAATGGGCAAACTGACCCGCCAATGGAGTGTCATGGCATAGCTGTAGCACCTCCAGGCAGGGGCACTATGGGGGGACATCTGTGTGCTTGTCAAAGTATGTTACCCCATCCCACATGGAGCAGAGCATCTTAGTCTCTAATGGCATAGACTAGATTCCTTGGATGAGTGGGTCTTCTTTCAGGGTGGACTGGATGGGGGAGCTCAGGTCTTGATGAATTGTGGCATTGACAAATTTACTAGGCTTGAGGGGGCAGGGGACTCAGAAATAGGTTCCTCGTTTCCACCAGCCTCTCTGGAGCGAACGTGATGTGGGTTGTCAAAGATGGTCAAGAAGGCTTGCAAGAAGGTGTCCCAGTCAGGGAGCACTGGGCTGCTCTGTGCTAATGTTGGGGGAGCCCAGTTGAGCTCTTAGCTGGTGAGAAGGCTAACTACCAGTCCCACCCTTGTGTGGTCTGTGGGGTACGATCTGTGGTGGAGCTGAAAGGACAGCCTGCATTGACTCCGATACCCCTGGAATTTCCAAAGGTTCCTGTCAAGCCGTTTGGGCAGTGGGACCATGGGAGCCTGTTCAGGCGATGGTGGTTTGCTCAGGTACCTAGTGTAGCTGCTTCTCCCTGGGAGCAGGGTAGTTGCTCATGCAGGGTCCGTGCTTCTGTTGCAGACTGTGTAGCTTGGCTCTGTAGTTCGAGGTTCTGTCTGCAGATTAGTGACTTGGTCTTGCAGGTTCTAGGCCCACGGGGAACTGCTGGTCAGAGGGCACCCCACCCCTTCCATCTTCTGTGAAGGATAGGGTTGCCAGGTGTCTGGTTTTTGCCTGGAATGTCTGGTCAAAAAGGGACCCTGGCAGCTCCAGCACTGCTGACTGGGCTGTTAAAAGTCCAGGTGGCGGCAGGGGGATGAGGAGGGGACCTGCAGCAGCTCTCTCTGTGGAACTTGAGGGTGGTGCAAGCCCTGGCGGGCAGGGGGTGGATCCCAGTGAAGGGGCTGGGAAAAGCATTCCGCTGCAGGCTGGGGCTGGCAGGCAGTGGCTGGGGGTTCCTTGCAGAGTGGGCATGGTGGCCTTTAGGAAGTGCCTTCAGCCCCCTCCCTGTCTGGCCCACTGCTCCCCGGGGACTGCTGCACTGGGCTCATCTCAGGGCCATGCAACTAGCAGATAAGGGGCTGTGGGCTTGTCAGACTCCTCGCAGAGATGAATGAGCTGCACGGAAGCATGGGACTAAAGTTGGACTGCTCTCCCTGGGAATGGGTCCGAGCAGAGTTGGACAGCAGCTGGGTGTGGAGGCCCCAGCCAGCGGCTGTCCTGGGGGGGATGAAGGAGAGGGGCTGCTGGTCATTGCAAATGATGTGGGGTTGAGGAGGGAGCCTGCTGCAGCTCTCTCCCTGGAGCTGCTGTGATTTGGGCTACACAGCGAGCCAGGGGCAGCAGTGGGGTATGTATGTGTGTGTCACTTGTGTGGAATTCTCTCCCTGTCTTCCTCCCGCCCTCCCCCCCGCATTCCGGAGAACAGAAAAAAAATTTGCCCTCAGTGCGCTGGCCGAGCCATGTGTCCAGGATTCATGGCAGACAGAACAGCCTCTGAGGCCTGGGAAATGGCAGGGCAGCACTGGTGTGGCTGCTATTTAAGGAGCTACCTGACATCAGTACCTCCCGGAGCCCCCGTGAACTGCACTAGCCAGAGCTGCCCAGAGCCCGAACCCCATCCCGCACCCAAACTCCCTCCTGGAGTCCTCACCCCCTCCCACACCCCACCCCCCTGCCCCAGTCCTGAGCCCCTCCCACACTCTGAACCCCTTGGCCCCAGTTTGGAGCCTCCTCCTACACCCCAAACCCCTCATCCCCAGCCCCACCCCAGAGCCCGCTCCCCCAGCAGGAGCCCTCACCACCTCCCACACCCCAACCCCCTGCCTCAGCCCGGAGCCCCCTCCCATACTCCAAACCCCTTGGCCCCAGCCCTACCCCAGAGCCCACACCCCCAGCTGGAGCCCTCACTCCTTCCCATACGCCAACCCTCTGCCCCAAGCCAGTGAAAATGAGCGAGTGAGCGATGGAGGGAGGGGGAATGGAGTGAGTGGGGGTGGGGCTTGGAGAATGGGCAAGGCCTTGGGGCAGGGGGCAGGACTAGGGTGTTCGGTTTCCTGCAATTAGAAAGTTGGCTACCTTAGTGAAGGAGTTGGAGGGGCAAAGGGGGTCTGAGCAAATTGTCAGGCCCAGAGTCAGGGCTGGGCGGTCGGTGACCTTGGCCAGTTACAATGTTGCAGTCAGGAGATAAGCTTCCTGCAGTTTGTAGCTTCCCAGTGTACCCCAGAAAAAACCAAGCCTGAGCTTCTGATTGCACTCCAAAAGTATGAGTGGCCTGGAGCCCCATGGTCCCAGCTTCTCATCCTGCAAATTCTGACTGATTTGGCTCAGGAAATACTCTAAGCTACTTAAATTCATTCTAGCTCATCAGTGGCCATTGGATCAACCAGATCTGACTCTTTGCTTTCTAATTTTTTAAAAAGATTGTACTGAGGGTAGCAATCCCTGATGTAGGTTTTGAATGCACCAGGGAAAGGGGGAAGACACTTGGACAAGCTGTAACAAAGTCAGTGAAGAAATAGGGGACAGGACACCCTCTCACCTCTGAGATTTTTTTAGGAATAACTTGAGAACAGGCCAGCTTCTAAAATGGCCACACATAGGTAGCTGCCTGATTATTATTAGGATAATTTTAAGTTACTTAGGAAGTATGCAAAAGGTGTGACTACCTGGTATTTTACCACCTGCTTACTCATCTCAATTTAAAGTAAAATTCCACTTCACTAGTTTTATATATCATGCTTATAAGGAATTTGAAATAGAAATGATCATATCCTTAGGGATTCACGTTTTCAGATCACATCTCTTACTGAAGAGTTTTGGGGTCAGGAGGCCGAATCTCATCTCACCCACTTTTTGCTCACTAAACTCCCTTGATTTAAATGGACTTCTTATTTACATCTCTGCAAATGCAATCTCAATAAGGACCATCAGCTCTACTTAAATACACATGTACTGTTCTGTACCTGAAAAATGCATTCATATCCCATTTAAACTTCTTGGCTTGAAGTGTACAGTGTCACCTCAGGAACTGGAGTCCTGATTTTCTAATAACAAATATACTAAGTGCTACAAAAGCATAATGCAGTTAAGCATCACTTCATATAAAGCACCTACAGGTGACTGTACTTCAGTGTGGTTGTTAAATAAGATATCCTAATCCAACAGTTAGATCCTCAAAGTATCCCATACCTTTGTGTTTTGTTTTTATTCACCCTGCAGACCCAGTATAAGTAAGCACATCTTCACTGCCAAAAAAGGTGTGTTCTTAAATAGCAGTGAAGACAGGGCAACTCAGCTTTTAACTTGTGTTAGCTGCTTAAGTTAAAGCCAATCGGGGAGCCTGGGGATGAACTTTGGCTACTAACCCGAGTTAAAAACTGAGTTGCTATATCTTCACTGCTCTTTTAATCCAAGTTAGCTAACACACATTACCTGACCTGAGTTAAGAGCATATATTTTTTGCAGTGCAGAGAGTGAGCTGGTTTCTCTTTCATAAATAGAATTATGTACGAAGTTACAATGTGCAAGCCTCCAAGCAATGGCATGGCCACTGGTGTCACTAAAGGCCTGATTTGGTTTGCAGCACCTTTATTATGAGTGACCATGCATGAGAAAGAAAGAATTCAGTTTGAATCCCAGATCATAGGTTGAGTTTGCAGGGCTGAAAGTTAGATACAATATCTTTCTATTTGTAAACCAAGCACATTCAATGTGTAAATCACTGAGGTACAATAAAGTGGGAAACCCAGAATGATATTTTTACAGTCACTTTTCAGAGTTGAACAGTTCTTTAAAATACACAAATGCACAAAAACTGTATATATAATGATAACTTCCTATGCACTTGAATGAATAGCAGGAAGGCTCTTCAAACTTTCAGTTGGCTGCAGAATATGGTACATTGGAGTTATTTAATAAGACTCCTGCCTTGTTAAGTAGTTACTTCAAGAAAAGTATTTAATTCCATTTTTGCCCATATTCAAGGTTGTTCAGAACTCTGGCGTCTTGAGAATTTTTATAATGGTATGCACATTAGTGTTTCTGGGTCTTAAGAATTTTTAGATTGCATACACATGAAAGTTTCTAGGCCTTAAATAGGCAATAACTGACAATTCAAAGACTGTTTTTGAGGCCATTAGTTGACAGTAATAATAGATAACAGTTCTCATTTGTGCATAACCACTGTCAAAAAGTGAAATCGCACTGTGCTGGGTATTCCATTTGACTTCCTTTGATTCATATATTCATTAGTGCTATTGCAAAAGTGGCTTTAGTCTGATGGGCTCACTCTGATGTCTGGAAAAGTATTTGCAAACACAATTGAGGTCTGTTGCCATTCTTCTTAGTGCCCTCAATGGGCCTGATACCAACCAGCCGTTTTCCTGTAGACTACTGAAGCTCTGCCATAAGGCTTGGGCCCTGATCCAATGCTCATTGATGTCAGCGCAAAGACTTCCAGTTACTTCAATGGACGTTGGATAATGCCCTTAGCGACTCTCCTAGAGTTAATGTTTAGTGCCACTGCAAACACACACAAGCTTAAAGTCAAGCATGTGCTAAATCAGGTTATATTTGTCTCCCATTCAGAATACCCCCCATGGAAAACCCAGGTACTCCCTGGAAAAATCTAGGAAAACAGTATAATTTGGTTTCAAGTCCAGAAATAACCAATAGCCTAAAATGAAGGGAAAGGAAATGGCTGAGAGAGAGAAAGCCAAAGTAAATAAATAAGATGGCACATTGAAAGTATGGAACAGACAAAGATGCAATTCACTAAAGCTACCAAATGAATTGGTGCTAGTGGTACATAGTCATCCTTGCTTCTTATGAAAGTGTTATTTAGAATGTTAGAAGATAAGAAAAAACATATAGTAGAAATGAAGGAGAGGGGGGAAAGGTACAATGCAATATCCAAAACGTCCTCATATGTAAAATATTAACATGACAGCAAAAAGTAAGATAGTTATGAGTCTTTCCACCAAGGTTTAGTGTTGTTTATTATATTTATTAATGATCTAGAAAGGGGGATGATAAGAGAGGGACCAAAATCTGTAGATGTATGAAATATGTGTCACTGGCCACTGAGACACTTCTGAGCTACTACGTCTTTAAGAAAGAAAGACTGTGCAGGTCCTTGTGCCTGTTCAGTCACTACATTAGTGTTTAGAAGAAAACTGATCTTTTTTTTCTCTTGTTTTAAAATACCCTGATACTGCTATGCTTAATGCAAAAAGGCTTCTTTGTTAAGAAACTAAGGAAGAAGCTGTTTGAAACGCTACAACTGCTAGCTATTTCCCTCTATCTCAATAATGCAATAAACAGGCCTCCTGTGTGTCAGAAATACATTATTTAACCTGAAATATAAGGCTTGCCCTTCTGGAAGGGAAATCACAGTGGAAAAATGAGAATCGCACAGGAATTAGTATATTAAAAACAACATGATTCTAGATGTTAAATCAGAGCTCTTGGGAATGTAGCAAAATGTCCCACAGCCTTCAGTGAGTTCATGGCAGAGGATGTCCTTATGTGTATGGGTCTGAGACCAAATCACCAGGGAAAAACGGAGATGCTAAGGGTATGTCTACACTACGGAATAAGGTCGAATTTATAGAAGTCGGTTTTTTAGAAATCGGTTTTATATATTCGAGTGTGTGTGTCCCCACAGAAAATGCTCTAAGTGCATTAAGTGCATTAACTCAGCGGAGCGCTTCCACAGTACCGAGGCTAGAGTCGACTTCCGGAGCGTTGCACTGTGGGTAGCTATCCCACAGTTCCCGCAGTCTCCGCTGCCCATTGGAATTCTGGGTTGAGATCCCAATGCCTGATGGGGCTAAAACATTGTCGCGGGTGGTTCTGGGTACATATCGTCAGGCCCCCGTTCCCTCCCTCCCTCCGTGAAAGCAAGGGCAGACAATCATTTCGCGCCTTTTTTCCTGAGTTACCTGTGCAGACGCCATACCACTGCAAGCATGGAGCCCGCTCAGGTAACCGTCACCCTATGTCTCCTGGGTGCTGGCAGATGCGGTACGGCATTGCTACACAGTAGCAGCAACCCCTTGCCTTGTGGCAGCAGACGGTACAGTACGACTGGTAGCCGTCATCGTCATGTCCGAAGTGCTCCTGGCCACGTCGGCTGGGAGCGCCTGGGCAGACATGGGTGCAGGGACTAAATTTGGAGTGACTTGACCAGGTCATTCTCTTTAGTCCTGCAGTCAGTCCTATTGAACCGTCTTATGGTGAGCGGGCAGGCGATACGGACTGCTAGCAGTCATACTGTACCATCTTCTGCCGAGCAGCCATGAGATGTGGATGGCATGCAGTCCTTCTGCACCGTCAGCTGCCAGCCAAAGATGTAAAAGATAGATGGAGTGGATCAAAACAAGAAATAGACCAGATTTGTTTTGTACTCATTTGCTTCCCCCCCTCCCCTGTCTAGGGGACTCATTCTTCTAGGTCACACTGCAGTCACTCACAGAGAAGGTGCAGCGAGGTAAATCTAGCCATGTATCAATCAGAGGCCAGGCTAACCTTCTTGTTCCAATAAGGACAATAACTTAGGTGCACCATTTCTTATTGGAACCCTCCGTGAAGTCCTGCCTGAAATACTCCTTGATGTACAGGCACCCCCTTTGTTGATTTTAGCTCCCTGAAGCCAACCCTGTAAGCGCCCCTCCCGGCGTCAGAGCAACGGCAAACAATCGGGCATCTGAGAGTGCTGTCCAGAGCAGTCACAATGGAGCACTCTGATGGGGCTAAAACATTGTCGCCGGTGGTTCTGGGTACGTATCGTCAGGCCCCCGTTCCCTCCCTCCCTCCGTGAAAGCAAGGGCAGACAATCATTTCGCGCCTTTTTTCCTGAGTTACCTGTGCAGACGCCATACCACGGCAAGCATGGAGCCCGCTCAGGTAACCGTCACCCTATGTCTCCTGGGTGCTGGCAGATGCGGTACGGCTTTGCTGCACAGTAGCAGCAACCCAATGCCTTCTGGCAGCAGACGGTGCAATACGACTGGTAGTCGTCCTCGTCGTGTCCGAGGTGCTCCTGGCCACGTCGGCTGGGAGCGCCTGGGCAGACATGGGCGCAGGGACTAAATTTGGAGTGACTTGACCAGGTCATTCTCTTTAGTCCTGCAGTCAGTCCTATTGAACCGTCTTATGGTGAGCGGGCAGGCGATACGGACTGCTAGCAGTCGTACTGTACCATCTTCTGCCAGGCAGGCAAGAGATGAGGATTGCTAGCAGTCGTATTGTACCATCTTCTGCCAGGCAGGCAAGAGATGAAGATGGCTAGCAGTCGTACTGTACCATCTTCTGCCAAGCAGCCATGAGATGTGGATGGCATGCAGTCCTTCTGCACCGTCTGCTGCCAGCCAAAGATGTAAAAGATAGATGGAGTGGCTCAGAACAAGAAATAGACCAGATTTGTTTTGTACTCATTTGCCTCCTCCCCTGTCTAGGGGACTCATTCCTCTAGATCACACTGCAGTCACTCACAGAGAAGGTGCAGCGAGGTAAATCTAGCCATGTATCAATCAGAGGCCAGGCTAACCTTCTTGTTCCAATAAGAACGATAACTTAGGTGCACCATTTCTTATTGGAACCCTCCGTGCAGTCCTGCCTGAAATACTCCTTGATGTACAGGCACCCCCTTTGTTGATTTTAGCTCCCTGAAGCCAACCCTGTAAGCCGTGTCGTCAGTCGCCCCTCCCTCCATCAGAGCAACGGCAGACAATCGTTCCGCGCCTTTTTTCTGTGCGGACGCCATACCAAGGCAAGCATGGAGGCCGCTCAGCTCACTTTGGCAATTAGGAGCACATTAAACACCACACGCATTATCCAGCAGTATATGCAGCACCAGAACCTGGCAAAGCGATACCGGGCGAGGAGGCGATGTCAGCGCGGTCACGTGAGTGATCAGGACATGGACACAGATTTCTCTGAAAGCATGGGCCCTGCCAATGCATGCATCATGGTGCTAATGGGGCAGGTTCATGCTGTGGAACGCCGATTCTGGGCTCGGGAAACAAGCACAGACTGGTGGGACCGCATAGTGTTGCAGGTCTGGGACGATTCCCAGTGGCTGCGAAACTTTCGCATGCGTAAGGGCACTTTCATGGAACTTTGTGACTTGCTTTCCCCTGTCCTGAGGCGCATGAATACCAAGATGAGAGCAGCCCTCACAGTTGAGAAGCGAGTGGCGATAGCCCTGTGGAAGCTTGCAACGCCAGACAGCTACCGGTCAGTTGGGAATCAATTTGGAGTGGGCAAATCTACTGTGGGGGCTGCTGTGATGCAAGTAGCCCACGCAATCAAAGATCTGCTGATATCAAGGGTAGTGACCCTGGGAAATGTGCAGGTCATAGTGGATGGCTTTGCTGCAATGGGATTCCCTAACTGTGGTGGGGCTATAGATGGAACCCATATCCCTATCTTGGCACCGGAGCACGAAGCCGCCGAGTACATAAACCGCAAGGGGTACTTTTTGATAGTGCTGCAAGCTCTGGTGGATCACAAGGGACGTTTCACCAACATCAACGTGGGATGGCCGGGAAAGGTGCATGATGCTTGCATCTTCAGGAACTCTGGTCTGTTTCAAAAGCTGCAGGAAGGGACTTTATTCCCAGACCAGAAAATAACTGTTGGGGATGTTGAAATGCCTATATGTATCCTTGGGGACCCAGCCTACCCCTTAATGCCATGGCTCATGAAGCCGTACACAGGCAGCCTGGACAGTAGTCAGGAGCTGTTCAACTACAGGCTGAGCAAGTGCAGAATGGTGGTAGAATGTGCATTTGGACGTTTAAAGGCGCGCTGGCGCAGTTTACTGACTCGCTTAGACCTCAGCGAAACCAATATTCCCACTGTTATTACTGCTTGCTGTTTGCTCCACAATATCTGTGAGAGTAAGGGGGAGACGTTTATGGCGGGGTGGGAGGTTGAGGCAAATCGCCTGGCTGCTGGTTACGCGCAGCCAGACACCAGGGCGGTTAGAAGAGCACAGGAGGGCGCGGTACGCATCAGAGAAGCTTTGAAAACCAGTTTCATGACTGGCCAGGCTACGGTGTGAAAGTTCTGTTTGTTTCTCCTTGATGAAACTCCCCGCCCCTTGGTTCACTCTACTTCCCTGTAAGTTAACTATCCGCCCCTCCTCCCTTCAATCACCGCTTGCAGAGGCAATAAAGTCATTGTTGCTTCCCATTCATGCATTCTTTATTCATTCATCACACAAATAGGGGGATGACTACCAAGGTAGCCCAGGAGGGGTGGTGGAGGAGGGAAGGAAAATGCCACACAGCACTTTAAGCACAGCACTTTAAAAGTTTACAACTTTAAAATTTATTGAATGCCATTTTTTTTGGGCAATCCTCTGTGGTGGCGTGGCTGGTTGGCCGGAGGCCCCCCCACCGCGTTCTTGGGCGTCTGGGTGTGGAGGCTATGGAACTTGGGGAGGAGGGCGGTTGGTTACAGAGGGGCAGCAGTGGCAGTCTGTGCTCCAGCTGCCTTTGCTGCAGCTCAACCATACACTGGAGCATACTGGTTTGGTCCTGCAGCAGCCTCAGCATTGAATCCTGCCTCCTCTCATCACGCTGCCGCCACATTTGAGCTTCAGCCCTGTCTTCAGCCCGCCACTTACTCTCTTCAGCCCGCCACTTACTCTCTTCAGCCCGCCACCTCTCCTCCCGGTCATTTTGTGCTTTCCTGCACTCTGACATTATTTGCCTCCACGCATTCGTCTGTGCTCTGTCAGTGTGGGAGGACAGCATGAGCTCGGAGAACATTTCATCGCGAGTGCGTTTTTTTTTCTTTCTAAGCTTCACTAGCCTCTGGGAAGGAGAAGATCCTGTGATCATTGAAACACATGCAGCTGGTGGAGAAAAAAAAAGGGACAGCAGTATTTAAAAAGACACATTTTATAAAACAGTGGCTACACTCTTTCAGGGTAAACCTTGCTGTTAACATTACATACATAGCACATGTGCTTTTGTTACAAGGTCGCATTTTGCCTCCTCCCACCGCGTGACTACCCCCTCAACCTTCCCCCCTCCCTGTGGCTAACAGCGGGGAACATTTCTGTTTAGCCACAGGCAAACAGCCCAGCAGGAATGGGCTCCTCTGAGTGTCCCCTGAAGAAAAGCACTCTATTTCAACCAGGTGACCATGAATTATATCTCACTCTCCTGAGGATAATACAGAGAGATAAAGAACGGATGTTGTTTGAATGCCAGCAAACATACACTGCAATGCTTTGTTCTACAATGATTCCCGAGTACGTGTTACTGGCCTGGAGTGGTAAAGTGTCCTACCATGAAGGACGCAATAAGGCTGCCCTCCCCAGAAACCTTTTGCAAAGGCTTTAGGACTACATCTAGGAGAACCGCAAATGCCAGGGCAAAGTAATCCTTTCACATGCTTGCTTTTAAACCATGTATAGTATTTTAAAAGGTACACTCACCAGAGGTCCCTTCTCCGCCTGCTGGGTCCAGGAGGCAGCCTTGGGTGGGTTCGGGGGGTACTGGCTCCAGGTCTAGGGTGAGAAACAGTTCCTGGCTGTCGGGAAAACCGGTTTCTCCGCTTGCTTGCTGTGAGCTATCTACAACCTCCTCCTCATCATCATCTTCTTCATCCCCAAACCCTGCTTCCGTATTGCCTCCATCTCCATTGAAGGAGTCAAACAACATGGCTGGGGTAGTGGTGGCTGAACCCCCTAAAATGGCATGCAGCTCATCATAGAAGCGGCATGTTTGGGGCTCTGACCCAGAGCGGCTGTTCGCCTCTCTGGTTTTCTGGTAGGCTTGCCTCAGCTCCTTCAGTTTCACGCGGCACTGCTTCGGGTCCCTGTTATGGCCTCTGTCCTTCATGCCCTGGGAGATTTTCACAAAGGTTTTGGCATTTCGAAAACTGGAACGGAGTTCTGATAGCACGGATTCCTCTCCCCAAACAGCGATCAGATCCCGTACCTCCCGTTCGGTCCATGCTGGAGCTCTTTTGCGATTCTGGGACTCCATCATGGTCACCTGTGCTGATGAGCTCTGCATGGTCACCTGCAGCTTGCCACGCTGGCCAAACAGGAAATGAGATTCAAAAGTTCGCGGTTCTTTTCCTGTCTACCTGGCCAGGGCATCTGAGTTGAGAGTGCTGTCCAGAGCGGTCACAATGGAGCACTCTGGGATAGCTGCCGGAGGCCAATACCATCGAATTGTGTCCACAGTACCCCAAATTCGAGCCGGCAACGTCGATTTAAGCGCTAATCCACTTGTTAGGGGTGGAGTAAGGAAATCGATTTTAAGAGCCCTTTAAGTCGAAATAAAGGGCTTCATTGTGTGGACGGGTGCAGGTTTACATCGATTTAACGCTGCTAAATTCGACCTAAAGTCCTAGTGTAGACCAGGGCTAAGGTTCATCCATGCAATGTAAATCAGTTGCACTCTCATTGATTAGCACTTTGCAACTCTCTCTAGCATGTCTGTTTTGGTTCCACTGTGCATCTTTTCTTGTTCTTTGGGATGAGCTGTAGTTGCAGATTCCTAGACAAAACCTCTACTTGTTTTTTTACCCTGTACATAGGAGGCCTGTTTATTGCATTATTGAGATAGAGGGAAATAGCTAGGAGTTTTAATGTTTCAAACAGCTTCTTCCTTAGTTTCTTGACAAACAAGCCTTTTTTTGCTATAAGCACAACAGTATCAGCTCACATGAAAAAATATGCTGACACTAAAGCCGGTATATTGCATTTTTTCTTTCTTCAATTTTATAACTAAGGAGCCAAATCTTGCAGTTCTTATCCCTTACTCTAGCAAAGTTTCCACTGCAGGACTGAGTAGGCACTGAAGGTTTTGGCTCAAGGACATCTCCTGTCTTTCACTCTCTTTTTTGATAAGGAATTCATTTCCCCCCTGCTTCGTACTTCCCACCTGAAATCATAGTCCTTTGCATTTATCACATCATAATCCTCTCGAGAGCAAGCAGTTGTGATACTGCAAACAGAAGATTATGACTTTAAGTGGAGAATAAGCTCAGAAGCAGATGAGGTCTTAAAGTGACAAAGATCCTGTTTTCTTGCTAATATCCCTACCAATAAACAAGGGAAGATACATATGAGCAGCATTGCCCATAAACAAAATATATTATAGCATTTTCCAAGAGGCATCAGTGGGTCTTTAATATTTAAACAAAATATTTAATTATTAAACCTAGAAGCTCTTTTGACATGAAGTCGTTCAGTGAGAGAGAGCCACACACTTAAATCCCTCTTTGGCACGCATCTCTAAGCACTTTTTGAGCTGCTTAGCTTTTACCAAATATTTGTGTTACATAAATATGCAATCCTGGAGAATTGTATCCGGCTCTGAGGGGACTGGGGGAATGGTTAATGTGCCCTGCATATGACCGGGATTCAACCAGTAGCCAGTCCTGAATCTGTAGCTAAAATTTAGCATATATTTGGAGTTCAAACTCATTCAGAACTCAGAATGGGTTCACTAGTCATATCATCTTTAAAGATTACTTTCCTGACAGTGGATTAAAATTGCTGATGCACATTCCTGTTTTTACAGAAAGAGAAGGTCCTCACCTGGAAACTAAAGATTTGAACAACTGTATAAATAGTTCTGTTTGTACTATATTATTTTTCCTTAATTCATTTAATTTTCACTTTGATTAATTTGACTAGATATCGTAAATTGTTTATATTTGTTATTTATTTCATAGGGCAGGTGAACAGAAACTGGGGCAAAAAGATTTTTCCCTTGCAATAGTATGACATAGCCTTATGGATTTATATCTTTTAATATTTGTGGATCACACAAAATCCACAAGTTTCTTGGCTGCATTACCTTACATTAGGCTGTTTTTTGCTAGCCACTATGGATATGATCCCTCTCGTGTTGAAGGAGTTGGGGACCAAATTCTGCTGTAACTTACACCCTGTGCAATTGGAATTGGATAGGGTATAATTAAGAGCAGAATTTGGCCCTGGTAGTTTTGCCTTTGACTTCAGAGGGAGCAGAATCAAGATCAGTGATTTTTATAAACACCCTGCCTACTCCACAGAAATGAATGTTCTTTAAAGGAAAGTTCCACAGTTTAGTTATAAAAAATCTCTCTTCTCTCACATGCAAAAACTATATTAAAAGAATGTCAGGGTGGCTATGTCAAGTATCTAAAAGTCAGGAAATGTCAGAATTAAGGTTAGCCATGGGACCTCATTTCAGCTCCTTTTGCACTTGTATTATGATAGTCTTGTTCCACATCAGATACGAAGTCTAAGGCTGAACCAAGAATAGAGCCCAACTCTCCAGTGTCCCAGTGGAGTGACTTAAACACAAGTGTAATTCCTTTCTCTTCTTTACAGCTCTCTGCTTCATTCACTGACCATCCTGTGCATTGAATGAGGCATGGGTAAGGGAAAACAAATAGTATGTGATCATGTAATGAAAGACTGTATCAGAATGCATAGGAACAAAGGGAACAAATTAAGGTTGCATAGGGATCCGTAATTCTGGTCTTCCCTAACTTTGCTTGGATTTGCCACCTAAATAACATTTTTAACCTCATTTTTATATGTAATAAACTTGGTTTTTAAAAAATAAAATTGAAAAACCAGACATTACACCCTATGGAACTTTATTCCCCACTCAGCCCTGCATGGGACAAAAGCAGGGTTGGAATCCAGGATCACAGTACAGACTTGCTGGTGGCAATGTTGTTTTCTACATGGGCCAGCCATTACAGGGTGATGAAGCACACACACTGGCATTAGCTCACACAGCTATTTTCTAGACATGTTAAGAATGTTGGGAATTAGGAATTCTTGGTTTTATTTTTGGCTGTGAAATGGAACATGGTCTTTTGATTACAGATAACACAGCCAAGGATGCATATGACACATGCATTGCGAAAAGCAGTGTGACTAGGTGGATGAGATGATAAATTAGGGACCTGGGTTCTATTCCCAGGCTCAGTAAGAGCTGGGGACATACTCAGTGCTGTTGGTGTGTGTTGGGTTGGAGCACGGTCAGTGTGATTGGCTTGTAGGAGCTTCATGATACTGGGAGCATGCTTAATGCAGTTGGCATGTAGGGATTGGGGTGTCAGCCTGGGTGGTGTAGTTGGGCTGTGGGAATGAAGCTTCATAGGGCTGGAAGCATGTTCAGAGATTTTCACAGCAAGCCTCTAATAAACTTTACTGAGCATGTCAAACAACAACTTTCAGAGGCCCATAACTTGAACAAATCTGGGTGGATTTGTGTTGTGACAGCGTAAGACAGTCTCTTTACCTGAGGAATATTCTGCTGCCAAATTTCAAGTTCTTCCGCCAAACCCTGGAAGTGGTAGAGCTCTTAAAAGAAATGGTTGGCAACAAATTAACATTAGCAAACATTGAACCATTTTTGCTGGAATTCTCCAAAACAATTCAGCCTGAGGCAGAGAGCAGGTATAGAAAACTTTAATCTGAATAGAGTTTGGCAAAGATACAAGCAACTGAAAACATAGGCTTATAATGAAAAATGTTAAGCAATCTTAATTAAAGATGTAACAACCAGCTCTGCCTATAATAGTTATAATCTATATCTATATATATAGAGAGAGAGAGAATGTGATGCCTAAACTACTTAACAATGTTCCTTTACTGCTGCATGGTAATTTTATTATTACAATATTTGTAAACCTTCATCGTCAGTGTGTTTTGTCTCTAATCCTAATAATTAATAAAATCCTCTACGATATTTCTTTTTGTTATGTTGCTGCATTCTGAGAATTGTCAAACATTGCTATTGCCTTTTCTATGTCATAGGGTTTTAGACCAAGTCCTCGTCATGCTAGAAGACGTGTAGCACCTCGCCTTGAAGAAACTCAGCCTCTAGCGGAAGTACATCACTTGAGTGAACAAGAAACTTCCATAAGGAAAAGAAAAATCAAGAAAAACAGCAGAGTTCAGCCAGAATTTTACCATTCTGTTCAAGTCACACCAACTCGAAAACCTGTGAGTATTCTACTTTTGTAGTATAATGACACACAAATGTCAGATTGAAGCATGGAATATATTTTTATTTTGTGAGATGTGTATGGGCATTACTCTGTTTATCACTTCAGAAAACCCCCAAATCTCATGACCAACAACTACATATATAAATTTGTTAGTGTTTTTAATGTCAATGCTTAACTGATTGTTTTAACCCAGCTGTGAAGGTTTTTATTTAGAATTTTGACTCTTAGTCAAAAATTAAGTACTGAAATCATCCTAACATAATTTTTGCATGTATTTTTTGACACATGACATATATTCTGATGAAATGCCTCGCAGGATTAGACCTGTCAAAGATTCTAGGTACTGTGCTGAAATTTTGTTTGGTCTCAACACCAGCTACATTTGTACAAAGACAATTTAGAGGTCTCTTCAGCTCTATGCTACGGTTGCCACTTTTCTGTTATGCAAAATTTGGATCAAGCCCCACCTTTCTTCACTCCAAGGCCTGGCCTACACACTTTTTTGTACCAGTATAACTATTTTGGTTAGGAGTGATTTTTTACTGGAATACTTATGCAGGCACAACTCCTAGTGTGGACATGATAGACCAGTATAAAGGTTCTTTATACAGATACAGCTTATTTCCCTTCCTGTATGGGAATGAGCTGTACTGGTGTAAGCACCTTTATATGAATATGACCTGCATCCACAGTAGGGGGACTGTACTTCTTTAACTAGACTGGTATTGTTAAAGCAGTACAACTTTGGTGTGTAGACAAGCCCTAATAAAGCCCCTGTCCTTGTTCCTCTTACTAAACTGCATCCCCTAGAATAAGCTATATATTTCTAACACAGAGCCGAAATGGGCGGGAATGGTATCCCTAGCCTCTGTTTGCCAGAAGCTGGGAATGAGCAACAGGGGATGGATCACTTGATGATTACCTGTTCTGTTCATTCCCTCTGGGGCACCTGGCACTGGCCACTGTCGGAAAACAGGATACTGGGCTAGATGGACCTTTGGTCTGACCCAATAGGGCCATTCTTATATTCTTATGTTCTTAATCGTTATTAAGCACGATAATCAGTGTGAGATCTTCTAGCAGATCTCTTAGTCCCTCCTATCCTCTCCCTTTTACCTTCCCCCAGTTAACTCTCTTATCCCCACTTGTTTCTCTTATCCTCTTATTTATTCTCCCTTTTCATACCATTTTAGTACTTCTCTTCTCCACTGTCCTGTATTCCTTTTTCTCTACTTTCTATTTACCCAAGTCCTTTTTGCTCCGAACACCATCTTGTTCTCACTCTCCTATGCCATACTCCCTTTGTCAATTGGTCTCCCTTGATTTACAGTCCTTTCCCGTTTGCCAGCTCTACCATTCTCTTCTCTTCCCCTGCTCTGTCCTCTTTTAGTCCTTTCCCCCCTTGTTCTCAGCCCTTCCTTCCTTCCCTCCCTCTCTTTCCCCTTTCATCTGCCCCCACTCAACTTTTCTCCCTTTTCCAGATTCCCCTTTCTGCTGCATCATTCTTTACCTCCTTCTAACCCACATGGTATGCTTGTGCTGAAGGAGCACTTAACTATGGTGCTCCTACATTTCTGGGGCTATTGATTGACTACCTCTGATTGCCTGCATGGAGAGCAGAGCACCAGAGGTGCTGGATGAGTCAGTGCCCAAATAAATTTGTTAGTCTATAAGGTGCCACAAGTACTCCTCATTGTTTTTGGACTAGCAATGTGAACTTGCATGAGCAGCAAGTTCATATTGCAAGAAAGAGTTTTCTATGCAAAACCAGCAACACACCATGGAGACCTGGGAACCAGACAAAGGGATACAACAAGACAAAAAACCAGACGAAGGGTAATCTTACCATGTGTCTTTGCCATCCATCTTATTTTAGTGGGTCTGTGCAATATTCTGTAAAACCAGCCATTATGACATTAATACTGTAAATCCCAACTTTAGAGAATATTTCCCTAGGTGCTGTTATGGTTATAGGATTAATTTGATATTATTTTTGTACCCTATAGCTAGTGCTGTGTCTTTGAACGGTGTCCGGTTCCATGTTTTCAGTAAGAACACATGATATAAACATAAATTAGCCCTTTAACTTTATTAAACTGCATGCTACAAGGAAAATTTAACTGACAAAATCAGCTTTTTCTCTTTCATCTTAAATTATGATGAAATTGTTAATAAGTTCCTAATGACATTATGAATAGGGTTGATGCCATGACATTGCATTGCAGCTTTGTGGTGTTTTATGGAATCCCAAAAATTACTTATGGAGATGGAAAGGCTTGTTATGCCATCCTGTCATGCATTTCCCCGTCAGTTCAGGCTTGTTCCCTACAGTACATTTTCTAATACTTTGTTCAGTTTAGTTTTTATGTCTCAAATACTGATGCTTTCTACCACTTCTCTCTCTTCTCTACCATTTCTCATTCCACATTCTAATATACAGTAATACTGCCAGGAGTTTTCTTGATCTTCAGCCTCCAGTTTTCTTTCTGTAATTTTTATGTTGTCGCTCCTAGTTATACCTACTTGTACTGCCCTTAAATAATTTTTCTGCCTTCTTCGTGTTTACACACTATAAATATTTGTAGACTCTTGTCATGTCTCCTCTCTTCCCCCTAGTATCACTTGGACATCTTATACATATTTACTGTTTTAATCTCTCCTCAAAAATGGTTTCCTCCAGCCCTCTGATAATTTTTATTGCTTTTCTCTTAACTTCCTCTACTTTGTCAATATATTTCTGTCAATGAGGTGCTTTGCTATGTGCACAGCATTTCAAGTGTGGTCATGCCAGAACCAAATAGAAAGAAACCACCGTAGAACTTTATAGAAAGAGATTACCAGGGCAGAAAAGGTTGGGGAGCTGCATTGTATGTAAGAGAGCAGTCTGACTGCTCAGAGCTCCGGTATGAAACTGCAGAAAAACCTAAGTGTCTCTGGATTAAGTTTAGAAGCGTGAGCAACAAGGGTGATGTCATGGTGGGAGTCTTCTATAAACCACCGGACCAGGGGGATGAGGTGGACGAGGCTTTCTTCCGGCATCTGACAGAAGTTACGAGATTGCAGGCCCTGCTTCTTATGGGAGACTTCAATCACCCTGATATCTGCTGGGAGAGCAATACAGCGGTGCACAGACAATCCAGGAAGTTTTTGGAAAGTGTAGGGGACAATTTCCTGGTGCAAGTGCTGGAGGAACCAATTAGGGGCAGAGCTCTTCTTGACATGCTGTTCACAAACCGGGAAGAATTAGTAGGGGAAACAAAAGTGGATGGGAACCTGGGAGGCCATGACCATGAAATGGTAGAGTTCAGGATCCTGACACAGGGAAGAAAGGAGAGCAGCAGAATACAACCCTGGACTTCAGAAAAGCAGACTTTGACTCCCTCAGGGAACTGATGGGCAGGATCCCCTGGGAGAATAACATGAGGGAGAAAGGAATCCAGGAGAGCTGGCTGTATTTTAAAGAATCCTTATTGAGGTTACCAGAACAAACCATCCCGATGTGTAGAAAGAATAGTAAATATGGCAGGCGACCAGCTTGGCTTAACAGTGAAATCCTTGCTGATCTTAAACACAAAAAAGAAGCTTACAAGAAGTGGAAGATTGGACAAATGACCAGGGAAGAGTATAAAAATATTGCTCGGGCATGCAGGAGTGAAATCAGGAAGGCCAAATCACACCTGGAGTTGCAGCTAGCAAGAGATGTTAAGAGTAAAAGAAGGGTTTCATCAGTATGTTCGCAACAAGAAGAAAGTCAAGGAAAACGTGGGCCCCTTCCTGAATGAGGGAGGCAACCTAGTGACAGTGGATGTGGAAAAAGCTAATTTACTCAATGCTTTTTTTGCCTCTGTCTTCACGAACAAGATCAGCTCCCAGACTACTGCACTGGGCAGCACAGCATGGGGAGGAGGTGATTAGCCGTCTGTGGAGAAAGAAGTGGTTCGGGACTATTTAGAAAAGCTGGACGAGCACAAGTCCATGGGGCCGGATGCGCTGCATCCGAGAGTGCTAAAGGAGTTGGCGGATGTGATTGCAGAGCCATTGGCCATTATCTTTGAAAACTCATGGTGATCGGGGGAGGTCCCAGACGACTGGAAAAAGGCTAATGTAGTGCCCATCTTTAAAAAAGGAAAGGAGGAGGATCCTGGGAACTACAGACCAGTCAGCCTCACCTCAGTCCCTGGAAAAATCATGCAGCAGGTCCTCAAGGAATCAATTCTGAAGCACTTAGAGGAGAGGAAAGTGATCAGGAACAGTTAGCATGGATTCACCAAGGGCAAGTCATGCCTGACTAATCTAATCGCCTTCTGTGACGAGATAACCGGCTCTGTGGATGAGGGGAAAGCAGTGGACGTGTTGTTCCTTGACTTTAGCAAAGCTTTTGACACGGTCTCCCACAGTATTCTTGCCAGCAAGTTAAAGAAGTATGGGCTGGATGAATGGACAATAAGGTGGGTAGAAAGCTGGCTAGATTGTCGGGCTCAAGGGGTAGTGATCAATGGCTCCATGTCTAGTTGGCAGCCGGTATCAAGTGGAGTGCCCCAAGGGTCGGTCCTGGGGCCGGTTTTGTTCAATATCTTCATTAATGATCTGGAGGATGGTGTGGATTGCACCCTCAGCAAGTTTGCAGATGACACTAAACTGGGAGGAGAGGTAGATACACTGGAGGGTAGGGATAGAATACAGAGGGCCCTAGACAAATTAGAGGATTGGGCCAAAAGAAATCTGATGAGGTTCAACAAGGACAAATGCAGAGTCCTGCACTTAGGATGGAAGAATCCCATGCACCGCTACAGACTAGGGACCGAATGGCTAGGTAGCTGTTCTGCAGAAAAGGACCTAGGGGTTACAGTAGACGAGAAGCTGGATATGAGTCAATAGTGTGCCCTTGTTGCCAAGAAGGCCAATGGCATTTTGGGCTGTATAAGTAGGGGCATTGCCAGGAGATCAAGGGACGTGATCATTCCCCTCTATTCGACATTGGTGAGGCCTCATCTGGAGTAGTGTGTCCAGTTTTGGGCCCCACACTACAAGAAGGATGTGAAAAAAATGGAAAATGTCCAGCAGAGGGCAACAAAAATGATTAGGGGACTGGAACACATGACTTACGAGGAGAGGCTGAGGGAACTGGGATTGTTTAGTATGTGGAAGAGAAGAATGAGGGGGGATTTGATCGCTGCTTTCAATGACCTGAAAGGGGGTTCCAAAGAGGATGGATCTAGACTGTTCTCAGTGGTCGCAGATGACAGAACGAGGAGTAATGGTCTCAAGTTGCAGTGGAGGAGGTTTAGGTTGGCTATTAGGAAAAACTTTTTTCACTGGGAGGGTGGTGAAACACTGGAATGCATTACATAGGGAGGTGGTGGAATCTCCTTCCTGAGAGGTTTTTAAGGTCAGGCTTGACAAAGCCCTGGCTGGGATGATTTAATTGGGGATCGGTCCTGCTTTGAGTAGGGGGTTGGACTAGATGACCTCCTGAGGTCCCTTCCAACCCTGATATTCTATGATTTATTAATTCCTCCTTGTTCCATGATATTTCTGCGTATTCAGCCCTAAATTGTATTGGCCTGTTTTGCTGTCATATTTCAGTATGTGCTCAGGTGCATTACTGTCTGCTATCCCCGATAGGAGTCTTGCACTATTATTGCATTCCAGATTTCTTGTTTCATGCCTACCTTCACAGAAATCAGTTGGAGTAAGGGGGATAGAATGACTCTATAGTTTGGTGGTAAGCGTACTCGCCCAGGATGTGGGAGACCCAGGATCCAGTCCCCTAGTTCTAGTGACCCTCTAATTATTTATCAAAAGTGAAATGCCTTCAACAGGAAAGATTGAGGGAGCCCCACATTAGAATATCCCACAACTCAGTAGTTAGGACACTCACCTGAGAGGTGGGAGACCCCTATTCAAATGCCTTCTCATTAGACAGAAGAGGAATTGAACATGAGTCTCCTGCATCTTGGGTAAGTACCCTAAACACTGGGCTAACAGTTATAAAGAATGTCCTCTTCCCCTGGCCTCTTGCAACAAATGCCTGAATCCAGGAGAGGTTTCATAGCTGAAACTCCCAGGCAGAGATAGGCATCTCCCTCCTTCCTGGATATAGACACCGAACTCCCTGAGTTGGGCAGGGCTTAGGGAACACCCCTCTCCTCTACATCCCCCATGGGCTAGGTTAGGTGATTTCTTGCACAGCATGCTGGCTTTTGTGAATCCCACTCTTGGGTGCCTGTCTCCGCTTGTAGTATAGGGAGTCTGAGCACCTAATTCAGGCTTTGTGAAGCTCAGTGGTTTTCTAGGCACATAAAAGTTAGATGTTGTGATACTCAGTGTCACAATTCCTAAGTCCCTTTGTGAATCTAGCTCCAGATACATTACAACATTGTGTTGGAGGTTGGTTAACGTGCTTCTGTTATGGTGTAAGATAAACAATAACTTTTGTGTCCATTGTGACCCTTAATGGCATCAGTATTACCTTGTGGAGACATTCCGTAAAGGTGGCAGTATTATCTTATGTAGGCTTTAGGCCATGGAAAGCAAACATACATTTTGTTGAAGTGAGCCTTTAGTGAGGTTTTGGACAGAATGTAGAAATCTTGAAGAGAAGTGGGACCTTATTCTCAGGTAGTGTAAACTGGTATAGCTCCTTGGAAGTCAACTGAGCTATGATAATTTACATCTCCTGAGAATATGGTCTGTGATAGACAAGTTTTAAAAATGTAGGTACCTAAGTAAGGGGCCTGATTTTCTGAGGGAATTAAGATCATGCAAGAAGATGAAAAAGCCTAGCTGCTGCTGTGGATTTACTTCTCCGAGGGATGTCTTTTTCCTGACTACTTTGTTAGTGTTTTAAAATCTTTGTTTTTTCAATTACAAGGGGTTTTGTGAATCTTACCTACACTTGTAATGTTGGTACAACCCCATCCTATGATTTAAAAAGCTTTAAAAAGTTGAGATTTGCTTCTTTGTTGGCATGGATCCAAGATAGTATAGGTAATGAAGAGATTTCATGGCTACTGTGCTATGGGGCCAGCTGGATGTGCAGGTCTCTCAAATCATAGTTTCGTCTACATCACCAAACACTTCCCCAGAGATGGATCTCTTGGCTTCTACAGGCAATGGGAAGTGCTTACAAGATGCCTGACTCACATAAACCTAATCAGGCAGGCACCAGGCTCATTTGAAATCTAAAAGCATTGAAACAACACAAAAATGCATGCTAACATTTATCATAACAGGATAATTACAAGACCAAATACTATACAAAGGATGCTACACAAATAACAGTGCAGGCAGTGATCTTCCAAACTCTTAAGCATGTGCAGAAATTTACTGATGTGAAGAGCCCCACTGGGCATCAGTGAGGCTGCTCAGAATAGCAGAGTTATGTACGTGTTTAAGGATCATAGCCTAAAGCAAAGCTCACACCCAAAGGAGTATAGTGATTATGGTAGGGATCCTGACAGCAAGGCTTACCTGGTTGTGGTGTCTGTAGAACCATGAGCTATGCATGCACATCTTTATTCAGATACCCTGTGGTTTTGTTTTTATGTGTGAATTCAAGAAAAAAATTTGTAGATATTACGTGAGGAAAAAAATGTATGGAGTTTTTTAAACACATTGTTTGATGTCAAGAAATTTATGGAAGTGCTCAGTGTGTTAGTATACAGCTGACTTGTCTTTAATTTATTCATATATTACAATCTTATTAAGTTGTTGTAAAAGTTGGCACCTATCTGAATCTTTAGGTTCCTGAATACCTTTTGAAAATCTGGCCCCAAGTGCTTAATCCAAAGACTCCCCTTGACTTTAGTGGGCCAATTGGATCAGCCACTAAGACCTCCATGTACTTACAAAGAGACTCGTTATGTCAGTTTTCTTAGCTTGTATTGTTTTTCACAACTAATGACTCCACACTCAAAGTCTCCTCTCCTGACACTCTGTTTGCTCCAAGACTTTTGTTTTCCTGCTGCTCCGCTAGTGTCTGCAACCTCTTTCCTTGTTGCTTGTCCCTGACTTCCTCTCCAGCTGCTCTTTCCTCTCCACCCTGGAGTTCATTTATTGCTACTCTAACTATTTCTCTGCCATTCTTCCTGCTTTATACATTGCCCCACATTATCTCATCTCCTATTCCTGGGCAGTTTTAATTTTTTGAAGATACCTTTTTTTTTTTAAACTTGCACATGACTGTGGATTTTACTAGGCCAGAACTGTGGCAGTTTCTAGATATTGCTCTGTGATTATTTTTTTTAAATAAAAAAGAAGAACAACAAAAAGTCACATTTTGATTTCACTATCATTTATGGCTCCTTCCAGTATAAGCATTCCATGGGTGGGATACCAAAGCCACAAAATATAATGAAATAATAATAAATATGTTATACAGCTCAGAGGTTGGCTTCTGATCTCAATTCTATGAGTAATACATCTGGAGTAACTATTGACTCCAGAGCACTGGGCCCTACTCTACTAATGCAAGGTACAAATAACTCCCTTTGAGATCAGTGGAGTTATCTATATCTTGTGGTGGGAGAATCAGACATTAGTGGTTTTACTCCTCATTTACAGTGGTGGAAGTGAAATCAGAATCTGATCCATATTGTCTTTCATGCATAATAGCCTTAGTTGATCCCACACCTGTGAATAACAGAGAGGAAGTACAAAAGAATATGTTTTGTCCTCAGGAATTAAACTGGTTCCTTAGTTTCCATTGCTGTCTTTATCAGTTTTCCTTCTGGTTATGATCATGTATTTACTGAAAATGTGCTAAAATTTTCAACTAGAATTAACTGTGTGTGACCTAAGATGCTGAAATAGGGCCAGGCTGTCTGGCCCAAAGTTCCATCACCTTGAAGCTAATACTATTTAGGGAATTAAGGCTGCAGTATGCTCTGCAGGACATGACCTTGCGCTTCCATCATTACTTTGTTCTGCCATAGGTACTTCAGTCTTCAAAAGAGAGAGCTGGGTGCATTTTGACCTCAGTTACATTTCTGTAAGTTGTAGAGCAGTGTTTCATCTGAGTTGCACAGCTTTGATATCACATCCCAATGTAGGGTGATCAGATGTCCTGATTTTATAGAGACCGTCCCGATATTTGGGGCTTTTTCTTATATAGGCACCTATTACCCCGCATTCCCTGTCCCGATTTTTCACACTTGCTATCTGGTTACCCTATCCCAATGTAATGATTTGCCATTTTAAAACTGCTGATTATGTTATAGTTCAGGTTGCAACTTTGGCTGTGTACACTGTCCTGCAGATCAGTCTATAGGGGTGCGAATATCAGCACTCACCAAAGAGCTGTACTGTAATTCCCCCAGGTAGATGCTACGGATGTGAACTAAATGGTTTCTAATTTGCATTAATGTAGACTCTGAACTAGGAACCTTTTAGTTCACATCCACAGCATCCACACAGGGGTGTTACAGCACAGCACTTTGGTGCATCCTACTATTCACACCCCCATAGTCTGAACCGTGGGGGCAGTATAGACATAGCCTTAGGGCATGGCTACACTTGCAGATGTAGAGCGCTATGAGTTAAACCAGCCCTCGGAGAGCACAGCAGGGAAAGCACTGTAGTGTGTTCACACTGTCAGCTGCAAGTGCACTGGCGTGGCCACGTTTGCGACACTTGCAGCGGCATTGGGAGCAGTGCATTATGGGCAGCTATCCCACAGAGCACCTCTTCCCACAAGCAACACCACCAGAATGGGAAGGGGGTGTGGGGTGCGGGGCATTGTGGGTCCTGTCCCAATGCCCTGTGATGCATCGGTTCACATCCCAACAATCCCTGTGCTTCTGTCCACATTTGGCACCATCTTTCAACGTTTTTTTGTACTGTGTGCTCTGTCTTCCCTTTCGTTCGGCGGGAATGGAGCCCGAAGTGCTGAGGAGTATGCTGATGGGTCTCACCAGGGCATCACGTTTGGCAGTTGAGTTACTCCTTAAGATACAAACTGACAGTGAGGAGTCCGACGATGATGTCGACTCGCGTAACACATATGACACGAGATTGCTTGTGGCATTCACAGACATGCTCACCATCGTGGAACGCCGCTTTTGGGCTCAGGAAACAAGCACTGAGTGGTGGGATCACATCGTCATGCAAGTCTGGGATGATGAGCAGTGGCTGCAGAACTTTCGGATGAGAAAAGCTTCTTTCATGGGACTGTGTGAGGAGCTCGCCCCCACTCTGCGGTGCAAGGACACAGGACTGAGAGCTGCCCTGATGGTAGAGAAGCGGGTGGCTATTGCAATCAGGAAGCTGGCAACTCCAGACAGCTACTGATCAGTCGCTAACCAGTTTGGAGTGGGAAAGTCAACCGTTGGAATCGTGTTGATGCAAGTTTGCAGGGCCATTAATCGCATCCTGCTCAGAAGAACTGTGATTCCGGGTAACGTGCATGACATTGTGGATGGCTTTGCACAAATGGGTTTCCCTATCTGCGGAGCGGCGATAGATGGGACGCATATTCCAATGCTGGTGCCAGCCCACCTAGCCTCTGAGTATCTTAATCAGAAGGGATATTTCTCCATGGTTCTCCAGGTGCTTGTGGATCACCGTGAGCATTTCACTGACATTAACGCAGGCTGGCCCGGAAAGGTGCATGATGAATGCATCTTTCGGAACACTGGCCTTTTCAGGAAGCTGCAAGCCGGGATTTTCTTCCCAGACCAGATCACCCTAGGGGAAGTCGAAATGCTCATTGTGCTCCTTCGAGACCCTGCTGACCCTTTAATGCCATGGCTTATGAAACCCTACACAGGGAGCCTTGACAGCAGCAAGGAGCGGTTCAACAACAGGCTGAGTCAGTGCAGAATGACTGTGGATTGTGCTTTTGGCCATTTAAAAGGCCGCTGGCACTCTCTGTATGGGAAGCTGGACCTGGCCAATGACAACATTCCCACGGTTATATCCGCATGCTGTACTCTCCATAACATTTGTGAAGGGAAGGGTGAAAGATTCACTCAGGCATGGAACTCGGAGGTTCAACACCTGGAGGCTGAATTTGAACAGCCAGAGAGCAGGGCTATTAGAGGGTCCAGCGCGGGGCTGCAAGGATTAGGGATGCCTGGAGGGAGCAAATTGAGTCTGAAAGCCACCACTAATGTTTGGTGCCCTGCACGGGAGTGAAGTGCAGTGGTTCCAATGTTAGTAGGAATCTGTGTTTGCTACACTGACTTGCAGTGCCTGTTGCTTTCCTGGGCTAAGGTATCTTTTACTTAATGCAGTAATAAAGAATGTTTTCAAAGCTAAAAAAGCCATTTATTTAAAAGAAAATTCATTTATTGAAAAGAAACACAACTGCTTGGGAAACAGAAAGGGCAAGGGGGTGGGTTGGGGAACGGTTCAATCACAGATTTGCATATGTCCTGTTCTCATATTCAGCCTTCCCGTCTGGAGTGCTGTGCAATGAGTGCTGCACTTCAGGATGGCTATACTGCATGGTGATAGGGGTTGAGTGCAGTGGGTAAGGGTCATAGTTTTCAGGGCTGGGTGGTGAAGCTACAGGTTTTGGAGGCAGCTGATGGTGATAGAACCCGGATGTTGGGGAAAGTGGGTTGGAGGTGACATGGGGGCACAAGGGAAAGAGTTTTGGGACAAGGGCTGCAGGGCAGGGGGTGGGCGCGGTAGCCTGCATGGCTACGAGTGCCTGGATCGAGTCCGCTTGGCACTCCACAATGCTTAGCAGCCGCTCCATGCTTTGGTGCTGGCGCTCCGCATTCTGCTTGCAGAACCTCCTTTCACTCTCCCTCCACTCCTGCGCTTTTTGATTTTCATTCATACAGCGTGTCCTCTTTGCTTCTACATGGCCTCTTCCTAATTCTTTGGAGTCTTTTGGCCGGTGATAACACAGACAGCTGAGATCTCAAGGTTGCAGCTGTAAAGGCAAAATGCAACACTTAACAGAGGCAGATTGTTCACTCCAGACAGAGCAATGATTCGCCCATACTTAAAGACAAGCACAGTGTACACAATAGCAGAAATTACCATTACCAAAGTGAGAGCACATAACCCACAGGAGCCCCAAAATGGTGAGTAAGCACAGGGCCAAGCATGACTGATTGTTTCACAGCTGTACTGTCCTCTGGGGTTCTGTGCCTTGGGGAAGAGCCAACAGCTTCAGCAGGCCCCTATACTGAGCACTGTCCCCACATTTTCCACGGGAGTTTGTCCTGGAAGATATCTCACTGCTGAGGGTGACCTGGGAACCAAGGGAGAGTCTTCTACTACAGTGCATCTTCCGCCCTGGCCCATATGCAGCTTGCCTGTGTGCAGCAATGGTCCTCCTGCCCCCCACGGCACAGTGGTGTGGACGTGTTATCCTGACTGGGACAAGGAGTACAATAGTGCTCCCAAGGAACCTGCGGAAGCACATTGCACAGCTTCTGCATGAGACCTTTTAAGAGATCACTGAGGCCGATTACCATGATGTGAGAGAGCACATCAACACCCTATTCCACATCTAGGCATGCATGCAGCCCTAACCCTCCTTGCCCTAAGAGCCCACACCGAATAACTTCCTTCCCAAAATAAAAGCCACTTACCAGGCACCTCCTCTGGTATTTGTCCTTCTCCAAGCACCAGCCGCTGCGACGAGCTACCTTCCTCCTGGCTTGAGAACAGCTCCTGGCTGCATGCATCTAGGGATGCCGGGGTGTCTTCCTGCTCCTCAGCACCCTCGCTCCCGCTTTCTTCCTCCTCCTCCTGCCTTGTTGAACTGGGCTTTGAAGTGTCCATGGTGGTCCTCTGAGTGGAGGTGGGGATTGCATCCAGCTCTTTGTAGAAATGGCAGGTCGTGGGGACAGTACTGGAGTGGCGGTTTGCCTCGCGGGCTTTGCGGTAGGCATTCCGCAGCTCCTTCACTTTAATCCTGCACTGCAGTGCGTCCTGGTCATGGCCCCTTTCCATCATGTCTCTTGATATCTGCCCGAAGGTATTGTAATTCCTACGGCTGGAACGCAGCTGGGACTGAACAGCTTCCTCCCCCCAAATACTGATGAGGTCCAGCACCTCGCCATTGCTCCATACTGGGGATCGCGTGGTGCGTGGAGGCATGGTCACCTGGAAAGATTTACTGAGAGCATTCCACACCTTGCTGAGCAAATAGGAAGGGGATTTTCAAAATTCCCAGAGAATTTAAAGGGTGGGTCTGACAGTTGGTCACCAGAGGGCAGGGCAGTAGAGTTCAAAGTGATGACCAGAGAGGCTAGAACAGGCATTGTGGGACACTTCTGGAGGCTGATCAGAGTTCATTAACAGACCAGGGCGTCCACACTGGTGCTGCGGCGCTCCAGCCAAGGCGCACCAAGCGTTATGCCTCTCGTCGAGGTGGATTACTAGGAGCACTCCAGCCACGGAGTCCAGGCACTCTACATGCCTTGCCAGTGTGGATGCATTGTGAGTTAGGGCGCCCAGGGCTGCTTCAATGTGCTCTAACTCGCAAGTGTAGCCATGCTCTAAATTTCTATTATAAACCTGATTTTATATCATCCTCTCTAAAATCCACATTGAAAATCATATTTTGGTGTCAAAATTGGTAGGTTAGATCAGGGGCCGTGGTAGAAATTTTCTACAAAAATTAGATGTGACTGGGACAAGGTGCTCCTGAATTGTGACTCCACAAAAATAGAGATGTTAAACTCAGTTCCAAAAGACTTCTATTACTTTTCTGCCACTTTGTAGTAATGATTTCTAACAATTAGGCTTTTGTGCTCACTCAAAAATGAAACTATGCATTATGGATGGATAAAGTATTATGTTCTGATTTTCTCTGGATGTTGCTGCGATGGGGAGATGGAAGATAATTGGAAAGCCTTGTTGAGAGATGCAATTTTAACTCTGCATTTCCTGGATTCTTAAGGTTTTGTTTTCTTTTTTTCTAACTCTGATGTTCTTAAAAGATAATAGTATGCATTCAGACCACTGATATGTGCTTGCAATCTTATCTTGAAGTTTGTTTTGTTTCAGGGTGTATTGGTGTGAATAATCATCTGAGGATGATAAATGCCTTTCAGCAATAGAAGCCACAAACATGAATACAAAAATCTCACATCAGTTTTGATCAGACTGTTATGTTTAATGTTTTCTCAGCACACAATGGATGGCAATTGTTTTGCAGATGCAAAGTGACTACAGAGTCTAATTGCAGACGTTTCCTCTTCCTTGATTGCCATTGGCATCATTCTTTAGGAGTGGACTGTATAACATCCTATTGTAGCTTTTGAACAGTATCTCTTTAAACAGCAAAGAGAACACTTCATACTATCCACCCACGTATATTACATAATTAAAAATAATAATATTTACAAATGGTTAAACATTAATTAATACTAATATTAAGGCTCCAATCGTGCAACTTTTTTGTGCTTTGTAAAACTGGTTTGGAACAACTTCAGAAGAAAAAATAAATGCATAATTACAAAGGTAAAGCATCAGGTTTTGAAACCTTAAAATCCATCACTGAAAAGACCTGTTAAGGGTTTTCATTGTATTATTGCATCAGTTTCTTCAGTCTGCATTAAATTGTATTTATTATTTAAGCTACACATATTCTGCACACTTAAGAGTTTCAAACAACATTCTAAGATCTATTTTGTGCTTTTGTGTCCTATTATGATTTGATGTACTGGAATACACCTTTTATGGCAGAAACTATTAAGTTTACTGTTTAAAAAACCCACAGTTGTTTATTCTTTGGAGATGAACTGCTCTGGTGGGTTGAGAAAAAACCTGGAAGCTAGATGATTTCTGTTCCAGGCCCTTGCACTGTCCCTTGATCAAGTCACTTATATTTCTCTTTTGTAGTTACCTCATACGTAAAATTACAGAGTACTAGGGAAGACTGTGTGAGACATTTGGGCTGAGTATATGAAACTCAGTTCTGTGTCCTCTGCTCGAACCTGGGTTATACAGTTTCATTACCTTTCTAGCACCTGAGGGCTCATCTGCACTTACAGCCTTGCTGTGGCACAGCTGCACTAGTGCACAGTGAAGAGACTACCTATGGGACAGCTTCTCCCAGCAGCATAGGTACTCTGCCTCCCCAAGAGGTGGTAACTGTGTCAACAGGAGAAGGCCTCCCATCCGCAACGCACTGTCTACACGCGGTGTTAGGTCAGTATAAGTACATTGCTCTGTATTTATACTGACATAAGTTTGTAGTTTAGATCAGGGCTCAGATAGAGATCTGCATAGAAACAAATTGACTGCAATTCAAGAATAAGACAGAAATGATATTTGTTGGCAGTGGGAAGCATTTGCAACTGTAGGTGGAGATGGTGCGTGCACCATCTGTTTATGGTATGTGCCTGCCTTTTTGCAAAATGGTTCAAAGTTTTGGGGTCCTATGAGATCTATCACTGATTCAGAATTTTTAGATCCTTCCCCCATTCATATCAAAACGATATATTAATGCTGAAACCTAATAAGAGTAAATGAAATGACAGTGTTATTGCTAATTATGCTGCTGAGGATTTTAGCACAAATATCCCCCAGATGTTCCTATTCCACAATGCAAAACCACCTCCTACACTTTCCCAGGTGCTAAAAGCTCTGAATATTGTTTACCCACCTTCAGAACCTACAGTTTCTCCCAGGCAGCTTCTATAATGTAATTAGACAATTTCAACACCGCATTCTGCAAGTGCATTGAAAAACAGTATTTAGGGGCCGCATAAAATAAACTGAATTTGATATTGAATTAATAACATAGATGACACTATATTAATTATTCATTTTCAGATTTAATTTAATGACTTAATGACCTATTAAAAAAATAAGGCTGTTGCACAACATATAAAGGGCAAAAAAAGAGAAAGCTGGAGGAAATACTGTGGGAAAGTAAATAAAGATATCAATACTTCAGAAGTATACAAGAAACTTAGGAAAATAAACTGAATAAGGACTACGAGCAACAAATGCCAAGTGTTGCAGTGGAAGACCATGGAGTAATAAGCTCCAACAAAGAAAAAACAGAAATTCTGGCTGTCATGTTTCAAAAAGTCAGTTATGCTGAGGATCGGAGGATAGAAATTAGGGAAAGGAAAAGAACATTCCTTAATGATAATTATGAGATGATGAAGAGGTTGAAGGAGGATGTGGATCTTAAATGAACACTTTGGTATGAGGAAATTTCAAAAAGTGATGATAAGAAGCAAAAGCACTGCACCAGACCAGGATGAAATAATATTTGATATATGCAAACACCCAGGTGACAAAACCCTGAGGTTAATACTAAAATAATACAATAGCATATGGAGGAAAGGGAAAATTACCTAGGGACTGGAAACATGCAGTCATTGTTCCAGTGAGGAAACCAGGCAAGATGCGCTCTAGGTCTGAGCAATACAGCCCTGAAAGCACATTTTGGTAAAACTATGGAAAAAACTGTTGAGAGAGAGAGATTAGTACAGGGGTGGGCAAACTACAGCCCGCGGGCCACATCCAGCCTGCCAGCTGATTTTATCCGGCCCTCGAACTCCTGCTGGGGAGCAGGATCTGGGGCTTGCCGTGCTCCAGCCGGGGAGCACGGTTGGGAGGCACTCGGCACGGCTCCCAGAAGCAGCGGCATGTCCCCCTTCTGGCTTCTACACGTAAGGGTAGCTAAGGGGCTCCACACGCTGGCCCCAACCCAAGCGCCACACCCACAGCTGTGGCCAATGGGAGCTGCAGGGGTGGCGCCTGTGGATGGTGCAGCACGCAGAGCCGCCTGGCTGTGCCTCCACGTAGGAGCTGGAGAGGGGAATTGCTACTGCTTGTGGGAGCTGCTTGAGGTAGGCGCCACCCAGATACTGCACCCCTGATCCTCTCGGGCCCCAACCCTCTGCCCCAGCCCTGATCCCCCTCCTGCCCTTAGAACCCCTTGATCCCAGCCAGGAGCATCCTCCTGCACCCCAAACTCCTGCCCCACCCCAGAGCCCACACCCCCAACTGGAGCCCTCACCTCCTCCTGCACCCCAGCCCAGATCCCCCTCCTGCAAACCCCTCGGTCCCAGCCTGGAGCACCTTCCTACACCCCAAACCCTTCATCCTCAGCCCCACCCCAAAGCCCGCACCTCCAGCCGGAGCTGTCACCCCCCCACACACACACCCCAACCCCCAGCCCAGATCCCCCTCCTGCACCCTGAATGCCCACATCCCCAGCCAGAGCCCTCACCCCATCCTGCACCCCAACCCCAATTTCATGAATATACATGGCCCACCATACAATTTTCATACCCAGATATGGCCCTTGGGCCAAAAAGTTTGCCCACCCCCAGATTAGTAGCACACTCAGTAGGCTCAAAGATAGAACACAAAGTGGATTCTGAAGAGGTTGGAGTGTGACTGACCACATTGTATGGTTAGAGACAAAAGCACAAAAAAGCTTGAGAACTGAAGAGTACATGATCGTAACCTTCCTGGACATAGAAAAAGCTTAAGATGTGTTATGGAGAGAGGGACAATTATATCAAGTGGCAGTCACAGGTACTGCAGGACGAATGTACAGATGGATAAGGGATTTCCTAAGCAAAAGAACTGTACAAGTCTGGATAGGGAAGACCTTTTCCACTGTATATTCCATTACAAATGGAACTCACAGGAGAGTGTCATTAGCCCAACCTCTGTTAACATCATGAACAATCACCTTCCAAAGAAGATGAGTGCAGGAATAGGTTTCACATTATTTGCTGATGACTGTGACATATGCACCTGTGACGGGGCAGGGTGATAACACTAAGCTAATATATACTGATTGTTGGGAATTCAGTGGAGACTGGGCAGGACAAAATCTCAAAGTTCCTCATGTAAAGAAATGGATAAAGTTTCTCAATGAAAAGAAAGGCTTAAAAGAGGACAAAATGTATAGCTATGGGAAAATACTCTATCACTGGAAACCCCCCCCCCCCGAGACAGACATGGAATTATATAATAAAATAAACAAAAGGAGAAGAATGATAAATATAATGATAAATGATAAATACAAAATACAGTAAATCAATATATCTGCTATAAATGGGGACACTGTTGTCAAACGTGCTCCAAAGGGGAAGGAACAGGTTGAGTGGGAACAGCTTTCTGTGTGCCCACATTTGGACTCAAGAAATTAGCAAGTAACTAACTTTATCTCTGACTTCATGGCTGAGCTAACAGGGATATTGCTGGCCCTAACTTGGGCCTGAAATGGGCGGCCAACTGCTGTGGCCATTCAGTCTGATTCCTTATCAGGATTGCAGGCACTATAAAATGGCGAGTCTGACAGCAGAAATTATATACGTAATGAAATACTATTGCTAACAGCCGAATTGGTACAATTGGATATGATCATACGAATAGCATGGATCCATGCACATTCTGGGATAGCTGGAAATTAATTTGTAGACAAAGAGGCAATGATGTCATTAAGCATCAACAGGTTGACCTTAAGCAAACTAGAATTCAAACACTTAATCAAAAATGAGCTAAGGAAGGAATGGCAAGAACTGTAGGCACATGCAACGAAGGGGAAAAATTCCATGAAGTATGCCCAATAGTTGAAAATGCTGATATAATGCAAGGGCCTGAAAAGAAGAGCGGAGTGGTTCTATTCAGAATTTTAACAGGTCATTGTGGATTAAATAGTAATCTATTTCTAGTAAACAGCATAAGGATGATAGATAATCTCTTATGTAATTGTAAAGCCTGTGCCAGGGAAAGGAGCAATTTCTATGGAAAACTCAGAATCCTTGGAGTAACAAAATTTTCTTTGCAACTACTGTCCAGAATAGAAGGAAAATGAGGCCCAGTAAAAAAAGCTGTTCTTTAAGAATACTGGGAAGGGTGACAGACTTTAAGTCATAACCTATCTACCAAATTTAGTGAATGGTGGTCATCGACTCAGGAACTGAGTCTGCTGCACCACAAAACCCAAGAAGGAAGAGAATGGTGGGAGTTTGCCCAGTAGCAGGAAGGCTGCTAGGGACTACTAGTGAGCTCCAGTAGCAAGGGGAGCCCAGCCCAAGGCAGTGGCCAACATTTCCTTCAACCCTCTGCCTCCCCACACACACTTCAGTTAGGGCAGACTGATACTATGAGCTTGATATGGGCAAGTGGCCCTGGAGGGCTACTTCACTCCAGCAACCTAGAATGGGACTTGGGGAGCATCTCCAGTTACTCCAGACAAGTGAACTATTGATGAAGTCTAAAAAGACCCTGGGAGTGAGCTGAATTCCCTCTGGGAACAGTGAGATTGTGTAGGAGTGGGGCTCCCATAGGGGACCCAGGGTAAGAGACTCAACATGACTAGGGCTGAGCCCAGGCTGAGGGTCGGCCAACTACAATTTGTGGAGAATGCGAGCAGGAAGCCTTACACCTGATACAGGCCTGGAGACAGAAACAGTCCTTTGAGAGGGCTTGTGATGGGGTGTATAAACCCCTCATTGGCCAGGAAGGGGTTAAGGAGGACCCGTAAGCATGCTTGGACTGGAAGCGGGGTTTAAAAGCCAGCTAGGCAGCTCAGGTTGGGGCTGACCAGGCAGAGAGGAGGACGTACCCTGAGAGCTTCCAGGGTGGACTGGAGCGGACCCTGCTTTGTGCCAGTGAGCAGGAGAGACTCAGTACTGGGAAGCAGGGCACCCAGATGTTCCCCAGAGTCAGGCGGTGGCCAGATGGGACCCGGACTGGAGTAGGAAGTGACCCAGGGAAGCTGATGAGGGGCTGGACACCCTATGGAACAGGTTAACAGCTGAGTCAGCCTCCCAAGGCCCTGGGTCAGAACCCGGTGGAGTAGGGTGGGCCTGGGTTGTCCTATTCCCTCTGAACCCTTGTCATTGGGTGGGCCTGCTGCCTAACAACTCTTGCCATTGGGTGGGACTGTTGCCAACTATACTATCGCCATTGGGCAGGACTACCGAGAATTGAACTATTGCCATTTGGCAGGACTGCTGCCAATGGAACTCTATCCACTAAGCAGAATTGCCACCACTGGAACTATAATCACTAGGCAGGGGATCCCTGCACCAACACCCCCACGATCAAAGGGGGCTTCAGCCAAGATTGATCCTGAGCACTGGTGTAAGTGGATGGCAGAATGGCAACAACAGTAGCCCAACCAGAAACAGCAATTCCAGCAGCAGGTGTTGCAGCAGTGGACAGCCTAGCGACAGGCCAAGCAGTGCAGCAGCAGCAACTGCCAAAGGAGATTGTGTCCCAGCAGCAAGAACTCCAGAAGGACTTTCTGCAACTGTTAAGACGCCCCAGCCACTGCACAGGGATGCCCTGCAGGCCCAATCCACCAGGGGGAGCCCTGCCACCTGTGCTGGTGAAGGTAGCTAAGATGGGCCCCAAGAATGATCTGGAGGTGTTCCTCATCACCTCATCAGTGGCCTCTAAAGCATTGGGCCAAGCGCAGCTGGCCTACTGCAACTTTGATCCAGAGCAAGTTAGAGACTACAGTCAGGTGAAGGCTATTTTAGATTACCCGGATATCAGTGAAGAGACAAATCAGCAGTGCTTTAGAGCTGAGATGTACTCCAAATGGGCATGCCTCCAGAGGGTGTTGCAATGATTAAAAAGCATTGCTGGCAGTGGTTTTGCCCTGAGGAGTGCTCTGGGGCCTAAGTTGCAAAGTTGGTCCAAACAGAGCAGTTTGTATCCATATTTCCACTAAGGAGCTGGGAATGGGTGCTCTGGTATTGCCTGTAGTCATTCTCAAACATGGAGAATTTTCTCATGCCTGATGGGTTGCTAAAGATAGGACCCACACGGCACCTGCCCACTCACCAACTAGGGCTACTGACAATGCCAGGTGTCCACTAGGGGATGATGAACCCTGGGTACGACAGAAAACATGCAATCCAGAGACCCAAGCTACCTGCATAGAGAGAGAAAGGCCATGCAAGACACAGGGCTGAGAGGAGGTATTGCCTGGATAGCTGCTTGATGATACAAACAACAGGGCTGGAGCCCTTGAGCCGAGACACTCATAATTTAAACCCACTCCCCACCAGGAAGGAGCAGTTGGGATACTACTCCTGTGACCCACTACTCCTGTGGGCGAAAGGAGCATATGAGGAAAGAGCATTGATGAGCAAATATGCACAGGCTTGGATGGCAGGAGAGAGGGCACACAGAAGCATTCCCCCCAAGTGGACATTCCCAGTAAGGGTCCAGTGGAAGGAGTTACTGGGGCTTGTAGATTCAGAGTAGAGTGAAACAGTGATGCAGGTTGGCTTAGCGGGCTAGATGATCAACCCAGATAGGACGATTGGCTTGCATTATGTACATGAAGATGTAAAGCCCTATCCCAGTAGGCAACTGGAGCAGATAGTTCAGACCCACACCAATTCGAATTACAGTAGCACTAGCCAATAAATTAGCATACCTAGTGATCATAGGGCAAGATTAGCCCTCCCTTTGGCAAATCATTAATGAACTGACCAGTGCCACAGCCAAGCCCTGTGAGAGGCCCTGGTCTGCAAACACCATGGACCTAGCAGGCCTGGGCAACTCTGATGACCTCTAGAAGGGGACATCCTGGGGACGGGGCCAGCCAGAGATGTCTGAACATCTGGCACCTATCCTGGACCTCAAGGCCCTACTGCAGGTGGGAAGCTTCATCCAAAAGCAGCATGGTGAGGGGACGCTTTGCTGTGCCTACAAACAGGTGGTGTCCATGGAGGCAGCTGATCCCCAGCAGCTGGGACAGTACCCCCACTTTGTGCTAGAGAAGCTGCGGCTATATCATGTAGAGCAGAACCTGCAGTTGGAGGTAATAAGAATGCAGCTGCTGGTACCCCATAAGTACTGCTGGGCTGCAATCCAGCTGGCACACGATATTCCTTGCATGGGGCATCAAGGGCAGAAGACAACCCTGGACCAGTTACTGGACAGCTTTTTCTGGCCAGGGATGCAACATGAGGTTAGAGAGTATTGTTCTTCCTGCTCCAAGTATCAGTATTCAGCAGCTAAGAATGTCTCGAAAGCCTCCTTAGGCCTAGTGCCATTAGTGGAAACCCCATTTGAAAGAACAGGGATAAACACGGTTGGGCTTTTAAAAAAGAGCTCCTTGGAAAACCAATATATACTTGTAGTGAAGACTATACCACTTGCTGTCCCAAAGCCATCCCCTTACATTTAGCTAAGGCCAAAGCCAGCGCCCCTGAGATTTATGAAACCCTTTGCCAGGGTAGGGTTCCTGTGGGAAATATTGATTGCTCAGTTCTCCAATTTTACCTCACATGTGATGCACAAGCTATGCTCCCTCTTAAAATCAAGGCACTAGGAACATTAATGTACCACCCACAAAGGGACAGTCTTGTGGAAAGATTTAACAAGATGTTGAAGGAGCTGTTGAAGTGGTTGTTGGGACTGAGCCTAGGCACTACGACAACTCTTCCTGCTGCTGCTGTTTGCTGTGTGAGAGGTACTCCACACCTCGGTGGGATTATTGCTCTTCGAACTGCTCGATGGATGCCAGCCCTGGGGAATCTAGGAAGAAGATTGAGAGAAGAATGGGAGGAGCAAGATGCAAACATACTCGGTACAACCCAGTATATCATCTGCCTACAGGAGCATCTTAAAAAGTTGAGCATTTTCACAAAAGAGAACCTCATCTGCACTCAATAGAGGCAAGAATTGGGGTATAACCAAGGGGCAAGCCTACAAACTTTCTACCCTGGAGACAGTATTTTGTTACTATTAATATCCTTGATACCCTGGAGGCATGGCTGGGCCAGCTGCTTGTCCTTGCCAACCTGGACTTCTCCTGGGAACGCCTTCTCTATATGGAGGCATCCAATTTGGCCAGGGAGTAGGCTGTTCCAGGACTTTGAGGGTGAAGAGCACCCAATCCTACGTATAAGCAGAAAGTTGGTCCCCAGGAAGAGAACATATTCTATTATTGAGAAGGAAGCTCTGGCTATCAAGTGGGCTGAACTCCTGATTGCCTAGGAGTGGAGACCCAGGGGCAAGAGACTTAACAAGATTACGGCTGAGCCCAGATTGAGGGTTGGCTGACTGCAATATGGAATACAAGGAATAAGATCTCTCACTCTTCTGCTCCTTAAACACATTTCAGTGCAATTTGAGCTACATAAAGTGGAAAGCCTGTTGGCCCTTGCTATACCTCTTATTTTTTTATTTAGCCTTCAAGCCACAAGAGGATGGTGCCACTACAAACCAATAAGTATTTCAGGTTTGACATATCCAGTAGAGGGAAGTGGTACACAAGCTATTACAATACGTTATATAGTGCACTTCCTGCTACCTCCACTATAATTGTCTTTCATCTTTTTATGTATTTCTGTTGTGTGTCTCATTGCTGTGACTTGCAGGTCTGTTCTGGAATAACGTGATGGATGGTCTGTTGTCTCTTATATTAAAGTTAAGGACTGAAAATACATAGTAATTAGGGGGGAACCCTTCCCCCCAAACTAGTGACGTATAAAAACTAGGGCAGTTAACTCACAGGATTAACTCAAAAAAATTAATCATGACTAAAAAAATTAATCGCGATTGATCACAGTTTTAAATTGCACTGTTAAACAATAGAATACCAATTGAAGTTTATTAAATATTTTGGATGTTTTTCTATATTTTCATATAGGATTCTGTGTTGTAATTGAAATCAAAGTGTATATCATTTTTATTACAAATATTTGCACTGTAAAAATGATTAAAAATAGTATTTTTCAGTTCACTTCATACAAGTGCTGTAGTGCAATCTCTTAGTTGTGAAAGTGCAACTTACAAATATAGATTTTTTTATTTGTTACATAACTGCACTCAAAACCAAAACAATGTAAAACTTCAGAGCCTACAAGTCCACTGAATCCTGCTTCTTGTTCAGCCACTCACTAAGACAAACAAGTTTATTTGCATTTACAGGAGATAATGCTGCCCTCTTCTTATTTACAGTGTCACCAGAAAGTGAGAACAGGCATTTGCATGGCACTTTTGTAGCCGGAATTGCAAGGTATTTATGTGCCAGATATGCTAAACATTCATAGGTCCCTTCATGCTTCGGCCATCAAGACATGCTTCCATGCTGATGACGCTCGTTAAAAAAAAATGTGTTAATTAAATTTGTGATAGAACACCTTGTGGGAGAATTGTATATCCCCTGTTCTGTTTTACCCACATTCTGCCATATTGCAGTCTTGGATGATGACCCAACACGTCATTCATTTTAAGAACACTTTCACTGCAGATTTTACAAAACGCAAAGAAGGTACCAATGTGAGATTTCTAAAGATAGCTACAGCACTCGACCCAAGGTTTAAGAGTCTGAAATGCCTTCCAAAATCTGAGAGGGACGAGGTGTGGAGCATGCTTTCAGAAGTCTTAAAAGAGCAATACTCTGATGCGGAAACTACAAAACCAGAACCACCAAAAAAGAAAATCAACCTTCTGCTGGTGGCATCTGACTCAGATAATGAAAATGAACATGCGTCGGTCCGCACTGCTTTGGACTGTTATTGAGCAGAACCTGTCATCAGCATGGATGCATGTCCCCTGGAATGGTGGTTGAAGCAGGAAGGGACATATGAATCTCTAGCGCATCTGGCACGTAAATATCTTGCGACGCTGGCTAAAACATTGCCTGAGAACACCTGTTCTTACTTTCAGGTGACACTGTAAAGAAGAAGCGGGCAGCATTATCTTCTGCAAATGTAAACAAACTTGTTTGTCTTAGTGATTGGCTGAACAAGAAGTAGGACTGAGTGGACTTGCAGGCTCTAAAATTTTACATTGTTTTATTTTTGAATGCCGTTTCTTTTACATAATTCTACATTTGTAAGTTCACCTTTCATGATAAAGAGATTGCAGGACAGTACTTGTATGAAATGAATTGAAAAATACTATTTATTTTGTTTTTATATAGTGCAAATACTTGTAATCAAAAATAAATATAAAGTGAGCACTGTACACTTTGTATTCTGTGTTGTAATTAAAATCAATATATTTGAAAATGTAGAAAACATCCAAAAATATTTAAATAAATGGTATTCTATTATTGTTTAACAGTGCAATTAATCGTAAGTAATTTTTAATTGCGCGATAGCTGTAGTAAAAACAATGAAATAGTCAAAAGCAATAAAATTTTAAAATAGGCAAAATATAACAAGAACAAAAGGAATAGGGAAGGGCATTTAATAAACTAAAAATATACTATATTGCTGGAATTAATATCCTAGGTCTGCTGTCACCTTGATCACTGTACTTGTATGTTGTATCTCTTTACCCTGCCCTTTGCCTGTCTTGTCTACTTAAACTGAAAGCAGTGTGGGACAAGGACTTCCTTTTCCTATGTGTTTTTATTGTGCCTAATACAATGGGGTCCCTGATCCTAACTGGGGCCTTGGGCACTGCCATAATAGAAACAAATAGGAAATTATTATTATATACCCTTCATTCCCACATTATCTGCCTCCCCCCTCTTCCTTTTCCTCCTTCTGCCTTTGTCCTCTCAACTCCCTCTTCTTGCTGCCAGATCACTGCTGGGTGGTGATGCTGTGATTAAAAGGTAAATCAGTCACTCATCCCTCTCTCACTTCTTCTTCTTCTCTTTTAAGTTCATTTGTACAGCACAATCCTATTGGTTAAATCTTATTTTATTTAAAAACCTTTGATCAATGGTTTGCTGATGGCTGCACACTGACAAGCAAAAGGTCAGATTTAAATAAGCATTTTTAATCCAGACTACAACTAAACACAATACAAGAGGCAGCATCAACCACTGCATAAAGCACAGGAATGGGAGCCAAGAGGCTTGGGCCCTGCTGTTTCCAATTCTGTTACTGACTGGACAAGTTCAAGGCTTAACTTTTCAATAACATCCACTAATTTTGGGTGCCTCAGTTTCAGAGTGCCTGAGAAGGTCCTGATTTTTAGAGGTATTTCACAGCTGCTGCTTTGATTGGAATTGTGAATGCCATTGATATCTATAGCTGGACACATCAAAATTGAGGCACCTGAAATTAGAGAAAAGGAGTACTTGTGGCACCTTAGAGACTAACCAATTTATTTGAGCATGAGCTTTCGTGAGCTACAGCTCACTTCATCGGATGCATACCGTGGAAACTGCAGCAGACTTTATATACACACAGAGAATATGAAACAATACCTCCTCCCAGCCCACTGTCCTGCTGGTAATAGCTTATCTAAAGTGATCATCAGGTGGGGCCATTTCCAGCACAAATCCAGGTTTTCTCACCCTCCACCCCCCCACACAAATTCACTCTCCTGCTGGTGATAGCCCATCCAAAGTGACAACTCTTTACACAATGTGCATGATAATCAAGTTGGGCCATTTCCTGCACAAATCCAGGTTCTCTCACCCCCTCACCCCCCTCCCAAAAACCACACACACAAACTCACTCTCCTGCTGGTAATAGCTCATCCAAACTGACCACTCTCCAAGTTTAAATCCAAGTTAAACCAGAACATCTGGGGGGGGGGGGTAGGAAAAAACAAGAGGAAATAGGCTACCTTGCATAATGACTTAGCCACTCCCAGTCTCTATTTAAGCCTAAATTAATAGTATCCAATTTGCAAATGAATTCCAATTCAGCAGTTTCTCGCTGGAGTCTGGATTTGAAGTTTTTTTGTTTTAAGATAGCGACCTTCATGTCTGTGATTGCGTGACCAGAGAGATTGAAGTGTTCTCCGACTGGTTTATGAATGTTATAATTCTTGACATCTGATTTGTGTCCATTTATTCTTTTACGTAGAGACTGTCCAGTTTGACCAACGTAAATGGCAGAGGGGCATTGCTGGCACATGATGGCATATATCACATTGGTGGATGTGCAGGTGCACGAGCCTCTGATAGTGTGGCTGATGTTATTAGGCCCTGTGATGGTGTCCCCTGAATAGATATGTGGGCACAGTTGGCAACGGGCTTTGTTGCAAGGATAAGTTCCTGGGTTAGTGGTTCTGTTGTGTGGTATGTGGTTGTTGGTGAGTATTTGCTTCAGGTTGCGGGGCTGTCTGTAGGCAAGGACTGGCCTGTCTCCCAAGATTTGTGAGAGTGTTGGGTCATCCTTTAGGATAGGTTGTAGATCCTTAATAATGCGTTGGAGGGGTTTTAGTTGGGGGCTGAAGGTGACGGCTAGTGGCGTTCTGTTATTTTCTTTGTTAGGCCTGTCCTGTAGTAGGTAACTTCTGGGAACTCTTCTGGCTCTATCAATCTGTTTCTTTACTTCCGCAGGTGGGTATTGTAGTTGTAAGAAAGCTTGACAGAGATCTTGTAGGTGTTTGTCTCTGTCTGAGGGGTTGGAGCAAATGCGGTTGTATCGCAGAGCTTGGCTGTAGACGATGGATCGTGTGGTGTGGTCAGAGTGAAAGCTGGAGGCATGCAGGTAGGAATAGCGGTCAGTAGGTTTCCGGTATAGGGTGGTGTTTATGTGACCATTGTTTATTAGCACTGTAGTGTCCAGGAAGTGGATCTCTTGTGTGGACTGGACCAGGCTGAGGTTGGTGGTGGGATGGAAATTGTTGAAATCATGGTGGAATTCCTCAAGGGCTTCTTTTCCATGGGTCCAGATGATGAAGATGTCATCAATATAGCGCAAGTAGAGTAGGGGCTTTAGGGGACGAGAGCTGAGGAAGCGTTGTTCTAAATCAGCTATAAAAATGTTGGCATACTGTGGGGCCATGCGGGTACCCATAGCAGTGCCGCTGATCTGAAGGTATACATTGTCCCCAAATGTGAAATAGTTATGGGTAAGGACAAAGTCACAAAGTTCAGCCACCAGGTTAGCCGTGACATTATCGGGGATAGTGTTCTTGACGGCTTGTAGTCCATCTTTGTGTGGAATGTTGGTGTAGAGGGCTTCTGCATCCATAGGAGCCAGGATGGTGTTATCAGGAAGATCACCCATGGATTGAAGTTTCCTCAGGAAGTCAGTGGTGTCTCGAAGGTAGCTGGGAGTGCTGGTAGCGTAGGGCCTGAGGAGGGAGTCTACATAGCCAGACAATCCTGCTGTCAGGGTGCCAATGCCTGAGATGATGGGGCGCCCAGGATTTCCAGGTTTATGGATCTTGGGTAGTAGATAGAATCTCCCAGGTCGGGGTTCCAGGGGTGTGTCTGTGCGGATTTGATCTTGTGCTTTTTCAGGAAGTTTCTTGAGCAAATGCTGTAGTTTCTTTTGGTAACTCTCAGTAGGATCAGAGATGTTCTGGTTTAACTTGGATTTAAACTTGGAGAGTGGTCAGTTTGGATGAGCTATTACCAACAGGAGAGTGAGTTTGTGTGTGTGGTTTTTGGGAGGGGGGTGAGGGGGTGAGAGAACCTGGATTTGTGCAGGAAATGGCCCAACTTGATTATCATGCACATTGTGTAAAGAGTTGTCACTTTGGATGGGCTATCACCAGCAGGAGAGTGAATTTGTGTGGTGGGGTGGAGGGTGAGAAAACCTGGATTTGTGCTGGAAATGGCCCCACCTGATGATCACTTTAGATAAGCTATTACCAGCAGGACAGTGGGCTGGGAGGAGGTATTGTTTCATAGTCTCTGTGTGTATATAAAGTCTGCTGCAGTTTCCACGGTATGCATCCGATGAAGTGAGCTGTAGCTCACGAAAGCTCATGCTCAAATAAATTGGTTAGTCTCTAAGGTGCCACAAGTACTCCTTTTCTTTTTGCGAATACAGACTAACACGGCTGTTACTCTGAAACCTGAAATTAGAGACTACTTTTGAAAATTTGGGCCTCAGTTTCTTCATTTGCACAATATTATTACTCTGTGGCTCCATTTATAGAGCCTGGACATCCTTTGCTGCTCGCAGAATTTGTCCCCACCTCTTTAGGTCAAGGGTATATTTTCCCCATTGATGGTAATTCATATTAAGAGCTCTTAGATCTTGCTCCTTATTATCCCTCCATCTTCTTCTCCTTGACCAGCCACAAGGCTAGACACCATAAGGAAGTTCTTCCAAGAGATGCTTGGCTGTCTGTCTCCTATCATCCTAACCACATGACCTGCCCACTGACGTCATTGGGATATCACTACATTTACTAAATTTGGTTTTCCACAGATCTCCTGCAGTTCCCTATTTAGGTCTTCTTTTCCACACATTTTTCCCTTACTGGCCCAAAAATTCAGCTCAACACTTTATTTTCAAGGGTATCTAGCTAATTCTCACATCCATTTAAAGCACTAGGCCTTATAATGGTCTTCTATATCTGAAGATTGGCCTTTCTCAGTAGTTGTCTGGGGCTGAGAATTCTATACCGAGAAAAGTAACAAGCATTCCTGCTCTGTAACCATGCCTTAATTTCATCCCTCACCAAATTGTTATTGGTAATTCATGCTTCTAGGTATTTAAGATGTCTAGCTTGTTGATATCCATGGTTATTGATTGCTAGGTAAGCTTGTCCCAGATCTGCTTGTTGGTTTACAACCATATATTTGGTTTTATTTTACAAGTTTAATTTAAAAGTTTACAAAAATTAGGTGTGTATTCTGATCATATTCCCATGTTTTCTTGAGTTGACACACTTAAATATTTGATCTACAGTGGACCTATCCTTCTGGAATCCACACTGATAATCTCTACTATCTCTTCTGTGTAAGGATTGCCAAAAAGAGGATTTTATAAGGTGTAATGAGGAGAGAGATGCCACGATAGTGTGTCACCCTTTATTTAAAATTGGGTATCTGACCACCTCCTTCCATTCCTGGGGACTTTTTTCATACCTCCAAACTAACAAAATTAATGTGTAAAGTCTCTGACATAACTTATACCCTCCTGTTTTAATAATTCAATGGGAACGTGGTAAAGATTTGTGGTTTGTTATTCCTGAGCATTGTGATTGCCCCCTGGGATCTCTTCAAAGTTAGGTTCTTTCACAAGTGACTCACCTGTCTGGCAAATGGCCATTTGTGATTTGCCTTTATCAATCTGTTCAGTAAGAGGTTCATTAAAACATTCCTTCCATCTTTCTATAATTACATTTTGTGACTAAAAGACTTCCGTCTTTCTGCTTTATCAGACTCTCTTTAGGTTGAGGACCTTTCTTTCCTCCATTACTTTGATGGGGCGGAGGGGTTCATGCACGACACAGAGAGCTATGTCAGCAGTAGTTTTGCTACCAGTAGGATCTTCCGAGCTCAACAGGTTGTAGGATAGAGCTCAGTATAAGGAGCAATCCACTGGTCCTCCAGGTTCAGCAGAAAGTTAACACCCTTATCCCATAAAAAGTACAGCTGGTAAGAAACTCTCAGATCAGCCTTGGAAAAGCACAAATGATGCATCTGCAGTATAGTATTAAGTAATATTCACATACCTCTCCCAAGTGTTGTGACACTTAATTCATTCATGTTTGCCACAAACTGAGATCCTTAGAAGGAAGGCAGAAAAAATGCAAAGTATTGTCATAGAAGCATTCAGATGGGCCATTGATCATTATCATGTAGCATAATTTTATCATTGAACACCCCATAGATTTGCTTATCAGCAGCAAGCAATATGTCTTCATTCTTCTATATGTGTAATTTTCATGAAATTTAATTAGTCAGATTTTATTTTGTTTTTGCTGTGTGCAATGATGTAAACATTTTTGGCAATATCCTCTGTTAGAAAGCTGTGCGTGCATATTTCACAATTACCAGAGCACCTTCCTGTTTAATCAGGGTATGTATCAATTTGAATTCCCTCGGTTTGGAAGGCAGAATTAGGTGCCCTGGGTCAGGGTGTATCAAGGTTCCTTCCCCACTCTGAACTCTAGGGTACAGATGTGGGGACCTGCATGAAAAACCCCACAACCTTATTTTTACCAGCTTAGGTTAAAGCTTCCCCAAGGTACAAACTATTTTACCTTTTGCCCCTGGTCTTTATTGCTGCCACCACCAAGCGTCTAACAAATACATAACAGGGAAAGAGCCTGCTTGGAAACGTCTTTCCCCCACAAATCCTCCCAAACCCTACACCCCCTTTCCTGGGGAAGGCTTGATAAAAATCCTCACCAATTTGCATAGGTGAACACAGACCCAAACCCTTGGATCTTAAGAACAATGAAAAAGCAATCAGGTTCTTAAAAGAAGAATTTTAATTGAAGTAAAAGAATCACCTCTGTGAGATCAGGATGGTAAATACCTTACAGGGTAATCAGATTCAAAACACAGAGAATCCCTCTAGGCAAAACCTTAAGTTACAAAAAGACACAAAAACAGGAATATACATTCCATTCAGCACAACTTATTTTATCAGCCATTTAGAATCTAACGCATATCTAACTAGATTGCTTATTAACCCTTTACAGGAGTTCTGACCTGCATTCCTGCTCTGGTCCCAGCAAAAAAAACACACAGAGACCCCTTTGTTCCACCCCTCCAGCTTTGAAAGTGTCTTATCTCCTCATTGGTCATTTTGGTCAGGTGCCAGCGAGGTTATCTTAGCTTCTAAACCCTTTACAGATGAAAGGGTTTTTTTCCTCTGGCCAGGAGGGATTTAAAGGTGATTAGCCTTCTCTTTATTTTTATGACAGGGTGTGGGAAGAGTTTTTGGATCTTCTCACCTAAAACAATGTTAGCATGGAACCATTTTCCTAGGATGTTGAAAACAGCTGCTCCACCCCTAAATACATGGAGTGCTTATAATTTTTTCTTGTTCAAAGTATCAAAGTAAAAAACTGTTTTGTAACAACATAAACAGGAGGCAGTTTGATCTAGAACAGTAGTTTTCAACCTTTTTTCATTTGCTGACCCCTAAAAAATTCCAAATGGAGGTGTGGACCCCTTTGAAAATCTTAGGCACAATCTGGGGACCCCCGGTTGAAATCCAATGTTCTATGGTAACAACAACCTTTCGCAGATCCCTTAGACGTAGTCTGCAGATCCCCAGGGGTCTGCAGACCACAGGTTGAAAACCACTGATCTAGAAAATAAGATATTTCAGTAAGTATTAAGTGGTAGCTATCCTTAATGATTTAAAAATAATATACAATAAAAATAAAAATATATGTAAAATAACAAAATAAATTAATATTTTGAGTATTATACGTCATTATATGATGTAATATTATTATGTCGGTAGCAGTGAATTATAACACATGTCCATATTATGACAGCTTGACGTAATGTTAGATGTCTTCAGATGCATTACTACTGATGTGTCATGAAATACTGTAAAAATAATAAAAGTATTCCAAAATTAAGTTTTTTAAATGTAATTATATTTAAATTTAATTTAATTAACTCTTAAAATAACATTTTCCAAAACAAAAAATGTTCAAATTAAATTTTGGGGGGCAAATTTTGTTGAAAGGGATATGATTTCATGAAACATTCTTATTCAATCCAAGTAGCATTTTTTGATGGAAAACAGCTTTGTTTAAAATTTTGGAGCAGCTCTACTGTGCTCTTGACAGAAGATGCCATATTTCATCTTAAATCTGCTTTCATCAATTATGCCATTTGTTTACTTTTTGTATTTTATTCAGATTGGACAGTGAAAATAGATTAGTCACTTTCATTTTTGCTGTTAGGGTATTTCATTTTCTGGCTGCCATTTACCAGCAAAATGCTACAGTGTTTCAGCTGCAAACATTTCAGGGAAACGTTCAAATCCAAACCAAACTGTTTCATAATTTTTTTTCTAAATCCTATAAATATTTCTATTAAAATTTGATTTTTTAAAATATATATATATTTTTAAATCTAAATGGTGGCTCTAAAAGTATCTAAAATTTTCCCTTTTACATCAATTATTTTAGAAGAATTATAATTGAGAGCAATATAAATCTAGTAGCTGAAACACTGTCACACTGGTGTAGTTTGTAAAGTCATGTGTTAAATAAGCCGAAAATGACTGACAACTCAAAAACTGGATTCTTGAATCCCAGGGCTGATTAAACCTGGTGAAATTGTAAACAAAAAGAGGTCTCCATTATGTTTGTAGCTGTTTCCAGCACTTCATACTTAACAGGCATTCTAGCTTCAGAGTGATGTGCAGGCAGAGTGACAACCCTGAAATCTTACTTTAGAGATTATCTGGGACATAGATAATTTATTTTTATAGGCCTTTTTTTCCTTTTACAAGTAATTCTTACATCTCGTATTGGCTGTAGGCAACTGCTTATTTGTGTACACATTGTTCAAAACTCTGACACCCATGTGGCGCTTAGCCACTCACCAGACTGGCTGCTGGATCCAGTGTGTTTTAAACCTCCAGAGTCGAGTCACTGTCCCAGGGTTGGGGTCCCTGGGCACACTCTTGGGGTGCAGATCTTCTATCTGGCACCTCTTCCTGAGAGTTTAGATCACATAGCCCACTGCCCAGTCCCTGGAATCAGTGCTGACCCCTCATATTATCCTGTATCTGAAACACACCTTCACCTAGAATCCCACTGAAGATGTGAGCCTTCTGGATTATAGTTTAACTTTCTCAAGGACTGAGCAATAAGGTGGTGCACATAGCCATACAGACTTTTCCCTGGATTCTACAATGCTATTAATCACGTGAGAAATACACAGCTCTAAAATAATAAACCCTACATGCATTTCCTATGTCAGTTTCCTCACCACTCCAGAGCATTCTTTGGGATGGGGTCAGTATTGAATGGCATGTAAATACAAGAGTGGCAGCCAAAACAATTACATTAATAAACTGGAAGAGTGAGACAATTCTCTACATTGATTTGCAGATTACTGTCCTTCTGGATGTTGTCAAGGTTCCTCCCCCACTCTGAACATTAGGGTACAGATGTGGGGACCTGCATGAAAACCTCCTAAGCTTATCTTTACCAGCTTAGGTCAAAAACTTCCTCAAGGTACAAAATATTCCACCCTTTGTCCTTGGATTGGCCGCTACCACCACCAAACAAATACTGGTTACTGGGGAAGAGCTGTTTGGAAACTTCTTTCCCCCCAAAATACTTCTCAAAACCTTGCACCCCACTTCCTGGATAAGGTTTGGTAAAAAGCCTCACCAATTTGCCTAGGTGACTACAGACCCAGACCCTTGGATCCTGAGAACAATGAACAATCCTCCCAACACTTGCACCCCCCTCCCCTTTCCTGGGAAATGTTGGATAAAAAGCCTCACCAATTTGCACAGGTGACCACAGACCCAAACCCTTGGATCTGAGAACAATGAAAAAGCATTCAGTTTTCTTACAAGAAGACTTTTAATAGAAATAGAAGTAAAGAAATCACCTCTGTAAAATCAGGATGGTAGATACCTTACAGGGTAATTAGATTCAAAACATAGAGAATCCCTCTAGGCAAAACCTTAAGTTACAAAAAAGATACACAGACAGAAATAGTTTTTCTATTCAGCACAATTCTTTTCTCAGCCATTTAAAGAAATCATAATCTAACACATACCTAGCTAGATTACTTACTAAAAGTTCTAAGACTCCATTCCTGGTCTATCCCCGGCAAAAGCAGCAGACAAACAGACAGAGACCCTTTGTTTCTCTCCCTCCTCCCAGCTTTTGAAAGTATCTTGTCTCCTCATTGGTCATTTTGGTCAGGTGCCAGCGAGGTTACCTTTAGCTTCTTAACCCTTTACAGGTGAGAGGAGTTTTCCTCTGGCCAGGAGGGATTTTAAAGGGGTTTACCCTTCCCTTTATATTTATGACAGATGTAGTGAAATGTTTGAGAACTATCTTCATTCCGTTCTCACTAATAAAATAGCATTACAATCTCATCTGGATTTCCGGACTTCATATGAATGCTGCTTGGATCAGCATAAGCTCTGAAATGGATTTCCACTAGGAAAACCCCTACTGCTCCCTGGCCCTGAAACACCCTTTCCCAAACCTTGGTTGCTCTGATATGATTGTTCCAAGAGAAGAAACAGAGAGAGATAGAGTCTTTGTCTATTGTAAAAAGAAAAGGAGTACTTGTGGCACCTTAGAGACTAACAAATTTATTTGAGCATAAGCTTTCGTGAGCTACAGCTCACTCATGAAAGCTTATGCTCAAATAAATTTGTTAGTCTCTAAGGTGCCACAAGTACTCCTTTTCTTCTTGCGGATACAGATTAACGCGGCTGCTACTCTGAAATATGTCTATTGTAGGCTTCATATCCTCAAGTGCCCTTTTACTCTTTTAAATAGTTGCCTCTTTAAGACCATTTCCTGGGTGACTGACCTGATGCCATCTAATAACGACCCTATTTTTTCATGAAGAGGCCTGTGGAATTCTTTGAGCTTGCTTAGTGGTGTCTTTATGACAACAATTATAGAATAAAACTCCATGTTTGTTGTGGTGGAATAAGATATAGAATATTAGGGTTCAAAGAGACATCAGGAGGTCATCTAGTCCAATCCTCTGCTCAAAGCTGGACCAACACCAACTAAATCATCCCAGCCAAGGCTTTGTCAAGCGGGGCCTTAAAAACCTCTAAGGATAGAGATTCCACCACCTCCCTAGGTAACCCATTCCAGTGCTTCACCACCCTCCTAGTGAAATAGTTTTTCCAAATATCCAACCTAGACCTCCCCCACTGCAACTTGAGACCATTGTTCCTTGTTCTGTCATCTGCCACCACTGAGAACAGCCTCACTCCATCCTCTTTGGAACCCCCCTTCAGGTATTTGAAAGCTGCTATCAGATACCCCCTCACTCTTCTCTTCTACAGACTAAATAACCCCAGTTCCCTCAGCTTCTCCTCGTAAGTCATGTGCCGCAGTCCTGTTGCCATTAGAAAAGGAGATAGTAAATTCCCTCTACTGAACAGTAATTTGCCCATATGGCTGGTGAGCCTAAGTGGACATGAAAGTAATTTAATGTTGAATTAGGCCATTGATATTTATGAATTTTAATTTTAGCATTTTTTCCTTCTTTCTGCTTGTTGCTTTATTGAATAAAATGGAAAAATCTGTAGACAGATCTATATGGCCTGATCCTGAGCCACTCTGTGTCTGGATGTCCGTTACAATGATCAGGACACACATATGGAAGAAAAATAGATGGATATTCATATAACGTGATTGGGTCTCTAATATGTGAAGTTTTTCTACTCAGTGTTTTTATTATGCTTTTTTGAGAACAAGACCATTGGTTTTACATTACGCCTGTTTGTAGCCCTTGTTTGCACTGTAATTATTCCTGACACCAGGCATTTCCAGGTGGTTCACAAGAGCTGATCATACACATTTGCTGTTTTGTACTTTGCATCACCCTATCACAACCAGGATTTACGTGGTAAATATTTAACATCAGGAACACTCAGTCCTTCTTGGTCTCATCTTATATTTATTAAGCTACTTTAGCAGACATTTCTCAGTTTGAGATCTCAATTAAAATAAAAATGGACAAAAGTAACTTATCGAATGTTAACAGACTCACTATCCTCCAAACAGGAGAATTATGAAAATATATTAATTCCCTAAAATTATTATTCAAATATTAATTTTTATTTCACAATTCCTTTTATCTGTTTCATTCCTTTATTTCTGGTCGTACTTATCTATTGCCCTTAAAGAACTTGACAAAATAAAGGCAAAATTAAAAAAAGTGTTAGTGATTCCCCGTTAGTTCAATATTACTGAAATATAAATAATACAGGACTAGATTAAAGTTTTAGCCTCAGCCCGGAGTGAACGGCAGCGTATAGCTGTGCTTTCAGCTGATAACCGACAGCCTCACGCTGCATGAAGGGTCCCCCAACGATGGAAAGTCTGTTCGGAGGGAGGCTGTGAAGGTGCAAAATGCATACAGTACCTGCTCCATAATGAGCCTTGAGCCAGCACAACTCCAGAAGCAGTGACACTCCCAAAGGATGGGATGCTTGCATTGATTCAATACAGTCCCTGGACAGCTTCAGTCAGCCAGAATTAAAAGCTGCTCTCCCCTAACAGAATCCCCACTGAAATAGCAGTGCATAACCCCCCTTCTTTTTGGAAGGCTAATCATTGAGTGTGCAGTTTCTCTCTCTAACGTTTGGTGCTACGGTGCCTCAGTTTCTCTGTGGCTGGTTAAATGGATTTTGGTAATTTTGATGCTTTGGACCTCCCTTCCAGAGGGAAAAAAAGAGCCCAGATGAAGGCAAATCCAAATGAAACAAGTTCTTCTACCTTTAGGGGCTAGCTCAATTGGCTTGTCCTCCTTTAGCAGATAGTTTTTTTTGACCCTCAGGGCAGAGGTTTCTGCACTACCTGCCTGTGGGCATTATGAGGCATTGATCTACAAGCCGCAGCCCTGGACCCTAAATCTTGGGGTCTGTCCTAAACCCAAGATTACCTTGCTGTATAGTTTCCTAGAGCCACTTGCAACAGTACCCCTCTATGGTTAGACCTTTTATCTGGCCTTTCTCAAGCAGTCCTCTGTAAGGCCTTGCCCAGGCTCTGTCTCATGCTTCTGCCCCACAGGGAGCCTTTCCCCAAACCCTGGTTACAGGAAAACTCCTTACAGCCCTCCCCCTTACTGAAAACAGGCTTCCTTTTATATGTCCCAGCAGACCTGGCTCTCAGTCAGTTGTTCTTAGTCACATGGTTTCAGAGAAGAACTCAGGCACAGCTCAGAGCTGAGAATTGAATGCTTAAATGCTTGTTAGCCCCGAGACAATCCCACATGGGAAGCAGCTGCCCAGAATTTGTGTGTGCAGTTTGCATCCACCTGTGGTAGTGAAGGTGTATGGACCCACTGAGATCAACCATGCGCTTCTAATGCAAGCAGAACTCCTATTAGATTTGCCTGTGCATGGACTACAGAATTGGATGTGTAAGGAGTTAGATATATAATGAGAGCTATGCTAATTCAGTATTTCACCACTGTTCAACAGTAGACACCACAAATAAGCCTTCAGTCTAATGAGCAGAATGAATGCATAATCAGAGGCATAGAATAAAGCAGCAGTATCATCTTGGTCTGTGACCCCATCAGCTCTCAAGCTAAGCAGGGTCAGGCCCTGGTCCTCATTAAATCTCTAAAACTAAGTTGAGCAGGGATGTTCCTCGTCAATATTTTAATGGAAATCCTAAGGTTCTTCACTCACCTGCCTAAAATATTGTGTATTATTATAATTATTGTTTCTCAGTTGTGTAGAGCAAGGTGTTTTACAGATACATAATAACTAAAGTGACTATATATTTTGGTTTGATAGGACATCCTGATTTTTCATATACTGTTCTGATGTCCAGGGAACTTCTTTCAGGACACCTGAAATATGCTGGGTTTTTTTATTGTATCACTTTTTCATCATACCTACAAAATGTTTATTTAAGACTTATTGCTATGCCAAGGAGAATGTGCTTGCTGGGAACAAACAGTCCAGTGGAATGACTTTTGAGTTTGATGAACAGTGGCTGGGGTGAAGGGAAAAGTTGAATGAGTGTAGACTCCTATCAAACCTGTTCTTTTTCTCAAAGAAAATGTTAGACACTTGGTCAGTGTTTCATGATAAACTCCCTCAGAAAACCAGTACTGGAAAAAAATTCTCCATACTGAGAAATAAGCATATGTTGCTGTTGAGTCAGAAACTAGCAGTAGCAATACCAGACCAGCACACATTTATAGGTGTACATTTGTAGGACTGTTCTAATACCTAGACAAATCCTTTCCCCCAGTCATCCCAGTTTTATTTTGAAAATATGGTCACTTCAGTAATAGGACAGTTGTCCTGAAGAGTTTATATGCTAATGAGATAAAATACATGCACTTGCTGAACGACAGCTAATCAGAAGACATGCAAAGGGTGCCATGCCCCCACCTGTTCATCTCCATAGCTGAAAGGGTTGGACCCTCCTTACATGGGTGCTCTGCCTCCACTGTAGGGTTACCAGTGCAGGATGACTGCCATGTTTCACCCCAGGAGTGGATACGTTTCAGTGACATGGGGGGAGGGAGCAACGTTTCTAATCTCTAAGGATGGAAGGAACTCTAAAAGGTATTATTATTATTATTATTTAGGGCCTTAAGGGTTCGGGTTTTGAAGCAGAGAAAAACTGAAAAATTTGTCAGGGCTCAGTCTGGGAAACAGAGAACCCCGTGGGATTAGCAGGAAGACAGTAACTCAGCAATGAGTTAGAGCTTTTTTTTCCAGAAAGCAGCTATAATAATAATTAATATAATCAAATAATAATAAATATTCATAGCACCTATATTTCAAGCGCGGTACAAACAGTAACAAAAATACTATAATCCTTACAACACATTTGAGATTATAAATGAGAAATAAGGACTATGAGGCAGAGAAATTAAGAGTGAAATCAGGATGATAAAAACCGATGATCTAAAAAAATTTGACTTTTTTAATATAAATTGGGGATTTTGTAATTTAAATTGGATTTTGAAAAATTTAAGTATTTAAAATTAAATGTGAAGTTGCAACCTATGTTAAGGTCTAAACTTTTTAAAATCTTTTAAAATAATTTACATTAATGTTGGGATTCCCTCCAAAACCTCTTTCCAGTTGGCTACCCAAAAACTCCAGTTCAACTCCACGTTTCATCACACAGGTATTTTTATTTGGCATACAGCAAAGCTATGCTGTGTTGCTCAGACTCAAGTGTAGGAGGTGGGTATAGGGCATACCACACATCCAAAGTTACACAGAAAACCTCTTCCTTTATATACATGTACACATCACATTGCATTTACTATACTGTGCATCACATTTTGGGATTGACTTGGTTACTTTGTAGAAACCAATCCCTGTACAGCATGCTCTTTCCATGCATTCATGCATGATCTGACCTCTACCTTATCTTACATTTAGACTCGTTTATTAATACCAGGATGTTCCTGCTGATCTTAGCTAGCTATCCTGACTCCAGCATAATGATTGTTATGGCAACTTAACCTTCCCAATGATGCCCATTAAGAAGTGAAGCAAGATACTTATGTCAAGTCAGGCCTGCAATTAAATGCGAAAATAATATTGATCAGTACACGTTTGCTGTCAAGTTTTGAAGAAATACAACACACTAAACTGGTGGAAATCATTGGTTAAGAACCTGGAACCACAGGTTTTTGAAGTACTGAACCTGTTTTTGACAGTAAGTGTAGAGAAAATATTTTAAACATTTCAGTTTATTCATCTGGTTCAGTTCAATTACGTGTTCACTAAGAACGTAAGAATGGCCATACTAAGGTCAGGCCAATGGTCCATCTAGCTCAGTATCCTGTCTTCTGACAGTGGCTAGTGCCAGATGCTTCAGAGGGACTGAATAGAACAGAGCAGTTATTGAGGGATTGATCCATCCCCTGTCATCCAGTTCCAGCTTCTGGCAGTCAGAAGTTTAGGGATACCCAGAGCATGCAGTTGCGTCCCTGACCATCTTGGCTAGTAGCCATTGATGGACTTATCCTCTGTGAGCTTATCTAATTTTTTTAACTCAGTTATACTTTTAGCTCTGTAGGAATGTGTGGCCATCCCTTCCCTTCAGTCTTGGAAAGAGGCCACACCCCCTCGGGCTCGGGTCCCTACCAAGGCAAGGGTTATTGGGGCAATTAACAGTCTCTAAGACCCTGGGTGTCTAGCCAGGTCAGGTGACAAGCAGTCCAGGGCCATGGTCTCAGGTGGGGCAGGGCAGAAAGTCTAATGAGCTCAGGCCGTCAGGCAGGGTGGGGCACCAAACAGTGAAGGGGGCTCAGGCCCTCAGGCAGAGCAGAGTACAAAACACACGTCCTGATGTTCTGGCTCTTGCGGACAGCAGACAAACACAGGCCTCTTGGCCTAGAGTGGGGAGGTTGCCACCCCAAGGGTGGGATTGGGAGCAGAGGAGTAGGGGAACCTGGGCCCAGCCCAGGGCCCTAACAGTGGCGTAGAGTTCAGCCACTGGATCAGTGGGGATTCAGCTGAAACATGCTGACCTGGATTCAGGCAACGACACAACCAGACGATAGTCTAGTGTTCCAGGGCAACTTCCTACATGCCCTTAAAGTGTATCTGTGGCTCGAGGTCGTCCGCAATCTCCCTGGGGTAATGGCAGTCCTAGCAGCTCCTTGGCGTCCCTGGTGGCAGACAGCTTTGGCAACTTCTCCAGGTCCTCGGCACTGTAGCAGTCTCTGTCTGGCTCGATACACAGCAGTGGACGAGAGGCATCCATCACCTCCAGCGGATCCAACCCAACTGAGCTTCAGGCCCCACCATTTATACTTCTTGTCCTTACCCCTCTGCTTCCAGAGGGGTGGAAAGGGGTTCCTCCCTGTCAGTCTCGGAGAGTGGCCATGCCCTCTCACTATAGGCCCTGAAAACATCCTCTGGCAACGATTTCCACAGGTTGACAGTGCATTGTGTGAAGAAGTACTTCCTTATGTTAGTTTTAGGGCTGTGAAATTATTAAAAAAATGAATTGCTATTAATCACGAGATGAAAAAAATAGTTGCAGTTAATTGCAGTTTTAATCGCACTGTTAAACAGTGCGATTAAGTGGATGTTTTCTACATTTTCAAATATACTGATTTCAGTTACAACACAGAATACAAAGTGTACAGTGCTTACTTTATATTACTATTTTTGATTACAAATATTTGCACTGTAAAAAAGATAAACAAAAGAAGTAGTATTTTTCAATTCACCTCATATAAGTACTGTAGTGCAATCTCTTTATTGCGAAAATGTATAATTTTTTTTTTACGTAACTACACTCAAAAATAAAACAATGTAAAACTTTAGAGCCTACAAGTCCACCCAGTCCTACTTCTTGTTCAGCCAATCGCTAAGACAAACAAGTTTGTTTACATTTACGGGTGATAATGCTGCCCACTTCTTATTTACAATGTCACCTGAAAGTGAGAACAGGCGTTCACATGGCACTGCTGTAGCCGGCGTTGCAAGGTATTTACGTGCCAAATATGCTAAATGTTCGTATGCCCCTTCATGCTTCGACCACCATTCCAGAGGACATGTTTTCATGCTGATGACAGGTTCTGCTCGATAACGATCCAAAGCAGTGCAGACTGATGCATGCTCATTTTCATCATCTGCCACCAATGGAAGGTTGATTTTCTTTTTTGGTGGTTCAGGTTCTGTAGTTTCCGCATTGGAGTGTTGCTCTTTTAAGACTTCTGACAGCATGTTCCAAACCTCATCCCTTTCAGATTTTGGAAGGCACTTCAGATGCTTAAACCTTGGGTCAAGTGCTGTAGCTATCTTTAGAAATCTCATATTGGTACCTTCTTTGTGTTTTATCAGATCTGCAGTGAAAGCGTTCTTAAACTGAATAACATATTCTGGGTCGTCATCTGAGACTTCCATAACACTAAATATATGGCAGAATGCGGGTAGAACCACAGAGCAGGAGACATACAATTCTCCCCCAAGGAGTTCAGTCACAAACCTGCAGGGCTCAAGTAGTGTTTCTAGCTTTTGCAGTTTTTCGAAATCCTTACTTGTTGGCACTGATAGTTTTTGCTTTTGAAGAGCTAATGTGGCTGTGATAGCAGCTTTATTGCAAAGCAGGTGCTGAACCATACCCAATGTGGAGTTCCATCTGGATGAAATATCTTGAACAAGAGGTTCTTGTTTCTGTCCCTTTGCAGCTTGTTGTATTCCTAGCTCTGTACTGTTTATTGGACTGTGTTTGAAATGGCCCACAAGTTTTCTACATTTTTCCAGTATGTTTTCAAAACCACCATCACTGAGCGCGACTGTAATGGATCGTTGCAGACTGTGAGCGATACATGTCATGTGTTCAAAAGGCAAACAGTTGTCTGCTGCTATCATATTATGTGCACTGTCAGTACTAATTGTTGTTACTTTTTCCTGAATATTCCATTCTTTTGCAACATCCAAGAAACACTCTGCACATGATTCAGCATGTCTCTCTTCAGTATGCATTACTGTTAAAGCAAATGACTGCAGTGTCCATGAAGCATCAATCAGGTGTGCTGTGACTCCAAGATAGCTGTGATTGCTCAAGGATGTCCAGTGATCACCAGTCAAAGCAACAGCTAGTGCATTTTTCAAAAGCTCCAACTTGGTAGTCTTCTCGTTGTTATATAGATCATGTATTCGTGATGCAATGGTTCCTTCAGAGGGCAAGGTGTATAACTGATTGGAAGATGCAATTTGAATAACATCTCTTAGCCCTCTGTCATTTACAATGTTGAGTGGTCTGCAGTCCATAGCTATCCACTTTGCAATAGCATTGGTTAAGGTGTTGTACTTTGTTTGATCCATGGGCTTGTAGCGATCCTGAAACTCTGCAAGCGTACTCTGTTGCGGCTGGATGGATTCATTTGCTGTTGGTGGGTTATCTGTAGCACAAGAACTGGAGGCAAAAGCATGTTTAGCACGTAGGTGATACTGCAGACTTGAAGTACTTCGATGGTATTGGAACTCAGCCTTGCAATAGCTACAGATAACTGTTCTTTTATCCAGAGAACCATCTGAAAATTTTTTAAAAATAAACCTCCCATTCAAAAGACCTGATCTTTTGCTGCTTTGCTCCATTAACTTTTTCTGATATTTAATCACTCAGGAGCACAAGAACACAGTAAAACTGTGCCAATGTCTGGAATAATTCAATACATTCTATATAATCAATATATATTTGTGTCTTAGCTGTTGATATGGAAAGATTTTACCTCAGGATTTTAGCATTCAGTAGGGGAGTGAATTGTGCAGGAGGCTTTTTTCCCCTGCTGCTGCTGGATTAGCCTTTATTATTTATATATACTATTTTGTATGTGTCTCCTTTACAGGAGTCTTGGCTCCTTGAAGGGGTAAGATTTTTATCTGAGAAAGTCAGTATTCTGGAGCTGGGAGAGGTGTGAGTTGTGCAGGAGAAGGGTGGATTCTTGATGCTGCTCCTGTTGGGTTGGGTTTCTTCTGAGCTTGTCAGGCTCACCTCCTGTCCAAAGAGGAAGAGTTTCATCTTAGAAATCTGCATTCATTGTTCGGGGGGACAGGAAGGGTGGACTGGGGAGGAGGAGAAAAGGACAGGGAGGAAGCAAGTAATCACTTGTGCAGGAGGAGAAGGAGGGAGGTGTCCTGCTGCTGCTTCTGGAAGGGTGATTTCTGATACTGGGCTCATCAGGCTTCCCTGCTTTTAGAGAACTAGGTAGACTCCGTTCAGCTGAGTGAGCCCTTGTCTGCAAGGGAGGGTGGATTTTACTGCAGGGACTTGGCATGTGCCAGAGGAGGAGAGGCTGATGCCGGGAGGCTGAGCTCACCAGGCCGCTGTTCTCTATGTGGTACTCCTCACTTCCCCCTCTCAGGAGTCCTGAGCAGTCCCCTTCAGCAGCAGGGCCAGCCTTAGGGAAAATGGCACCCTGGGTGTACTTGTATTTTGGTGCCCCTGGCCGCCATGGGCATCCCCCCATTACCCTGGCACCCATGGGCTCCCCATCCCTCCGTTACCCCTGGTCCGCAGGGGTTCTCCAACCCCCATTACCTGCAGGCCCTGCTGCCTCCCCCCAGTGCTTAATTTGTATTGAAAGAAGTGGCAGGGTTCAGTCCTGGTCCAAATTAAGCACTGGCTGGGCGGCAGGTGCTGGCTGGGCACCCAGCTCTGAAGACAATGCTGCTGCCAGCAGCAGCCCAGAAGTAAGGGTGGCATGGTATATGGTGTATTGCCACCCTTACTTCTGCACTTCTGCTGTGGCTCATGGTGCCTGGCACTCAGCCTGCAGCTCAAGGTGGGCTCCATATTGTTACCCATGGCCATGTCGCAGCCCTGTGGTCACTCCTGCCTCACCGGGGGTGCCATTTCAAATTCTGGTTTGGCATGAGTGTGTGTGTGTGTGTGTGTGTGTGTGAGGAGGAGGGGAAAGTGTGTGTTAGGGGAGCCCTGTCTCTTTAAGCAGAGCACTCAGGAGCCTGAACGCTTTTTCAGCCAGCCGCAGCTGGTGTCAGCAGCACTCACTCCTGAGCCAGCAGCAGCAGCAGACAGACTCACCCTATTCCCGGAGCCCAGCTCAGCAGCAACTGGGTAAATGGGGGGGGGGGGGAATACCCTGACATCAGCCCCTTCCACCTCCTGCTCCCACTCTACGCAGCAGACAGGAGGCAGATTCTTGGTCTGGAGCAACTTGGCCAGGGGCGGCTCCAGGGGCGGGGAGGAGGCAGAGCAGCAATGGAGCAGGGCAGTGGGAGAAGAGGCACCTCTGCCCCAGAGGCAGCAGTGGCGCTCCCTGGGTGGTGGCCCCCCAGACCCACACCTAAGCCCAGCCGTGTCCAGCAGGGAGGGGATGGTGCAGGTGGCGGGGGGCTGGTCTCCTCTTTCCCCCCTGGAAGGCTTTTAACTGACTCTCCCAAATCACCCACAGACTGGAGGACCGGGTCATGATTGATAAGTGCAGCAGGAAGAGGGGGAGATGGCTAGAGACACCCAGGGATGGGGTCCTGTGGCAGTAGTTCTAAAGTGCCTTTTCCCTGCTTTGCGACCTTGTGACTGCTGGCTATTGCCCTTACCCCTCCCCTCATATCAATAGATCGTTGTGGGGGGAGGGAGCGCATCTGGTCTGCATATTATGGAGTCTCTTGTGTCTGGCTGCCTCCTGCTGGCTGCCACAACCAGTGCCTCCCTCCCCACCGGGCCGCCGCCTAGTCCCATCTCCAGAGGTGTGTCAGTAACTCTTGTTTAAAAAAAAATGCGTTAATTTGTTTTAAGTTAATTTCATCCGTTAATTGACAGCCCTAGTTAGTTTTAAACCTGCTGCCTACTAATTTCATTGGGTGATCCCTGGTTCTCGTGTTATGCAAAGGGGTGAATAACACTTCCTTCTTAACTTTTTCCACACCATTCAAAACTTTATAGATCTCTATCATAGTCCCCCTTAATTGTCTCTTTTCTGAGATGAACAGTCCCAGTCTTTTTAATTTCTCCTCACATGGAAGCTATTCCACACCCCTAATCATTTTTGTTACCTTTCTCTGTACCTTTTCCAATTTTAATCTTTTTTGAGCTGGGACGACCAGACCTGAATGCAGTGTTAAAGGTGTGGGCATACCATGGATTTATATAGTGGCATTATGGTATTTTTTGGTCTTATTATCTCTCTCTCTTCTAATGGTTCCTAACATTCTGTTAGCTTTTTTGACTGCTGCTGCACACTGAGCAGATGTTTTCAGAGAACTATCAACGATGACTCCAAGATCTCCTTCTTAAGTGGTAATAGCTAATTTAGATCCCATCATTTTGTAAGAAAATTTGGGATTATTTTTTCCAGTGTGCATTACTTTGCATTTATCAACGTTAAATTTAATCTGCCATTTTCATAGAATCATAGAAATTTAGGACTGGAAGGGACCTCAAGAGGTCTTCCAGTATAGTCCCCTGCACTCAAGGCAGGACTAAGTATTCTAGACTATCCCTGACAGCAGTGGGGGATTATCACATGGGCCAATGGGGCCAGTGCCCAGGGTTCAGTGCCAATTTAGGGCACCCGGAAAAGTCTCCCCCTCCTGCAGCCCTGGAGTTGCAGTGGGGGCGCTGAGCTTCTTTAGTCTCGGGGCTGCAGCGATGGGGGCTGGAAAGGAGTGAGTGGGGGAAGGGGCGGAACGGGGTGGGGTCATGGCTGCAGGGGAAGGAGTAGAAGGGGCTGGGGCTGTAGGTGAAAGTGGGCAGAATAGGAGCAGGACCACAGACCCAAGGGATGGGACGAGGCCACAGTTCTGGTGCCAAGGCCCCCACTTGCTCCGGATCAGGGCCCCAGGAGACATTAATCCGTCTCTGCGTGACAGGTATTTGTCTAACCTGCTCTTAAAAACCTCCAATGACGGAGATTCCACAACCTCCCTAAGCAATTTATTCCAGTGCTTAACCACCCTGACAGTTAGGAAGTTTTTCCTAATGTCCAGTCTAAACCTCCCATGCCACAATTAAACCCCATTGCTTGTTGTCCTATCCTCAGAGGTTAATGCCAAAAATTTTCTCCTTCCTCCTTCTAACAACCTTTTATGTACTTGAAAACTGTTACCATGTTCCCTCTGTCTTCTCTTCTGCAAACTAAACAAACTCAGGTTTTTTCAATCTTTCCTCATAGTCATGTTTTCTAGACCTTTAATAATTTTTTGTTGCTCTCCTCTGGACTTTCTCCAGTTTGTTCACATCTTTCCTGAAATGTGGTGCCCAGAACTGGACAAAATACTCCAGTTGAGCCCTTATCCGTGCAGACTAGAGCAGAAAAATTACTTCTTGTGTCTTGCTTACAACGCTCCTGCTAATACATCCTAGAATGATATTTGTTGTTTTTGCAACAGTATTACATGCTGACTCATATTTAGCTTGTGATCTATTGTGACCCCCGATCCCTTTCCACAGAACTCCTTCCTAAGCAGTCATTTCCCCTTTTGTGTGCAATTGATTGTTCCTTCCTAAGTGGAGTATTTTGCATTTGTCCATATTGAATTTCATCATATTTACTTAAGACCATTTCTCCAGTTTGTCCAGATCATTTTGAATTTTAATCCTATCCTCCAAAGCACTTGCAACCCCTCCTTGCTTGGTATTGTCTGCAAACTTTATAAGTGTGCTCTGTATGCCATTATCTAAATCATTGATGAAGATATTGAACAGAACTGGATTCAGGACCAATCCCTGCAGGACCCTACTTGATATGCCCTTCCAGCTTGACTGTGAACCACTGATAAGTACTTTCTGGAACCAGTTTTGTTGTCCGTTCACTCTATTTTGTGAGATCCCTTTGTAACTCTTCACGGGCAGTTTTGTAGTTAACTATCTTGAGTAATTTTTAGGGCTGTCACACGATTAATCGCAGTTTTAATTGCGCTGTTAAACAATAATAGAATACCATTCATTTAAGTATTTTTGGATGTTTCCTACATTTTCAAATATATTGATTTCAATTACAACACAGAATTCTAAGTGTACAGTGCTGACTTCATATTATTTTTGAATTCAAATATTTGCACGTAAAAAAGGTAAAACAGTATGAAGTGAATTGAAAAACACAAGTACTATAGTCCAATCTCTTTATCATGATGTTCTATCTCTTGCGGACAGCAGACAAAGTATGCCTCTTGGCCTAGAGTGGGGAGGCTGCCACCCCAAAAGTGGGATTGGCAGCAGAGGAATAGGTGAATCTGGGCCCAGCCTACTACACCAGGACCCAGCACAAGGCCCTTACAGTGGCAGACTGTTCTGCCACTGGGTCAGTGGGGATTTAGCCGAAACGTGCTGACCTGGATTCCTGCAACGACAGCTAGACATAGTCTACTGTCCCTGCGCTATTTCCTACACTCCCCTTAAGGTATACCTGTGGCTCAGGGTCATCCTCTGTCTTCAGTGTACAGTGCTCACTTTATATTATTATTTTTGATTACAAATAACTGTAAAAAAGATAAATAAAAGAAATAGTATTTTTCAGTTCACCTCATACAAGTATTGTCGTGCAATCTCTTTATCGTGAAAGTGCAACTTACAAATGTAGAATTAATTTGTTTTACATAATACTGCACTCAAAAATAAAACAATGTAAAACTTTAGAGTCCACAAGCCCACTCAGTCCTACTTCATGTTCAGCCAATCGTTAAGACAAACAAGTTTGTTTACATTTACAGGAGTTAATGCTGCCTGTTTATTTACAATGTCACCTGAAAGTGAGACTAGGCGTTCACATGGCATTGCTGTAGCTGGCGTTGCAAGGTATTTATGTATGCCCCTTCATGCTTCGACCACCATTCCAGAGGACATGCTTCCATGCTGATGATGGATTATGCTCGATAATGATCCAAAGCAGTGTGGACTGATGCGTGTTCATTTTCATCATCTCAGTCAGATGTCAGCAACAGAAGGTTGATTTTCTTTTTTAGTGGTTCAGGTTCTATAGTTTCTGAATTGGAGTGTTGCTCTTTTAAGACTTCTGACAGGCTATTTCACACCTCATCCCTTTCAGATTTTGGAAGGCACTAGAGATGCTTAAACCTTGGGTCGAGTGCTGTAGCTATCTTTAGTCATCTCATATTGGTACCTTCTTTGTGTTTTGTCAGATCTTTAATGAAAGTGTTCTGAAATCAAACGACCTATGCTGGGTTGTCATCTGAGACTCCCGTAACACAAAATATATGGCAGAATGCAGGTAAAACCACGGAGCAGGAAACATACAATTCTTCCCCAAGTTCAGTCACAAATTTTATTAACGCATTGCTTTTCTGATGAGCATCGTCAGGATGGAAGCATGTCCTCTGGAATGATGGCTGAAGCATTAAGGGGCATATGAATGTTTAGTATATCCAGCACTGAGTGGACCTGTAGGCTCTAAAGTTTTACATTGTTTTGTTTTTGAGTGCAGTTATGTAACAACAACAAAATCTAAATTTGTAAGTTGCACTTTCACAATAAAGAGATTGCATTACAGCACTTGTATGAGGTGAATTGAAAAATACTATTTCTTTTATCATTTTTACAGTGCAAATAGTTGTAATAAAATAATAATATAAAGTCAGCACTGTACACTTTGTATTGTGTGTTGTAATTGAAATCAATATATTTGAACACATAAAAACATCCAAAATATTTAAATAAATGGCATTCTGTTATTGTTTAACAGTGTGATTAAAACTGTGATTAATTTTTAAATCAGGTTAATTTGTTTTGAGTTAATTGCTTGAATTAACTGAAATTAATTTACAGCCCTAGTAATTTTGTACTATCTGCACCTCTTTTCCAGATCATTTATGAATATGCTGAACAGCACTGACCCCAATACAGATCCTTGGGGGACCCCACTATTTACCTCTCACCATAATGGAAATTAGCCGTTTATTCCTACCCTTTGTTTCCTATCTTTTAACCAGTTACTGATCCATGAGAGGACCTTCCCTCTTATCCCATGACTGGTTACTTTGCTTAAGAGCCTTTGGTGTGGGACCTTGTCAGAGACTTTCTGAAAGACCAGGTACACTATATCAACTGGATGACCCTTGTCCACATGCCTGTTAGCCCCTTGAAGAACTGTAATAGATTGTATCAGAGGGGTAGCTGTGTTAGTCTGGATCTGTAAAAGCGGCAAAGAGTCCTGTGGTGCCACAGGACTCTTTGCTGCTTGTAATAGATCGGTGAGGCATGATTTCCCTTTACAAAAGCCATATTGACTCTTCGTCAACATATCATGTTAATCTATGTGTCTGATAATTCTGTTCTTTACTATAGTTTCAACCAATTTGCTTGGTACTGAAATTAGGTTTACCAGCCTGTAATTGGCAGGATTGCATCTGGAGCCTTTAAAAAAAATTGTGTTATATTAGCTATCCTCCAGTCCTCTGATTTATACAATAGTAGTTCGCAGTTAGTAGTTCTGCAATTTCATATTTGAGCTCCTTCAGAACTCATGGGTGAATATCATCTGGTCCTAGTGACATATTACTGCTTAATTTATCAATTTGTTCCAAAACGTCCTCTACTGGCACTTCAGTCTGGGACAGTTCCTCAGATTTGTCACCTAAAAAGAATGGCTCAGGTGTGGGAATCTCCCTCACATCCTCTGTAGTGAAGAGTGATGTTAAGAATTAATTTACTTTCTCTGCAATGGCCTTATCTTCCTTGAATGTTCCTTGAGGGTGCAGTGGGTCCACTGATTGTTTGAGAGGCTTCCTGCTTCTGGCATATTTTAAATAAACTGTTGTTTTGTTTTTTGCTAATAGCTTTTCAAATACTTTTTTTGGCCTGGATAATTATGCTTTTACACTTGACTTGCCAGAATTTATGCTCCTTTCTATTGTCCTCGGTATGATTTGACTTCCAATTTTTAAAGGATGCCTTTTTGCCTTCTCACTGCCTCTTTTACTCTTTTATTTAGCTATGGTGGCATTTTAAAAAAATCTTCTTACTGTTTTTTTTAATCTGAGGTATAAATTTAGTTTGTGCCTCTGTTATGGTATTTTCAAATAGTTTCTGTGCAGTTTGCAGGCATTTCACTCTTGTACTGTTCCGTTTAATTTCTGTTTAACTAGCTTCCCCATTTTTGTGTAGTTCCCCTTTCATAGTTAAGAAACCAATTGGAAGTTGAGAAAGCGGGAAAGCTTGTTTTCCTCTTCCAGTCTATGAGAGGATGAGATATACTAGTTCTAAAATCTTGAAGCACATGGTGACCAGAAACAATCTTTTCAATTCACTAATTACAGATAATATTTCCTTTGGTTAATAACTCAGGTTTAAACGCAAATCATATTCTGAGAAAAAAAGTTTATATATTCAGCACATTTAGGATAGTTTATTTAATTTAAAAATTAAAGTGCACAAAAACAGCAATTTAAACTGAATTTGAATTTCTAGCCAAATAAAACTTGACAAAAATTACAGATAATAATTGTCATCTGGGACACAAAAAATTAATCATTCACCATTTTGTAACATCATCAAAATGTAAAAATTAAGCATCTGAATAAATGCTGATGAAGTGAGCTGTAGCTCAGATAAATTTGTTCGTCTCTAAGGTGCCACAAGTACTCCTTTTCTTTTTGCGAATACAGACTAACATGGCTGCTACTCTTGAAACCTTAAATAAATGTTTATCCTCCTGGTTATCAAAGAGAAGTACCAAATTTAGTGTAAATGTTATATTTAGTTGCAAATCGACATGTTTTAGTGGTTAGCAACCAATGAGAATCAACCTTTCATTTGCAATATAACTAAAAAGTACAAATGTACAATATGATTACAATCAAAGATCAAAATCAAGATTTCCTGCTTTTTGATTTAATTAATTATTAAAATAGGTGATTTAAGTCTATCCAGCCTGGGGTCAATCCTCTCCCCTTCTCCACAGCTGTGTGAGGAAGCTGAAACCGCTGCAGAAACTGGTGAAGGCCCAATGTGTGTAGGGGGAATGGGATATATGGACCCCATGCATGATGGACATGGCTAGTTGGAAACCATGGAGCTGAGGCCCTTGAGGACTTCTTTTCTTGTTAGTTTCAGAAAAGTCTTTGAAGCTAAGGTCAGGCCAGGAGAAACTGAACTCATGTGGACACAACATTATCTATTAAACCTCTTGTCTGCCAAGAATTGACTAAACCTCCTTACCCCTGCAAGGGGTGCACATAAACGGTAGGGGTAGGGCACCCGTACCTCTACTCTGTGTCCTTTTGGGAAGAATTCCATTTTCCATCAGTACTACAGGATTTCCCCTGCATCAACACCAGTTAGACAGAGAATCATAGCTCTGATTAGATCTTTGAAGCTTTCTGACTCCCAGCACTGTTCAATCTCTTACACCATCATGTTTTGGTGAACAATGCAAGAATTTAGTGAGAGAACTGTTCAGAATTATTGTTTTGAATTCAGTATTTTTTCTGTAAGTTAACAGATGGACCTGTACAATGATAGAAAAGGGAACTAGAGTACACTTGAATATGATCACCCACTGATGTTTGTTCACCCTTTATTAAGAGGATTATTTAACTGTGTAGGATTGCAATTTAGGCTGTAGCATAACATTTTCATTGCATTATTCAATCATTTATGATTCTGGGTTGTGCAGTTTTGATTTTTAAAAGATACCTAAAATGCCAATCTAATAATAATATATCTCGTCAACCAATGCATGATTACAGTGAAAACCATGGAAAAACAGTTCAGAACGTGAAAGAAAAATTATCACCAATAATAATTGAGCCGCAATAAATTATGTTTTAATTCAATAGGGGCACATCTCAAGCCCTTCTAGAGGAGGCAGGCGTCCAAAAAAACCCCAAGTTGAAAATATTAGCAGGCATTTATATCGTCACAGTTTCCTGATCCAAGAAACACTGGAGTCTAGAAGGGCTGAAAATGGACTCTACAAAATAAAGAATACTAATATATAACAAACCAGATTGAGAATAACATGCCACGAAAAATTACTGCCACTAAAATCATACCCTGGGTTGGAGCCAGATTACACAACGCAAGGACTATTGTAAATCTCCATCTTGAATCAGCAAGTATAGCCATTGTTTTCCAACCAGGTGCACTGGCAAAGCCCCAAACATCCTCAAGCAGGAAATGCAGAGAAACAAATAGGAAGGCACACGATCCCGCATCAGCTCCCCAGCACTTGTGTGCGAGGGTCGATCCTGAAGATTTGTTTACCAAATCACCAAGTGTAGACTAAACTGCCACCATTTAAGCATCTCATTTTCCCACTTCCTCTAACAGGGTAGGGAATCCAGAAATGGCACCGCCGGTTCATGTCCCTGCACTGCATCATTTTTATTCCCGGCAGTGATTCGGTTCTGCGTAGCTGCTGTCTACTCTGTTTATTAGAAAAGATAAACAGGCATAAAGGATATAAACGGAGATCAAACGTTTGTTTACTGAAGCTGTCTCAGCGAAGAGCTGCTGAAAACCGCCATTTGTGCACCCAGTGATTGGAGACGAGGCCGTTCGGAGAAACACACATCCTCTCTCCTTCCCTCCTAATCAATGCATTTTCTCTGGGAATTGGCTACTCTGATTAGAAAACTAGGGCTAGAAAAGGGAGTCCCGGAAGATCGCGGGTACAGGGGACTTACCAGGGTGTGGTTTCGGAAACCTACTTGCAGTAACAAAGGCTCAGCATCCTGCGTTTGTTGGTGGGGGTTTTTTTTTAGACAGAGTTACATTAATGATTTAACCAGCAGCCTGGTGATGGTAAATCTTTTCCTTGGCCTGGTGGGGGAGCCAAATGCTATCAGTTTGTAACCGGGAAGCTTTTTGTTGCTGCTGGGTTTATTGTTGGGCAAGTCCGAGATCATTTGTGAGCTGGTTGCCTGACCGCAGGCCACACTTCTTCCGCATAAACCCTCCTAAATGCAGTGTCACTAAATCAGGATATTTTGGGAGTACCATCTGTGGAGTTACACACATACCCATATAAATATACAACGATGGTGAGCGACCTATTTTGTTCAGTATTTTTATTTCTCTGTGGGGTGTTCGTAAAACACTCCAGGCGGACTGGGCTGGCTGTATGGCGACCACACTACATGTTGTATATCCATGCAGTTTCTGTGTATCTCTCTTTCTGTAGAGCTCCGGAAACGCCTCCTACCGATGCTCCATGTCTTCCTCTGCGGATTTCTCCGATGAAGATGATTTCAGCCAGAAATCTGGCTCCGTGTCTCCGGCACCAGGGGACACGCTGCCCTGGAACCTGCCGAAACATGAGAGATCCAAGCGGAAAATTCAAGGCGGCTCCGTGCTGGACCCAGCCGAGAGAGCAGTGCTTAGGATAGCCGGTAAGACCAGGCTCTAGGCAGCCAGTGAGACCCACCAACCCCGCATGTGCCCACACCGTGGGCTTGCATGAAAGAGATCATGTCAATTATTTATGCCGAGGGGGGTTGTTCATTGGAATTGTGAATATAGCCTTTAAAAATCCTGCAGGGCCGTGGAGAAGTGACTGAGCTATTTGGCCATGTTTTCCGGTTGGGTGAATTAATGCTTGTGGGAAAGGGAAAAAAAGGATGAAAAATGTGCAGGTGCGCCCATTAAACTTTCATGTGAGAACGCATTAGCAGTGAGCGGCTCATTCGCAATAACTCTGATTTCACATTGTGCCTACATCTTGATCGGTGTACACACAGGCACACTTAATTGTCTTTTGTATCTTAATGGCAGAGAGGCCACATTAAATCAATGGAGAGGCTGGGATCATCCAGCTGGGCTCTAAATATGCTTTTAGGCGTTGTATGTGGTAACAGTGTCTGTGTAGAACAGCTCTTTGTCCATGTAGGCACATTGGGGGCCGTGCCGCTTAGGAGCCCCTCGATTGAATAATGTAGGAGAGGCACTAATGTGTTCTGATATGTAGATGGTCACTTACAGTGGCAACGAGTGGTATTGAAACAGGGCAGATGCCTTGTTCTCCCCAGCTGAAAATTGACAACACCATGTAAATTAATTCTGGGGAAAGGCAGTGGCCATCTGTGTTATCCACAGAGGTTGTTTTTTTTGTCTCTCATCCCTTCCCTCTTCGGGGTTTATTTCAAAGATGTTTTCACCTAATGGGGCGATTGTGAGGATGCAGGGTCTCGGACCCTCTGTGGGGATGGTTGGTATAGCAGCCAAAGGTCTTTCCTCCCCATCCCGCTGGGTAATCGCTGCCCTTAGCCGGTGTAGTGTGAAAAACTGCTCTGTCTTCATTTGCACCGGCACAGTGCAGAGCCAAGGTTTCTCCAGACCTTGTGTCTGGCGGAGAGGTCTCGTAGGATCCCTGCTGCTGGTACCCGGAGATGGGAGAGGCAGGCAGCAGGGAGCTGGGAATCGTGCAGACAGATAGGCATCCGCGTGGGTCTCATAGGAGTCCTCGGAAATTCAACCGACTACGCCCTACCACGCGGCTGCCCCCCCCCACCCCAGGCCACGGGGGCAGAGCACCCAGGGGCTTGCGCTCGGCCTGGGTGAGGGAGGCAGCAGGGAGTAGGGCCGGACTACGGGCTCTGAGTTGATGGCGAGGGGGGATGGTTTGGACACCGCGCAGCTGCCCAGCCCGGCTGTACATTTCTGCGAGGCAGGGGGCGGTCTGGAGCCTGGGGCCGGGAAAGCCGCGTGCGTGTCGGGGGTGTTGCATGGCGGGGTCAGGGAGCCCGGGATGCGGCGCGGCGCCGACGCCCCCGTGAGGCTTTGCAATGGGCAGGGCAGAAGGGCCCAGCCCGCGCGGACAGGCGCGAGGATCCGGGGCTGGGGGAGAGGCCGGCCGGAGGCGCAGGCGCAGTTGGCGCTCCCTGACACGGCGGCGCGTGTGAGCGGCGGGGACACCTGCTGCAGCAGCAGCGAGCCCCTGGCCCCGCAGTCCCCCGGGCCGTAGGGGGAAATGGGCGCTGCTGCTGAGCATCCCTAACCCGGGGGGTCCCGGCCCGCGGGATTCCCCCCCCGCCCCGGCGCTGCGGCGCGGGAGGCATCGCGGGCTGTGCCAGCCTCTCTTGTCCTGCGCAGCCCACGGTGGTTCAAAATAGAAACCCCCCCCCCCCCCGGCGTGGCACGTCTCGGGGGACGGGGCCCTCTGGCAGAGCAGAGGTGCGGGCGGAGGTGGCAGCTTGCTGCTGTCCGGGCTGGGGCGGAGGGGGAAAGCGGCTTCCCGGGGGTTTGTATGGAAACCGAGACAAGGGAAAGGTCCTGGCCCGAGAAGGGTGCGCGGAGGGAGGGACCCCGGGCAGCTGGCGGCTTCTTAGCGGCACCCTAGTGAGCTTTGGAGAGAAAAGCCGGGCCAGGGCCGCCGAGCCAAGCACAACACGGCAGCTAAACCAGAGCCAGACAGGGAGCCAGACGCCCGGGGAAGGGAGGGCACACGGAGCAATCTCCGGGAAGGGCTCCTGCTGCAGCTCTCATTCCGGCAAAACCCTCAGTGCACTTGCACAAACGGGGCCAGCAGCAGAATCGGGCCCTGCGTGATCAGCCAGGAGCGATTTAACTATCAAGAGGGGTAGAAATGTCTTCATGAAGAAGGATCCGGAGGTCACCTCCGTGGCCGGGCTGTGGCGCCCATGGTGTCCTGGAGCTGCTGCGGCTCTGGCTGCCTTCCTGCTCTCAGGCCGTTAGCCGAGCGCAGGGATTTGCTGCTAATGAAATCCGAGAGGAAGCCCTTGCTATTGGAGCCACACACATGCTCACACACCGCTCGGGAGGGGGCATGGGCGTTTCCTCGGCCAGCTTGCACAGCACCCCTCCTTCCTCCCCCTAGCCTTTTTTTTTTTGCAGTTCCCAAGGCTTCGTGCTGTCTGCAGCCTTGGAGTGAACTGGTCAGTGTTACCCTCTAGCCATGGCTGGTTACCTCTCCCCTGGTGCTTACCACTATACCGAAGAACAGGAGTACCTACAGGCTTACGAAGATGTCCTGGAGAGATACAAAGGTACAGTAGATTAGCGCTGCAGCATGGGCCATGGGTTTATTGGGTATATGCTAATAGTGTAGGGCTTACTTTAAATAGCACTGGTGGTTGCAAGTAAACAAGGGTCAGAATCAGATCCTCTGGATATGTGCTATTCCAGTCCCCTACCAACAAGAGTTTGAAGTTGAAGGTACTGAAACGTCCTTAGACAAGATCCATTGCCTCCTGGAGCGGGTCATTTCTTATGGAGCAGTCTGTTGATTTCTTTCACTAAAGCTCTTAAGTGAAACCTGTCCTTTTCTTGCTGAGTGTGAGGACACCACTGACATTTCAATGAGATTATTCTAAGACTCTACTGACTGATGCTTGTCTGGGGTGAGAACTAGTAAATAAAACTGTATCCTATGGTCCTAATAAATCCAGTAAAACACACCACACCGTTTTTTGAAAGATCCTTTTGTGCTTAAAGCTCTAATATATGTTGTTCTTTTCTATAATTATGTAAGAACGACTGCTTCGTGCAACATTATGAAGCTTTTTCATTTAGTACAGGAAGAAAGATCTTTCTAATGTACATAAGATATAGACAATTCATTTTATTCTATTAGAAATGTTGCTTGTATTATTTTCTTATCCTTGATGGTATGGAAGAGGTACATAGGACACAATTCATTATTTTATATTTTAGTGCATTGTTAATATTAAACCTTAATTAAGATCAGATCTTAAACATTACTTTGATCTAGTTTTTAACAAGAGATGGAATTAAACATACTGAATCTTCATCCTGAAAATAGTCCCTGTGTGTACATTGCAACATATTTGGTATTTGCTGTTTGGAATGCTTTTGCAATACCTCGGGCCCTGATGGGCTAGGTGGTTTCAGTTTTATATCAGAAAGTCTTGACTTTGTGATTTTAAGATACCCAACAATAAATTTCCAAAAAGTTGTAAGGGTGTTAGCTACTGAATTCCCACTTAGTTTAATGGGAGTGGCATAGTTAAAGCAGTTTTATTTGAAGATGTGTTAATTTTATTCTATCCTGATTGTTAATGGCAAAATTAAAAACAAAAATTAATTATCTTCAAATGAGATTTATCAGGTCTGAGAGTGCCTGATTCAGTTGTAGATCATGTATCATTAACACTATTGACAAATGACTCCTTTGTGTCTATTGTGTCAATGTATCTAGGGAGCATGTACGCTATTTCTGTAATAAAATTCATTAGAACATTTTAAATGAGAAATAATTATTATGTTTATTAGATCCTTTAAAAAAGGAAATGTTTGTTCCACTCTGTTTTTTCATCATCAAAAGTGATTTATACACATTTCTGACTAATTTTTTTTCCAAATGTTGATTTTTAAAGCAGGCAGGCTGTGTTCAGATTATCAGATCAAAAGTGTTGAAAACCCTCAAGTGTATTTATTTTTTGCTGCTGTGATTTAAAATTTAGCTGAACAGATTTAAATTAATTTTAAAAAACAACAACAGCAAAAAAAACCCACCAAATTTGCTTCCAGAGACAGATCTGTAGGTTTCAGTCTAGTTTATATAGTCACTTGATAAACCCAGGACAATTCATAATGGATATATTATTTTAGGGCTTGATCCTACCGACCTAAGTCCCCTGATTTCAATGGTAGTTTTGCCTGACAAAGAGCTACAAGGTGGGGCTACCTATTTATTTTTTTAGTGTATTCTGTAATTGTTGAAGTTTGCTACCTTATCTGTGGGGAGGGGGATTGGACACATTCATATTGTATTTTAAAATATGGAAAACTCCTTAAAATGTTTTAGTAAGCATCCAGTTTCTTTTGCTTTCATTTTTTGGTGGTGTACTTAGCAGCTTGTTACATTCAATCACTAGGAAAAACGGTAAAGATTTTAGCTTGTTTTAATGATGAAACATTGAAAAACTGGAAAATTATTTTCCAATGTGTTTTCAAGCCGGTTATGATTTCCCATCAGAGTCCCAGTCGTATGACTTCACTACAGTGATTGTTATCCTGATGACTTGCAATGGGAGCTGATCTAATCAGAAAAGAATGGCTGCAATATATGCTTTAAACAGGGAGTGCCATTTCACAAAACTTTGAAAGAAACTGCATTTGTTGATTTTTTTAAAAAAACCTAACAGAGAAGGTAATAACTTCCGTTTTTGCTTTTTCAAGGTGAAGAGTTTTAATCACTTTAATTCAAACATTTTTTTTTGCTTACAGAATATGCTTGTGTTCATTTGGGACGTTATCAGGGTGCCAAATTATCTATGCCCCAGCTGTTGAATACTGTAACTAGCAGAGTCAGCTGTAGAAAATTCATTGCCTCTCTTGGAAGGCATGGAATCATATGATGCCGTATCATTAAGAAATTCTGGCTATTTGATTTAGAAAAAAGAGGAATCGAAAAATAAGTCCTGTTAAAGTGTAACTGCAAAGTTTTGATCTTCACCTTTTTATATAGCCAGGATAGACCACAGTTGTGGAAGACCTTACATAAACAAGAACTTGATCGCTTTAACAGTTGAAACCAAGGTATCTTGTGTGCCTTGCAAATGCTGCTGTTGACCATGTCTTTAGCTGCGACAGTAAATAATTGGGCAACTGTTCACTAAATCCGAGGTAGCACAGAAGAGCTGTTTGCTGTGGGAGAAAAGGGTGTTGTGTCCTGATTCTTGGTCAGTTCAGTCTCTGAGTAGTCAGTTGTCTCTGACCATCCTTTTTTCCCCATTGATCCTTTTAAAGCTGACTCACAGCAGAATTTCTAAAGCCTTCTGATGAAAAGTAAAAAATCACGTTACCTCAGCTGATACAGAAATCATATTGAATAAAGCCACTTATTCACGGGAAACATTGCTTCTTTGTTCGTAGTTCCTCTAGAAATGGTCAAAGGCAATGCCTTTGTTGTGATGGTGGATATAAAATATCCAGTACATTTTATATGGAAACATACAACAGATTTGTCTTGTTTGTGATTTAGCATGGAAGATGCAAAATGATACAGTATACGTACTGATTAGCATAATTACTAATAGCTATGGGCTTTGTCCTTCAATCCACCACTGACGTTAGTGGGTGTTCCATGTGCAGAGAACTGCAAAAGTGGTCTGTTTTTACCCTTTAAATTATCTTATCAACATGTCTGAAAATGAAGACTGATCAAATTAATCATCTAGTACATCAGTCCTAACCATATATAGTTAATTTGCCATGGTGGTGATTAACCTGTTTTTCCATTATCATTTTGTTTTTAATGAGAATCATTTCAATCTATACCAGTGGTTCTCAAACTTCTTTTTTCGCAGACCACTTGAAAATTGCTGAGGGTCTCGGCGGACCACTTAATGATCTTTCCAGATGTTGTTTGTACCATTAGCTAACTATTGTAAAGTGCTTTGGATAAAAGTGCTATTTAAAAAAAAACGCTTAATAATTTATTTTTTTTGTTCTACAAATAAAAGGACACAACTCATATTTTAATATCAATATTCTTACCTTTCTAATGCAATGGATGTTTCCTCTCTCCCCCGCCTCAGAAGTCCCATAGCTAGGGCCGGGAAGGAGGGGGGGTCTCTCCCCCGCCTCAGCAGCCAGAGCTGCTGAGGCTGGGAAGGAGGGTAGTCTCTCCCTGGCAGCTGCAGCCCTGGGGCTGGTGAAAGTCACCTCTTTCTCTAGCCGCCGCAGACCTTCATGTCCCAAATTCCCTGACCCCCTCTTCTCACCCCACTGCCACCTCCCACCTGGCTCCTATTTCCCCCAAGGCCACCACCTCACCTTACATGTGCGTCTTCTCCAGGGTCCAGGCACCTATTTGGGTGGGTGGCCCTTCATTCTCTCATGTGCGGCTGCCCAGGTGTGCACCTTAGAGGGAACTATTCGCGGACCACAGTTTGAGAACCTCTAATCTGTACATCCTATGTATATCATTTTAATTTACCAGACACTATCACTGTGAATTACTGGGATGGATTGTTCCATCTAACAAAAGTAGTTTAAAATGGGGTCTCTGTCTTTAAATGCATAGCTTTTGAGAAGAGTTACTTTGGTGTAAAACTGGAGTAATGCAACAGGGAATCAGGCCCTACATTTGTAATCCGTCATATTTTATTATCTTTTCTTCTCCCTCTTTTTTCTGGTATGTTAATTATAAATAATTGTTTCATAAAAATGAATTTAGTTTAGTTTTTACAACTATGTAGGAAAGTTTCCTCCCTTATATCACTGTTGAGGTTGTGTCATCTAACAGCTAGTGTGTGTGTCTATTCTGAAACAAAGAGAAAATTCTTAAAATGTTTATAAATACATCGTAATTATAAAGGAACATTCTCAAAAAGATATGTTTTTTAAATAAATGTACACAGCTTCCTGGGCCATGCAGACTCCAGAATGCCATGGATCTTGGCTGGAAAGGAAGCTGCTCTATGTGACAGAAAATTCAGCTTGACAAGGCCATCCATAGAAAAACAGTCCTGCTGCTCTGGGTCTGGAATTTGCTATGGTGATGGTGGTGTCATGTAAATAAGTTCTCAAAACCTTCAGCATTTGATTACTGCTTCCTTTAAAGTCCATATGAATGGCTGTGGAGCAAATAGATTTTTCCCATTTTAAACTGCAGTGTCTGTTCGGGGGGGAGGATCATGGATGGGGAGAGGATGGCAGAATTTAGTACACCATCCTACACCGTCAAAGACATCTAGCATCTAATCAACTGCTTTTCTAGATCTAGATTTGGACTCTATCAGCCTCAAGAAAATTGAAGTGTTTTACTGGCCTGCTCCAGGAAAAATGTTTTTTGCCCCCTAAATTGCAATTGATGATACATTGCTAAATGTGATAAGAAAAATTTTGCTATCTTGACAGCACTTTCGTAATGCCATGATCGATGAAGAAATCACTCAGTGCATTTCTAAAACCAGTTCTGCCTGTGGTCGATTTTGTCACTGCCTATAGTGTGTGAGAAGCATTCAACTTCACACCAAGATTAATGCACGCCTACCATGCAATTCTGTTAAGCACTCTTCTCTATGGCTGTAAAAATGGCACTTGAAGCAACTAGAAGATTTTCACATGCATTGTCTGTGTCTCATCTGTAGCATCAAGTGGTTGGATAGGATACCAAACACTGGAGTCCTGGACCAGTGCTGTATGAGGAGAGTTAAATCCCTAATCATACAGGCTCAACTTCGTTGGTCTGGTCACCTTGTATGTATGGATGATACGCAACTTCCCAATTAAAAATGGAAGCACATACGGTGGAAGGCCAATGAAAATGATACAAGGACACTCTCAAAGCTCACCTAAAAGCTGGGCGCTTCGACCCAAGCACATGGGAAGCTGCTGCTGCTGACAGGTCAGGTTGGCCGCAGACCTGTTGGTCTGTGGCTAAACCTATGTAGAATAGCAGAACAGAAAAAGCTAAAGAGAAATGTGAGCAAAGAAAGCAGGGTCTGGCATGAACATGTGGCCATGTCTGCCTGACATGCGGGACGCATCTGTGGATTCCTCACTGGTTTACATTCATACAAGAAGATGTGCTGAAACAAACTGATTCTCGTATGTCGACTATGTCGGAAGGCGCCAATAGTTCTGTGGGTCTCCATGTATGAGAAAAGTAATCAGAGTTTGGCTCTTTATTTGGAAAACTAATAAAAGTCTCTCATAGATTTTCTGGTACTTCCCAATTCCAACTGGCTCAAAAATACTAAAAGTATTTCATCCTGTCGTGTGCTTATGGTCAGAAAGAGGAGATGGAATGGCATGTGAAAAATTATAATTATAATTTCTCTTAAAAGGCGTGGTTTGGGCTCAGTGCACATTTTGGGTGACGATTTTGGCTGGTTCCTATATAGCTAATTCACTGGTCCCTAATGATAACATTTATTTTTTTTTCATACAGACTTTGATTAGGATTTTTTTTTTCCATTTCCATTAGTTAAAGTACACACTTAAATTTAAGTATGAGCTTAAGTTCCATTGATTTTTATTGTGCTTAAAGTTATGCACATGCTTAAGTACTTCGCTGAATAAGAACGCTTAAAGTTAAGTTTAACTACTTTGTTGAATTGAGGCCTTAAAGAATAATTTTTTTGTAAATGTCAGACATAAATGCAGCCTTATTGCTGCATGCCTGAAATGTTTCTTGAAAAGAATCATTAGAGGCTTGTAATTTAACAAAGCCTTGATTTTTCTGTAGTGGGTGAAAATATTCATCTACTGAATGCTTGTAGTCAACCAAGCTTTCAGACAGGTGAAATAATGCTTACAAAGACATTACAGTTCTCAAGTAAAATCTTGAAGTCCGTATGAAGAGCCAGATCCTGCAAGTAGATGGGTGTAGGCGGACTCTTGTATCTGTGTGGTGACCCAGGGACTTCAGAAGTCCATCTGTGCAGATCAGTTTGTAGGATTGGGGTCTAAGTTATTACTCAAGTCCTTATACATGAAAACTCACTTTGAAATTACTTGTCTTCAGGACATTGGAATATGACCCTAACTGAATTGAAAATGTATTAAAATAGCTCTACATTTCTTATAATATTATTAAATAATAATAATAATAGCATTTGTGCACAAGTCATTTTATCGGTTGATAAGTAATGTCGCAATTTTTAAAATCCTTGCATGTTAAGTACAAATATAGTTTTACTGATAATAATTAGAAATAATTTATTGAAAGGAAAAACGTGTTAAGGATTATATTCTGCTCACTGCAGTCACACAAGTAGTTCCATCAATGATATTGAAACTGTGGGAATAAGATGAGCAGGTGTAGGCTTCTGATGGGTCATATCTGTATCTATATTTTCTGTCAAATACGGCATTTCAAAAGAGTGGGCCAAAATCTGCTGTTAGTTGTTGAACTTGAAATGTCAGTATATTATAAGTGTAATTTCATAATTTATATGCAAAAGTAACTATTTTTCACTCATGTAATGTACCATATACATTGAAATAGGACAGCAATCAGCTATCCTTCGGGTTTAGTACTCTGATTGTGTCAGAAAACTTCATTGCTCTAGACTCAGATTCAGGTAGCCAGTAATCTGCCAGCTGACACTTTATACCACTTCGGTCTAAAATTAGTAGATGTCCTCTGTATTAGCATTAGCAGAAGAGTATATGTTATGGTTCACAAAATGGGTAAAAGCCAGATTCCTTTGTACATGTGTTTGAATTGCCTCTCCAAACAAATGCCATTTGAACATTTAGTGGGATAGAAAAGGGCATAAAAGCCGTGGAAGTGAAATGGGTATTCTTTCATCCCATTTGTGATCTTTTGCTCCAGCTGATCTGGTTACAGTCTAAATGTTCCTCATGTGATCAGATCTCTTCAGCAGAGTAGAAGCAGCTAAACATTGACAAGTGTCTGTGATATTTTGGACAGACATTTTGAAATAATAATACAACCCACAAAGTGCTACTAAAACAACTTTGGTGAAGCAAATGACAGTCCTGATCCTGCAGTCTGTAGTCAGGCAAAACTCCCATTGACTTCAGTGGGAGTCAGGATTGCAGGACTGGACCCCTGATGTTGTTTAATCTAGAGATTGGCAATTCACATATATACTGAAAATTAGGTGTGCCTAAAGCATTCATTTTAGAAGCCACTGCAGTAGAGTCACCCATTACTTATGGGGGTAGAGTATTTTTATCAAGATAGCTCTTGTAACAGAGGTGGATATTTTCAAATGCACAAATAGCAGTTAAGGGCCTAGCTTTCATTTACTTTCAGTAGGAGTCAGGCTCTTAACTGCCATTTGTGCCTTGGAAAATCTCCAGAGAGTATAGTTCAGATTAGAGCTTGATTCCTGAAAACATATTATATTCTGCTTTGCTGATTAATTGTGCAGTTAAGGCTAAGTTTGTTGGAGGGTTTTTAATCTTAAATTCCTCCTTTGGAGGAACATTCAAGATCATCTCCAGAAGGATGGTAGGTTTCATAAGGAAAAAGGGTATCAGAGTTCTCTTTGGTGTTTTAGAGGAAACATTTTTCTCATTACATGGCTTTATGAATTCTACTCGCTTGCTGAAATTTTCAACAAAATAATTAACTGTGGAGAAACATATTTTTGTTTAGATGTAGTTTCACTGACATAGTTATGCTAGGATGAGGATAGGATTTGGCTGTGTGTAGGAGGGAGGGAGGAATGGGCAAAGCTAATTTTATTGGAAGACGGTCAAAATGGATTAGGTTCCTTGATAAAATTATCTGATCATAAAATAATAATTGTTGTCATCATAATGACATTTTGGCACAGTGTTCTCTAGTTCCATTTTTTAATAGTTAACCTTTAATATACAAAAATTCATGCTTGAGATTTTCAAATCTGACTCTCTACACAACTGTAATTAATTTCAGCACGTGGCCAAATCACCTAGCCATCTTTGAAAATCTCAACCCATATGCGTCTTCAATACGGTTTTTTGTTAAGAATTCCATTACTGAGAAACAGTTCACTTTTTCTACATATCCGGTTTCTTCATGTAATCCTTATATATTTATATTTAAATTGTATTGTATTTTTTGCTTCTAGAGCAATAGGCATGGCTGTGCTTCAAGGCTTATATTAAATTGAAAAATATAAACTATTGTAGTTGTAAAGAAAGCCAGAGGTCTGATGTGTTGATTCAGAGTGGGTTTAGAATCATGTGTTGAACGATTGATTCTTGCTGCACATATCATGAGTTCTTTTCATTTGTAAAGATTATATTAGCGTGCCTAAAACAATGCATTGTTTATATGTCCTGACATTTACAGTGTCAAATTGAAACATTTGTTAGACTTTGGTAACCAAGTAGTACCCAAGGGAGCTTAAGGAATGCAGTATTTTTACTGAGGAGTAAATTTGTGTCCACATTGACTTGGAATCTGATATCAAATGTATGGATTAAATTAAATAGCATGAGAAAATAAGAGAGATTCCTTATATTAACCATGAAAGCTTTCTGAATTTGGGGGATTGCATGTTAGAAATGTACTGCTGAGGCTCCCCTGGCTTTAGGCAATAACTTCAGTGTACAATATTATAAAGAGCCTTTTGAAGATTTAGGCATCTAACTTTAAAATGTCAATGGATCTTTTCATATTTTAAGGACAGTGACGTTTTTGCTTATATCTCCACCAAACAAAGTATGCTTCTCCCTGACTGACTCTGACATGTCTCCATCCTCTTGTCCTTCACTTCCCTTCTCAAAACTTATTCATGAAGGTTTCAAACTGTAGTCTTCTCTTCTTAGAAATCATATAAATGAAATGTGGAAGAACAATAACAACAATATAATAAAAAAAAACCCAAACAGAAAAAACCCTGAAAAGCAAGACTCTGAACCTTGATAATGTGTATTTAAGATACAGTGTGACAACTTATTACTGTTACCCTTGTCCTCGACTCCCCCTTCCACCCAGGTTTGAGATCATTACTTTCAAGTTATATTTGGGGGAGATTTTGCACTGGCTTTCTCAGGTGCTTCAAAAGAGGCAAACTCAGCCAGGATTCCTCTTGGGAGCTTTCAGTTAGTGCACACTCACTAAGCCACTGTTGGGAACTGGTATCACAAATAAGGATCTGGGAATAAGGAACCAACCTCCCATCTGTTGGAGAGGGAGTAGCATATTTTCCCTCTGCACTGGTGGTTGGTAGGGAAAGGGGCAGACCCATATTCCTACCCTCACCCTGCCTTTTCCTGCCCCTCATAAAACACAGAGTGCGGGTGGAAGGAGGGAGCAGAAACCACAGATCTTTTGGCATTCTGGACAGTGAATCAAGCAGCTTGAGAAGCATTTAACCTCTTCCCTGTGCCTTGTGCCTCTGCAGAAGGGCTGGCCACAATCCAGTAAACTCAGCAGTTCAAGTTCCTTAGATCAGATTCTGATCTCCGTTACGTGGGTGTAAAGCTGGAGTAACTCCACAGACTTAAGTGAAATTGTGCCACCTCCACTCTTATCTACTTGGATCAAAATCTGGTTTGTCTATTAAATAAAAATTTCTGGAACTATATAAAGAATTACATTAAAAACACACAAAAAACTGTTAGAAGAATGTTAAGGTAGTAAAGTCAAGCACTCAAAAGTTAGAAAATGCCAGATTTAAGGATGCCTGTGCAACTTTAATTTGGACCTCTTGTGTGTTTGGATTATGATACAGTTTTTAATACTTGAACACATGCTGTTTTGTTCTACAGAGCCCCTGCCTCTCTCAGTGAATGAGTAATTATTAAATATTACTTTTCATCCTCATTCAGTGTGTGGCCACATGCCTTATTTACTGTACACTGTATAAACTGTACACTGAATACAAAATTATTAACCTCCTGGGGTATTTATGGTGGTTTTCAGCATAGTATATGGGAATACAGACACGGAGAAATTAAGGCCAGAATTATCAAAAAGCATCCACTAATTTTGGGTGCCCAACTTGAGACAGCTAGGGCCTGATTTTCTAGAGTACTTGCATATTTATAGAACATTATATGTTCAAATCACAGCTCTAGATGTCTTCAGTTGTGAGTGCTCAGCGCTTCTGCAAAACTGTCTCTTGACCCCAGTGGACACCCAGAAAATGAGGAACTCACAACTAGTGATTAACTGAACACTTTCAGTGAGTTGCCAGTTATCACACAGAAGCAGAGATAGAATTCAGTTCTCCAGTATGGCACTCAACTGCCTTAACCCTGGTTAATGAGGTAGGAGATTGCAGTAAGAGAAAGTTGTTATTGTTATTTTGCTCTTAAAGACATTGTCATCAGTCACTCCTCACATACCAGATGATTACTTGTAAATACATTCCAGTACAACCGTTAAAACTATCTTCCTGTAAGTATTCCCTGCTTCATTCACTACACATCTTCCAATTTCTGTAGCTCAGTGGTTCTTAAACTTTTGTACTAGTGATGCCTTTCACATAGCAAGCCGCTGAGTACAACACCCCTTATAAATTAAAAACACTTTTAAATATATTTAACACCATTATAAATGCTGGAGGCAAAGCCGGGTTTGGGGTGGAGGCTGACAGCTCATGACCCCCCATGTAATAACCTCACAACCCCCTGAGGAGTGTCGACCTGCAGTTTGAGAACCCCTGCTCTAGCTAATGAGATAGGGGTCTTACAGACAACAGCCTTATTCAGAGCACAGCCTGGATTCATTCCCAGAGCACTGTCCATATGGACATTGAATGAGGCGGGGTCCTGTAGAAAAAATAGTATGGGATCATGTAATGAAACAGTCATAATGTGCAAATTCAAGGTGTCCAAATCAAGGTTGCAAGGGCTAATTATCACAGCTGTTGTATCATAGAATCATAGAATATCAGGGTTGGAAGGGACCCCAGAAGGTCATCTAGTCCAACCCCCTGCTCGAAGCAGGACCAATTCCCAGTTAAATCATCCCAGCCAGGGCTTTGTCAAGCCTGACCTTAAAAACCTCTAAGGAAGGAGATTCTACCACCTCCCTAGGTAACGCATTCCAGTGTTTCACCACCCTCTTAGTGAAAAAGTTTTTCCTAATATCCAATCTAAACCTCCCCCACTGCAACTTGAGACCATTACTCCTCGTTCTGTCATCTGCTACCATTGAGAACAGTCTAGAGCCATCCTCTTCGGAACCCCCTTTCAGGTAGTTGAAAGCAGCTATCAAATCCCCCCTCATTCTTCTCTTCTGCAGGCTAAACAATCCCAGCTCCCTCAGCCTCTCCTCATAAGTCATGTGTTCCAGACCCCTAATCATTTTTGTTGCCCTTCGCTGGACTCTCTCCAATTTCTCCACATCCTTCTTGTAGTGTGGGGCCCAAAACTGGACACAGTACTCCAGATGAGGCCTCACCAATGTCGAATAGAGGGGAACGATCACGATCCTGGCCATCCGTTCCCTGAGGGAGTCGAAGTCTGCTTCCCTGAAGTCCAGGGTCCGTATCCTGCTGCTTACCTTTCTTCCCTGCGTCAGGATCCTGAACTCAACCAACTCATGGTCACTGCCTCCCAGATTCCCATCCACTTTTGCTTCCCCCACTAATTCTACCCGGTTTGTGAGCAGCAGGTCAAGAAAAGCTCCCCCCCTAGTTGGCTCCTCTAGCACTTGCGCCAGGAAATTGTCCCCTACGCTTTCCAAAAACTTCCTGGATTGTCTATGCACCGCTGTATTGCTCTCCCAGCAGATATCAGGAAAATTAAAGTCACCCATGAGAATCAGGGCATGCGATCTAGTAGCTTCCGTGAGCTGCCGGAAGAAAGCCTCATCTACCTCATCCCCCTGGTCCGGTGGTCTATAGCAGACTCCCACCACTACATCACTCTTGTTGCACACACTTCTAAACTTAATCCAGAGACACTCAGGTTTTTCTGCAGTTTCGTACCGGAGCTCTGAGCAGTCATACTGCTCCCTTACATACAGTGCTACTCCCCCACCTTTTCTGCCCTGCCTGTCCTTCCTGAACAGTTTATAACCATCCATGACAGTACTCCAGTCATGTGAGTTATCCCACCAAGTCTCTGTTATTCCGATCACGTCATAGTTCCTTGACATCACCAGTACCTCCAGTTCTCCCTGCTTGTTTCCAAGGCTTTGTGCATTTGTATATAAGCACTTGAGATAACCTGTTGATCGCCCCTCATTCCCAGTCTGAGGCAGGAGCCCTCCCCTCACAGACATTCCTGCCTGTGCTTCCTCCCGGTATCCTGCTTTCCCACTTACCTTAGGGCTTTGGTCTCCTTCCCCCGGTGAACCTAGTTTAAAGCCCTCCTCACTAGGTTAGCCAGCCTGCTGGCAAAGATGCTCTTCCCTCTCTTCGTAAGATGGAGCCCGTCTCTGCCCAGCACTCCTCCTTCATGGAACACCATCCCATGGTCAAAGAATCCAAAGCCTTCTCTCCGACACCACCTGCGTAGCCATTCGTTGACTTCCACGATTCGACGGTCCCTACCTAGGCCTTTTCCTTCCACGGGGAGGATGGACGAGAACACCACTTGCGCCTCCAACTCCTTTATCCTTCTTCCTAGAGCCACATAGTCCGCAGTGATCTGCTCAAGGTCATTCTTGGCAGTATCATTGGTGCCCACGTGGAGAAGCAGGAAGGGGTAGCGATCCGAGGGCTTGATGAGTCTCGGCAGTCTCTCCGTCACATCGCGAATCTTAGCCCCTGGCAAGCAACAGACTTCTCGGTTTTCCCGGTCAGGGCGGCAGATAGATGACTCAGTCCCCCGGAGGAGAGAGTCCCCGACCACCACCACCCGCCTTCTCCTCTTGGGAGTGGTGGTCGTGGAACCCCCAACCTCAGGACATAGCATCTCATGCCTTCCAACCAGCGGAGTCTCCTTCTGCTTTCTTGCCCCAGACATATCATCTGGTCCACTCTCCGCAACGATACCTGTGGAGAGAACATGAAAGCGGTTAGTTACCTGTGTCTGTGTTACTGGAACCCGGACATTCCGCTTACCTCTTCTGGAGGTCACATGTTGCCAAGCTTCTTCACTGGCCTCTTGGCTTCTCTGTGCAACCTGCTCTATATCTTTAGAGCTTTGTGCCCCTAGAAGCCTATCCTGAGTTTTGTCCAGAAGATCCTCAGTATCTCGTATGCAACGCAGGGTTGTTATCTGTTGCTCCAGACCTTCAATCTTCTCTTCCAATATGGAGACCAGCTTGCACTTTGTACAGACAAAGTCGCTTCTGTTGTGCTCCTATCTGGATGATATAATGAAGGATAGCAGAGGGTCCTCATTGTTTGAGCCATATATTGGCCTGCATGTGATCTGATTTATAAAAGACATTTTCTAGTAGCAAACTCAACAATCAGTTTCCACTCTTCAAAAAATACAGAATGAGTAAAATCTAATATAGTGACTTTTTTTTATGTGTATGCATGTGGAAATTTGACCTGGCCTTGAGGCTCCAATCAAGTTGCTCATGTATTTCTGCAATAATGAATAAAGTCACATTCTGAAGAGTCAATCCCTGCAGAGTTTAATTCAGTTCAATGAAAGCTGCAACAGAGCAAAGTGTTAACGATGCAGAAACTTAAGACAGGGAACTTGTTGTTCTTGCTCTCCCTTCTGTTTTAAAAGATCACAGTTTTCCCAGTCAGAGCTTTAGTACTGTAACTCATATATAGGAACATAGGGATTGCCATAAAGAATCAGACAGTTGGTCTGTATTGTCTGATATCTTGAATTGCTTGTACCTGACACAGCAGATGACAGAAAACATCCCCACTGAACTTGGCCAGGTGTACAATGCTCTGTAGAAATATATTCTGCTGAGGTATAGAAGGCATCAGCATAAGCCTCAAAGACGTGATTTTCTGTGTATTAGTAACTGAACATGTTAATACTGGTAAAATTACTTATTCATTAAAAAAATCCTGTTACAGTATTTATCTCAATGATCTCCCCATCCTGGCAATAAGTAGCACAGGTTGATTACATGCTGTGTTAAGAAGTATATTTTGTTTGCAGTTTACTGTTTTATTATGGCACAAAGTAAGAAAAATAGTCTGATTTATGTTTTCTACAGCTTCATTATTTTGTGTATTTGACTGAGGAGCCCTTTGGTTCTTCTCCACTAAAGGTTTAATAATCCCAGCTTTTGCAGTCTCTTCGCATATGTAAATCCCCTTGCACCATGAAGCTGATAATCATTTTACTTACACTTCTGTGCACTTTTTAATCTCAGTGATATCTATTGCTTGAGGTGAGGCAACAAAATTGAACACAATACTCCAGGAATTATTATTATTTTATAATGTAATACAACAAAATTGTCTTTAGTATTTTTAAATCCTTTTGAAATATAGTCAAGCATTTTATTTGCTTTTTGCATCTTTGCAATGAATTAGGTAATCAGCTTTACTGATCTACATGCAATGACTAGACACTGTTCCTATCAGGACACTATTAGTTCAGACTGTCAGTTTGCCTGAGTCACAAATTGAATGAGGTAATATCTTTTATTGGATCAGCTTCTGTTTTTGAGCTTAGATTCTGCAAAAGTACTGAGAGTGTTACTGCTAAATACAAGGTGAAACAGATCATTAAGCATAAGAAGTTAACACATGTTGCATGAGACTATTCAAGGTGAAGTAGGCAGTTAACATCTCTGCAGTCCTAGGACAAAGGAGAGTTAGTGGATTACAGATTGTTGTAAAGAGCCATAAATCCAGTGTCTTTACTGAGCCTGTGATTTTTAGTGTCTAGCAAAGTTATGAATTTTAGCTCCCAAGCTCAGCTTTTGAAGGTGTTTTCTTTCAGGGTGAAGACTGAGAAGTCAGTTATGGAGTGATCGTTTTGTGAAAAGTATTTGCCCATGGTTGATATGGTATTTTTATCTTCTCCGTTTTTCTTGGTGAGCTCATTCAGGAGATTGTCTGGTTTCACCCACATAGTAGTTATTGGGGCATTTAGTGCACTGGATGAGGTATACCACATGTTGTGATAGGCTTGTGTAGGACTCATAGATCTTAAAAGGTGTGTTGTGCAGGATATTGATCATTGTAGCAGTGAGATAATGTCTGCAGGTTTTACGTCTGTTGTTCTGGCAGGGTCTGGTGCCGTTTTGAGTTGGTGTGTTGGGAGTTTGCTTCTGATGAGCTTGGCAAGGTTGCAAAAGAGGGGGTTGGGAAATATGTCTTTCAGGATGTGGTTCCCACTGAGTCTGGGTTGTAAATTGTTTGATGATATCCTTTATGGGTATGTGTTCATATGAGTAATTTAGATTTTTTATTTCCAAGACTTGTTAATTTACATTTAAATTAAATTTCATCTGCTGCCTTGCTGCCCTATCCTCCAGTGTGAGCAGGTCCTTTTCAGAGTTTTACCGGTTCTTCGCAAATTTTCCCAATATGAATTGTTTTCTGTCACGAGCAAATTTTACCACTTCATTGTTTACTTCCTTCACATCATAAATATAGATAGTAGCTCTGGTGTCAGTGCTGCTGTCTGGGATACCTCAGCTTTCTTTCCATACTCAGAAACAGCTATGGTTTTCCTTTCTGTCCTGTGAATTAGTTTTCAGTCCATAACAGGATTTCACCCTACCCTTTTGTTACTTATTTTTATTGATAGCGTTTTGTGAAGAACCTTGTCAAAGCTCTTAGAAATCCAAGTAAATTATATATAGTGAAAACAACGAGGAGTCCTTGTGGCACCTTAGAGATGAACAAATTTATTTGGTCATAAGCTTTTGTGGGCTAGAACCCACTTCATCAGATGTGTGGAGTTGAAAATACAGGAGCAGGTATAAATACATGAAAAGATGTGAGTTGCCTTACCAAGTGTGAAGTCAGTATATATAGTGAGTTTTCCCTTCAGCCATTATTTTTAACTCTTTCAAAAAAGTCTAAATGGTTAGAGAAGCTTGATTTACCTTCATAGAAACTGTGAGGATTTGATTTTATAATAATATTTGTCCAAATGTTTTATTGTTCTGTCATTAACTACACTTTCAAAATAAAACAGAGTGCCTGTTTCTTATAAAACATAGTTTCCCTTGTTACCCAGATTGACTTCATTCCAAATTTTCCATACAATGTACAAATAAGATATATATGGGAGCACAGTTGTTTTACTTTTAGTTTCTATTGCTTATTTTGTGAGCGATGCACTTCATTTATACTATATTTTATGCTGTTGTACTTGAGTGTATCTATTTTGGCTTAGTTTTAAAATAAGCAATTTATAGACAAAAAAGCTTGTCCTTTTGAAATTGAGCACCATTCTTTTCTCTTTGGTAGCTAGTTCCGTTAAGGTTTTCAACTAAATTGCCCTGTGGTCATTGGTGCCCAGTGGCTGTCTCTCACATAGCCTCCTGAACCAATTTTTAGATTCCGTCCAAGATGAAGACAAGAACACCCTTTTTACTGTGCTCCAAAATGAGCTAATCCAAAATCAGTCATTTTAGATACGAACTATAAAAAATGGCTTGGTTAAAGTAAATCATTATTGTTTTGGTAAGTTTTGCTACATTAATAATCTTTGTGGGACACATCTTGAAGTAGTTTGACTCTGTAAAGTCTGAATAACAACTGAGTAAGGATCTCAAGATTTGGCCCATTAAGATTAGTAACATTATTTATTACTCTTCTGATTTGGAAGCCTATAGGGTAGTGTAACACACTATTTGCATTTTTATTGCATGCAATGACTATATATGCTGATTCTCCTTCACAGTTCCCCATGCTGAATAGCATACTTCATTAAAAATGACATTCTCTCATGTCCTAACCTGTACACCAGGAATTTCTGTATCCCATTAATTGTTGTTACATGAAGTCTTGAAAATAATGACAGTATTTGATTTCTTATGCGCAAACCAAGTTTTCTACCTCACCAATTTGGGTATTTAAGCTTGTGACATTAGTGTAAAGACATCTGAACATTTTATTCCAATTGGTATTGCTGTTCTGTGGCTATTAGGTTCATTTAGTGTGGTCCCAATTTGGCTTCATCTAGTTCCGGAATGTCATCTTTAAATTACCCTTCAGCTACTAATTATTTCCTTTCTTTGGCCTCTCATTTCATGCACAGTAGCCTTTAGCATTAGAGTGCATTTCAGCACCTGCTGGCTTTCTGCCAACTCCTAGTTTGACGGCATACCTTCCTCTAGCACCAGTTGTCCCTGATCAGCTCCTGTTTAAAGTCAGCCATCTGATGAAACTATTCTTTTCTTCTGTTGAAAGACTGTTTTCTGCAAACACAGTATCCATTTTGGATCATGTGAGAAGAATATATCGTTTGAGGCAGTTTCTGTAAATATGAAATGCAGTGAATTTTGAGATATCTTGATTGAAATTTTCTTATAAACAACTGGATAGTATCATTGGTATTGTTTCATATTCTCTGTGTGTATATAAAGTCTGCTGCAGTTTCCACGGTATGCATCCGATGAAGTGAGCTGTAGCTCACGAAAGCTCATGCTCAAATAAATTGGTTAGTCTCTAAGGTGCCACAAGTACTCCTTTTCTTTTTGCGAATACAGACTAACACGGCTGTTACTCTGAAACCTGGGTAGTATCTTCTGGATTAGATTATGGAAAGCTTTCAATTTGGGGGAAAAATTAGGCCTTTTTCCTTCTCTGGCCTTTTAATTTCAGGAAGCAGTATTAGAGATCTTAGTCATTGGACTGGACAGATTATATTCATAGATAATATACTTAAGGACATTTTTCTTGTTAGTCCCTGGAGAAAATGTATGAACAAATAACTTTTTCATCATTTGACCAGCTTTGTAGATCAGATAATATTAATCAGATAAACTAATCACAATGTTTTTGTTTGTCAAATAAATTTATGCGTATGCTTTTGCATTGCTTAGCCATCTCTAGTTAGTATGTTTATCTACATACGACCTCACAAAGGCTGGATACAATAAAAATTTGGCGTGTTAAACAAACTGATTTTTCTTCTAAAAGCATACTGGACAGCTGTTCCCCTTTTCTTGTCTGGTGGGGAGCGCAGTTGCATAAAACCGCTCTTGTGGTTTTTTTTAATTTTTAGGTCTTATGGGCACAGTTATGCAGTTGATGAAGAGTTTCCTGAATGCTAAACCTGATGAGCTAAACTACCTCGATTTTTGTGTATATATTGTACAGAGTGAAAAAACACAACAACAACATTAATGAAGTGTTTCATTCAGGAAGCTTAGATCTGTGGAGAGGTACTAAGAATATGTGTAAGGCAATCAAAGTCTAGGAGGAAATGTCAAAAACTTGAGATAAAGTACTGCCTGAAGGACATAAAAAACCTGTGTGTGGGAGCTTAACAGAAAGATCAAGTGAAGATATAGTTGAAAGTAATGGATGTTGTTGTTAGTGGAGATTAATTGCTTCAGACTAAGACAGTTACAGAGATGCAGCAGCTATAAATTTGAACAAATCCATTCTATCTTGTGTCGTAAGACTAATTTTAACGGAAAGGTGTGTAAAACTCAGGAAGCTAGACACCTCCCTCTCATACATGTTCATTAGCAATTGGCAAAACAATTAGTTAATGTTTAGAGAACACTGAGACCCTTGGAAAAAAGGCAAAATATAAGTCCAGTGTTTTATTATGCTAATTTCAAGCCCAATACTCACAGGCCATCCCAGGCATGGGCAATTCCTTCCTTGAATGGAGGGCTCTGAGGGTTGGTATGCCTCACAGAACTGTTGAGGCTCCTCTTCCGGGACATTATTCATGGTGCTGTGGCATCAGGCTTCAAAACCAGAGCTGAGACCTGACACTTCTGCATTGCCATTCAAGGAACAATACTACTCCTCACAGTCACCAGAGTAAGCCTTCTCCACAGTGTTGAGCAGGGATACTTTCCCACTACTATCTGAGAGTGACCTTAGATCCCGTACCAGAGCTACATTTGAATGTCCTGGAGCTCAGGGCTCTCAGACTGGCCTGTGTGGCATTCCTACCAGTCCTTCAAAATTAAGTTCCAGGACAACACAACATCTGTGCATTATATAAACAAACAAGGGGGCACCTGCCTCTCGCTCCTCACTCTCATGTCGGGAGGCCATTATGTTTTGGGCTTGGTACCATCAGAATAGGGGTGATTCTGATAGCCCTTCACATCCTGGGAGACAGCAACAATCCAGCAGACTTCCTGAGCAGACAATCTGTGACCAACCATGAATGGTCTCTGCACATATCTGTTGTGCAGATAATATTCAATCATTGGGGTTTCCGCTTGATAGACTTGTTTGCCACCAAGGACAAAGCCAAATGTCAGAACATTTGCTCCAGATGTGAACTGAGCTCAGGATCATTACCAGATGCCTTCTTCCTTGAGTGGAATAGAAGCCTTCCCACCTATTCTCCTGGTTCCATGGTCATCACCCAGATCAGGAGAAACAAGGCCGTAGTCATTGTCCCATATTGGCAGAGACAGTTTTAGCTGATAGATCTCTTACAAATATTAATTCAGCTTGTGACCTAGCTCCCAAACAGTCTGGACCTGATCTCACACAGCTTCATGACCAGATACATCAGATCCATGTCAGAGTAGCTGCCCCTGACAGCATGGTGGTTTGCTAGTTAAGTACCACTGCTAGCAACTGCTCCCCATTGTCCAGGAAATTCTAGTTCAGAGAATGAAAATATCTACCAGATGGATGTATTCATCTAAATGGAAGAGGTTCTTGATATAATTGCTAGCATGGTCTGGCCTCAGCTCAGGCCTTGATAGAGAAGATCCTTGAATGTCTTTTACTCTTGAAGCAGGCTGGACTTAAGTTCAGCTCTACTGAAGTCCACCTTGTGGTGATTTCAGCTTGCACCCACTTGTACAGTCCATCTTTTCTCACCCCACAGTGTTGAAATTTCTCAGGGGACTCTTAGATGCCTACCTACCAGTCAGAGGACCTGCTCCTGCCTAAGACTTCAATTTAGTCCTCCTGAGAATCATAGAACTGAAGAGGAAGAACTGAGCCATACGGAACTTCCATTTGAGCCTTTCAGAATGTTCCCTTCCCCTTCTCACTCTGCACTCTGTCTTCCTGATGGCTGTCACTTCAGCCAGGAGAATGAATGAACTTCAGGTGCGTATGGCTGAACCCCCCTACATGATATTTCATAGGGACAAGGTAATGCTGAGACCTCCCCTGAAGTTCATTCCCAAGATGGTCTCAGACTTCCCGCTTACACAGTCAATATACCTTGTCTTCTTCCCAAAATCAGACTTGGCTTTGGGAGAAAAGAAATGACACACACTCAGTGTTTCCAAGGTTTTGGTTTGTTATTGATAGTACCAAAACATTCAGACTGTCATCCTATCTCTTTCTAGTCATACCTGGACATTCTAAAAGCCAAGCCAGCTCCTCACAAAGAATATAAAAAGGGATAACAATGTCTTTTTCTGTGTTACCAGCTGGCATATATACCTCTGCCACTGAATCCAAGGCTCACTGGATCAGAGAGCAAGCAACATCATTTTCTTGTTTCAGGAATGTGCCAGTATCAGAAATCTGTAAAGTAGCAACGTGGAGTAATCCATTAACTTTTTTTAAGCACTATGGCGTAGACTTACCTGCCAGATGAGATGCCATATTCAGGAGAGCAGTACTACAATCACGGTTCAACTGATGCAGCTGGACCTTCTCATTCCCACCTGAGAGGATACTGCTTGCCATTCACCTACAGTGGGATCCACACTAACATGTACTTGAAGGAGAATGAACAGTTACTTATTTTACACTACCTATAGTACTTTGAGACAGGCAGTGTAGATCCTGCAATCTGTCCTCTGTCTCCACTTTTCAGAATCCTCAGCTGCCATGGGCTTCGAATTGTGAGGGAACCAAGGGAGGGTCGCAGCTACTCTGCACTTCATGCCCTTGTACAGGAGTATGAGGAGGCACAGGGTGCATTTGTGTGTGGCCCCAGTTGCTAATGCTACTCAGAATATGCTCTTGTTCTCCTGAGGTGCATGCGTGCCTATGTTGGGATCCACATTGACTATATCATCTCAAAGAACCACTGAAGGGTAAGGAATAGTTTTTTACTGTTTCAGAAAATATTAGACATATTTGAAACTGGCAAGGGGTAGAATCATGGAGTATGTGAAAGTCTTCACTGTGTTTTGAAAGCTGAATTACAAGGCATGGAACAGAAGCTGGTCATGTATAGCTTTTTCTTACAAGGAAAATACCACTATTAGGATATCATAGGGATTAGAGTTGGACATTTAGTTTTTATTCTGATTAAGTAATCAGTTTAAATGTTAATATTGAAACTGAGAGTTCCTGATTTCTAGACTGGGGAAAAGTATATTGTCAGATACAAAAAGGTCTAAAAGTTTCTATTTTGGAAACTAAGTTTTGAAAAAATATTTCCAAGTCAATAAAATGCTTTTTATTTGTTGTGTATAACTCAAAAAACACCCCATTCTTCTCACTTCTGAGGCACAGAAGATCTCTGTATAAGTTGGTTTTCATACCTTTGACTTTGGCCTAGCTATAGATATGGTCTCATACCTGAGGATATTTTAATGCAAGGCTGTAGCAAACTCAGTACAAAATGAGATGATGGGAAGTATTGCAGTAAGACCATGATATAAATAATGGGTGTCATGCCATTACTAAGTACTCTAAGTAATACATAAATAATAAAGAAATCAATATGTAATCATTTGGAAGAAAACAGCTTGATGAATAAGAATTAGCCTGGGATCATAAAGCATATTGTCAAACTCATGTCAAACAAAGGTGATGACTTTCTTTGATGAAGTTTCAGGTTTAATGGGCAACGGAGATGCATCAGACATAGTTATATAGATTTTAATAAGACTTTTCTATTGTCAGTAATATGAAATCTACAGGGAATTCGAAATAATGATGGCTATATGTGGTACAAAATTGGTTAGCAAGCCAAAAGTAGAGAGAAATAATTAATGATCTAGCTGAGTTCCCACAGAGATCAGTACTAAGAGCAATACCATTTAGTAGCAATTTGGGAGAAAACACAAAATGGTTATCAGTCAGATATACATGTACCACTAAGGTCTATATCCTTTAGTGACTTTCACAGGGTCAATGCTAATGAAGCAACAGATAAGTTTACTTATGTTGATTGTGATGCAGAAATGTAACTTCTTCACATGCTGACAATAAGAGGATTTTGCAGTCCGCAGAACACACATGCCATGGCCCAAGCTGATCTCCAAATAGGGCAATGGTGTTGGAAGTAAGAGAAGATTTTAGTCCACTGCCTAATTGATACAGATCCTGCTTTTCAAAAATTGGTGAGAATGGCATGTTAATCCTATACCATTAAAGCAGAGTAACTGCTGATCACAGAGGCAGAGAAACTAGGCACTTGATCACACGGCTACATACCCAGTCACCCTCCCACCCATAGATGTGCCATATTAAAGTCAGTAAGTAAACATTGTCATCTTCAAACCTAATTAATTTAACAAAGTGCAAAAAGTAATCTCAGGTACTTGCCTTTAACCCTCCTTTTCGCTTCTGCAAAATGTTTTTCTCTCTCTGGTTGCTGTGTGGAGGGGAAACTTTGTATCTAATTGACTGTACAGGGAAGTAGTGAAAATGACTATGCTCAAAGTGCTGTCAAATGCATAATGTAAATACATATATTCTATATGTTATACATAAATCTTCCAGGTATAGTATCTTAGAAGTTACTTGCAACAGTAGAAGGTTAAAAAAATCAGACGGAAGTGTGATTTTTTAATTTGATAGTGACCCATGAACAGTGAAGAATATTAAATTGATTGTGGACACTCCCTGTTTTCCAACAGCTTTCCCCTCTTCCTTCCTTTCCCTTCCTCCCCAAAATCATTTTGGTTGTCTGAGAAAATACAATTCCAGTTCTCATTTATCTCATGTTAACCTGCTGTAAAATACACTTGTGTTTCTGTCACTGGCACTCAGAAATACCCAGTTATTTACCTCTCAGCTTGCAGAGATGCAGAACAGTAGATGAAAATGACTGTGCATCATGAGTGAAATATTCACACCCTCGTGAGGAGCCAAATAGGGACAGTCGCCTGTAACTATTTTCATCCACTGCGTCTGAGGGAACCCCATGTTATCACAAATATTATCGGTAATATGACAGTTTCTGGGGGGAATGTGCCATGCATGCCAGTGAGCACAAAAAAAAATGTGGCTTTCCTTGCACTGTAAACTGTTACCTTCACCAAGTCACATTCAACTCACGGAATATAAAATCTTTGTCAGCATATTGCAAACTGAAATCACGCATTTCCAGTCAGTGATATGCCACATAATGCATATTACTATTCTTAGAGGAAGACACATAGATTGTTTTATAAACTACAATAAGTTTGTGTTTGGAAGCATTGTAACCATCTGAAAGTATCAAATGTTCAGCGAGGAAATATCCTGAGACATATTTAAAGAGAACAGTGTATCTTCTAAAGCAGTGAGAATGACCGTGTCATTTTAAAGAGATGTACAGGGATATTGTTTTCAGCTATGGGCTGAAAAATATCTGGTGAGAGTTTTGGATAGACTCTGAATTCCAGAAGAATTTCAAGTAGCTCTAACAAACTGCAGAAATGGCGTGACTCACACTTTGTTGTATGTGTAACAATTGATATCTTTAAGGAACATGTTGACTGCCAAATTAATATTTCTTTAAGTTAATGAAGTAGCACTATGTGGAGCATGTGTGTTTGCATGTGTGTGAGGACCCATACATAATTGAAGAATGAATCAGAAGAGGCCATTTTCTTTGGCACAGAGCCTTGCTGATATGTGTTGGGGCAAAGGTTTGCTTCCTGTTATGGTGGGTATTAGTTCATATGCTCAGTGTTACTTAGTTTATGAGATGCACAATATGTTTGATCTTATTGCTGAAATTTACTCTTTTTGTTTTAATTATGCACAATAATCAGTGTGTGCAAGGTTTTCAGCGACTGGATCTAAATATTTAATGCCAGTGACTGTACCTGATATACAGTACTGTATTTTTGTATCATATTTGCCTAATCTGGGATAAAAGATGTGTAGATCTTCTTTATAATGACATCACACTATTTATATCTAACTGTACTTGCGGACTCTTTTATTTAACCACAGGTAACTTGTGCTAGGTGTATGCAGGCTATACTGCATGTCTTCACTGTGGCATTAACTTATCTATACTCAAGTTAACTCCTGTTGAGTTAACCTAGTTCAAATGAAAGTGGCCACTTCACTTGAGTGACACAGAATTCACGGTCATTGTGTTAGCAGCTGAGGAATTGTGCTAACTCCTGAAGCCATACCTCCTTAACAGACCAATCAACTCGAGTTAAACGTACCCATCACATTTGAGTACCACCACGTTTGTGAGTTTGGATGGGACTAGAGTTAGGGGCAACACTTGAGTTAGAACTCAAGTTAACCCTGCAGTGAAGAGAAGCCATTCGTTGAGAGTGGGGGAGTGGTAACTAAAGAGTACATAATATATATGTGTGTCAACCAAAATACAGTACCTTATCAGAAACATATGTTAAAGATGGTTTCCAGATTGTAGGCTAAGTGTGGTTTGAATTCTGATCACCAGGCAGGCCAGGAAAGACATGGATTCACTTCCCCAGCCCTGCTGCTACACAGTTATTTCACTAACTTTCGGAAGATTTGTAGGCTTTTCTTCCTGAGAGGAGGCTATAGCCCAGGGGTGGGCAAACTTTTTGGCCCGAGGGCTACATCGGGGTTCTGAAACTGGATGGAGTGCTGTGCCGTCCCCATCCGCCTTCTCCCATTTCCCGCCCCCTGACTGCCCCCCTCAGAACCTCTGACCCATCCAACCCCCTCCTGCTCCTTGTCCCCTGACCACCCCCTCCCATTCTCTGTCCCCTGATTGCTCCGACACCCTATCCACACTCCCACCCCCTGACAGGCCACCTGGGACTCCCACACCTATCCAATCACCCCCTATTCCCTGACTGCCCCCCTGGACCCTCCTGCCCCTTATCCAGCCCCCCCGCTCCCTGCACCCTTACCATACCGCTCAGAGCACCAGGACTGACAGCCGCATCGCCTGCCCGGCCAGAGCCAGCCACACCACCGCACAGTCTAGAGCACTGGGGCAGACTGGCAGCTCTCGCAGCCACGCTTCCCTGCAGGAGCTCGCAGCTCTGCCACCCAGAGCACCGGCAGCACGGCGAGCTGAGGCTGCGGGGGGAGGGCGATAGCAGGGAAGAACATAAGAACAGCCATACTGGGTCAGACAAAAGGTCCATCAAGCCCAGTATCCTGTCCTCTGACAGTGGCCAATGGCAGGGACTGGGAGCTAGCCTCCTTGACTGGGAGCTCAAGGACCGGGCAGAATGGTCCCGCGGGCCGTAGTTTGCCCACCTTTACTATAGCCCTAAATTAGAAGGAATTGCCAAAATGGGCAGTGGGCGAGAGATCCAATTTAGATAAATGTTAAATTAATACTCTTGAGAAGAATAAACATGAAGCAGGAGTTCAAAATGGGAGAATGCATTTAAGAGGGCAGCAGAGAAGAGAAGGGTCTGAGAGTTGTAGTGAATATGGAGATATGAACTCAAAGTACCATGCTGCACAAAAAAGGCTAATATCATTCAGGTATGTATTTATAGAAGTGTATGTAGTAGGAGCAGGGAAATATTTTACTAGAGCTCTGTTACAGTTGTATTTGTAGTACTGCAGACAATAATATAGAAAAATCCCCCAAAAAGGGTAAAAACACAGTGTAGCTCAGCTTTAGGCTTTGATGGATTTTCTGTTTCAGCATAGTTAATTTTTTCATCAGTAGTTCTGTATTTTCAGAAATGACATTAAATGACATTCTTTGAGAACTGTGACAGGGAGGGCATCCCCTTGTAGAAATGCTGTGATCACACAAGTGCTTAATTCCTCTTTTGCCCAGAATAGTGCTCCAGAACTACACAGTTAACAGAGTTAATAACAGATATGCACCAAATCCTTAAAGAATCCTTATTGAGGTTGCAGGAAAAAAACATCCTGATGTTTAGAAAGAATAGTAAATATGGCAGGCGACCAGCTTGGCTTAACAGTGAAATCCTTGCTGATCTTAAACACAAAAAAGAAGCTTACAAGAAGTAGAAGATTGGACAAATGACCACGGAAGAGTATAAAAATATTGCTTGGGCATGCAGGAGTGAAATCAGGAAGGCCAAATCACACTTGGAGTTGGAGCTAGCAAGGGATGTTAAGAGTAACAAGAAGGGTTTCTTCAGGTATGTTAGCAACAAGAAGGTGGTCAAGGAAAGTGTGGGCCCCTTCCTGAATGAGGGAGGCAACCTGGAGACAGAGGATGTGGAAAAAGCTAATGTATTCAATGCTTTTTTGCCTCTGTGTTCACGAACAAGGTGAACTCCCAGACTATTGCACTGGGCAGCACAGTATGGGGAGGAGGTGACCAGCCCTCTGTGGAGAAGGAAGTGGTTCAGGACTATTTAGAAAAGCTGGACGTGCACAAGTCCATGGGGACAGATGCGTTGCATCCGAGAGTGCTAAAGGAGTTGGCGGATGTGATTGCAGAGCCATTGGCCATTATCTTTGAAAACTCATGGCAATCAGGGGAGGTCCTGGCTGACTGGAAAAAGGCTAATGTAGTGCCCATCTTGAAAGAAAAGGGAAGGAGGAGGATTCTGGGAACTACAGGCCAGTCAGCCTCACCTCAGTCCCTGGAAAAATCATGGAGCAGGTCCTCAAGGAATCAATTCTGAAGCACTTAGAAGAGAAGAAAGTGATCATAGAATCATAGAATCATAGAATATCAGGGTTGGAAGGGACCCCAGAAGGTCATCTAGTCCAACCCCCTGCTCGAAGCAGGACCAATTCCCAGTTAAATCATCCCAGCCAGGGCTTTGTCAAGCCTGACCTTAAAAACCTCGAAGGAAGGAGATTCTACCACCTCCCTAGGTAACGCATTCCAGTGTTTCACCACCCTCTTAGTGAAAAAGTTTTTCCTAATATCCAATCTAAACCTCCCCCACTGCAGCTTGAGACCATTACTCCTCGTTCTGTCATCTACTACCATTGAGAACAGTCTAGAACCATCCTCTCTGGAACCACCTCTGAGGTAGTTGAAAGCAGCTATCAAATCCCCCCTCATTCTTCTCTTCTGCAGGCTAAACAATCCCAGCTCCCTCAGCCTCTCCTCATAAGTCATGCGTTCCAGACCCCTAATCATTTTTGTTGCCCTTCGCTGGACTCTCTCCAATTTCTCCACATCCTTCTTGTAGTGTGGGGCCCAAATCTGGACACAGTACTCCAGATGAGGCCTCACCAATGTCGAATAGAGGGGAACGATCACGTCCCTCGATCTGCTCGCTATGCCCCTACTTATACATCCCAAAATGCCATTGGCCTTCTTGGCAACAAGGGCACACTGCTGACTCATATCCAGCTTCTCGTCCATTGTCACCCCTAGGTCCTTTTCCGCAGAACTGCTGCCTAGCCATTTGGTCCCTAGTCTGTAGCTGTGCATTGGGTTCTTCCGTCCTAAGTGCAGGACCCTGCACTTATCCTTATTGAACCTCATCAGATTTCTTTTGGCCCAATCCTCCAATTTGTCTAGGTCCTTCTGTATCCTATCCCTCCCCTCCAGCGTATCTACCACTCCTCCCAGTTTAGTATCAGGAACAGTCAGCACGGATTCACCAAGGGCAAGTCATGCCTGACTAACCTAATTGCCTTCTATGATGAGATAACTGGCTCTGTGGATGAGGGGAAAGCAGCAGACGTGTTATTCGTTGACTTTAGAAAACTAGTTAAGTAAGCAGTTTCAATAGTCAAGCAACATGTTCCTTCTGATTATCGATTAACCAGGTGTGGGTTTTTCCAGAGTTTGCAGCCTTGAGGCCCCAATAGACATTCCTGGGGCACATCCTGCTCTTCTAAGATGCATGTATCAGCAACTTCAACATAATTCTTATCAGGAAGGACGCGGGGTCAAGCTGCCCTCTCTGTGGCACCCAAAAACCCCCCTCCCTTCCTACCTTGGTTAAACTAAGCCTGCTGACTTGGCTAATTGTTTCAGGCACTTTACTGGTTTGCCAACGTCTCCCCGTACAAGGGGGCTGGAGCACATGACTTATGATGTGAGGCTGAGGGGACTGGGATTATTTAGTCTGCAGAAGAGAAGAATGGGGAGGGGGAGGGATAGCTCAGTGGTTTGAGCTCTGGCCTGCTAAACCCAGGGTTGTGAGTTCAATCCTTGAGAGGGCCATTTAGGGATCTGGGGCAAAAATTGGGGATTGGTCCTGCTTTGAGCAGTGGGTTGGACTAGATGACCTCCTGAGGTTTTTTCCAACCCTGATATTCTATGATTCTCTGAAATGAGATGTCTTCACTTTAGAGAGGTCACAATAATTCCAGCATGTTGCCTCTGTTTTGTCAGTTAGGATTATAATTCTAAATATGAATAATGTGCTCACTGATCAGTTAATACCTGCTTCTGAAAAAAAATCTCTGAAAAAAATGTTATGTACGGAATGTATGTAACAATAACAGGAAGCCAGTAGAACAAATGAAGCATAAAAATTCATGCAGTTGATTCCGTGAAAGGACTTAAACCCCCTTCTATATAAGTTACTGTAGTTGAGTAGACATATCCAGTCATTTCTGTCTCACTCTGCTTTTGGAGTTACACACAGCATAACTGAGAAATCCTCACGTTGTGTTGAGTGCATGTTGTAGATAGAGGCTCATTGAACTATGGAAAAATAGGCTGAACATTACTTGATACTTATGCACTGAGATTTATTGTTCGAAAAAGAAACAAATGCCTATACGTGCATCTAGGAGCCTTTAACATAGTAAAACACATTCAACTAATACGATATAATGAAACACAACAGCTTTTTAGAAAAAGGAGTAAAACATGAGAAATATACAGAAGTTCATTTTTGTTTTAGAATTAAAAATTGAGTTTTAGTCTCCTAGTCCAATGGTTTACATTAGAAATGGAGCGTTTATCTTATTGCAGTATCAACCTTATCATAATAAGCAATACTTTTTTTATTCCTAGATGTGATATCACAGTGAGCAGATATACAAAAAATATACAAGTATTTCCTTTATAATGTAAACCGCTGATTATATATATATATATATATGCAAGGGCCTGGCACTGAGGAACTTCCATTATAACATTAGACAAGAGACAGAACTGGTGACAGACATGGAGGAATGTGGGTAGGACAGCAGATAATAAGAGGAGGTGGGTACAGAATTTGATGGCATAGTTATCAGCAGAATTGAGTGAGAGGCAACTTGTTGGCAGCTTGGATTTTACATTAGTTAATGTTATTGTATTGTGGTATTTTAGAGTAAAACATGAGGGAATCATCTATATGACAGTGAATGATTTGAGTTGATAGGCATGGCAGAAGTTGTTAATTTTAAAGAGAATTGTACATTGTACTAGGCAACAGTTTTCATGCACTTGTTGACTGCAAGTCTAATTTACGTTATTTCTTAAGAGCATTTTAATGAATGTACAGAGCTTTTAAATTGAGGATTCTGAAAAGGATTGGAATATTTGCCCTATTATTAATTATTCTTGTTGTTGTAATGCTTAGAAGCTCTGATCAGAATCATAGTCATGTTATGCAAGGTGCTGTACAAACAGAGGTAAACATGGTCCCTGCCCTACAGAGCTTGCAATCTAATCTAGATGAGCAACAATCAAATAATTGGAGAGAGAGAGACTATCATACCCATATAGACAGATATAGTTAAAACACTTGTGGTTATATGAATAGATAACTATCAGCATTTCCCAACTGCCCGTTTCAACTGCTCCCATCCTAGCTATTGAAATATTGGCTGATTTCTCATAGTCATTATGGCAGCAGTGGATTTTGAAGTGAACATTCATAGTTAATGTTTGAGCTTGAGAAGTATATTTGTCTTTGATATTTCTTTGCAATAAGTTACTATAGTATGTGCCTAAATGTCCAATCTGTTTTCAGAGTTGTTATTGGTATATTTCATAACAAACATCTATTGTCAATTCAGTTTTGTTTATGGATGGAGGGTTCCTCCACATCTATGCACAGGTTTTCTGGGGCAAAGTATGTAAAGAGCTGTGTTTTGTACAAATGAATTTCAAAGACATGTATGCTAGAGTACAGGTGAGATATACAAGTCTTTTAAAGGTCTTTACTCATAATAAATAAAACATTAGTGAGCACTATTTCAGACAGATTTTTAAACTGTCTTGTTGCTACTTGTTCTAGAAAAATCAATTATAAATAATTCCACTGCACATTCTCTTCTCCCCACCCCCAACAACTGGGTTTATTTTTATATTGCCCTTTGGAATAAACATGGATATATGGGGATTGTCTTTTTGGTCAAGTTTACTTGGCAGTTTTGCTGGTTTCATTTAAGAAACATGCAAGGAGTAGCAAGGATAAAAGGTCAAATCCCACATAAAAGCAATATTAAGGTGGAAAATTCCAACACATTTAGGTTAAAAAAATTCCAAAACCTGAAGATTTTCCTCAGAACATCCCATGAGGTGGATTGGTTTGTCCCCTATCCCACTGAGCAGATGAGGTATATGGCCTGTTTAATCTATGGCTGTTTTGAGTACCATGGGGAAATCATAAAGATGTCAGGGCATATGCAGAGGGCTAGGGTCTTTGCATAGAGGCCCAGTGCCTCCAAGTTATTCCCCAAGCCTCCTATAATATTTAGGCTCTTATGAGAGCCACAAGCTTGCTGATTTTCCATGCATGGTTAGATCCATGCTCCTCCTTCAAGGGAGTTGTGTTTAAGAGGATGGAGGATAGTACAGACAGAGATGGCATAACATTATAGTGGGAAATAGCATGGGTTTGGAGCTAGATGATGTCACAAAGAGCAACACTTCTTTGTTTCATCTTCCTCCAGGGGTCTGCCCCCAAAGTGGTGGTGCCTCAAACACAGATTTTAGAATTTGTTTCTTTACAAAAATCCCTTGCATCACCAATGGACTTAGTGCTTTAATGGTTGTCAAAGAATACTTGGTTTCATTGTGCTGGTAACCATATGAAATAACAGCATATATTTTCAACAAATGATATAATGTGGTGGTTATTTATCTCACAGAAACATGGTTATACAGCAGAAAGGAAGATCAAAACCAGATGTTTTCACAATTCATCACTCCAGGATCATGAATTTAGAGAGTAGGACTCCAGGGATAGGAGGTGAGGGTGGCATTAAATTTTAAGCACAGGAAGCAGCTGATATTCTAAAAGCTTCTAGATATTTATTATAGAAACATAATATCAGAGGAAGCAGACTGTTAACCCATCAAGCTCCGACCCTAAAAGCCTCAGGATACCTTCCATCATCCCTGCTGTCCTAAAGGAGTAGATTCAGTCCCTTCCTTAGAAGCAACTTTCTCTCACCACTGAATTCTCTGCCCACTTATAGGAGCTTTTTCTGGTATGCTTTTCTGCTAGTAGGTCATTTAAACCTGGGGGAGAAAAGCAGTTGCAGCCCTTCGATGGCCATTTTACAACGGACTGCTGTGGACTGCAGCTCCCTCCCTCCCAACTGCCAAGTGTTTTTAGCTGCACTTATGTTTTTGATTTTCATTTTCCCTTCTTCCTGAGAAAATATCACATCCTCACAAGGCTTATCAGTGAGGTTTTTTTATTCACATTATTATATTATCTTTTTAAAGCATCCATGGTAATTAAGGTGCTCTAACCAACTGTCTGTCTGACTTTGTCTACCAAATATTATTGCAGTATGTTAAATAAGACTTGAAAATTCACTGTTGTTCTCTCAAAATATCTCAGGAATTCCTACAAAAAACATGGAGAAATGTTAATGTTAATGTTTGAGAGGTGGTGAGTTTTCATTCAGTGGAGCAATTTTACCTTTATTACATACATACAGTCACTTTGAAGCCTTGACATTGTACTGATGTAACTGGTCGTAGAAATTGGCCCCATATCTTTGGGCACATACTGTGCCATCCATTAAAAATAGTGGCAGCTTGCAGAAGAATGTGCGGGATACCCTAGTCTCACAATCACTGTCAATCCAAAAATTACATGACATGCAAAATTTGTACTTTTTTTTTTTTTAACAAGCTCCCTTCACTTTTAATTGGTTGCTCTGTATGTTTAAGATAGTCTGAACTGAAAAACAACTTCAGGCTTAGCACACACAGGATTGGTCATTAGTTTGGAGAACTGTGTTTTGGCGAAGACCTCCTCGTTCTCCCCCTCTGTCTGACTAGAGTTGCCTGCAATATTTACTGCCAATTGTTTGTGCCCCTTCATCAGTAGAAGAAAAATGGGTTGTGGAAAATAACTTTACATAAATTTGGCTTCAGCAAGTGCAAGTGTTTTCCATTTGGAAGTAAGGTATTGTAATTCATGCAAAAGCTTATGAGGAATTCTACAACTGGAAATTTTCCTTGTGGTGTGAGAAAGTGTGCTTCCAAAGGAAAGGCTTTTTCATTCTGAGATTTTCCACTGCCTTCTGAGATCATGGCATCTCAAGAGAATTTAGGAGGGAAATAGCTGAAGTGGACCAGGATGCTTCCCTCTGATAATGATGCGTCAGGAATATTTTAAGAAGGAGCTCCCACAACATTTTTTTTTAATAACTTGTTATTAAATTATGTCTGTCCACCTGCCTGTACTCTCAGAGAGGTGGCATAGGAGACTGGGGGAAGTGGGAATCTACTTGGTTGTTTTCCCCTTTAAACAAAATCTGTTTCCCATAACCATAGTCAAGGAAGAAGACGGCACTGTCAGATAAACAAATGTGTGGTAAGTGCACTTTGTTGGGAAAATTGATACTTTTGGTGTATCTGTTCAGGAAAGCACCTAAGTATCTGCTTACTTTTAAGCACATGCTTGAGACCCATTGAAGTTCCAGTCGAACTTAAGAACATTCATGCAAGGACTGTCTTTTTTTCTGTGTTTGTATAATGCCTTGCACAGTGGGGTCCTGGGCTATGACTAAGGCTTCTGGCGTTACTGCAATACAAGTAAATAATAGTCATTAATAAACATTCTCCCGAATAGGAATGGTTTCCCTGAAAATGGAGCTGGAGGCACATTACAGGAAAATATTTAAGCAAATGCCTAACTTTAAGCATATGAGTAGCCCTCATTAATAGGGCTACTCACATGTTTAAATGCTTTATTGGATTAGGGCTGGAATGCTGAGCAGCTTGCAGGATCAAGGCCTAAATAATTAGTGTCTACAGTATTATTAATGTTCAGGACAGATATCTTTACAGAACCAGAAGAAGAAAATGTAACTGTCGTACATAATAAAAACACACCACCGAGTAACTTACATTCAATAGTGAAAAACCTTTTTATTAGGATATTGATAATACAGTACTGTCAGCGTTATTGAGAGCTTCACTATTTTTTGTTTCTCTTAGTTTTCCTGGAATTTTGTTTCCTTTTTATGAAGATAACAAAAGAAACAGTGCCTCAAGAATATTTGTAACTTTATCCTGACTAGGTCATGCCAATTAAACATTCTAATATTGGTTCTGAGGGATCCCAGAAATCAGAGGTCAGTTTCTTACCCTAAATTTTCCATGGAAGCACATTTTGCTTTACCTTGTTTTTAATCTCTTCTTTCCTCTTAGCTGCCTACAATGGCTAGAATACCAGTGTTGAATCTTCCCTAAGGTTCTAAGATGATTTTGTTTTGTATCTGTGACTTCACTAATAGTGATAACCACTATCCTATTTATTATTATAAGAAAGAAGTAGGATATTTACTAATTCCTTGCTTTGCACAGGTTTCCGCTGTCAGTATGGAAGACAGCAGCCTTACATTCTTCTCTTCTGCTTCACTGCTTTGACTTCATACAGAGCTCTTTGACTTGATTCAGTGAGAAAGACCTTTTGACACTCACTACATGTAACTTAAGCTAATGCTCATTCAGCAAATATGAAACCACTTGTCTCATATTGAGTTTCAGTTTCAACTGGTAGCGGACATTACTTTTCTTAATAACCAATCTTTGATCAAAAGTTTACATATTTCAGTCGCAGAACTTGAAAATGTTTAGCTGTTTGAAGTGTACACTTGACAGCCAAAAGCATATAGTCAGAGAATATATCGAGCATTACAGAGCAGTTAAACAAGCACATCTTCAACATTTGTCTTCTCTATTACATTTGATAAAAAATTATTATTTAAAAATTGTAATATTTGATGTTATGAATTGCAGTATGCTGCTGGCAGAATTTCAGAGAAGCAGCTGGCAGCATTCTAGCCATAATATAATGTAAGTTAATTACATATTGTACTAAGAAAGAGAGGATTGCTTTTTGTGTAGGAGACTGTTCTCACTGAGTCAGTGAAAGTAATATCAGGCCATAACAGGAAAACATAAAGGTCAAGAAGCAGGAGAAAGACTGAGGGAGTTGGAAACTGTGTACATCATTGGATTTATGTGGTGTGTGGAAATATACTGTATTTTAGGACTGTTTCCAAACTTAAATTATAGCATTTACACATAGCACCTGGATAATAGAAGTTTGCATTTTTCATCTCTTTAATGGAATTAATGTTTCATCCTTTCTATTTATGCCCCATTTAAATTCAAAGGGCCTTATTCTCCACTCAGGAAATTAGGAAAGCCATCTTATCTTCCCCCTGAGAATTACTTCTGTTCAGGGGACTCCCCAGATGGCACCAAGTTACATTGATGACTTTATGCCATTCTCCAATGGCACCCAACATAGAGGCTTTGTTCTGGAAAAGTGGGCATGGCTCTGATCTCCCATTTCTGGAATGGCTCCTAGTTTATGCCAAGGTCTCGGCTGGTCCCTATATTCAGAGAGTTTAAAGTCACATTTGCTTACCACCCTCTGGTCCTCCACAGCGTGTAGCTGAACTGGAAGTTTTGCAGTGGCTTCAGTTAAGATTAAGAAACTGGCACTTTTCCTCTAAATACATGAATGTTTAATAAGCAGTGTTTATATTGGACTTTGAGATTTCACAATTTCACAAGTCCACAGACACTTTTTCACCTTCCATAGAAGTGCGCTTCAGCAAGTTAGGACAGCTGCTAACTTCACCTGACAAAAATAAACTTTATTCTGTAGTCAAAGAGATACAATATAAATTACGGTTAATAAGTGAAGAAAACTTACTAACTAACAAGACTTTCACCAATCTCAACTGACAGTCTTTTGAAATACACTGGTGTAAATCAATGACCAAAATCCTGCTATATGCAGGACCTGTGGCAAAGCCACAACGAAATATTTGTGGTTTTTTAAAGTATGTCTTTAATTACATTTCAATGCTATAGTCAGGATTTTGAGAAGTATTCTTGTTTTGAAAAAAAATCTATAGAGCGAATCACTTTGTGATGGAGTGTACAAAGCTCACACTGGGCCCAAAGGATAGCCCCGCTCCTCCAGACCTGCAGAGCATGCTCCAACTGGAGAGGAAGCTTAAAAGGGAGCAACTCAGCTTAGAAGGGAGAGGAAGACAGACCTACCCTGAGGACTACTGAACTAGGGTGCTGAAGAAGCCTCCTTGTGCAGAAGAAGACTGCCTGCTGAGCCTGATTGGGGATTAAGTTGTCTTTTCTTTTGTTATCTTATATTGGGCTTGAATCAGTGGGAAGAGATGGATGGTAGGAAGAGACCCAGGTAGGTAACTCCTAGGGCACTCCAAGGTGCTGGACACTGTTAGGCCCCAAGATGGAGTACGTTGGAGTGGGAGGGCCTGGGCTCCCCTACTAGCTGCCCTGGATGCAGGAGAGGTATAAGCCTAACTTCCACCCAACTCCTATTCTAGCAAGGAGAGGAAAGGACATTGAAAATCTGAGGTGAAGCTAAGCCCATACAAGGGTTAGGAACTGGACTGAAAGCCCTTCCTGCTTGGAGTTGAAGTTGGAAAGTGAGTATGCTACCCACTAGGCCACCTGTCCCTCCAAGGACTCTATTACACATTTTTACAAACCAATTGTGGAAGGATTTATGTAATGCTCTTGAAGTGGAAGAGTAATTGCATTGTCTAGATCCAGGCATAATGACTTGACTGGCACTGACAGTGCTTCCTGTTCCTGACACACTACACCTTTGCCGTTCTAACTCTGAAGCTCTCATTAATGGATGCTGCCAATCATGCAGAGTTGTGTGTTGCTTTTCAGGAGGACAGATGACCACTGGAGACTAGGATGAGACCACCAACCACACCTTCACATCATTCATGTGATCTGATTAGAATAAAAACAAATTTCTCCATGTGGGAGAGTCAATTCACTTCACCAACTATTCTCTGTTCTCCCTCTTCTCACTGATGGTGAGATATTTCTAGTTTATTTTTCTACATACATTCATATTTTAATGATGAGTATTTAAAAATAGAAAATACTAGAAGCTTCATTTAGAGAAACTGCTGTGTGATGGTTCAGTAATTTTACTGATCACTGTTAATAAGCCAATTCCCAAATCCATTTATTTCCATTGTAAACTTCCTTTTTGGGTAAGTATTCCTAAAAACTTGGGAATTCTTTAGTTCCCAAGTTCTGTTTAACAGAGATAAATTGGTGAATATCTTGTGAGAAATGTCACATTTAAAAAAATGTATCTTTTTTTCTTTCCCCTTGTGGGAGAAGATGATTTGTTTAATTCTGAATTCCATTTAACTGCCAGAGCAAAATGATAAAAATCACTATCAGCATATGTCATCTGCTGTATACATAACAGAGGTACTAAATGGACTGAACATTTTGTGGGCAAAGAGGAAGGACATTGAAACTCTATATTCCTATTGTGCTGTCCTGGGGTAGTGAATTCCCAGTACACTCATGAATAAATTAGGAAAATTGGAAGGCAGAAGCTGGCAGATAAATATAAAGACAAATATATTTTGGCCTTACACATGGCTAAAAGAGAGATCCTTAAAACTGGAAAGCAGAGAGACTGCTAGATAGAGCCATCTCATACCCCTGGGGGAACACCACTCTATATGACTAGATGCAAGATAGAGGATTTTTACTGTATCTGGGAAATCATTTATAGTCTATTACCATCGATCTGAGGATTCAAATGTTCTATCGCATGCACCTAATTTCCATCTCAGCCAACAAACAATAAATGAGACTCACATAGAAAGCCATGATCAATATTCATTTCTTTTATGCTGTGTTTAAAAATAGCATACTAATCTATACAGGGTTTTTATACCATGATCATCACCATAGCATCTGAGTGCCTTCCAGTAGTACATAAGGTGCTACTGGGGGAATTCTACTCCAAAAAGTTAAAAGTTCTGCATACAATATTTTAAAATTCTGCCTAATTTTGCATATTTTATTGTCAAATAAAACACAATATAATCACACCAGTTTCAGCTATTTTGGTAATTTATTTCAAAGTATGTAACAACAGACAACTAAAAAGATTTCCCCGGGAGTAGAGAGTTACAGAAACCCATACGACAACCCAGTTTCTATGTCTCCATTATGTTTTTGTTGGGCACCTCAGTCTGGGTATGTCACCTGTGCCAGCTGGGCAAGTCTTGGGGAAAAACTCTGCCCCTCTGGTTTCAGATACTCATGCCCCCTCCCACCCAGAGCCCAGATGCGTGCCCCCGCCCCCCAGGCCAGACAGTCACACCCTCTACCTCATAGAGCCCAGATGCAGGACACCCTCATCCTAGACACCCACACCCCCTACCCTCCAGAGCCCAGCTGTGAGGCACCCCCCTTCCTGGACTCATGCATCCCCTCCCCACAGTGGTGAGGCACCCCCCCAGCCCAGACACCCGCATCTCCAATCTCCCAGAGCCCAGGGTACCTCCCCAGCACAGACATCGGCACCATCTACCCCCACAGCCCAGCTGCGGAGCACTCCCCCAGCCCAGACACCAGCACTCCCTACCCCCTAGAGCCAGGAACCCTCCATCCTCCTCCTGCTTCCTCCCAGAAGTGAGCTGGAGAGTTGGGCCCTGCTGGGTCCAGCGCCCCTTAGTGGTGGCCAGCAGCTCTGAAGAACCAATTCTGCGGGGGGCAAATGAAATTCTGTACAGAACATTCATTCTGTACAAATTCTGCATTGCGCAGTGGTGCAGAATTCCCACAGGAGTAATTAAGCAGAATTACTATAGGCCTGAGAGCACATCCGTCCGTGTTGTTGTTTGTTCTCTGGTACACAGAGTTAAAATGGAGCCTGAAGTATTTCTGTTGAAGTTAACCTTCTCTTGATATTACTTATTTTTATCACAGCAGTCCATAGAGGATTAAACCCAGATTAGGGCCCCATTGTGCTTGGTTCTGTACAAACACAATAAGAGACAGTCCCTTCTTGAAGTGGGTTTTCTCAAACAGATTTTGAAAGAACAGCACAAGCTGAAATGGAGAATTCAGTTTTTGAAATTCCCATTTTCAAAAGAGAACCCGTACCTTTCTAGGAGGTGGTATCTCTTACCTTATAGCCTGCTTTTTTGTGAGTAAGTGTAAGGGACTGCGGAAGACTCTGTGACGGCCTAGCTAGGGAAGAACGCTTTCTCATGCAGACGGTTACTATCAGTCAGTGTTGGACACGAGGAACCAGTCGAAACTGGTCCTCAACTGGCCTTGACTGCCTCGTGGGGCCCCTTGCCAGTAAAGGAGCACAATCCCTTAGTAATTATACATGAGCTAATAATGTTAAGTGTATAATGCCTGCTATCCGCTCCTTCATTGGACTCTGTCCCAGGCATTGCTCCGGTGCGCTGGGCTCTCTGCCTCCATGACAGCAACGCTTGGTGTCCCCGTTGTGGGTGTGTCACTTACCTTCAATAAAGCCAATAATTTGCCGCTTTGCCGCGTTTGAGCCTCGCTTTTTCGGAGCACCCCTGCTAGGCCTCCCGGGCCTAGAACAGAACAGTAAGGCTATATGCAAAGTCATTTTATTAATCAATCTTGTTGTTATACCACCTTCTGCAGTCTCTGGAATCTATTAATGAAATGCACAAAGGGCATGATCTTGTGGCCATTGAAGTGATTCTCTTATTATTTTAATTGTAGCTTGGCCATTTTATTTGAATGGCACAAGATTAGGCCCAAAGTAAAACATTATAGACCATTGGATGAAGCCACATTACTCTCCAGATAGTATTAGATCACATATTCAGAAAAACAGAAGCATAAAAATGTTTGACTACTGGATCGTAATATGCTACTCTATAGTGATCTGTTATTCAGATAAAGTAACTAGGGAAAACTGCTCTGATATATTTTCATGATGGTTTGTTGGGATTTATACCTTTTTGCACCCTTGTATGCATGAAAGCATATTGATTTCATTAACCTTGCCGTGTGTATATTTCTGAACACACAGTACTGGGCAATTTCAGTTAGTCTAGAACAAAAGTATTTTTCATCATCTGTACTTTTATCCTGCTAGCCATACATTTTTACCCTCTTTATATTAATTTTATTCTAAGTATTATTTATATGGCTATTTGAGTGTTCAGCGTATAGCTTTGGGAACTCATAAAGGTCAAAGGATTTGCAGCTGTAGTTTTGTTTTACCCACAGCTGAGGTACAGTAGAGAAACCGTCCTCTGGCAGCCTATATTAGGGTGCGTTCCCACTCGAGAGGTAATATTTAATTGTCTGGTGAGGCTAGCTGAACTGTCATTTTGCTTAGCCAAGCTGACCATATGGAGCATATTTGTCATGACTGGGACGTGGGCAGTCTGACTTAGTGTCAGAGTGGGAGTGGGGCGCCAAGAGGCAGGCTGGGTCTGGATACCAGGAGACTGGAATCTGAGATGGGCCACAGGGCAGACTGAGAGTCAGGTGTCAGGAATTAGAGTCAGGTTACTAGGAGATCAGAGTCCAAGACAGGCCAGAGAGCAGACTGGGAGTCAGGGCCAATAGGCAGGCCAGGTCAGGATACCAGGTCAGAGTCAGGCAGCAGGTAGCACAGGGGAGGCAATCCTAAGTAGGGAAAAACCCAGTTGCACAGACAACTTCCTGCTCCTTTGCTTGGTTTAAATAGAAGCAGGGGACCAATCAGGGCCATTGGAGTTTTGCCAGTTAGATTCCAGGACTGGAGTCTTCTGCCAAAGCTGAGCTTTGAATTCTGTCAACAGGTCACTGAGTGGTGGGTTGGAACATACTTGCTCCAAAGAGCCCTGTGGAATAAGGTTTGAGACCCAGGCCCTCTGAGCTTTAATAGTCCAAAGATTGCACAGGCTTTCGCAAAAAGAAAAGGAGTACTTTTGGCACCTTAGAGACTAACAAATTTATTTGAGCATAAGCTTTCGTGAGCTACAGCTCACTTCCAGGTGCCACACCAAGTGTTGATCTTTAAAACCTTATGTGATTTAGATTATAGTTACCCGAGATATTGCCTCTTTCTCTGTGCACCATCATGACATTTGAGTTCAGCCGATCTGCTTGTGGTTACAGTCCCTAGACTTGAATGTATGGGGGCTGCTGGCCAGGAATTCTTCTGGCAGGTCTCTGGAAATTGCTTCCTCCCTATTCTGACAGATCCGGAGTCTGTTGACCTTTTGGGTATAGTGTAAAGCCCAACTATTTCCTTAGACTTTTGTGTGAGGGGGTGAAGGTGGGTTATATGTATGCTTCAAAGCTAAATTATGCAGATGAACCTATTTTGGTTTTTGTTAACATTGTTCAATATTTATCTGTGTTGTATTGTGGCTAAAGCTTTATTAATAGTTACCCACAAAGGATTTTTTTCAAGTGTGTTTGTGTCCTTTCTTTATGCTGTGTAATTAAGGTCTCAAAGATTATTTCCTGTTTGCATTTTTATTTAGAGACATCAGGAATGTCAAGTCTGGTCATCCCTAGTTTTGCTGGAAGACTTCTTGGAGGTCTCAGAGATACTCATCATGAGATCTAATTCCTTAGAGAGAAGGAACCAGAGGTGCTATATCTCTAACAAAGACATCCCTTCTCCCAAGGCAAACAAAAGAACAAAGAGTTGTAAAGTATCTGACTGAAAATCCCTTCTCCTTTTAGAAGATCAACTTTCAGTCAATTGTAATGCCATTTCATTAGTTCTTTGGCACAGTAGAGATTTCCATGATAGATAAGATCTGAATTTCTAATGGAAATATAAGCAGAAACTGCATATTTCCTTTGGCCTTCCCACTGCCTTTTTTTCCTGCTTCCATGACACCAACCATAGGATTTTTTGGAAGGAGGGGACTGTGTGGAATTTAGAGGTCAGGGATGGAGGTTTTTGGAGTGTGGAGAAAGCGAACTGCCAAGTTGCTAACAGATATCCGAGCAGTTCTCTCCACTGCTGCTACTGCGGAGCTATGCGGCTTCTGCCAGTGGCAGCGTGGCTCATGTAGGACTTGTGCTGCCTTCTGCCAATTCTGTCGTCCTTCAAGCCCCTCCCCTTTGATGGGAGGCATCTTAGAAAACTGTGTTAGGTAACTACACAGTCCATTTCAACTGTTTTTTCAAGAGAGTGAGTGAACTGGGTCACATTGACTTCTTTGTACAGTTGTGTATATCTGTTGCATTCATTACATGTTGTATCTTCTTCACTGAATCCACTTTTCTGGTGATACTGCTTCACATATGACTCAAACTGCTCAGATCAGGTTCTTGTACAAGGGATCATTCCCATTCCTGGCTATTTCTTTATCCCTTTCATTAGCATGTACTATGTCAGACCAATGCCAGATTTCCACTAGACTAAAACTTTTACAGTTTATAATATTAAACCCCCCAACTTTCTACATTAAAAATACTCAGCAGCATTTCTTGTATTTCATTTACAAAAATCTAAATAAAAGGTAGTGAACTGAATATAAATTTTGTAGATGGTAGCAGGCTATGCTTTCCTTTGTAAATGTTCTTGTTTTTATTTTTTCACTAAGCCATGAAATAACTGTGAAATAGATTTGGTGCACAGTAACAAAAAGTCTGCTATAAATATAAACCTTGTGAGAAGGCAGTGGGAGGAGGACTGAGTTTTTTGTCCATGATTAGTAGCTTGAAACATTTGAAAGATGAACAGTATTAAAGTTAAAAAAGAGAGGATGATTTCATATAGTGAGAATATTGTTGGTCACTATTTCACAAGAATGCTTTAAACTCAGGAAGTTCTACTTAAAGACCAATTTCTAAGATTTAAGTATTACTTTAAGATATGATTTTTCCATTGGGTTTCAGCTGCCTAATTCATTGTTTTCCTAGCAGACCATACGCCTTGTTCTGCTTTCCTTTTGCACCCAAAACTACTGTTGCAGACAATGGGAGTTTTAGGTGTCCAAGCATTGAACCCCAAATGAAAAGTACAAAGAATGCAGAATTAAAAACGAACCCATTCAAGATTGCTTTGAAATATATTTTATCTTTCTTTACCACCACAGTAGGTTTTGTCTGTGTGCTATTTGTTTATTAAATAATTTATGTGCATTTATGTAAAGATAACATGGATAAGGTGCCATCAATTAGGCGGATCAGATTCAGGTATTCTTTGCCTATTGGCTACCAGCGAACCAATAAAAGGTAGGTAGAGTGACTTTAATAGTCAGTCTGAAACTTTAATAGTCAGTGCTCCACTGTACCCAATCCTCCCCTAGCCTAAAGTCCTCGAGGCTGTGGCTGTGTCTACACTTGAAGAGTTTTTGCGCTGTCAGTTTCACCGGTGATAGTGAACTGGTGAAAGAAAAGCACTGGTTTGTGTACTCACTTACTTCCATAGGCATCAGAGAGTGTTTACATTTGCAGCACTTCTTTCGCTGATGAGAGCAGCGCACTGAGGGCAGCGATCCCACTGTGCAGCTCTCTCCATTTTGAGGATAGGTCTCGTGGGAAGGGGGTGTGTGATTGCGGGGCATCCCGGGTCCGTGCACAGCCTCCTCTCCCCAAACACTGATCAGCTCCAGTAGCTCAGCATTGCTCCAGGCAGGGAATCGTTTGCTACCTGGAGCAACCATTGTCACCTGGCCAGATGATAAGTGAGCACTTGCCAAGAAAACAGGAAGGGGAGTTTCAAAGTTCCTGTGGCTTTACGGGGGAAGGGCTGGATGTCTGTTTACCTGGCATCAGAGCAGCAGAGCTGCTGGCCAGAGTGGTCACCTAGGCACTGTGGGATGTCCTGTGGAGGCTAAAAGCTGTGTAAACAGGAAGAACGTGTCTTCACTTGCACATCACCGCAAAAGCATCACTAGTAAGAGCTGTACGCCTCTCATGGAGGTGGTTTTCTTTTTGCGGTGAAACTCCTGAGTTTCACCGCAAAAAGTCATTGGCAAGTGTAGACGCTCCCACAGTTTTTGCGCAAAAAAGGGACTTTTTCCGCTTTAAATGACAAGTGTAGACGTGCCCTGTAACTTCCCTCCCTGCAGCTCTAACTTCCACAAGGGCTGGGTGGTTCAAGATCAGAGAGCCATAACTTGCTCCCTACATTCTCCCCCCCCACCTCCCGATTGGGTGGGGTGGAGAATCTGCCCCATAAAAGATCAGTGGTAATATAAAAGGTGTTGTCATTTTCACCTTCCTTATTTGATTATAAAAAACATACTTGTAATAAACATGCTATTTAAATATAGATTTGAATGTCATTGCTGGGTTGTACACTTGTCACTACTCTTCTTCTCTGAATCATAACCTCATTTTCCAGCTGCTACAAAAAGGCTTATTGTGTGCCCATCACTAAAAATATAATCAATACTATTATCCTTCACTTCATAAGTGACTGCTGTTCTAAGAGAGACAAGGTAAGTGAGGTAATATCTTTTATTGGACCAACTTCTGTTGGTGGGAGAGACAAGCTTCTGAGCTACAGAGAGCTTTTTTTCAGGTCTGGGAGAGTGTCACAGTTAATACAAGGTAGAACAGATTGTTTAGCATAAGTTTCAGAGTAACAGCCGTGTTAGTCTGTATTCGCAAAAAGAAAAGGAATACTTGTGGCACCTTAGACTAACCGATTTATTTGAGCATAAGCTTTTGTGAGCTACAGCTCACCTTCATCTTTAGCATAAGTAGTTAACACATATTCTAAGGGACCATTCAAGGTGAAGTGGCCCATTAACACCTCTGTAGTCATAGGACAAAAAAAGAGGGTTAGTGGGTTACAGATTGTTGTAATACGCCATAAATCTTTATTAAGACCATGATTTTCAGAGTCTAGCAAAGTTATAAATTTAAGCTCCCAGGCTCGATCTAAAACTGTTAATAATTGACACAATATGCTTTTTCTAGTCACTGTTACTAAAAGGATACTTTTCTGTCTTCAGTGGGATATTTTATTCTGACACAACAGCAGAATTCGCAAAAAGAAAAGGAGTACTTGTAGCACCTTAAAGACTAACCAATTTATTTGAGCATGAGCTTTCGTGAGCTACAGCTCATTTCATCAGATGTATAATTGTTAGAGTGTGATATTGAGCTTCTGCTCATGTTGGAGAGTTCCTTCTGTTCCTCTCTCTCCCAGCACCTTTCATTCAACAGGGTCAGGTCCTTTCAAAGGGCAGTAGGACACCAGTATCTTTGGCCCATTTGAAAATAGTGACATTCAGTCAGCAGGGACAGAATTTGTCTCAGTGTCATTCCTATCATACCAATGGCCATATAAGCCTGGAATTTACCCCTGGGCAAGATTCAGTCTCTGTGGTTATGCAGCTGTTGTCACTGTTAATGGTAACTATGTCTGATGAATAATGAGCAGCTTCCATGAGGTGATATTTTTCTAAATAGAACAGTTAGGGCCTGATCCAAATCCTAATAAAGTCAATAGAACCCTTTCCAGGGCCGTCCCTAGACATTTTGGTGCCCTATGCAGGCCCCCCCCCCCCCCGAGGGTGGGGATGTGTGGCCCCAGGCCTCCGTGGGGGGAAGGGGGAAGGAGCAGGCTTGGGGGGCAGGGAGGAAACTGCCCCCCAGGACGAGCTGGCAGAGCGGAGTGGGTTGGGGCCGGGTCGCTCCACTTCCTGCCGCCTGGTGAGTGCAGGGCAGGCCCGACCCCACACTCATGGGGTGGTGGGAAGTGGAGTGACCCGACCCCAGCCTGCTTCGCTCTGCTCCCCTGGCTTGGGACTTGGGGGAAGGGGGGGGCAGGAAGAACCGCCCCCCAGCACTCACCGGTGGCGCGGCTGGCGGCGTGGAGTGGGCTGAGGCCAGGTTGCTGCACTTACCGCTGCCCGGTGAGTGCGCTTAGGGGAAGGGGTGGAGTGGGGGTGGTGTGGGAAAAGGCAGGGTGGGGGAAGAGGTGGGGACATGGGAAAGAGGTGGAGCAGGGGCCGGGGACAGCTTTCCTGGGTGGATCAGGCTGGCTGTTGGAGCAGCATGCAGCTGCGTAGGGCACAAGGAAATTTGGGGCAATTTGGTGCCCCAAATTTCCTGGTGCCCTACGCAGTTTTGTACTTTGCGTATGGGTAGGAACGGCCCTGACCCTTTCCATTGACTTTAGTAAGCTGTGCATCAGGCTCTTATTATTTTAAGGAAATAGTCATAGAAGGTTTCAGAGTAACAGCCGTGTTAGTCTGTATTCGCAAAAAGAAAAGGAGTACTTGTGGCACCTTAGAGACTAACCAATTTATTTGAGCATGAGCTTTCGTGAGCCACAGCTCACTTCATCGGAGGGTTTTTTTCTCCATATCAGGGTTTAGTGACAACTGTTGATAATAGAGATGGTATGAATACTACTGTTCAGCATTCAGCCAGATACCGAGGAATGATCTCCACAATGTTACAATTGTTTTACCTGAGCGTGACTCCACTGAAGAAGCTCCTAATTCCTGCTCCACCCTTTTGGCTTTCTCAGAATTTAATGGCAAAGCCTTCCAAACATAGACCCTGGTCCTTAGACCCTCCCTGTCCTCCTTCTCTAACTCTCTAAGTTCCCTTGTCTACCCCACCCCACCTTCACCCTGTTTCTCCTTCACACTTCCTCTCCTCCCATTTTCCACTCATGCAGTAGCAGCAGCTGCTTTTGCTGGGGCCCACTACTGCAACTCCATTCAAACACTCCAGTTCTCTGCAGCCCTCAGAGTATTTTGCTTTAGCATTTCATAACCAGGTTAGATTGTGCAGCACTATCCGCCCCAAGCATTCAAACATCATCAGGCAGGCCCTGAAAATCATGAAATTGGCTTACAAATCATAAGATTTTAAAAATAATACCTTTGGGATTCTTTTTATTTGCCTTCTGGTATTTGAGCCTGTAGAATTCATGTTTTCAGGCTTTTCTCTGCAACCATGAGGGCTAGAAACTTAGTTTTTAAAAAAACATAAGCTGAGATTCTCATGTAATCACATCGCTCTAGGAGTTCAAGCTTTAAGAAAAACACCAAATATTGTGAGACTTGTAATAAAACTGTAAAAGTTGGCCGTGCCAGTATAGCTTATACTTATAGTTCTTCTGAGCAAAATAAGCTTTACCCGCAAAACTGCCTCTACACTTGGACAGCACAGTTGTGTTGGTTAGGGATCACGCCTCATCACTGCCCAATTGATACAGTTTTTCTGGCAAAAGTTTGTAATGTAGACCTGGCCTGAGAGAGTGCCTGTGTGTCCGTAGAGTCTGAGGGTATCTGAGAAGCTGCCTTATTATCTCCCGCAACTTTGGGGCCAGATATTAGCCCACTGCATTTCCCCACACATAATAAAGAACTAAAAGAGTTGGCATTGGAAATGAATATAAACAGCAAAATGATTTCACACTCGCTGTTATTACTCATTCCGAAAGTGAGAAGGACTATTTAAAACTGCAATAAATGTACAAAATATCAGACTCTGAGCAAACTTAGGTTAAAAAAATAGTTTAAATTTATATAATTACACAATTGTTTAATTTAGAAACATTATATGAAAAACATTACACATTTTAGAAACATGCTGGTGACGATGGGGAGACTCTTGTTTATTTTAGTGAGAGCATGATGGGCCCATTATCTAGGCCCTAGATTTTCTGGGTGAAGTAGAAAATGGTCAAGTTATTAAGCAAAATTAAGGGAAGTCAAAGTTTCACCCAGCTATTAAAACAGGTGCCTATTAGTTTAAGTTCTGGAATAACATAAAGGCACACTGCCTAAACCTGCAGCAGTAAGTTTGTGACTAGCTCTTCAGCCCTATTGATTGATACTAAAAGCTGCATTAAACCTGCCCTTGCTGCTGATGCCCACCACTAGACTTCAGTAGTCTGGATTAATAGTTGTCACGCATAAGAAATTTCTGCAGTGCTTTAAAATCTATATTCTCATCTTACGTGTACATATACTGCCATGTACGCAGCACACCTCAGGCCAATCTCTGCATGCACCAACAACACAATACATGAGTCACTAGAGCTTATATGTGCCCTTCCTTTAGGTTGTATGGAGGGGAGTAAATGGGCCCAGCCAAAACGAATAAAGGGCTAAGGAAGAACAGACTGAGGATAAAAACAGCAAGATGGTGTCATCCCATGTATTATGTAGCCACCACCAGCTGCTTCTTTTTTGGCCTGCCTAATTATATTTCCACACTTGACTTGCCAGGGTTTATGCTTCTTTCAGTTTTCCTCAGTAGAACTGAACTTCCAATTTTTAAAGGATACCTTTTTGCTTCTTTCCCCCCTTCTTTTCTTCTGTTGTTGAGCCATGGTAGCATTTTTTTTGATCCCTTACTGTTTTTTTGGGGGTGGGGTGGGAGGGTCGGTTGGTTTTATTTGGAGTATACATTTTAGTTTAAGCCTCTATTATGGTGTTTTTAAATAGTTCCCATGCAGCTTGTAGGCATGTCATGCTTGTGATTTCCTTTTAATTTCCTTTTTACTAGCTGCTTCTTTTTTGTGTAGTTCTCCTTTTAGAAGTTACATGCAAAGGCAGTTGGTTTCTTTGACATTATCCCCTCTACAAGGATGTTAAATTTAATTACATTGTGGTCGCTGTTACTGAGCAGTGCAGCTATATTCATCTCTTGGACCAGATCCTGTGCTCCACTTAGGACTAAATCAAGAATTGCCTCTCCCCTTGTGGATTCCAGGACAAGCTGGTCTAAGAAGCAGTCATGAATGGTGTTTAGAAATTTTATCTGTGCATGCTGTCCTGAGGTGACATGTACCCAGTCAATATGGGGATAGTTGAAATCCCCGCCACCCCTATTATTGGGTTTTCTGTTTTTGTAGCTTCCCTCACGTCCCTGAGCATTTCACAGTCACCGTCACCATCCTGGTCAGATGGTCAGTGGTATATTCCTACTGCTATACTCTTATTGTTCAAGCATAGAATTTCTGTTCATACAGATTCTTTGGTACAGTTTGATTCATTTAACACTGTTACTGTGCTTTACTCTATGCTTTCTTTTATATAGTGCCACTCCCCCACCAACATAGTCTATTCTGTTATTCCTAAATTTCAGAGTAGCAGCCATGTTAGTCTGTATCCGTAAAAAGAAAAGGAGTACTTGTGGCACCTTAGAGTTTTTTTGTTGAGGAATTGCCACGTTTAGGTCTGTAATCGAGTGACCTATACCAGAAACCTACTGACCGCTATACTTACCTACGTGCCTCCAGACCACACCACACAATCCATTGTCTACAGCCTAACTCTACGATACAACCACATTTACTCCAACCCCTCAGACAGAGACAGACACCTACAAGATCTCTATCAAGCATTCTTACAACTACAATACCCACCTGCTGAAGTGAAGAAACAGACTGACAGAGCCAGAAGAGTATGCAGAAGTTACCTACCACAGGACAGGCCCAACAAAGAAAATAACAGAATGCCACTAGCCATCACCTTCAGCCCCCAACTAAAACCTCTCCAACGCATCATCAAGGATCTACAACCTATCCTGAAGGATGACCCATCACTCTCACGGATCTTGGGAGACAGGCCAGTCCTTGCTTACAGACAGCCCCCCAACCTGAAGCAAATACTCACCAGCAACCACACACCACACAACAAAAACACTAACCCAGGAACCTACCCTTACAACAAAGCCTGTTGCCAAGTGTGTCCACATATCTATTCAGGGGACACCATCATAGGGCCTAATCACATCAGCCACATTATCAGAGGCTCGTTCACCTGCGCATCTACCAATGTGATAGATGCCATCATGTGCCAGCAATGCCCCTCTGCCATGTACATTGGCCAAACTGGACAGTCTCTACATAAAAGAATAAATGGACACAAACCAGACGTCAAGAATTATAACATTCAAAAACCAGTCGGAGAACACTTCAATCTCTTTGGTCACTCGATTACAGACCTAAAAGTGGCAATTCTTCAACAAACAATACTTCAAAAACAGACTCCAAGGAGAGACTGCTGAATTGGAATTAATTTCCAAACTGGATACAATTAACTTAGGCTTGAATAAAGACCGGGAGTGGATGTGTCATTACACAAAGTAAAACTATTTCCCCTTGTTTATTTCCCCTCCTACTGTTCTTGTAAAGTGCTGGAAATGGCCCACCTTGATTATCAGTACAAAAGGTACACCCCTTCCTTTCCCCGCTCTCCTGCTGGTAATAGCTCACCTTTCCTGGTCACTCTTGTTACAGTCTGTATGGTAACACCCATTGTTTCATGTTCTCTGTTTATAGAATCATAGAATATCAGGGTTGGAAGGGACATCAGGAGGTCATCTAGTCCAACCCCCTGCTCAAAGCAGGACCAATCCCCAATTAAATCATCCCAGCCAGGGCTTTGTCAAGCCTGACCTTAAAAACTTCTCAGGAAGGAGATTCCACCACCTCCCTAGGTAACACATTCTAGTGTTTCACCACCCTCCTAGTGAAAAAGTTTTTCCTAATATCCAACCTAATCCTCCCCCACTGCAACTTGAGACCATTACTCTTTGTCCTGTCATCGTCTACCACTGAGAATAGTCTAGAACCATCCTCTTTGGAACCACCTCTCAGGTAGTTGAAAGCAGCTATCAAATCCCCCCTCATTCTTCTCTTCTGTAGACTAAACAATCCCAGTTCCCTCAGCCTCTCCTCATAAGTCATGTGTTCCAGACCCCTAATCATTTTTGTTGCCCTTCGCTGGACTCTCTCCAATTTATCCACATCCTTCTTGTAGTGTGGGGCCCCAAACTGGACACAGTACTCCAGATGAGGCCTCACTAATGTCGAATAGAGGGGAACGATCACGTCCCTCGATCTGCTCGCTATGCCCCTACTTATACAAAATGCCATTGGCCTTTTTGGCAACAAGGGCACACTGTTGACTCATATCCAGCTTCTCGTCCACTGTCACCCCTAGGTCCTTTTCCGCAGAACTGCTGCCTAGCCATTCGGTCCCTAGTCTGTAGCGGTGCATTTCCAGCAGATTGAGGGACGTGATCGTTCCCCTCTATTCGGCATAGGTGAGGCCTCATCTGGAGTACTGTGTCCAATTTTGGGCTGCACGCTACAAGAAGGATGTGAAAAAATTGGAAAACATCCAGCGGAGGGCAACAAAAATGATTAGGGGACTGGAACACATGACTTATGAGGAGAGGCCGAGGGAACTGGGACTGTTTAGTCTGCAGAAGAGAAGAATGAGGAGGGATTTGATAGCTGCTTTCAACGACCTGAAAGGGGGTTCCAAAGAGGATGGATCTAGACTGTTCTCAGTGGTAGCAGATGACAGAACAAGGAGTAATGGTCTCAAGTTGCAGTGGGGGAGGTGTAGGTTGGATATTAGGAAAAACTTTTTCACTAGGAGAGTGGTGAAGCACTGGAATGTGTTACCTAGGGAGGTGGAGGAATCTCCTTCCTTTGAAGTTTTTAAGGTCAGGCTTGACAAAGCCCTGGCTGGGATGATTTAATTGGGGATTGGTCCTGCTTTGAGCAGGGGGTTGGACTAGATGACCTCCTGAGGTCCCTTCCAACCCTGATATTCTATGATTCTATAAACAAATACTAATTCCTATGAAAGATTTTTCCTTAATATTTGCAGAATAGTTTTGATGAATAATTTGCAGTCTGTGGGTTGTTCACAAATGGTTTGCTTTGAATATTTGGTGTTCATTATTTGGGTCATGTGATTGGTCACCCAGGTCCCATGTTATTTCTGCTCCCTATTTGGACACTGTTTTTAATCAGGAGAATGATGAGTAATTAACAACACACTTGCAGTACGCATTTTGGATGGATAGTTATTTGTGCTACAATTCATGACACTTTCTGGATTCATTGAAAGGTTGAGGAATGCCCATTGGTTGTCTGAGTACCATGACTCCACAAATCATAGCAAAATAAACTTGGTGATTTTATTTGAAAAAATATTTGAATCTGTTTTTTTATTCTGTTCATAGGAATGTCATTTAAGAGTTTAGGCCCCAATCCTGCAAACTACTCATCTTGGGTGGCCAGATGATGCCCCACTGGCTTTTTAAAATTTATGTTTTTCTGTCATTCCCCTGAAAAAGCACAGGATAAGGTATGAATCCCCTGCATGTTTTGTTCAGGGGCAGAATTAGCACCTGAATATATTAACTGAGGCTTTCTCCATGAATCTTTGAAAAGAAAAGGAAGCTGTTCCCTCATGGTTTTATTTGGATTCTATAGTAAAACATGCCTTTAGCTTATCCCCTCTTACGGGGCTCTCCTTCAAAGTTATGGTCAGGTAGGCAAAAATGTGCATTTTGGTTGATCTTTTTAGTTTTGTTTTGTTTTGTTAGTAACAAGTGTAATTGACCAGAGTAAGTTGCAGTAAAACAGACTGTTGATGGCTATATATAGCCCTCTTCTGTCTTGTAAACCACATAATCAATATTTAGGCTGCAAATGAAGCAGTTTTAAGGTTTAACAGATATTGGGAATATGTTTAATTCTCTGAAGAGGTGAATAGAGAAGCCAGTACTTCATACCAGTCATTGTGAAACAGATTTGTGTTCTAAGTGAAGCATAGATTTTTTTAAAAAACAAGTTTTGGGTTTAGTACTTTTGATAATGTGACAGCATAAGGACAGATTCTGCCAGCCTTACTTACACTGAGTAGTGCCTTACTCTGTAGATTGTCCCATGGAAATTAAAGGGACTATTAGAAGAGTAAAATACTACTCAACTTGAGCAAGGCTGGCAGAATCAGACCCTGTGTGAAGACCTTGGGGGAGGGATAGCTCAGTGGTTTGAGCATTGGCCTGCTAAACCCAGGGTTGTGAGTTCAATCCTTGAGGGGGCCGTTTAGGGATCTGGAGCAAAAATTGGGGATTGGTCCTGCTTCAAGCAGGGGGTTGGACTAGATGACCTCCTGAGGTCCCTTCCAACCCTAACCTTCTATGAATCTATGAAAAACCTCTTTCATGAATGGAATTGTGCAAACTAATAATTTGCATTTACAGAGCATCTTGTGTTCAGTATCAGAGTACTTTACAGAGGTGGGTAAGTATTATTGCCCCATTTTACAGAGAGGGAATCTGAGGAACAGAGAAGTAAATGAATTGATCCAGGTCATGGAGACTACCAATAAAGCTACTGTCACTAAGAAAGAAAAGGACTACTTGTGGCATCTTAGAGACTAACCAATTTATTGGAGCATAAGCTTTCATGAGCTACAGCTCACTTCATCGGATGCATACTGTGGAAACTGCAGAAGACATTATATACACAGAGACCATGAAACAATACCTCCTCCCACCCCACTCTCCTGCTGCTAATAGCTTATATAAAGTGATCACTCTCCTTACAATGTGTATGATAATCAAGTTGGGCCATTTCCAGCACAAATCCAGGTTTTTTCACCCTCCGCCCCCCCCCCCCCCCCACAAACTCACTCTCCTGCTGGTAATAGCCCATCCAAAGTGACCACTCTCTTTACAATGTGTATGAAAATCAAGGTGGGCCATTTCCAGCACAAATCCAGGTTTTCTCACACCACACAAACTCACTCTCCTGCTGGCAATAGCTCATCCAAACTGACCACTCTCCTTACAATGTATATGATAATCAAGGTGGGCCATTTCCAGCATAAATCCAAGTTTAACCAGAACGTCGGGGGGGGGGGGGGGAAGGTAGGAAAAAACAAGGGGAAATAGGCTACCTTGCATAATGACTTAGCCACTCCCAGTCTCTATTTAAGCCTAAATTAATAGTATCCAATTTGCAAATGAATTCCAATTCAGCAGTTTCTCGCTGGAGTCTGGATTTGAAGTTTTTTTGTTTTAAGATAGCGACCTTCATGTCTGTAATTGCGTGATCAGAGAGATTGAAGTGTTCTCCGACTGGTTTATGAATGTTATAATTCTTGACATCTGATTTGTGTCCATTTATTCTTTTACGTAGAGACTGTCCAGTTTGACCAATGTACATGGCAGAGGGGCATTGCTGGCACATGATGGCATATATCACATTGGTGGATGTGCAGGTGAACGAGCCTCTGATAGTGTGGCTGATGTTATAGGCCCTTTGATGGTGTCCCCTGAATAGATATGTGGGCACAGTTGGCAACGGGCTTTGTTGCAAGGATAGGTTCCTGGGTTAGTGGTTCTGTTGTGTGGTATGTGGTTGTTGGTGAGTATTTGCTTCAGGTTGGGGGGCTGTCTGTAGGCAAGGACTGGCTTGTCTCTCAAGATTTGTGAGAGTGTTGGGTCATCCTTCAGGATAGTTACCTATTACCAGCAGGAGAGTGAGTTTGTGTGTGTGGTTTTTGGAAGAAGGGGGGGGGGGTGGGTGAGAAAACCTGGGTTTGTGCCGGAAATGGCCCACCTTGATTATCATACACATTGTAAAGAGAGTGGTCACTTTGGATGGGCTATTACCAGCAGGAGAGTGAGTTTGTGTGTGGGGGGGCAGAGGGTGAGAAAACCTGGATTTGTGCTGGAAATGGCCCAACTTGATTATCATACACATTGTAAGGAGAGTGATCACTTTAGATAAGCTATTAGCAGTAGGAGAGTGGGATGGGAGGAGGTATTGTTTCATGGTCTCTGTGTATATAATGTCTTCTGCAGTTTCCACAGTATGCATCCGATGAAGTGAGCTGTAGCTCACGAAAGCATATGCTCAAATAAATTGGTTAGTCTCTAAGGTGCCACAAGTACTCCTTTTCTTTTTGCGAATACAGACTAACACGGCTGTTACTCTGAAACCTGTCACTAAGAAATAACATAAACTTGGTCCTTATGCCATTAGAAGCCTGGTGTTGCTGCCTTATTCACTAATAGCAGTGTGTCAGGAATTCCCAATTGATGTTTTGTTACAAGAAGTTACATCCAATGAATCAAACAAATGAGCTTCCAGGAAACATTACTTAAACCATCCACAGGAAATAGAAAAGAAGGAGGGTGAACAGATCTCAAAATGATTAAAAAAATAAGCTTAAAATTGCTTGATGCAATCAAAGGAAGAATTGGAACAATACAAATTGTGCTATTGCTGGATATAATATTACTAGGTATATTTATATAATTAGGCATATTTGTAACTTGACTGCTGACTGTTTGCACAGTGCTGTAAAACCTGGACAAAGACACAGTGTCTACCTTCAAGAGCTTTCAATTAGAATTTGACATGAATGGGACAGTTTACACACAGACTATACAAAGATTAAAGATACAGAGATTGCATTTAAAAAAAAAAATTATCTTAGAAGCGGAGCTTTTGGTGTCATTGACAGTTAAAGTTGCCTGACACTTTGCATTATAAGATCCCGTTTTCAGTTGTTTATAATTTTTCCAGACTTTAACCATTTGGGCTGAAATTTTCCAAGCTACAAATCTATTTTGGGTTGAATTTTGAAAAATGTCAGATAAAAAGTTTCAACTGTTTTCCAAGAATGAGATTAGGGAAAATTACATTGCTTTGTTTCTATGAAAAATAATCTCACAACTGTTTTATTGAGATGCTCTAGTACAGTCGTTCCCAACCTATTTATCATTGTGGGCCGCACATTCAACCCACAGTGTGTTACGTGGACCACAGGTTGAGAACCACAGTGCCCCCCCACCATCCTCACACAGTCCCCTATGCCAAGTGCTCCCCACCCAGAGACCCCTCCACAGAGCAGGCCAGGAGTGGTGATCTGGGCATGGGGCCGGGCAGCTGGGACCTGAGGTGCGGGGCCAGGAGTGGAGCCCCATGCAGAACCTGGGGGTGCTGTAGCACCCCCACAAGCCCCTAGTTCTAGTGCCCCTCGCCCCTTCACTGACCAGAGCACGCCCCCCCCCCCCCCCCAAAAAAAAACCTTCCCAGAGACCCACTCTCCCACATCCTCCCCCCTGTGGCACTCATCAGCCTCCTCCTGGCAGGAGTGCTCCACCAGTCTGCCAGACGCTGTCTCGCCCTGAGCCAGCCCGGCCCCCTTTCAGACCAGAGCAGCAAATTTTGATTTTTTTTTTTTTTAGCTTATAGCTGAGCTTCAGCTGTGTGCTAATTGGGCCACCTGCGGGCTGCAGGTGGAGAACCACTGCTCTAATACTTCTCTGTGTTAGAGGAAGGTCTGGAAATATGTCAGCGAGGTTGCCCTGTTGTCAGGGATGTGCCTTTTGCTGTCCTCATGAAAATTTGTCCAAATATGGCTAATATATGAGCCTCTGAAAAATCTCAGTTAGCACATGACCAATAGAGATTTGTCAGAGTTTGGCAGCTAAAGTCGCCCAAGATTCCATCTGCACTGAACATGGTGCAGCCCCGGGCGACAGTGGCTGAGTAGGACTTTCCCTGTAATTGCTGGGGGATGCTGGGGCATAGGAACTGATATCACGGAGACAGTTTCTCCTGGGCTCTCAGTGCTCCTCCAGTTGATGCCCAGGCAGCATGGAGGAGAAGAAAGAAGAATCCTGATTGGAATGCAGAGGGGTGAGCAATGATGCCGTGGTGGTGTGTGTGTGTGTGTGGGAGGGGAGGGGCGTTGGAGAAGACAGAAGGTGGGGAGGAGCAGGGGGCATGGAAGGATGCGGAGGATCCAGAGACAGACCAGAGCTTGGGAAGGTGCAGCAGAGGGTGAGGAGGTCAGGAGCTGGTGAGAGTGGTAGTGTATAGGAGCATAATGGGAGGGGCTTGGAAGGTATATAGGTGCAGAGGCAAGGGGGCAGGAACCAGGAGATGTGGAGGTAGACAAGAATGTGGAGGGTAGGAAAGGTGGACAAGAAAACAGGAGAAGGGGTGGCATGAGCCAGGACTTGGGGGTGGGTGGGTGGATAGGTGCAAAGGAGCCATGGGATGGGCGGTACTACATTATTGTAAATTCGTGACCTTTAAGTTCATGTCTGCAGCCTCCACATGGGGTGTAACAGTGCAGCACTGCGGTATGCACTGCCTTTCAGACCCCCTTAGTCCATACCGCAGGGCAGTGTAGATGTGCCCTATGTAAGAGTCTCACTGTCCTATGGACTTGTTCCAGGGCATTTTTCTGCTGTATCAGACACTGGAGATGGGTGAAGCTTGAGAAATTGCAAGCGGGTAAACTGCAAAACTGGGAGGGCATATCTAGTGGGGTCCCACAGGGGTTGCTCCTGGGTCCAGTGCTAGTCAATATTTTCATTACTGACTTGGATTATGGAGTGGAGAGTGTGCTTATAAAATCTGCCACAGACCGCAAGATAGGAGGGGTTGCAAGCACTTTGAAAGAGAGGATTAGAATTCAGAATGACCTTGGCAAATAGGAGAAGTGGTGTGAAATCAACAAGATAAAATTCAGGAAAGACAAGTGCATAGTACTACACTTAGGAAGGAAAAATGAAATGCCCAGCTACACAATGGGGAATAACTAGGGAGGTGGTAGTACTGTTGAAAAGGATCTGGGGATCACAAAAATGAATATAAATCAACAATGAGATGGAGTTGCAAAAAAGGCTAATATCATTCTGGGGTGTATTAACAGGAGTATCCTATGTAAGACACAGGAGGTAACTGTCCCACTCTACTTGACATTGTGAGGCCTCATCTGGAGTATTGTGTCTAGTTCTGTGCACTTTAAGAAAGATGTGGACAAGCTGGAGAGAGTTTAGAGGAGAGCAATAAAAATAATAAAAGGTTTAGAAAACCTGACCTATGAGAAAAAGGTTAAAAATATTGGACATGTTTAGTCTTGAGAAAAGAAGACTGAGAGGGGACCTGATAAGTCTTCAAATATGTTTAAGGTTGTTATAAAGAGGATTGTGATCAATTGTTCAGCAATCTGCAGCAAGGGAGATTTAGGTTAGATATTAGGAAAAGCTTTCTAACTATAAGGGTAATTAAGCTCTGGAATAGACTTTCAAGGGAGGTTTAGAATCCCCATCACTGGATGATTTTACGAGCAGGTTAGACAAACACCAGTCACGGCTAGTGTCTAGGTTTACTTGGTCCTGTCTCTGCACAGGGGGCTGGACTTGATGACCTCTCGAAGTCCCTTCCAGCCCTATATTTCTGTGATTCAATGAAATTGCAAACAGGACACTGAGCAGAGGCTGATTGATTGTCCATGTCTAGTCAAGGTCAGAGCAAAAGTAGATGGCAAGATAGTACACATAGGAATTGGTGCTCTGGGGCTTATGGCCCCAGCTGCATGCCCAAGGCGCCTCCCCCCTGAGACTGTCACTGGTCACTCGAACCCTGCTGGCCCCCCACTGGAGGCTGTTGCTGGTCACTTGAACCCTGTCGGCCCTCCAGTTTATATCCATTTGTTCTTGTGCTACCGTTGGCCCATAACTTAAATAACTCCTCTCCCTCTGAAATATTTATAGAGAGCAATCATATCTCCATTCATCTTTCCTTTTGTTAGGCTAAACAAGCCAAGCTCTTTAACTCTACTCTCATAAGGTAAATTCTCCATTCCTCTGATCATACTAGTAACCCTTCTCTGCACTTGTTCCAGTTTGAATTCATCTTTCTGAAACATGGGAGACCAGAACTGCATGCACTATTCCAGATGAGGTCTCACCAGTGCTTGTATATTGATGATAATAACGCTTTCCTGTCTCCCGTGGAGTGTGTGAAGGAGAAAACCCACAGTTGAGCTCAAGTTAAGTCTTCAGTGAAGACAAGCCCACAGCCTGTGTGGGCAGATCATGGCCACATTCTGGGGACACCAGCAAGTCAAAAGTAAAAGTGGGACAGTGTCATGCTGTCTGGAGTGGTTCATGACTGTGAGTGCCAACCTCAGGTAAACTGTCAAGAAGCAGGGCAGAGACCCCAGACTGGTTGTGTTCTGCAATTAGATTGCACCAACCCAGTAACAAATGTCCCTGGGGCATTCCAATCTATCTTGTCCCACAGACAAGCTGAACTTAGTGATGGTTGGTTGGTCACAAAATATTCAAGTTGCTCCCAGTTCCAAGAGACCAGTCACTTACCCCAGGTCAATCTGTACCTTAGATCTCTCCCTAAAGACAACCCTTGTAGCAAATCCTATAGCAAACTAACTAGAGATTTATTAACTTGGAAAAAGAAATGGGGGAGTTACTACAAAATTAAACCAGGCAAGCATACATACAAAAATGAGTTACAATCTATGGTTTGAAAAGGTGACGGAGTTGTAGTAATCTGTCAGCACTGAATGTCTTTTACGGATAACCCAGGTTGACTTTCTGGATTTCTGCTTCTCTTTCATAGCTCCAGCCCAGTGAGAGTCCAAACAGCAAAAGAGAGATCACAGATTTTCTTGTCAGCTATTTTTATTTCTTTCTTCCAGAATTCAAGCTGATGGGATGAGTCCTTTTGCATGGGAGCCTCTTCATGGGTATAAAGGGGCAGTTAACAAAGTCTTTTGTATTGTGATGTCCCATAATGGCTCATTTAGTTTTGATGGGCCTTTGAGCAAGACTGGTTTCAGAGTAACAGCCATGTTAGTCTGTATTCGCAAAAAGAAAAGGAGTACTTGTGGCACCGTCGAGACTAACCAATTTATTTGAGCATAAGCTTTCGTGAGCTACAACTCACTTCATCGGATGCATACAGTGGAAAGTGTAGAAGATCTTTTTATACACACAAAGCATGAAAAAATACCTCCCCCCACCCCACTTTCCTGCTGGTAATAGCTTATCTAAAGTGATCACTCTCCTTACAATGTGTATGATAATCGAGTTGGGCCATTTCCAGCACAAATCCAGATTTTCTCCCCCCTCTTCCTCCCCACACAAACCCACTCTCCTGCTGGTAATAGCTTATCTAAAGTGACCACTCTCCTTACAATGTGTGTGATAATCAAGGTGGGCCATTTCCAGCACAAATCCAGGGTTTAACAAGAACATCTGAGGAGGGGGGAGAGGGTAGGAAAAAACAAGGGGAAATAGGTTACCTTGAATAATGACCCAGCCACTCCCAGTCTCTATTCAAGCCTAAGTAAATTGTATCCAACTTGCAAATGAATTCCAATTCAACAGTTTCTCACTGGAGTCTGGATTTGAAGTTTTTTTGTTGTAATATCGAGTTTCAGAGCAAATTTTTTTTACAATTATAAAGGTATAATTATTACCTTATAGCATGTGATAAAGATATTATAAGTGAGCCTTTAGGGTGCAGTGCTAATGTTTTCAAGCTATTCTCAACCATAAGAGCTAGGAACTTCCTTTTAAAAACAATGAAAGCTGAGATTTTCATACAGTCTCTTGATTCTTGTAGCTGGGAGTTCTAGAAAAACATCAAATATTGTGAGACCTGGAATGGGGATTTGCAATACTGCTATTGTGATCTGATCCAAAAGAGCAGGGTAGAGGTTGATGAAAGAAAATGTTACATTTTTTACTTTGTTCTGGGGACAATAAAAATAGCTAAAATGAGTCCCTTTGTTTTATTTTACCTGGTAGAAAGTCCCCTGAATGTAATGGAAATAATAGATACATTTTTGAAGGCAGATGCACCAACAGTCAGATTTCTAAAGCACTGGGAGTTTTTTTATAAAGGTACGTCCACTGTCAGGCAAGCATTCTTGCTGAGCTGATGTAAAACTGTGGATGGAAATATCGTCAGAGCAATAAACCTGTAGATCTTCGGCATAACACTTCCATCAGAGAACATAACATGAAATAATTCCTGCTAATAGGGTCATATATATATATATATATATAGAGAGAGAGAGAGAGAGAGAGAGAGAGAGAGAGAGATCAGTACAGGGTTCATGATGAAGTTATGTGAAATAGTAACTGCAAGCTATGAAGGTTTGCATCAGGAATTGGTATAATTGATATTAAAGGCCTCTGTTGTTATTTTACAGCCAGAACTACGATGTATGAGTCTGTGGCTGAGACAGACCAGCAGCAGTTGCTGAAGGCATTCTGCCTGCTGACAGCTGAGGTGGTCAGAATACCTCGAGGAATACTTGGTGCTCCTCCAGTAGCAGTATCCAACTGTCATCAAGGTCACAGGACACAGGGCTTTGGGTATGGAGCTCCGCTGGCCACATGGGCTTGTTTGCCCTTTCTCCTCAACCAGCAGTGGCATTCAGAAGGGAAAGGAGGCCAAACTCACACTGGCTTTAAAAGGGCCTGTGTGTTCAGCATCTCTGAAAATCAGGCTAGTTTCTATAGGGGCCAGATTTAAAAATCTTGGGTTTTCGGTCTAATGCTGTATTTCTTAGGCAAGCAAACCCGTCATTGCTTGCCACAGATCTTCAGGAAAAGGCACGCTGCAATCATAGGTTTGCTTTATATCTCTCTCTCTGATTTCACTGGATAGTGCCAAGATGTTAAAATATACATCTTGTTTTATGCTGTGTCGCCTTGTCTAGTTTTATTTCATGATATTCCTTTTTATTATTTGGCAGATTGTGTGGTAGTTTGGGGATGAGTACAAATGGAGGCTAGGAGATTTATTGTCACCTTTATTGTAACCTTTCCTGGTTAGAGGACATGGCTTAAAGAATTTTGGTTTGTGAACTTATTTGTCCAAAGGTAAAAAACTCACTGGGGTAGGAACAGTCTTGTTCTGTTTGCACACTGTCCCTAGCATAATAGGGTACTATTGTATGACTGGGGCTCCTAGACACTACTGCAGTACATAACTAATAATAAAGTAAAAACGAGGAGTACTTGTGGCACCTTAGAGACTGACAAATTTATTTGGGCATAAGCTTTTGTGGGCTAGAACCCACTTCATCAGATGCATGGAATGGGAAAAAAACAGTAGGCACGTAAGATGGGAGTTGCCTTACGAAGTGGGGTGGGGGGTCAGTACTATCGAGACAATTCAATTAAAGTGGAAGTGGGCTATTCTCAGCCGTAGAATACCAAGGGAGGAGAAATCACTTTTGTAGTGGTAATGAGGCCAATGTAAACAGGGTGGCCTATTTCAAAACATTGACAAGAAGGTGTGAGTAACAGTAGGGGGAAATTAGTTTTTGTAAAAAGAAAAGGAGTACTTGTGGCACCTTAGAGACTAACAAATGTATTTGAGCATAAGCTTTCGTGAGCTACAGCTCACTTCATCAGATGCATCTGATGGAGTGAGCTGTAGCTCACGAAAGCTTATACTCAATTACATTTGTTAGTCTCTAAGGTGCCACAAGTACTCCTTTTCTTTTTGCGGATACAGACTAACATAGCTGCTACTCTGAAACCTTAGTTTTTGTAGTGACCCATCCACTCCCAGTCTTTAGTCAGGCCTAATTTGATGGTGTCCAGTTTTCAAATTAATTCCAGTACTCCTCGTTGTTTTTGCTGATACAGACTAACACGGCTACCACGCTGAAACCTGTAATAAAGCAGTATCTTACTCTGGTATCTATGCTCATCCTTCTCCCCTAACTTAAAAAAATCACCCTAATTAAGTTACATGAAAACAAGTGTTAAAAGAAATACATACTATAGTGTTCCATAGGACTGAGCCTAACAATGAAGCAACAGATGTAGACAAATCAAAGTTACCATAAAAGAACAATAACAAATACAGCCAGGCATAAATATAACAATCATGGTTTCCAGGAAAATGTTCAATGAATTTGTGTGCGTGCATGCGTGTGTGTGAATGCTCTTGCTTCATTTAATATCCAGCTAATAATAATAAATGAATATTTGTGTGAGCCTATCATAAGTTGTATGAAAGAAAACAAGAGGATCTCTACATGTTTGCTTTCCTCAGTTGTTTGAGAAATAACTTGTCCTGAAGGGGTTAGTTTAACTTTCAGTGTTTTTTGGCTCAACCTTGGCAATATTAGACAAACACTTTGACAAAAACTGTAGCTCATGAAAGCTTAGGCTCAAATAAATTTGTTAGTCTCTAAGGTGCCACAAGTCCTCCTTTTCTTTTTGCAGATACAGACTAATACGGCTGCTACTCTGAAACTTTTTACTCTGTTGACAAAATATTGTAAAATCATTTTTCATAGCCACTAGTTTGCGCTGTTGTATCAGTAGTTTCATACATATTTACTACTGATGACCGGTAGGATATTTGTTCAGTAAATTGCAATTTTCCTGCAAAATAGTAGATTGATAGCTAGGTTACACTCAACACTTTTCAGAGGAACAGCCGTGTTAGTCTGTATTCGCAAAAAGAAAAGGAGTACTTGTGGCACCTTAGAGACTAACCAATTTATTTGAGCATGAGCTTTCGTGAGCTACAGAAGTGAGCTGTAGCTCACGAAAGCTCATGCTCAAATAAATTGGTTAGTCTCTAAGGTGCCACAAGTACTCCTTTTCTTTTTACTCAACACTTTATTCCTGTTCCTCCTCTGACTCCCTCACCTCAATTTTCTGTGTTTATTTTGGGTCAAATTATGGGTCCTTTTTAGGATTATATTGGATATATTTTATATTTATGTATATTATATTTAGGATTATAACATGATTATAAATCATCCTTCTGTCTATATATATCTCTTCCTTGAATATGATCTCTTTGAATTCTCACCATCGAAAGACCTGAATTCCCAGTGAGTGTAAGAGGTTGTTAGCAACCTCTGATTCTTCTCCAGAATTTTTAACATTGCAAAAATGATAAATTTCCGGTCATTTCAAAGTGTCTAGTCTATAAAATGCTATTCTCAATTTTTTTGCTTCAGTAGAGTTTCATATTGTTTAACCTAAATCTGTAAACCCTCTTGATTATTTTAACATTTAGTTTTGTTATATTGTAACTGGAGCTGTTAACACAGTACAACATTTTCACGCTATATAAGTAAGGAGGCTTTATGCAGCTGTCCTGTGTGGGATTTGATCACACCTACAGTGACTATGTTCCCCTGAAAACCGGGTATGTCAGCGTTACAGGCTAAACAACAACAGGGCACATCTCTGGAATTTGTGAACAGAAAGTTCCACTGTCTGAAAATGTATCCACAGTCACACAGACTGCTTCAGATTGTGGAAGTGTCTTCCCCCAAATCACTACAAACTAAAGGATTAATTAAATAAATAAATAATTGGGTCTTCTGGCCTTACCTTCCATGAAAGACTGTCAGGACAGCTTGGCTACCTAAAGGTGTCTCCAAATATTGTGCAAAGACTATATTTATAGGCTTCCCACACTATAAATCATGCTTTCCCAGAAGGTAGGAATACTAACATGGCTGCCATTGTAAACTGCATTTCCCAGCCTGCCCTGCTTTCCAGGGTCTCAGTACAGTTTCCATGAAGTGTGTTCCTCTCCCCCAGTATTGGCACCCTGTATCCCACAGGGATTTTTGAGGCAGCCCTGGCACAAAGTATAATTGCTAGGGAAAAAGAAAATGAGTACTTGTGGCACCTTAGAGACTAACCAATTTATATGCTTAAATAAATTGGTTAGTCTCTAAGGTGCCACAAGTACTCCTTTTCTTTTTGCGCATACAGACTAACACGGCTGTTACTCTGAAACTTGCCAGGGAAAGGTTTTCCTGATAAGTCTCAAGGAACTTATACACCCTGTCACACTGTCACAGTTCTTGTTCTTCTGACCTGCTCTTTAAACCGTGTTAGTTTTACAAAAACAGTGTTTTTTGCCTGCCCCTGCTGACTGGCCACCTGAAAGCCTGGAAATAAGGTGTAAGTTTTTAACTGCAAGAGTATGTCGATGCAGGAAAACAAAAAGCAAAACCCCCCCGTGGCAGCAGGTCTCAGAGCTGGATCAACTGACTCAGGCTCATGGGGTTCACAGTATGGTCAACTCAGTTAATTCAAAAATCATGAGTCGCACTCCCCAAAGCCCATGAAATTGTCTTAAAAATCATGTGATTCTTATAAAAGATTAAATCATGATTTTTTAACCCACATTCTGCCTTTTGATCTCCCCGTCTGTTCCCAGCGTGTGTGTGACTAGCACAGTACTGCCTATTCAAACATATTTATTGAGAGGAAGAGGATTTTGACTTCTGCTGCAGGAGCTCTCAGAATAATGCAAAGAGCTCTTACCTTTATGCAGTTATGATCTCAGGACCTGCAGGTCCCACTCCATATTTCTTGCCCTTCATGGCCTGGGCAGTCACCTGGTCCAATAGCTACCAAAGTTTGTGCAGCTTCATGCACAGTGTGAAGAAGTCACTAGCCTCCCCTAAATGGTCCCTGTCACTGTTTATGGGGAGGGGGGCAGGACAACTACACGAGGAACATTAAAGACTTGCTCACTCATGAGGAGCTTCATGCATGGAGCTGCAAAAAGCTTTACTTCCCCCCCCCAGAAGTCAATGAATGCCCCATACCTTTTGTGGCCCTACCGTTGCCTCATATCTGCTGCTCTCCTGCAGAAAGCCCTCACAATTGGGGGATGCAGAGGAAGGTGATGGAATCTTAACTCTGCCTTGCTCCTGATCAGAAGCAGCAGCAGTGCTCAGAGCCGGAAGGAAAACTTGGGGGAAATGAGGAGGTGGTGTTTGTGGAAGCTGAACAATTTTGGCAGCCCTGCTACAAGCAGCTTCCAGGAGAGTAATGTGCAACCATGGCAGAGGAGGTGTATTAAAGTGGCTCTCCAAAACTGCGCCTCAGGGCAGTGGAAAGAGGTGGGGGATGGAGGGTTGAGCCAGAGCAGTGGGGTGAGGTGGGAAGGGGCAGAGAAGCTTACCTGAAAGTGGGAGCCCTGCGGCTGGAAAAAAGACACCTGACATTTGAGAGTTCTATCGTGAGCATGAGTCAGGCTTAATTTTACTTAGAAATCTTGTCTCTCGCGATTAATTTGCAAGAATTGGCATGTCTGGATTCAGGGGTCGGGGCTAAAGATAGCCGTGTGGATGTTCAGGCTTGGGTTCTAGCCTGGGCTCTGAGACCCATCCCCCTCACTGTGTTTCAGAGCTGCCAGGGATTTTTTTTTCTTTTTTTCTGTGTGGACATACCTAGTGAGCGCAATTAACCATTGGAACAATTTATCAAAGGTTGTGGTGGATTAGCCATCCCTGGCAATGTTTAAGTAAAGACTGGATGTTTTTCTATAAAACATATTGTGTCATTCACGCAGGAATTTTTTCAGAGAGTTTTGTGGCCTGTGGTATCCAGAAGAGCAAACTAGATGATCACAGTGGTCTCTTTGGGCTTAGAATCTATTAAAAGAGACAATTGTTCTCAAAAATGTTGCTATCCTGCCCTCCTTGAAGTCTCCCAGTCAGACCAGGCCTGCCTAACCTCCAGTGTGTGGAGAGGAGTGGGCACCCTTTTCTCTCTTCCCCTACTCAGCTGCTAAAACCTGCCTATATGCACCTCTCCGATCAAACACAACCCCTGTTCCAAAAACCTGATTCCAATACATGTGTCCTAGTTTTTCACTTGGAAAATCTGGTCACCCTAATTACACTTCAACACAGCAGCAGGGCATGGGGCACTGTTGTAGCCGTTGCTCCTACATGTTCTCTTTTCAGAGTCTCAGAAATGCCATGCATAAGTGTGGATAAAACATTCTCTTTCCTGACTCATGCCAAATACTTTCCTGCTCAGCGGCATATGTGGAACTAGCGCGGAATATACCTCTTCAGCTCCAGGGTGCAAAATCTCCCTGTGCATGGGCTCTACCCAAACTGATTCCATCCCTGGTTCATGGGCTATCTCTGACAATGGGCAAATTTCACTTACCAAATATTTTTATTTGTATTAGCAGAAAACCCCTGTGATGCATACTAAAGCTGTGATATTGAAACTACTGCTTCCATGCTGTGAGCTACCTAGGAGCATAAAGGGGCAAAAGTTCATCAATGTGAATCTGACCCAGATCAGTTTTCCTACTTGTTGATTACAAAATCTCATTTTGTTGCCATTATTTTTTTCAGTGTTAATGGTAAAGTTTTGGATGTATCTGATGTGTTCTTTGCACAAAGGTAACAACGTTGTAAAATTAGCCAATTCATAACTTGTCAACAATTTGTAGCTCAGCAGACTAGCTTCTTTGGTTACAATAATTTCAGATTAATTAATTTGATCCTTTCTTTTCATACAGTAACTATTTGAGGCATACAAGCCAAAGTTTGGGTCTTTTGCCAACTCATTGTGTAATATCGTCTCTTCCCTTTTTTAGAGGAAGAACCATAGATTCATTGGGCACAATCCTGAATCTCTTTCTCGTGTGCATAATGTCACTGAAATCAATTGGACTGATTAAGGGCTAGATCGTGCCTATAGCTACAGCATTGCATAGGGGACAGAGTGAGGCTGCACCACCTCAGTGGTACATTTGGAAACACTGCCTAGGGGAGTTCCTGGTGTGCATAGAGCCACATGCTGCTTCATACCTTTAAGAGGTTGTGTGTCCATCCCCCAGCACATTGCTGCCTGGCATGTATCGGTTGCAGACATGGTTCCATCTATTCCATATCCCTCCCCGTCCTCTGCTGGCTGTATTGTTCCTGAGCAGCACCATCAGTGCAGGAGCTGCACTTCTGGCCTTACAGAGGCTGTGCATGGGTTGTGAGGCTCCTGCCACCCTCTCCACACTGCCTGGCTGCAGGTTGGTCCGTAGTCAGGCCTTAAATGAAGATGAGCTGCAGATCTGAGACCACAGGAAATAGTTAGAAAAGACCTATGAGCCCAGACCTGCTGCCATTAACATCAGTGGAAGTTTTGCTACTGATTTCAGTGCGGGGGGAGGGGGAATCAGGCTCTGTCACTGAAGATCATCTTGTCCATCTCTCTGCCCCATGATTGCTGGTACAGCTTATTAACAACTTTAGTTTTGTGCACTGGAATATTGTTGAATATTGGTCCTGTCTAATTTTAAGTGACCTTAGCAGTGAGATCTCCACCACTTTCTTTGGGAGTCAGGTCCACAGGCTACTAGACCATATTATTAAGATGTTCTCCCTGATTTTAAACCTATATTTTCACAAGATGATTTTTGCCCCCTTGTTCTACTTCCTTATCATCTTACACAATTGTTGTTCTTTACACCCATCAAATACTTGTAGACAGTTACTAAATCCTTGCCTTTTAAACCAGCTGTATGTGTTTAGTTCTGTACATCTTCCCCTCATAAGTCTCGACCTCCACCGCCATAATTATTTGTATTGCTCTTTTTTGAAGTCCCCACACTGGTCGACTTCTTTCTGGTACTAACAGACTCAGAACTTCTGTAGGACTTCGTGTTTGGAACTTCATCTGTGTGTAGCACCCAGTGTCCCACAAAACCCACCTCCTGGTTGCAGGACATCTTTAAGCATCCTCCTAAAGATGTCCCAGCAGCTCAATTGTACTTGCAGTTTCTTCTCTTCGCTAGACTTCTGGAGTCAGTCTATATTCACAGCAATGTAATTATACTGCAGCTGTGGTTTTGTTCCATCAGGCACTACCTTCAGGTATACTACTGTTTTCCAAGTGGGAAGATCACATAGACATCCACCCCAAAATGTGGCTATTTTCTGTTGCTGCATGTATCTTTTCAATGGGTATCTTCCCTTTAAATCTCATTGCTAAGTGGACACTGCTTTGTATTTTACTGATGAACGAATACATGCTTTTACAAACTTAAGGCCAAATCCCACTTTCATTGAAGTCTATTAACACTTTACTGTAGACTTCAATGGGAACAAGCTCTTTGTTTAAGATTTCATTTTTCTTAAGTCCACGTTGATGTGTCTGTTCAGTGTTACAGTAATAATAAAAAGCTGTTAGAACAAAATCTACGTGTAATTCAGTAGTAGATGCAAAGACTAAAATATATATCCTAACTTGGACAGAGGTTCAATTTCGGTTTGACAACCCTATTCTCAATCAACCCCTCTGTCTGAAATAGATTAGTTGCGTGTATGTGAGTGAATCTGAACTTGGGCTTTTACCCTATTTCTTTCACTTTCTCTCTGTCTTAGAGTACATTTGGCTTGTGAGGGTTGTATTTCATGCTTGCTAATATGGGAAATGTCCTTTGTGTTATAGGTCTCTAATGATTTACAGAAAGCCAAGAGTAGCACAAAATAACTGCATTATTCTGGTAATACCGATAGTGATGTCTGTATTCAATGTTAAAGAAGAATTTCCATTCTACCACTGTTGCTATATGCGCATAACTTTCTGAAATAGTCACCTTTTCAGCTGTTTGTTCTCTGTCCAAAAAGTGTGTTAAGTTCCTATAGCTTTTATGGAGTTGTGAAAGAGTTACAAAACATTTGTCCACCTTATAATTTTTTTCTGACCACGCTTTCTCCCATAAGGATAATTCAAATAAAATCTGAAGTTTGACATTTCAAAGTTGGGGCACAGTTCTGCTCCCATTGAAGTCAATTGCAGATTTTCTGTTAATTTTGTGGGAGCAGAAGTTGGCCCTTGGCATGTAACTACTCTAATGAACACTATATATTTCTCTAAGTTTACTAGTATTACTTTTAAAATACATGACTGAGTATGTGGAGCAGGAAAAAAATTGGGTACAGGAATCTACAAGCTCAACTGCTGAAGCAGGAGACTATAGGCTTATGCTGCTTAATAGATTCAGAGCAAGAGGAGGTGGAGCTTGAAATTGCAAACAGTCACTTAACCTCCAAACAAAAAAAGAAGCTTACCTTTGTACTCTACTAGTGCATTAGCTGTGCAAAAAGGGCCGGGTAACATCTGCCAGTCAAACCACTGGAACTTATTAGCTGTGCAGCCAAATAGCTGTACAAAAGAGATGGTGTTAGTTGTGTATGCAGAAATTGTGTACAGGTAAACCTTTGGCCAGCTAGCTCTAAAGTAGGAGCCGTCAGGGTATACTGGAGAAGCTACAGATGATATTACTTGAGAAACACAATATGGTGCAATGAGCTGATTTTTTTTTAACCAATTGAGCTGATGCAGTTTGTGAACATTGCCAGCTGATTAATGCTATGCTAAGGATATCATAAGATATGCAAGACTTCTTCTGAAGTTTCAGTCCTATGGAACTCAGAAGTTCTGCATGATCTGAGCTTCTGTCAAACCTTGGGCTTTGGATACCAGAGTTTTGGTTAACCAGGGTTCACATAATTGAGGTTTGTCTAGCTGCAGTTTAGGGAACTTACAGGGTCCCTTGGTTAAGTTTTACAAAGCTACATTTTTCCTTTGATTTTAAAAAATAAATCAAACAATAGCCAGAGAAATAAAAGAAAAACACCGGTATTAATGTAACTTTTTAAGCTTGCAAAATCAAACATTCAGAAGTCAGAAAATTCCCCGAGTTTCTGTTTCTCCTGCAAATTAACATGGCCTCCTTACACAGATGCAGTGTTTCATGTCTTTATCTTTGTTAAATGCAAACAGTAAATTATTGGCATGTTATTAATGCATGCCATGAAATATGTAAGTTGGGCATTGCTAGGAAGTGGAGGGACTGGTGATGCAGAATCAACATGGAGGCACAGAGCCTCCATGAAGATAGTCTTACTGTCCTCCTCAACCTGAACGTGATTTTTGGGGTTTGTGAATGGACTTCATGCTCTCTGGCACAGGGATTAAAACCCTGCCTTCCCTGGAACCATTAAGGACAACTCTTCAGGGGGAGCACTTTCTTGAAGAGTCCTCCTCTTTAGACTGTTTCTGCAGGAGAAAACAATTTTGGTCTAGGTTATTAAAATGTGAAGGTAAAGCCACCTTCAAGAGGATTTTAGATATGTGACTACATACCTTAATTATTGCACTGCAGTTACGGTAGCTCTTAAGTGACCCAGAGTTCCCCTGTTACATTGCAGAGTATAGAGTGCCATCCTGGCACCTGCTTTTTGCAGACTCATTTGGTCATATACCAGAACAAGGATTAGCTTGGAATGAAAACAGTGGCCATATATGAAGGGATATCATATAAAGAAATGCACATCGTTTATTGTTCATTTAAAATTGTTTTAGGTTCCAAACTTTCTTGAACTCGTAAACAAACTGTAAGAACCTGCAGTTATTCTTGTAATGTTAAAACTGTTTAAATGTAGTTTATCCCAATTTATCATACCTTTTTAATAGTGGTGCTTCTGTATGGTACAGTGTGTGTGACTTATACACTTCCACATTAACCATGTCAAACCTATGGGTATTCAAAGATTAAATGAAAAAAGGGTTATTTAGAACATCATAAACATATCTTCTGCTGTGTTCATATTCTCCGTCCCATAATTTGTTGACATATAGGGTGAAATCCTGGACCCAATGACATCAATGGGAGTTTTGCCATCAACATCAATTGGGCCATATAATACAGAGTCAGCCTGGATGGTTTAGAAACTTCTTTTATGAGATTTCTGGCATTGTCCACACATTCTTTTTCATTACATGCCTCAGAAAGTGTTTGTGGCATGATCCATCATATATTTTTAGTTTAAAATGATACACTGTTTAAAAAAGTATAGGAAATAGTTTAGTTTTGCAACGACACTCAGACCCCGTAGAAAAATCTAGGAGCTTGACCCAAAGCCATTAGACATCAGTAGAAAGCTTCTGAACCTCCCACGTGTATTAGAGTGTTCAGAATTCTATTTGTTGGTTGAGTATTTGCCTATTAAGTTCTGATGTATTTTCTTCACTCAACATCCCCAGAACTTGCATGAATAAATATGCCTCTTCGGGTACACTTATACTGTCATTAAGTCATTAAGTATTTATTTGCATAGTAACATGTGGATGAATGCATTTGAGAATCCAGGTGAGTCTATTTGCTCCTCAAAGCAGGATAAAGAAGCTTACTCATGAGTAAAATGGGGAACATTTTTTTTAGGTGCTGTAATAATGGATTGCCTTTTTTTTTTTTTTTTTTGGGACAGACATGACCTCTGTTTCCCTTCCCTAGATTTCAAGTATTAGATTACCTGCTCTGTGTTTGTTTTTGCAGTATGATAGGTAGAGGGTATTTTGATTCTAGCACTTAGCTATTGATGACTGCTTTCCACATGAAATGTATAGTAGGTATTTTGTTTTATAACTGAATTAGCACATTTTGTGAATGTTTGCTGTATCTATGTGAATCACTAGTATATTTGCATATTTTGAAATGAGCTGTTTTATACTTTTCTGATCAGGCTTCCAACTGCTTTATTTGAAATAGACCAGAGAAATATCATAGTGAGTTATACACAGACCACAGGAAAGAAACCAGTACATTACACAGCTGGACTGTTTATGTAAGACATGGATTTTATTTTATTTTCCATCCATTTTTTGCACTGTTGCTTAGGAAATTACTGTGGTCTTGTATTTTTATTCAATAATTTGAGGAAACATACATTAAGGCTGATGACAAAATTGATATAAGAAAGGAATAACATTTATTTTGTCTTGTTTTTTATTAGCTCTATGCAATAACTAATAATAATGATTTCTGTATGGAATTATAAAACATTTGGGGAGGGAATTGCTGTAGTTAGGTCTTGCTGTGGTGTACATAAAGTACTTACAAAAGCAAAGGTTCTGTATCTTGAAAAGAAATTTAGGTTCATTTTTCCAGACTGTGCTTTATCTTTACGTCAGTGCTTAGTCAGCCATAGTATTACCAGAAAGATCTGGATCTTTGGAGGGTAATTTTGTTGGTTGAGAAGTAGCAATACAAAAATATCAGTCAGAATGACAGTAGTAACATTTACCATAGCTACAATTTTATGACTCCTCAATTGTAATATACACAGCTTATTCCAATGAATGACAGCTTGGTTTTATTGCTGGCACTGGGAAATGTACAAGTCCAGGAAGTGCTATTGTATATGTCCTTGTTTTAAAACCATTTCAGTATTTCAAGTGTAACTGTTTCTCTGTTTTAGAAGTTGCTACTATTAGTCAAATATGGCGGTGATGGGTAAACACTGAGCTCACTGTGCAGGGAGTTTGGTCTTTCAACATTTACATCTCAGCAGTTTAATCAAAAATATTAAACAAATTAAATGTGTTCTTACTCATCAGTTTTTTTGTTTAAAAACATTAAAATATATTTTTAGAAAACTTAAGGCTTAGATGTAATTTTCTGTGTGTATTCTGTTTAATGTCATCGAATATTTTGGCATGTGATGATACGTGTCACTGTCAAAACTGAACTCCACATCAGATTTTTCCTCCTAACTCAGGATTCCTCTTCATTTTTCCTATTCTCTTTTCACTGTTGACACTGCCTTTCCATCATGGAAATCATCTTTGACTCCTCCCTTTCTCTTGTCCCACAATTCCAAGTTGCATCTGTATGTTACAGCTACATAATGCATCTAAGATCTCACCTTTTCTTTCTGTCCACACAGCTAAAACTCTTACCCAAGGCCCTTCTCTTCTCTTGTACTTACTACTATGGCCTCCTTCTTTATGGCGTCCCAAACACCCATGTAATTGCCCTCCAATCAATTCAGCTGTAGCTACTAAAGTCATCTTATTTGTCTACTGTTGTGACTATTTTCACCTTCTCCTCTTCTACCATAGCAGGTTCAAACTTCTTGTCCTTACCTTCAAGAATCTTCACAACCCTGTCCCTCACCACTTATCAGGTCTTATTTAACTACACCCCCTCTCTTCCAGCAATGCTGTTCTTGAACCCTGGGTTGTCCATGACTCTAACATCAATGTTCACCTCTGAGTGATGTAGTTATACCAATGTAAACTTATAGTGTAGACCTGGACCTGGATCAGTCCCAAGTCAGTTTTTAAAAGGCTTTTTCCTATTTTCTTCTCTCAGTCCATGGTGAAGCATGGTTATTCAGAGTGGGGAGATTCCCTCTTGGCTAGATAGCCTAGGTATCTTCAATATCTTCCCATTAACTGTAATGGTCTATCACTGTCTTTTCCTGGGCTGGACAATGGATGGTTACTTGGAGCCCATTTTGTGTAAATATTTGGCTTTGGAGGTTTTCTTTCCTGATGTGAGGTATAGTTGAAATTTTAGTGCAGGGTTTGAGCACAGTTTTCTATATACAGTCTGTATGCATATCTCATAATGACCATCAAGTCCAAAACATTACAAGCTTTTATAAAATACTTTACTTAATATACTTCTATAGTACAAGAATGCTGTATGCAATCAGTTGGTTCTGCTGCTCATTTTGGGGATTGAAACCTTTTGCTCCCCCCATGGGGTGTCTGAATCCTGATTGTCACACTTCCCAAGATCCACTTTTACTGGGCACCTGCAAGAAATTACAAATGGCTCAGTAGAGGGACTGTTACAGATAGTTTATTTATATGTTGTGTTTTATCCCGGTGTGTCATTCCCCAGGGTACAATTTGGACTGCTCAGCAGCTCTGTCCCCTCAATTCTCCAACCTGGGAGTGCCCTTTACACTGCTTCGCTGAGAGAGCAAACACTCCTGGCCTGCTCACACACAGCCTCTAGCATATAAATTACTTCCAGCTCAGTTATATGAGTACATTTAGCCAACCGCTCCTGAATTATATTGCAGAGTGACACCAGCAAATTCCCAGTCCCAGATTTGTTCCCTGAAATCTGTATCTCGTACTTTCCTCCTGGACAATACAAGCTCATAGAAAGTCCGTCATTTTAGTAATTAAAAATGATATGCACAAACCTTGTTATCTCAAATGGAGTTTCCCAAACACTTCAATCCAAACCCATGCTGGTTTAGATAAAACAATAAAACAAGTTTATTAACTACAGAAAGATAGATTTAAAGTCATTGCAAGTAATAAGGAATAAAAGTCAGAATTGGTTACAAAGAAAAAAGGTAAAATGCGAACTAATACCTAACATAAGCTAAATGAATTCAAAGCAAAGTGTCTCATCACATGATTCTGCTGTCTTAGGGACTGCATGCCTTTCAGCCAGGATCCCTCCCCCAGTACAATGCTTCTTTCATTGTGCTTCAGACGTTGTGGATGTCTTGATGGAGATGAGGGGAGAGAGGTGATTTGGGGTCTTTATTCCTCATTTTTATGTATTTTCCTTCTCTTTGAGGAGCATCTCCTGCTGGGATTCCAGCACTAGCAAGTCTGTTTGCAGTCTCTAAGGTGGCACAAGTACTCCTGTTCTTTTTGTGGATACAGACTGACAGGGCTGCTACTCTGAAACCTGTCATTGTCAAGATGTAAATTTCTCACTCACTTCTTTCTGACAAAGATAGTCCCTTTGATTATGCTGACACCTGGCTGATGTGCTGGCTAGCCTTTGTCTCCAGGGAACTGGTTTGAAGCTGTTTCTCTAGACTTGGAACATATCTTATGCAGTGGAATTTTATAAGTTTACATACAATGTTGCCACACATATTTTACCAGGACAATAATGATCAGCAAATTTTGAATTTTCAAATGATATTTTCAAGGCATACTTTGCACAAAATTTATCATAGTCTTATAAAAGTGGTAAACATAAGGCTACAGACTATACCATTCATATATTAGTTTTCTTCTTAGATTGCAAACTCTTTAGGGCAAAAAATATGTGTATAACATCTAACATATTGTGATAGCTACTTTGGTACAAACATAGTAATGGTAAAAATAATATGAATGATTTTGGAGTAAAAGATTCTGAAAGCTAAATTTCATCCTTAGGTATATCTGTGCAATCTGTTTGTGCTCACCTGGCACTTGTTAAAATTTCTGTTGATGAATCCCAGGTCAGAAAATAATCTAATACACCCTTCTATGGCTGTATTGGCTTTCACAGAATCATAGAATATCAGGGTTGGAAGGGACCTCAGGAGGTCATCTAGTCCAACCCCCTGCTCAAAGCAGGACCGATCCCCAATTAAATCATCCCAGCCAGGGATTGGTCAAGCCTGACCTTAAAAACTTCTCAGGAAGGAGATTCCACCACCTCCCTAGGTAACGCATTCCAGTGTTTCACCACCCTCCTAGTGAAAAAGTTTTTCCTAATATCCAACCTAAATCTCCCCCACTGCAACTTGAGACCATTACTCCTTGTTATGTCATCTGCTATCACTGAGAACAGTCTAGATCCATCCTCTTTGGATCCATCTTTCAGGTAGTTGAAAGCAGCTATCAAATCCCCCCTCATTCTTCTCTTCTGTAGACTAAACAATCCCAGTTCCCTCAGCTTCTCCTCAAAACTCATGTGTTCCAGTCCCCTAATAATTTTTGTTGCCCTCCGCTGGACGTTTTCCAATTTTTCCACATCCTTCTTGTAGTGTGGGGCCCAAAACTGGACACAGTACTCCAGATGAGGCCTCACCAGTGCCGAATAGAGGGGAACGATCACGTCCCTCAATCTGCTGGAAATGCCCCTACTTATACATCCCAAAATGCCATTGGCCTTCTTAGCAACAAGGGCACTGTTGACTGATAACCAGCTTCTCGTCCACTGTAACCCCTAGGTCCTCTTCTGCAGAACTGCTGCCTAGCCACTCGGTTCCTAGTCTGTAGCGGTGCATTGGATTCTTCCGTCCTAAGTGCAGGACTCTGCACTTGTCCTTGTTGAACCTCATCAGATTTCTTTTGGCCCAATCCTCCAATTTGTCTGGGTCCCTCTGTATCCTATCCCTACCCTCCAGCGTATCTACCTCTCCTCCCAGTTTAGTGTCACCTGCAAACTTGCTGAGGGTGCAATCCACACCATCCTCCAGATCATTTATGAAGATACTGAACAAAACCAGCCCCAGGACCGACCCTTGGGGCACTCCACTTGATACCGGCTGCCAACTAGACATGGAGCCATTGATCACTACCTGTTGAGCCCAACAATCTAGCCAGCTTTCTATCCACCTTGTAGTCCATTCATCCAGCCCATACTTCTTTAACTTGCTGGCAAGAATACTGTGGGAGACAGTGTCAAAAGCTTTTCTAAAGTCAAGGAACAACATGTCCACTGCTTTCCCTTCATCCACAGAATTAGTTATCTCGTCATAGAAGGCAATTAGATTAGTCAGGCATGACTTTCCCTTGGTGAATCCATGCTGACTGTTCCTGATCACTTTCCTCTCCTCTAAGTGCTTCAGAATTGATTCCTTGAGGACCTGCTCCATGATTTTTCCAGGGACTGAGGTGAGGCTGACTGGCCTGTAGTTCCCAGGATCCTCCTTCTTCCCTTTCCAGGCATCTGCAGTTGTAAAAATTTGTTAGCCCATAATCTAAACATATAAAGCTCTGAATACACAAAGGAAACAGATCTGAAGAGTAAGACAGAACCCTTTTTATATAGTCCTTTTCAGAGTAGAAAAACATTTGGTACTATCTTAAAATAATTGTATTAGTGTCTTCAGATGTAAGTGAATTAAACGTACAGTATTTTTCCTGTCTCTTCATATTGAATTTTCATCGTGTGCTCCTAATTAGTTACAGCAGCAACACAGCTACACACAGAAATTAAGTTATCTGCCTCTTCTATTAGGGCATATAGTGTGTTGATTTCATAGAGACCAGGAATTCTGTGATCATACAAAGTCTCATGTGTCAGCTAGCTGTGAATGTTAATGGCAGTGGTACATTTTCACTGACAAGGGGGTGGCCGTTCCTGTGGTACTAGTAAAAAAGGGTGATCGGGAAGCTGGAAAATTGCTCAGCAACTTACACATATTGGAATTCTTGAATCACAGAATGGAAAGGAAAAATGGAAAAGATCATTGGGTCCACCTGCTTGCTAGTGTAAAGTTTTTCCCTAGAGCATGTTTGTAGTGCTGCGACTTTAATTATGTTGATTTATATTTGTTTAATTCTGTAAAAGCTTTCTAGTGGTTTGGCTCAAGGCATCTGTGTGACTATATACTGTCTGAGCAGACTCGCTGATCAGTGGCAATAGTGGTTCTGCTGAAATGTCTCTAAATCAGTACCGTAACACTCCGTGCTTATGCCATAACTAGTATGAGATCATTCCTCAGTCCTCTAGATAATAATTCACATAGTTGTCCATTCAGCAGAGGCATTTTGCCCATTGCCTCAGGGCGACTCAATTAGCTGGTTCCTGTTTAGTGACAGGAGCTGATAAATAATGATCTGTTCGTTGCGCTTTGTAAAGTGGATTAAGAACGTGTAAATACTTTTAGTGAAATAAAAAATGTGTTTGAAACATTTCAGATCGGTGACACTGTTCACTTTAGTTCTGTGTGGTAATCAACAGTAAATTGGACAGGAATACTTTCTATGTGAACTGGCAATAAATCTGTATAATGCATGTGGTTCTGATGATAATTTCAGGCTGTATGGTGTTCTTTGTCTGCCTCTTACACTGAGAAAGTCCTAGTATTTATTTTTACATTTCTTTGTTATACAGCAGAATCTTTTTCATGAAGCTGAAAGAAGAATAAAGAGTGAAGTGGGTTGATGAAGATTAGTGCAGCAGGAATAATAAAATATGTATCTGTGGGATAAATAGAAAAGGAGTACTTGTGGCACCTTAGAGACTAACCAATTTATTTGAGCATGAGCTTTCGTGAGCTACAGCTCACTTCATCGGATGCATACCGTGGAAACTGCAGCAGACTTTATATACACACAGAGAATATGAAACAATACCTCCTCCCACCCCACTGTCCTGCTGGTAATAGCTTATCTAAAGTGATCATCAAGTTGGGCCATTTCCAGCACAAATCCAGGTTTTCTCACCCTCTACCCACCCACACAAATTCACTCTCCTGCTGGTGATAGCCCATCCAAAGTGACAACTCTCTACACAATGTGCATGATAATCAAGTTGGGCCATTTCCTGCACAAATCCAGGTTCTGTCAAGCTTTCTTACAACTACAATACCCACCTGCGGAAGTAAAGAAACAGATTGATAGAGCCAGAAGAGTTCCCAGAAGTTACCTACTACAGGACAGTCCTAACAAAGAAAATAACAGAACGCCACTAGCCGTCACCTTCAGCCCCCAACTAAAACCCCTCCAACGCATTATTAAGGATCTACAACCTATCCTAAAGGATGACCCAACACTCTCACAAATCTTGGGAGACAGGCCAGTCCTTGCCTACAGACAGCCCCGCAACCTGAAGCAAATACTCACCAACAACCACATACCACACAACAGAACCACTAACCCAGGAACTTATCCTTGCAACAAAGCCCGTTGCCAACTGTGCCCACATATCTATTCAGGGGACACCATCACAGGGCCTAATAACATCAGCCACACTATCAGAGGCTTGTTCACCTGCACATCCACCAATGTGATATATGCCATCATGTGCCAGCAATGCCCCTCTGCCATGTACATTGGTCAAACTGGACAGTCTCTACGTAAAAGAATAAATGGACACAAATCAGATGTCAAGAATTATAACATTCATAAACCAGTCGGAGAACACTTCAATCTCTCTGGTCACGCAATCACAGACATGAGGGTCGCTATCTTAAAACAAAAAAACTTCAAATCCAGACTCCAGCGAGAAACTGCTGAATTGGAATTCATTTGCAAATTGGATACTATTAATTTAGGCTTAAATAGAGACTGGGAGTGGCTAAGTCATTATGCAAGGTAGCCTATTTCCCCTTGTTTTTTCCTACCCCCCCCCCCCGCCCCCAGATGTTCTGGTTTAACTTGGATTTAAACTTGGAGAGTGGTCAGTTTGGATGATCTATTACCAGCAGGAGAGTGAGTTTGTGTGTGTATGGGGGTGGGAGGGTGAGAAAACCTGGATTTGTGCTGCAAATGGCCCACCTTGATTATCATGCACATTGTAGGGAGAGTGGTCACTTTGGATGAGCTATTACCAGCAGGATAGTGAGTTTGTGTGTGTGGTTTTTGGGAGGGGGGAGAGGGGGTGAGAGAACCTGGATTTGTGCAGGAAATGGCCCAACTTGATTATCATGCACATTGTGTAGAGAGTTGTCACTTTGGATGGGCTATCACCAGCAGGAGAGTGAATTTGTGTGGGGGGGTGGAGGGTGAGAAAACCTGGATTTGTGCTGCAAATGGCCCAACCTGATGATCACTTTAGATAAGCTATTACCAGCAGGACAGTGGGCTGGGAGGAGGTATTGTTTCATATTCTCTGTGTGTATATAAAGTCTGCTGCAGTTTCCACGGTATGCATCCGATGAAGTGAGCTGTAGCTCACGAAAGCTCATGCTCAAATAAATTGGTTAGCCTCTAAGGTGCCACAAGTACTCCTTTTCTTTTTGCGAATACAGACTAACACGGCTGTTACTCTGAAACCTGTGGGATAAATGTCAGCTAGTTTGTCTGATTTGTGTCCTAATTATCTTGATACTATATTTTGAAAATAAGTAAATCTGAATTACATTGACTGCTGCCTTAGGGCCATATCATCTCTCTTTTAATGTCAGTAGATCAGGGAGAGATGCAGTGAGTGGAGGAGAGCAAGGATCCACTGATTTAGCCAGTGCCCACACCAGGGATGTATGGCCTGACCCCTTCTCTTTCAGTCCTGTCACTTCCTTGCCCCTGCTTGCCACACTGATATACTCTGCATGTGGCATAAGTGTCTCACTGTGGTAGCTGTTGCTCTGAGAAAATAACACTGTAATCTATGCTCTTTTAAGAGGGCAAAGTGCCAAATTGGATCATGGCTGTTCTCCATCTCCTCCTTCCATGCCTGAAGGATGCTTGGAGATGAACAAATTCACCACAGACATGGAAGATCAAAAGGTGGCTATGCATTTGATGTGCGGAATACTACTGTGTAGATACTTTTCTTCTCTCATGAGCTTTCCATTGATTTCTTGGAATTTAGTTCCCTTCTGTATGGTAAATAAAGGAGAATGTGAAAAATGTGCCATGGCATGATGTAAGGGGATGAAAAAAGGTCAGAAATCATTATTTGAAGTTAAAGGAGAGAGAACAATATGAAGAAGGAAGAGAAAAAAGAGGCTGAATAAAGAAACACAATTAGAAAAGTGTCTCAGAAAGAAGGAAAGATGAGAGAAGGAATCCTTTAGGAATAAATACATGGAGAAGAAGCAAAGTGGAATGAAAAAGCAAAAGAGTATAAACAAACACACCAGAAATACTGGGCTTGATTCAAAGTCACTTGAAAAGCATCCATTGACTTGACTACAGGTTATTGTGTGTTGGGTTTACACCAGAATGGTTGAACAGAATATGGCCGAATAAATTACATTGTCTGATTGTTTATGTGTAGTTTAAATTCAAGTGATTCTAGTGGAGAATTTTAGGTAAATAGGATCACTTGTTTATTGTTTGCATAAAATATTTTTTAAATATATTTAGTTTTTAAAAATACATAAAATATCATCTGGAATTTCAAAATGGTCAGAGGGAGATTCCCTCAACTTGTCAACTGATTTTGTAGATTCCAGTAACCTACCCCAAATTTCTTCTAGTCAACTCTTAAGTGTTGGCCTGTGTGGTTATTTGACAAGGGGCTATAGGTATAGGTCAAAAGAAGCAGTAATATGCACCCCCATATCAGAGGACAGTGTTGAGTCCATAGCTAGTTTTTGTTCCTTTAGATCAGGCTTGAGGACCATGATTTTACACCGGTACTACAGCGGTGCTACTCCATTGACTTCAGTGGAGTTATACTGGTGTGAACCTGGTGTAAAGGAGCAGAGAATCAGGCCTGTTATGCCAAGGAAAAAGGTCAGAGCCAAACAAAAGGAGATACAGATACCTTAAAGTCTATGAGCTTTAGTAATTTTGCTTACAGAGTATTATGCTAATACAGCAATTATGTTGTTGTAGTTCTCTAAAGTTAGGGTTTGTCTACACCAGGGATTGGCAACCTTTGGCACGCGGCCCATCAGGGAAAGCCGCTGGCGGGCTGGGACGGTTTGTTTACCTGAAGCATCTGCAGGTTTGGCCGATTGTAGCTCCCACTGGCCGCAGTTCGCTGTTCCAGGTCAATGGGGGCTGCGGGAAGCAGCGGCCAGCACATCCCTCGGCCCACGCCACTTCCCGCAGCCCCCATTGGCCAGGGACAGCGAACTGCGGCCAGTGGGAGCTGTGATCAGCCAAACCTGCGGACACTGCAGGTAAACAAACCATCCCGGACTGCCAGCAGCTTTCCCTGACGGGGTATGTGCCAAAGGTTGCCAATCCCTGGTCTATACTCTTACTCTCAATCCCCCCTTCCTCACCCACCTCACCTTTCTGTGGCTTAGACCTCCCCCCACTCACCTTTCTGTGACTAGTTTTTTTTTAACTACACCTCTGACATGAAATTTCTGTACTTTATGATTAGATGGCATGGTAGCATTGCAGTTTGCACAAATGCATCTGTCTAGCTGGTAGACTTGGACCAGCTTCCAATGCATATAAACTTTCTGAGGAGTTCCCTGCACAGCCCGACAGCAAGAGTTCTCACGTATGGGCATGGAAATGCCAAAGTTGCACCCATGTGATTCAGATCAGTATTTGGCCTGTCCCTAAATATAAAGGGAAGGCTAATCACCTTTAAATCCCTCCTGGCCAGAGGAAAAACCCTTTCATCTGTAAAGGGTTAAGAAGCTAAGATAACCTCATTGGCACCTGACCAGAATGACCAATGAGGAGACAAGATACTTTCAAAGATCGGGGGGAGGGGGGACACAAAGGGTCTCTCTGTCTGTATGATGCTTTTGCCAGGACCAGAGCAGGAATCTAGGTCAAAACTCCTGTAAAGAGTTAGTAAGCAATCTAGTTAGATACGCGTTAGATTCTGTTCTGTTTAAATGGCTGACAAAATAAGTTGTGCTGAATGGAATGTATATTCCTGTTTTTGTGTCTTTTTGTAACTTAAGGTTTTACCTAGAGGGATTCTCTGTGTTTTGAATCTGATTACCCTGTAAGGTATTTACCATCCTGATCTCACAGAGGTGATTCTTTTACTTTTTCTTTCATTAAAATTCTTCTTTTAAGAACCTGATTGTTTTTTCCATTGTTCTTAAGATCCAAGGGTTTGGGTCTGTGTTCACCTATGCAAATTGGTGAGGATTTTTATCAAGCCTTCCCCAGGAAAGGGGGTATAGTATTTGGGAGGGCGGGGGGAGACATTTCCAAGTGGGCACTTCCCCTGTTCTTTGTATAACACTTTGGTGGTGGCAGCTTTTAACCTAAGCTGTTAAGAATAAGCTTAGGGGGTCTTTCATGCAGGTCCCCACATCAGTACCCTAGAGTTCAGATTGGGGAAGGAACCTTGACAGGGCCATTGGTTGTAGCTCTGTTCACTGAAGATCCAGGTAGAATATTTTCCCTGGATTTTATAGGTCTTGCCCTTTTCATATTACGTGCATAATAAGGATCAGTTACTGTAAACCTATGCATGCTCAATGCAGATCCTGTTCTCTTTTTTCCCACGAGTAGTCCCATTGAAGCCTTTATTTTGCACATAGGATCTGATCCCACAAATAATTTTCATAGTAGGTGAGAATTTGGTCCAAAATGCATAAATAGAGATAAGTGCAGTTTCATTTTGGGCCAGCTGGGTGTGCAATTAGCAAATATTTCGGAGAGCTTGAATGATTTCAGGGCACAAAGCATCTATTTATCTTGTCCTTGAACTGTGGTTTTATTTCTCCCTTTCACACTTGTGACATGGAATACAGTGCACTATATCCCATCAAATGCCTAATAGTAAATTGGTCACTTTGTGTTTTTTGTTTGTTGCACTTCTTTCCTCTACGATTTGTCCCTCTGTTTGTTTTGTCTTTTGAGAGTAAGAGTGAAATGCTGGCTCTACTGAAGTCAATGGGAGTTCACCCTAAGTTCTTTGGAGGAAGGACTGTGTATTCTTTTGACTGTACAGTGCCTAGCACATTGTGGAGGCAATAGAGAAAAAATAATAAGAATATTCCATTGTATGCAAACACTCCTCTCTTCATACAAATATGTATCCCCAGTGAATGTCAGACAGAAGTGTAAGTCTGCACTGACAGTAGGCTAGACTCTACAATATGTAATTTAGGACAGGTCTGGGTAATATGGAGGTCTAAATTATAATCAATGTGCTAGATGCGTAACTGGTGTACATGTAGTGAAACTATGCTGATCTACATCTAGAATCTGGCCCTCTGTTTAAGAATTAATCTGTGAGTAATGAGGGTATATACAGCTGGTGGGAATGTATGACTAATCTTGCATGTCTTTGTGACTTGTACTTGCTACATTGACTAAATGCTTGAATCCTAATAAGCACATCCAATCATGTAACAAATATTTTGTGGTTATATAGATGAAAGTGTTACATTATATTTTATTGTATAGCTCAGCAACAAAATTGCATACAGACCATGGTCTGTATTTTACATAGTATTTTACAAGACTACTGTGAACAGGATGGTTTATATAACTCAGGACACCATCTTATAAACAGTGCTTTTTTTTTTTCTGTTGCAAGGATATTGTTAAAATGTGGAAGCAATTAATTTCATATGTGTATTCCACCAGGTGATGAAGCCTTTTTAATAATAGGGTTGAAGTCTTTGGACCACCAAGGATTACATTTTTGAAAAGTTAAATGATATGATATGATAGCAAAATAAAAACATTTAAACTTTGATCATAAATTAATCTTCTCTCTCTGCAAGTTAAACTGCAATAGAATTCCACTACTGCAGTGGCTCTGCTGGGAAGCTGCTGAAGTCAATCATTGCACTCCAGAAAGCAAGAGGACAAATAGATACTAAATAAAACTGTGATGAAAGAATAATACCTTTGGGCCCCTTTTGCAGCTGCTTCAGTCCCATTGACTTGATCGGTGGCCCAATACAAGGAGGGACTGCAAAATAGGGATCTATGAAAGTAATACATGATAGGAAACTCAAATTGTCCAACTTGTTTGCAGCCCACACATTCCCTTAAAATTACATTTTCTGGTACTGTAGCTACTTTATATGACACCCCATTGCCAAAAACCAGGGATCACCTGATGAAATTAATAGACAGCAGGTTTAATACAAATAAGGGGACATACTTTTTCACACAATACACGTCTGACCTGTGGAACTCATTTCCATGGGATGTTGTAATGGCCAAAAGTATAACTAGGTTCAAAAAAGAATTGGATAAGTTCATGGAGGATAGGTCCATCAATGGCTATTAGCTAAGATGGTCTGGGACATGTCCCCATGGTTGGAGAAACACGATAACTTTTGACCACCCGAAGCCAGGAGTGGAAGGCAAAGTTGGGTCATTCCATAATTACCCTGTTCTGTACACTCCACCTGAAGTTCTGGTATGGGCCACTGTCGGAGACAGGATATTAGGCCAGATGGACCATGATGTGGTAAGTATGGCAGCTCTTATATTCTTATAAAATATGAGTACCTCAGAGTCTTTATTGTATTGATCTTCACAACACTCCATGTGAGGTGGGGACAAATTGTTTTCCTATTTTGCACATGGGGAACTGAGGCACAAAGAGAGTGACTTGTCCAGGGTCACACAGGAAGTCTGTGGTGGAGTAAGGAATTAAACCCATGTCTATCATGTCCCATACTTGTACCCGAGCCATTGGCTGGATGTTTTTGTTCTGGAGCTTCTCTAGACCAGGTTTTCTTTCCCTACTCTGCTTTTAAAATCATGTATAGGAGTTCTACTGTGTGGATTGCAAGTTACAGCAAATCTCTCTCCCTAACATTTTTCAGTTCAATACACTTTCTAACAGCAAATGAAACCAGTCATTATGCTAAGGAAAAGGGATATGGATTTTTTAAAATATTTAAATGGTCATAGCTAGATATACTTTCATAAAAATAATATGATTTAGAGAATGCAAACATAGCACGATAATCTATGAATGGCAGAGAGGCTATAGAAATATGTTATTTGAAGAATTTTTTGTAGATCATGAATATCCATTGGGTTTTTGTAGTAGAGGCCAAATCCAAGTCCCTTAGAGGTCAATGGGAGTTTTGCCATTCACTTTAATGAGCTCAGAATTGGTCCTGTATGACATTACCTTTAATTCCTGGAACAAATAAGGAATTGTCATTTCTAATTAACTTAATAAAGTTCTTCTTCAACCACAGATGGTTAACTATACAGTTTTACATAAGTATAGTGTAACAGAGTGTCAGTTTTTAGGATACAGATGCAGAGCTTTTCTGCAGACTCATCCCTAGAGCCAGAACTCACGGGTACATCTACACAATTAAACTCCCAAAGCTGGCTGAGGTCAGCTGACAGGGGCTTGCAGGGCTCAGGCAGCTGGCCTGTAAAATTGCTGTTTAGACATTTGGGCTCAAGCTGAAGCCCGAGCTCTGGGACCCCACGATGGAGGAGGCTCCCAGAGTCTGGGCTCCAGCCCAAGCCCGAACTTCTACACTGCAAGTTTTAGCCCTGCAGCCTGAGCCCTGTAAGCCTGAATTAGCTGAATTCCCAGTGTAGATGTACCCTATGTGTGTAACTGAATTCCCAGTGTAGATGTACCCTATGTGTGTGTTAGCTTTCACCCTATAGTATATACAGTTTTGATGGTTTCTCTGGCTCAGAGGGAACTAGGGAAGAGGGACAGTAAGATCTTTCAAGGAACAATCTGAGGAACAGGCAAACTCAAGAAAAACTTGCGTGGAGGTTTGTGTTCTGTTGCTTTTGAAGCTAACAATGAAAGCAAACCCCAGGAAGGCAGTAAAGTTGAATCATCTCCAGTACCTGTACTGTGTTACTCAGTAGTATAAAGCTGTAGAATTTGTTTAGATTCACTAATAAAAGACAGGAGTCTATCAGGTAACACATAGATTCATGAGAATAATTTTCTTCTAAAAGTAATTTGATACTTCCTCTCACACAATTTTGGGTATATATGATCATGGTTACACATAAAATGAAGTCCAGTGAGATGTGGCAGCGCATCTAACTACACAAGAATGCACTGGGAGCCACCCTTTAACACAGCAATGAAGAATCAATGCATACTTCAGTATTTAGAGACAATAAATGGCTAAGATGCCTCTTCTGGGAGGGTACATGCCAGATCTTGGCAATTGCCAAATATGCCCCATTTATGGTGGTAGCTGTTGGCTGTGGTACTTGAAAAGAAGAGAAGTCAAGAGGTTCAAGACTGCAATGTAAGAAATTCTCCTAACATTTATATATAAAGGGTGTATATTTCTGGTTTGAGAACAGTTCCATTAGTCTTCCCAGTTTTTGATGGGAGGTCTTCATATGTTGCATACATTTCCTTTATGTTATTACATTCACTGCCGTTTTAGACGTTTTGAGTAGCTTGAGGCTGTTTTCCAACTGGCCTACTGAGAGAAACAATTTGTGACACTTCTTTCTTTCTCTGAAAGGGTCCATTTCTATTTGTGTTCCGGTATAGTTATTGACACAATACTACGGGTGTGTATTGCACTTCGCAGAAAAATAAAAAGGCCAGGTCCCTGCCCCAAAGAATTTAAACTAGACATAAAAGAGGAAGAAATGGCAATCGAGAAAGGGTGAGGGGAAGTGTAATGGAGGAGGTTTATCTAACTGATATATAAATTTAAAATGTAAGTTAGATCACCTTTCTTTATTAAGAAATGTACCTAAATCAGGTGGTACATTTTCATATTCTGCCTGCTAGTTGTTAGCATTCATTTTTGCATGCACATCTGTGCTTAGTAAGGCAGCCCCTTTGCCTTCATGGGCTGTGTTTAGTCCTACATCTCTCCATGACTTTCGGATAGTTCCTCCTGGAGGTCTCATCTCTCTTCAAAATCAATATACATACCCTCAACATTAAAGTTCTTCCCATCACATAAACTCATCATCTTGTTGTCATCTCTGACACTTCACTTAGCCTCTGCCCCTCACATCCACACCATCACCTTCCTCCTTGCCCTATTTTTTCCTCTTCATTTTCCAAAATTTATTCCTTCCAGTCTGCCTCTAATGCAAAGACATTACTCCATATTCTGCTAATTTTCTGTTTGGCAAATGAGACCTTCTTCCCAACAGCCTTCTCCAGTTAATCCAAGTCTTTCTCCTCCATTCAGTCCTTGTAAAAAAGAAGTAATGAGGTGCAGTCTTCACTCTGTGCTGTGCTAACAATGTTGGAACATAAGGAAAAAACAAACAACCTTGTGAATTTCAACTCGATAAAGTGGGAGGTGGGGGGAGGAAAACAGGTGAAAGAGGAAAATGTGGTAGGAAATAAAATGTTATTTTGAAGTTCCAAGACCTCCTCTTGTACTGCAAGAACAGCAGAGTTTATAGTGTGTGTATATATATATACAGAATACACCCGTGTTCGAAGAACCCGTCACAGAATAGAAAACTGGACTGTCAGATTGGATAATTACATGTTGTTTTTTGGAACATAACAAAAGGAACTGGCTGCTGATGTTCTTTAGAGGAGAATCCAGTCTTTCCTGACAAACATTGCATTTGTATAGACTTGTTTATTACTTTTGAATGACTAAGCTGTTGAATATTTTATAGAGGCTTATTTTCTTTAAAGATAGAAACTAATTTGAAAGTGTCATGTGGTTCTGTGTTTTCCTATAACACTTCTCTCTAAAAATACTTCATTCCGTATAGCAAATGTTAATCCTACCTACATAGGGCACAGTCCTGCAGCCCTTACATGCGCAATGCTTCTTTCAGTTTTGATGAGGGCATTGGATGTGCAGGGATCACCACATCAGACCCCTAATTTATTTTCAGAAAATAGTTTTGAGCTTTTCCCACAAAATCTCCAGGGCACTGATAGTTTGTTAGGTGTGTGAATCCCAGTTTATTTCAGATTTTACTAGTGAGCAAGTATACAATATGGATTTTGATTGTTGCAAAAATATACAGGATTTGGTCCATATGTGAATTAGAATAACAGATAATATCTCAGAGCTGCATTGCACAGATATGTATTTATTTACTTTACCATTCAGTGTGTGTTTGAGTTTTAATTTGATTCAAGTTTGTCCAGTTTAGAATAGCAGATGGGAACTAATGTGATTCCAGTACTTCATAACTATGGTAAGTTCAATTGAATCACTGTTTCAGATAGGTGGTAAATTTCCAGTCCAAGGAGTTGACATACAAGGCATGTAGAAAGACTGTACATAATAAAACTCATCCTAGAATTGAGAGTACTCAGCAAGGGATAATAGGCAGGGATAGTAGTGCCACCTATTAAGGTTTCCCAACATAAAACCCTGTGTTCAGTAGCTTATAAATATCCCTAACTTTAACTGGTCAAACTTTAACTGGCGCATAGGGTCGCAATGCCACTCCTTCCGATTTGGCATGCCCTCCACCCAGGGGCTTGGATCAATCCTGAATGGCACTGAGAACCAATGCCCAGAACGGGGAGCCAAGCCCAGCCCTTCAGGACAGGAGCCACTTCAACCAGGATGGGGGTTTTGTGGGACAAAGCAGGACAGTCCTGCAAAACTTGGAACTGTTGGACAGGAAGAAGGCAGTTGGTGGGGGGGGGTGGGGGTGGGGGGAGAAAGTGATGCTGGGACTGGTTGGGCAAAGAGCCTGGGGCTGGGAAGTCATGAGAAAATGGGGGGGACTGGCAGGACCAGGATACAAGGACTAGAAACCATTGGGGCGGGGGGAAATGGAGGCAGGATCGTGGGGAGACAGATCTGACCAAGGAGTTGGTGTGCAGGGGAAGAACAGGGACTTACTGGGCAAAGAGACTGAGACGTGATCAGATAAGGGACCAGAACTAGGCCCCACAGTTCTCTATAACTTATCTGATCAGTCCCATCCAGCTTCCTCTTCCTGGTATGATGGATGGCCATCTTGGCCAGCACCAGGAGGAAGTTGATGAGGCAGTCCCATGACTTCCTGGGGGCCATGGATGGGGTGTGCATAAATGAGGACATGGGGGAGAAGTGCAGCCAGAATCTCAGTAAGAGGTTCCGGAGGAAGGGAAGAGGGGCTGCAATCTGATGCACCCTATGTAGATGTGTACCAGGGTCTATTTCTCACTGCAGAAGGGACAGGTATCATGGGAGTTTATGAACCACGCCAGGTACATACCCATGCTCACTGCTCCATGGAGGAGCCACCAACTAATATCCCTGGCAGGTTGTGGAACCAGGATGGAGTACAGACTAGCCCACAGGGGTTCCTCACCCTCCTTAGGTGACAGGAGGTCCTGCCACTTAGTGTTGGGGAAGGAACAATGGCGAGGAAGTGGATGGTATGAAGCACAAATATACAAATGCTCTCTAGGGTCATTTTGGAGGCAGACTGGATGGATGTCGCTCAGCCAACTCAGGCAAGTGCCAGATTATGAGCTCCAAGGATGGGGGTGGGTGAAGAGCCTCGTCCAACAGGACTCACTCATGGAAGGCAAGAGAAGTAAGAAGCAAGGCTGCCCTCACTTCCTGGAGCACATGACAGGTGACATGCAGGATAGGCAGCCCCATGCATTGGTCAAACGCAACAGGGTCCACCTAGTCCCTCCGATTGCGGTCTAAGAGGTCTCCAAGTCTGGTGGCACCAACCAGGACCATCCTCTGATACATCAAGGTTAAGGCCATTGAATGCTGCTGTGGAGAACTGGATTCTACTCCTGGTTCTGCCATGGAGTTCCTGAGTAATGCTAATCAAATCACTTAAACCAAACTTTTCACAGGTGGTCACTAATTTTGTGTTCCTCATTTTCTGGTGCCCAGGTTGATACTCTGAGGTCTGATTTGAAGAACTGCTGAGCATTCACAGCTGCTGTTGAAGTCAATGAGAGCTGTGCTTTGAAAGTATAAATTGATAAATAATGAGAAATATTCAGAAATATCAGGTGGTAGGTATCTCAAATTGGGCACCCCAAAAGAGTGGATACTTTTGACTGTAATCTCTTTGTACTTTAGCTTCCTACCTGTAAAACTGGGTAACAATACCTCCTCACCACTCAGGAGTGTTGTGAAGATAAATTAATGTTTGTGAAGCATTCAGATACTACAGTGATGAGCACCCTAGAAAAATCTATGTGGAAATTAATAATTCTGTCTTCAGAGCAGAGCCCTGAATGAGGCAGGGGGTCCTATGCCCCTTGCACAGGCAATGTTAATTCTGGAATTTCCTAGCTTCTGAGTGCTTGAATTTGCAACTTTAATAATGTTCTTTTAATATTTTTGTGTATCTATGTATATATATGTAATTAGAAATTAAGGTTGTATATGCAGAAAAAATGGGTGATGTCATACACAAGTAAGGGAGAAAGGGGAATCAGAGCTCTTTACATCACTTGGATGAATGCAGAAGCTCCTGTTCTCAATCTGAGCATTCTTACAGGTGAGAAGAAATCCATACAGCAGCAGAATGGTTGAGCGAAGCAAGGAGATGTCCCGGAAGTGATTGGGTTTTGTTTGCAGATCTGTGACTGGTGGGGGTACACTGACTTTCAATCTCTCTTCATCAGTAGAATGAAGAAAGAGGTAGAGAAAGTCTTTAGTCAGTGTTGAAAAATAGAGATTAGGGGCACTTTTTAGCTATGCCCTCCTCACTTCCTAATTACAAAGTCTCTAGAAAATCTAAGACTGATCATACTTATTTACCCTGATCAGACCTGGTTCACAAACCCTCTGTCCAACTCTTTCAAGCTGTTGTCCAGGTTGCCTCAGATTCTGGGTCAGTTTGTTATTTGGCCTATCATTGAAAGCTCGGTGGATAAATTATCACAGCCTGCCAGAAAGCTTGGCCCGGCATGCTGAATATGTTATATCTTAAGAAAAGCTACCTCCTGGATTAACTCAGAATCTTCCTCTGAGAGGGAAATTTGGTCTTTTTCTATAGTAGACCCTATGGGTCTCATTGTGGATGCATTCTTGGATGTGACTGGGAAAGAGTACAGAGTGCTGTGATATTTTATGCCTTGCCAATTAGTTCAGTTCTGCAGCTCTCCCACCGTGTTTCTCATACAGAATATTAATTTAGGGTCAGATACTTGATTTCTGGTAAGCCCTTTACACTACTGCCTTGTCTTAACACATAGCGGAATCCTCAGCTGTTTCTCCCTATGCTGGCATCAGGGATATTCTGGGAAGTGTCAGGTGGGGGTGATCCTTGCTTGTGGGATAGCTTCTTGGGAAGTTGTTCTAACTTTCAGCAGTGGCTGTTTAAGTCCTAGGCCGCTCCCGTGACAGTTGGAATGGAGCAGAGAGATGGCAGAAAGCTGCACTGGTGTACCTGGGGATAGAGTCATAGAATCATAGGACTGGGAAAGATCTCGAGAGGTCATCTAGTCCAGTCCCCTGCACTCATGGCAGGACTAAGTATTCTCTAGACCATCTCTGACAGATATTTGACGAACATGCTCTTAAAAATCTCCAATGATGGAGATTCCACAACCTCCCTAGGCTATTTATTCCAGTGGTTAACCACCCTGACAGGATATTTTTCCTAATGTCCAACCTAAACTGCCCTTGCTGCAATTTAAGCCCACTGCTTCTTGTCCTGTCCTCAGAGGTTAATGAGAACAATTTTTCTCCCTCCTCCTCAGAACAATTTTTTATGTACTCGAAAACTGTTATCATGTCCCCTCTCAACCTTCTCTTCTCCAGACTAAACAAACCCACATTTTTTAATCTTCCTTTATAGATCATGTTTTCTAGACCTTTAATCATTTTTGTTGCTCTTCTCTGGACTTACTCCAGTTTGTCCACATCTTTCCTGAAATGTGGTGCCCAGAAGTGGACACAATACTTGAGCTGAACCCTTATGAGAGCGGAATAGAGCAGAAGAATTACTTCTTGTGTCTGGCTTACAACACTCCGGCTAATACACCCCAGAATGATGTTTACTTTTTTTGCAACAGTGTTACACAGTTGACTCATATTTAGCTTGTGATCCACTATGACCCCCACATCCCTTTCTGCAGTACGCCTTCCTAGGCAGTCATTTCCCATTTTGTATGTGTGCAACTAATTGTTCCTTCCTAAGTGGAGTACTTTGCATTTGTCCTCATTGAATTTCATCCTGTTTACTTCAGACCATTTCTCCAGTTTGTCCAGATCATTTTGAATTTGAGTCCTATCCTCCAAAGCACTTGCAACCCTTTCCAGCTTGGTATCATCTGCAAACTTTATAAGTGTACTCTCTGTGCCATTATCTAAATCATTGATGAAGGTACTGAACAGAACCAGACCCAGAACTGATCCCTGCAGGACCCCACTTCATATGCCCTTCCAGCTTGACTGAGAACCATTGATAACTACTCTCTCAGAATGCTTTTCCAACCAGTTTTGCACCCTCCTTATTGTAGCTCCATCTAGGTTCTATTTCCCTAGTTTGTTTATGAACAAACTAAGGGATCTGGCCCTTTGAGTTTATCTGCATTGATTAGTGGATTTGATGATCAGATGCATCTTAACTGCAAAATCTGTGGTTTTTACAGATCTCCTGATGTGAAATCTATGCAAAATGCTAGTATATTGTAGCTTGGGATAGTTAAGGTGGATGTTGGATGGATCATTCTATAGAAATTTTTCCTGGAATTTGTGGAGAGAGAAACTGAGGAGCCTTTCAGGCATAGAAACTCATCCGGTGCTGTGGATCTATATACCTGGTTATTGGGGGGACACGGAAAAGTCTGTCCACTAGAACTGGTGAATTTGTAGAAACTCAGTTTAATTTAATGAATTATTATTTATTTATCTATATTATGGTAGTTTCCACAAGTGGCTAGGTACTGTTCATATGTACAGGAAGACACAGACCCTGCTTTGAAGAGCTTGCAAACTGAACTCTCATTTGTAATTACAAATTTAAAGTTAAAATAAGAAAAATATAAATATATTTAATTTTCTTATGAATGAAATTCATAGGGCTAGTATTCTGCCTGCTCTAACAGCAGTCAGGACGGATGTTTGCTATGTTTGTTTAAAAAAGGGGAGTTGCTATGTTTCTGTCTGCCAGGAGTAGCTTCAGTCGTCGCTCTGACTTCTCTTTCCTGCAAAGAAAATACAGAAACCCTTTGACGTTTGAAAGTGAAGTTTCGGGAACTTATCTGCAAGTTTTCCTAAAGAATGATGGGACAGCTCTTTAAACATGGGGAGGAATGGAATACAAAACTGTTGGAACTAATGTGCTGTATGGGTTAGTAGTACAGTATATATGATGGTTTGCATTTTCCAGACTTATAGTACTATGTTTGCTTTGGAAAGGAAAGTTATAAGACCTGCATTAGGAAGCATAGCAGAGCTGTTACACTCTGCAAAATTTATCAGAAATCATGAAAGAGCAAGTGCTATCACTCTTTAGAGACTTTCATACAGCAGGTTTAATTTCATTTCTGAATTTTATATTTGTACCACAGTGTTTAAAGTTGTCATAGTCTTTAATCATTGCATACAGTATGCCTAGTTTGCTATGTTTTGTTTTGAGATCAGGTAAGTTAAATGCATTTCTGAAGAGGTTGGCCTTTACCAAAGCTAAATTACAGTTGTTTGCCTCTATCTTTTTCATGTCTTTAACAGCTGACAGTTTTCTATCACACCACATTTTTGTGTTCATCATAGCTGAATTGACAATACATTGGTACACAAAATGTCCCTTAATTAAACAGTTTCCTAAGGAGTATATATTATAGGCAGCAGTCTTTTACATGTTTTAATATTTAAAATAGACTTAAAATTAACAGGCAGTACAGATTGTAACAAGGAACAAAGTACTTTTTTTTGTCATATTGTTGTGATGGTAGCATTGTCCTAAAATACAAACTTTTGTTGTAGTCATAACTGGTTCATGCAAACCAAAACAACGACACGTCTTTTAACCTGGGAGCTGGAATATTAAATCGTGTAATCTGGAGAACTCATGTTAATTTTAAATAGCTATCCATAACAAAATAGTTAAAACTGTTAATATTTCTGATTTTGTATCATTTCTGAGTCATGCAGTTTTTTATACTCTACATTTACCAAACCAGGGCTTCTTGCTTATTATGGTAAATTACTGACACCAGGAATGCTGAATTGCTAAATGAAGGTTATAAAAAAACTTTATATGTGGGAAAGAGACCAATTATTTTGCCAAGGTTTTTCCCTCAAATACTGTGTGTTGTGCCCCTTACTTTCGTCACACATCTTGGGGGCCCGTGTTGTGTGCACATCAGGGTCTGGAAAGCTTGAGAGCTTTGTATGAACTTTACCTATATACCATATATCCACATTACATTTCAATCCCCACCATAATCACCTACATTTAACAGTGTCTGTTTCAACACTCAGAATGTTTCATTCTCTGGGTTGCTGTTGTCCAAGTGGAATGCTTTGTTTTCAGATGTTACTTAAGTGCTTATATGTCAGTTCTGGTGCCTTTGACTGTCAGAATCATAAAGACTCTCATTAGCCCTCTTGGTCATGACAGTGGCTGAGGAACAAACCGTGCTCTGATATCGGCCTCTCTGCTTCACACCCTCAAACACACTATGAATGGTCCCAAATCAGTGAATAAGCGGCAGTTCCATTGTACAGGGGGCTCAAGGGAGAGAATCTCTGAAGCTCGCACAGGTGGTATGCATTCCTGTCCACCATGAAGCTCCTGCTTCATGGGACCCCCCCTGCTGTGTTGGATTGTGGATGGGGCTGACGAATCCACCCCGAACAGATCTATTGGCCATTGACCTCACATTACGGCTGTGAAGGATACATTCGCTCTGAGGCTAGACTAGTGGTTGCAGGACAGCTCTACAGTCTTTGGTATGTGGAGAAGGAGTTCTTCACCCCGATTACTGCCAAGACACCCAACTCCTGGGTGGGCCCTCTCATTAGGCAAGACATTATGAGCAGCATTTGCTGTAATGAATAAGAACATTTGCTACGTACATAGCGCCTTTCACGTGAAGATCCCAAAATGCTTTATAAAGGTGGCTAAGTATTATGATTCCTGGTATAACCTGACCCTGATGCACACACAGGAAAATGACTTTCTGAAAATCACGTTATCGGTAAGAAGTAGAATTCAGGTCTCCTAATTTCCAGACAGGATTCACTTTCCCTAGACTAGAAGATAACTGAGGTGATAATTTACAAGTCAAGGTCTGAGCTGTGGTGAAACTAAACATATCTGATTCCTTGTTTTTCAGTTCTATAGTTTATTATTTTCAGGGTAAAAAGAGAGAGATCCTGCTGTACATATACATTTTATTTCCTTCTAAGCACAATATACAGATCATCATCAGTGTATACATTGGTTATGCTTGTTATTTATTAATATGTGGCTTTCTTTTCAGAGTTGCTGAGCACCCACAAATCCCACTGATGTCAATGGGAACTAAAGGTGCCCAGCTCCTTTGAAAATCAAGCCAATGATCTAAAATCTCAGATCACGTAATTAAAATTAACTCAGCTCTGCATATTGTTTTATGGCCAGTTGAAGTCAGTGTAGATTTACACTAGCAAAGGTAAAATCAGATCATGTCAGGCTCTGAATAGGATATGGCGTAGAGCCAATTTACACTAAGGGAAAGTCCAGCTGGAGCATATCTTCTGTGCAGCCTGCTCTCCCATGGTAGGCCAGCTCCAGTGATTGGTGCATGAGAAGTCAGCTTCACTGCTTCACCCACCTTTTGCAAGAGGGCAGCCACCGCCCAAAAGTTATAACAAGGGTAACAACTGTGTCCTTACCTTGTTCACGGGCTGAAAAAAGAGGTAGTGGCTCCTGGCACCCGCCTCCATTTTGCAGGCCTGCTCAGGCCAGAATAGTGTTGTCTAGTGATTACACAGTATGTTTGAGTCTGCAGTTCATATTAGATTTCTGCTTGGATTTTAGTTCTATTTTGTATTGGTCGGTAAAGTCAGTGATTGAGGTGGGAAACCTTATCTTGCTCTTTGTGCATAGATGTAGGAAATCTGTTCTGATCAGTGATGTGAAAGGGAGCAAACATTAAAGTGAGATTTGAACAGTTTGTTTTTGCTATCTATCTTTTTAGGAACCCCCCTCACCAACCACATACCTCTTTTCCTTTGTAGCCCAAAATGAAAGATCCTGATTCTTTAATGTGACCATTTGGAGTGCCTGTTCATGCTTTCCATCTGTAGATGGGATAAAATCTTACTGTTCTATTCTGTTGCTTCTGTCCTGTTGCCTCAGTCTTTTGGGGAAATCTGCTAATACTAACAGCTCCCACCTAAGAAAGTACTGGCAGCTGGAGCATCATGCTAGTGTAGTGAAATCCATGCCTGCATTTAGGGATGGAAGAATTCAAGACTATACAACCTTTAAATGAAAGCGCCTCACACCCCTGCATATTGGAACAGGAGGGTCCCATGATCAAAAAGTATTTTGTTGTCAAATAACTACTCAGTAGTCTTTCTGTTGGTAAATGGTTTAATGATTAATTAGATTTTACAGGACCTACCGCAAGTGGTCATGACTCTTAAGTGCACCTCAATCCCTTTAGTGGAACCTTGAGAATGGAAGGCCAAAGTCTTTGTTCTGGGGAGTGATCTTCCTGATAATATTACTAAGAACAGAAGGAGACATGCTGATTTTACTGTAGAGGAGACCTGATATTTTGCATACAAAAAGCTTTAACTTGACTTGGCCTAACCAAATATTTTGTATTAAAATGAGATATTGCAAGAACATTTGTACACAAAAATACTGCTGTTATATATAGTGCCACTTAAATTAGTTAATGTATCTGTCTCAAAGATTGTTCCTCTGTTCTAACATTACTGGAGTGTTTATTTATAAATATTAATAAAATCAGCCATGCGGAACCTTTTGCAGTGCTATGTTATTTTAATGAAAACTCTTTTTTTCCTTTTTCCTTCCCCAGATGAACGGGACAAAGTACAAAAGAAAACCTTCACAAAATGGATAAATCAACACCTCATGAAGGTCAGTTTATGTTTCTGTCATACCAGTGACATGGAATATTACCTTGGGTGAATGTGGGTTTTACTAAACATTTGAAATGAGACTGCAGCAGTGTTGCTGTGGAATAAATAACTTGAGAGAGGAAGATTCCGAGGTTTTGGGGGGTAATAGAGAAAATGAAGTATCACTGTTGTTAACTTTTTTGGTCCTAGCAAATGCATTTGCCCTAAGTGCTAGAGAATCTCAGATGGCAGGGTGATTTATTTGAGTGTCTATGTATGAAATTAAAATGATTCAGTTTTCTTTGGAGAAGGAACTAAATTGGTTAATTTGTGAGGAGGGAAGTGACCTTGAACTTTATGAATTCGGACCACTCGAGGGGCATCAATGTGCTGTTCACTAGAAATAAATGCTTTCTAAAGATTAAAATATTTTTCCAGCAGCTTTCTTGTGGATGGCAGTGAACTTAGCCCCAGGGATAGCACATATCATTTTAGCAACATATGCAGCTTTTAGTCAACGGAGAGTTGAAGGCTGTGAGTTCACCTTCACAGTGTTGCCCTTTAGCTCTAAATTCAATCCGCTGTTTCATTGCCAACCGTCTAGCCCAGACATTTCTTTGGAGGAACAGATTGTGTGGTTGTTTCATGTAACTTTTTTTGCTTTTAGTGTATGGCAAAGGTTGAATTCATGTGTGAGTCACATTAAATTAAAATGCGTCTGCAAACTGTCAGAACTAAGGTTTAATTAGTGTAATATTGAAACACCATTGCAAAGGTTTGCTTATGTTCACATTTTGTGAAATATGTCGTCTAAATTTTTCTGGCTTATTTAATCATTTTGTCATCTCTCTTTGCTGTGGCTGCACTGAGGGTACTGGTGGAGTATTCGACACTTTCTGCCACAGAATTGGAAGTGTGTTACCAATCTTTGCAATCGATGCCCTTTATATTTTTTCACTTGGGCTCCCCGAGTTTTTAGAAGATGTAACTGAAACCAAACCTGCTGGTGAATCTGAACACGTGAAACTCTGAATCCTAATCGAGATCTGTCAAGGTTCCTCCCCCACTCTGAACTCTAGGGTACAGATGTGGGGACCTGCATGAAAAACCTCCTAAGCTTATCTTTGCCAGCTTAGGTCAAAACTTCCCCAAGGTACAAAATATTCCCCCCGTTGTCCTGGGCCTGGCCGCTACCACCACCAAACTAATACTGGTTACTGGGGAAGAGCTGTTTGGACGCATCTTTCCCCCCAAAATACTTCCCAAAACCCTGCACCCCACTTCCTGGACAAGGTTTGGTAAAAAGCCTCACCAATTTGCCTAGGTGACTACAGACCCAGACCCTTGGATCTTAAGAACAATGAACAATCCTCCCAACACTTGCACCCCCCCTTTCCTGGGAAATGTTGGATAAAAAGCCTCACCAATTTGCATAGGTGACCACAGACCCAAACCCTTGGATCTGAGAACAATGAAAAAGCATTCAGTTTTTTACAAGAAGACTTTTAATAAAAAATAGAAGTAAATAGAAATAAAGAAATCCCCCCTGTAAAATCAGGATGGTAGATATCTTACAGGGTAATTAGATTCAAAAACATAGAGAACCCCTCTAGGCAAAACCTTAAGTTACAAAAAAGATACACAGACAGAAATAGTTATTCTATTCAGCACAATTCTTTTCTCAGCCATTTAAAGAAATCATAATCTAACACATACCTAGCTAGATTACTTACTAAAAGTTCTAAGACTCCATTCCTGGTCTATCCCCAGCAAAGACAGAATATAGACAGACACACAGACCCTTTGTTTCTCTCCCTCCTCCCAGCTTTTGAAAGTATCTTGTCTCCTCATTGGTCATTTTGGTCAGGTGCCAGCGAGGTTACCTTTAGCTTCTTAACCCTTTACAGGTGAGAGGAGCTTTCCCCTGGCCAGGAGGGATTTCAAAGGGGTTTACCCTTCCCTTTATATTTATGACAAGATCTGTTTTTTGTATCTTCTAAAAAAATTGAGCCACACAACCTCCCATTAAGTGAGCAACCTGGCAACTCAGTAGAGCCCAGACATCCACAATAAAATCTGATCAAAATCCTGTGGAACCCAATCTTTACTTCAAAGCAGATTTTTCTTCTAAGCTGTTCCGTAAGTCCTTCCTGGCACCATGACTCCCTCAGGAGCTGTTCTGTCATTAGCTTCCCCATTGCAGCTGTGCACTACCTCTTCCTGAGTAGGGTGGGATAGAAGTCATGAAGGCTGGTCATGCCAACAGTATATTGCGGCTGGATGGCCTCTTGTAGATGTGCTAGACTCCGAGGAAACATGCTCCGGATAGCAGCTGCTTCACGGCTCCCCGTTCACTCTGACACCTCAACCCCACAAATCCCCAAATGAGCATGTGTCCCTGCAAAGGGACTTCTGCCAGCTAATGAGAAGGGGCAGCATGCTGCAGAGTGGCTACTCCCCCTTTTGTGATGTTATTGTGTATGTGAATGTATAAGAAATGTGCCCATTGTCCCAGGGTCTCGGCAACCCCAACATACGTTAGTAACAGACTGCCAACCATTGGCAGCAAAAAGGCAATTCTCAGATTAACTGCCATTCATTTGTCCCTACAATTTTAGATAATTGCTGCCTTGTTTCAGAGGCTGTTAATCTTTTTCGATACTAGAGATGCATTTTAAAGATATGGTTTTAATTTTGTGTGTGGGGTGGGGGAGGAGAGAGTTTGTATCTGGGGTCTCTTCAAGAGTGTCCTTTAATACAAAATTTAAAGTAATCTCTGTTTGTATTTACAATATCTAGTAAACAAATGTTTATCAGAAATTGTAATTAAATACATCCTACTATATCATTCTCTTTAAATGGGCCTTAAAGTTTAAGACCTCAAATTTGGAGTTTGTAAACATAAAATTTAAATAAATAAGGTTTTAGTCGAAGCTAATAAGGCTAGAAATAGTGGAAACAGTTTTTCTTTCTTTAGCTGAACATTCACTTGCAGAGCTGTTACCGTTGTAGTACTTTTATGGGAAGAATAATGACTTGGAGATTTATAAACTACCTCTTGGAAAGATAAATTTGAAGTGATTTAGGCCCTGCTTCTGCAAAGGGATATGAATAAGCAGGCCCAATTAGTCCAATTGAGAGCCTTTGCGAGGTCAGTGGCCTTAGGCCATGATCTTGCAAACACTTCTGCAGGTGACAAACTGTATGCATGTGTGATTACAGCAAAAGACGCTTAATATACATAAATACAATATTTGCCTATATATTTTCTGTTCACCTGAACTTTCTGACATCATCTCCTTCATAACTCAGGTGATATATTGATCAAATTTATCAAAGTTCTGTTTTTACTCCAGTATTTCTAAAGGCAAGTGCTTGCATGCAGATATAAAAATAAAGAGTGACATAAAACATTCTCTTAGGACAGCACAGACCCAAGAACATGTTTAGGAAATCTTTTGTGTGAAGGAAATGCAGCTAAATGTACTGGCAGCGTACGTGGATATACCTTGAGTGAAATCATAGAATCATGGTGAAGAAATGTTGCCTCACTAGTCTTAGAATCATAGAGTATCAGGGCGGGAAGGGACCCCAGGAGGTCATCTAGTCCCACCCCCTGCTCAAAGCGGGACCAATCCCCAACTAAATCATCCCAGCCAGGGCTTTGTCAAGCCTGACCTTAAAAACCTCTAAGGTAGGAGATTCCACCACCTCTTTCGGTAACACATTCCAGTGTTTCACCACCCTCCGAGTGAAAAAGTTTTTCCTAACATCCAACCTAAACCTCTCCCACTGCAACTTGAGACCATTACTCCTCGTTCTGTCATCTGCTACCACTGAGAACAGTCTAGAACCATCCTCTCTGGAACCACCTCTCAGGTAGCTGAAAGCAGCTATCAAATCCCCCCTCATTCTTCTCTTCCACAGACTAAACAATCCCAGTTCCCTCAGCCTCTCCTCATAAGTCATGTGTTCCAGTCCCCTAATCATTTTGGTTGCCCTCCGCTGGATGTTTTCCAGTTTTTCCACATCCTTCTTGTAGTGTGGGGACCCAAACTGGACACAGTACTCCAGATGAGGCCTCACCAATGCTGAATAGAGGGGAACGATCACGTCCCTTGATCTGCTGGCAGTACTCCTACTTATATAGCCCAAAATGCCGTTAGCCTTCTTGGCAACAAGGGCACAAGTCAAGAGAGCTGTACCTGCTTATGCATTATGGGCGAGTTTGACCCATAGTTTCTAGCTTTGTTATCCTGGATTCAGTACAACATACTTGCATATATACCTTCCATAATCTGTTGCAGAAGGTAGCTATATACTTTATCTATTGCCATATCTGGCCCCTAATTCAAACTGAAAAGAAAAGATGAAGAGAGGCCAAGAGAAGCATTTGAATGTGATAGTGGTATGGAATCCTGACGATAAGTGAGGGGATTTGCCACACCTTTCTTCATCTCCTCCTTTCCCCTTCTTCTTGCTGCTTCCTTTCTTCCTTCTTTTCCCTTCTCCTCTGCTCACTTATTGCCATGCTATCCTCCTCCTCCTTTCTCCCCAGGAGAAATTAACCAGAATGTTCTTAGTGGAATGTCACACTTTTACCTGCTCAGTGTACATCCCAAACAGATTCACTAAGAGTAAGTCAAAAGTGTGATCCTCACACTAGCATCAAAATCCTGTTATCTGTCATCCAATGGAAATCCCTTAAAATTTGGTAGGACTCTAAGGAGAGGGTGGGAATCACTGTCCCTTTCATTATGTCCAGGTATGTAAAATCTTGGCACTTAGGCCTGGATTCAAAACACCTAAGGACACGCTGAACTTTAAGTCTGAGGGCTTGTCCACATGGAGGCTTAAGGCAGGTCTACACTATTGCTTAAATCAATCTAACGTACATCGCTCAGGTGTGTGAAAAAGACACCCCCATGAGCGACGCAAGTTACAGCGGCCTAAGCACTGTCCACACCAGTGCTATGTTGGCAGGAGACACTACGTTGGCAGAGCTGCATCAGTCTTCACCAGACACACACACATCGGTGCAGCTGCGCCAATGTAGCACTTCTAGTGTAGACCTGCCGATTAGTGTGTGGCAAGCTAGGATGTGAATGTAAAGTGCCGTAGCTTGCCACACAGCAGCAGCGTCCACATGGTGACTTACTGCTTGGTGTGCTAGTCAGCTGTAAATATACCCCCAGGCTTGCTCTGTACTGTCTGCATATGGACACGTTCTGAGAGTAATCCCATCCCTATTCAGCAGAAAACCTAGGCATGTGCTTAAAATTAAGCATGTGGTTAAATGCTTTGCTGAGCTAGGGACATAGTTATTACCAAGGTAGGCACCTTAGAAATTCCTGAGATAGTTTAGATTTAGGTTCCTAAATAAAATAATTATATTAATTGCAAATGTAAAGTAAACTTTTCAGAACATTGACATATTTCACAGTTACTAGAGCCAAAGGGATCGCCATACAGTATTTTGTAATGCTGACATTCCTTTCGTTTCAGTTCATTATCAATCTGATAGAGGTGATTAGAATACTGTTTAAAAACTAATGGTGGGGCTTTGTTTAAATATTATTTTTTAAACTGTTGACATACATTCTGAAGAAGTGAAGACTTGGACTTTATACTCAACTAATACCATGGAATATATTTCTTTAACAAAACTCACATTATTTGTTAGTTGTTCAGAGGAGTATTCATTTTATCATAGAATCATAGAATATCAGGGTTGGAAGGGACCTCAGGTGGTCATCTAGTCCAACCCCCTGCTCAAAGCAGGACCAATCCCCAATTAAATCATCCCAGCCAGGGCTTTGTCAAGCCTGACCTTAAAAACTTCTAAGGAAGGAGATTCTACCACCTCCCTAGGTAACGCATTCCAGTGTTTCACCACCCTCCTAGTGAAAAAGATTTTCCTAATATCCAACCTAAACCTCCCCCACTGTAACTTGAGACCATTACTCCTTGTCCTGTCCTCTTCCACCACTGAGAATAGTCTAGAACCATCCTCTCTGGAACTACCTCTCAGGTAGTTGAAAGCAGCTATCAAATCCCCCCTCATTCTTCTCTTCTGCAGACTAAACAATCCCAGTTCCCTCAGCCTCTCCTCATAAGTCATGTGTTCCAGACCCCTAATCATTTTTGTTGCCCTTTGCTGGACTCTCTCCAATTTTTCCACATCCTTCTTGTAGTGTGGGGCCCCAAACTGGACACAGTACTCCAGATGAGGCCTCACCAATGTCGAATAGAGGGGAACGATCACGTCCCTTGATCTGCTCGCTATGCCCCTACTTATACATCCCAAAATGCCATTGGCCTTCTTGGCAACAAGGGCACACTGCTGACTCATATCCAGCTTCTCGTCCACTGTCACCCCTAGGTCCTTTTCCGCAGAACTGCTGCCTAGCCATTCGGCCCCTAGTCTGTAGCTGTGCATAGGGTTCTTCCATCCTAAGTGCAGGACCCTGCACATATCCTTATTGAACCTCATCAGATTTCTTTTGGCCCAATCCTCCAATTTGTCTAGGTCCCTCTGTATCCTATCCCTGCCCTCCAGCATATCTACCACTCCTCCCAGTTTAGTATCATCCGCAAATTTGCTGAGAGTGCAATCCACACCATCCTCCAGATCATTTATGAAGATATTGAACAAAACCGGCCCCAGGACCGACCCCTGGGGCACTCTACTTGACACCGGCTGCCAACTAGACATGGAGCCATTGATCACTACCCGTTGAGCCCAACAATCTAGCCAACTTTCTACCCACCTTACAGTGCATTCATCCAGCCCATACTTCTTTAACTTGCTGACAAGAATACTGTGGGAGACCGTGTCAAAAGCTTTGCTAAAGTCAAGAAACAATACATCCACTGCTTTCCCTTCATCCACAGAACCAGTAATCTCATCATAGAAGGTGATTAGATTAGTCAGGCATGACCTTCCCTTGGTGAATTCATGCTGACTGTTCCTGATCACTTTCCTCTCATGTAAGTGCTTCAGGATTGATTCTTTGAGGACCTGCTCCATGATTTTTCCGGGGACTGAGGTGAGGCTGACTGGCCTGTAGTTCCCAGGATCCTCTTTCTTCCCTTTTTTAAAGATTGGCACTACATTAGCCTTTTTCCAGTCATCCGGGACTTCCCCCGTTCGCCACGAGTTTTCAAAGATAATGGCCAATGGCTCTGCAATCACAGCCGCCAATTCCTTTTGCACTCTCGGATGCAACTCGTCTGGCCCCATGGACTTGTGCATGTCCAGCTTTTCTAAATAGTCCCTAACCACCTCTTTCTCCACAAAGGGCTGGCCATCTATTCCCCATGTTGTGATGCCCAGCACAGCAGTCTGGGAGCTGACCTTGTTCGTGAAGACAGAGGCAAAAAAAGCATTGAGTACATTAGCTTTTTCCACATCTTCTGTCACTAGGTTGCCTCCCTCATTCATTAAGGGGCCCACACTTTCCTTGGCTTTCTTCTTGTTGCCAACATACCTGAAGAAACCCTTCTTGTTACTCTTGACATCTCTCGCTAGCTGCAGCTCCAGGTGCGATTTGGCCCTCCTGATTTCATTCTTACATGCCCGAGCAATATTTTTATACTCTTCCCTGGTCATATGTCCAACCTTCCACTTCTTGTAAGCTTCTTTTTTATGTTTATGATCCGCTAGGATTTCACCGTTAAGCCAAGCTGGTCGCCTGCCATATTTACTATTCTTTCGACACATCGGGATGGTTTGTCCCTGTAACCTCAACAGGGATTCCTTGAAGTACAGCCAGCTCTCCTGGACTCCTTTCCCCTTCATGTTAGTCCCCCAGGGGATCCTACCCATCCGTTCCCTGAGGGAGTTATGCAATAACAGCCACAGTTATTGACATTTGGATGAAGGTCTTGAGCTTTTACTACTTGAAACATTTTTGTGGTGTAGCAGGTGTTTTGTCTTTTCTACAGGAATGAATAGTACATGGAATCACATTACTTTTCTATAGTGAATAGTCAACAACTGATACGCCAAAGTGGCTAAATTTGTCGGACTCAGAGGTTTCCTTCTCAGACATCTGTAAAAATGGCTCTAGACATCTGGGGTGAGAGTCAATGTACTTTGGAGCCAAAGACTGTTTCCTGAGTTTAGTGAGAGTTGGCTCTGAGGCCCCTGATGTCTCAGGGCACAGGGAAGAATTAAAAAAATAGGTGATATGACAGGCTTGAAATGAGAAGGACGGGGAAAAGAAAAAAATGAGTAGGTAGGGGCAGAGAGTAGGATTAAAGGAAGGAGTAAATGCATGAGAGAATAAGACCACTTTGTCTCCCCCTCTTCTCTCTCTTTCTGTATCTCCTTTCTGAAACACATATTTAAAAAAAATTCTGCAGCAACACGCACCTGCCCCCCAAGAATAAATGTGTTATTTTTAAATAAGGTGCTCCCGGGTTTCAGCATCAGAAATAATGACCCAAGTATCGAAAAAGAGGGCTTTAGTGCTAGATAACAAAGAGCAATTAGACAAATATTTTCAGAGGTCCTTAATTTCAAAGCAAACACAAACATATAGCACTTGAACGCCAAAATATCCTCTCCAAAAAACAAAAACCAGAGAAATGAAACACATTTCAGTCTTACCATTTCTACTAGGCGAGGAGGTTGTAGAGCACCTCTTTACAATCCTTGAAGAAGCAGGGTGGGACCCCTACTTCAGCAGAACACTTGGGATGGGAACTGTCTACCACCTGGCTAGAACACCACATCCCCAAGTATTGCTACCATGTGACCAGAACACAGGCTATCATTGACAGTAGTCACTTGTTAGGTGCACACACAGTAGAGTGAATTATGCTTTATGTCCCCCCTGGATTCTCCATGGATTGTGCCCCAACCAACAGGATCCTGGACATACTAGCTACCGTCCCTGAACAGATGTGATAGAAATTGTCCCGCAAATCACTATTTTAGGTCTTAGTGACAGTCAGGTGTACCTGTTGCACAATATACTTATAATACTTGTTTTGTGATTGTTTTTCATAATTATAAAAAATCTACAATTCCACAAAACACCATCATTGTATCATACCAGAAGAAAGAAAGAAGTGCTTTGTAGATTGTAGTGGCAGTCTGTAGTGCTGCAAAGATTGAATGAATAATAGAAATGTGACTCTTTTGGTTCCTAATACCCCTAATATAGCACATGGATTGTACCAGAGCACTTGGATTAATGACTTCATGGAATGTGTTGGTGGACATTTAGCTTCATAGCTTCGAATACGATGTAAACATTTCCTTGCTGAAAGTTTGCATTGCAAGTACACTGCAGCTTATCGAAATGGATAACATTGGTCAGCAGTATTTTCTTTTTAATAGCTTCATTTTGAAAATTCCAAATAAATACAAACGTTCACTTTTTGGCTTTGCAAATATTTATATTGTACTTATTTTAACGGGTGGGGTTTTCCAACACACTCAGTGTTGGTCTTACTCTGAGGACCATGTTTCAAAAACTCCATCTCATAGCTCTTCATCTTCTAAATATGTTTTATAAAATCAAGTTTTAATTTTGTGTGTGAGGAAAAAACGGATACGAAAGACTTCTGGCTATGCAACAGGAAGAGAAAGCTACCCTAACTGAGCAGAGAAGGATTCTTCTCAGCTGGTGTTGCAGCGGTGTTGGGGGTGTGGCCTGAGCATGCTGTGCTCTTGTGACCCCTGTCAGCATAATGGCCTTGTCAAGGTTCCTTCCCCACTCTGAACTCTAGGGTACAGATGTGGGGACCTGCATGAAACCTTCCTAAGCTTATTTTTACCAGCTTAGGTTAAAACTTCCCCAAGGTACAATTATTTTACCTTTTGCACTTGTACTTTATCGCTGCCACCACCAAACGTCTAACAGATATATAACCGGGAAAGAGCCTGTTTGGAAACGTCTTTCCCCCCAAACCTCCTTTCCTGGGGAAGGTTTGATAAAAATCCTCACCAATTTGCATAGGTGAACACAGACCCAAACCCTTGGATCTTAAGAACAATGAAAAAGCAATCAGATTCTTAAAAGAAGAATTTTAATAGAAAAAAAAGTAAAAGAATCACCTCTGTAAAATCAGGATGGTAAATACCTTACAGGGTAATTAGATTCAAAACATAGAGAATCCCTCTAGGCAAAACTTTAAGTTACAAAAAGACACAAAAACTGGAATCTGTATTCCATTCAGCACAGCTTATTTCCTCAGCCATTTAAAGAAAACAGAATCTAACGCATATCTAGCTAGATTACTTACTAAGTTCTAGGACTCCATTCCTGTTCAGTTCCCGGCAAAAGCATCACACAGACAGAGAGAGAGGCTTTGTTTTTCCCTCCCCCCAGCTTTTGAAAGTATCTTGTCTCCTCATTGGTCATTTTGGTCAGGTGCCAGTGAGTTTATCCTAGCTTCTTAACCCTTTACAGATTAAAGGGTTTTTCCTCTGGCCAGGAGGGATTTTAAAGGTGTTTACCCTTCCCTTTATATTTATGACAGGCCTCTTGAGGACTGTTACAAATTGGCATAGTTCATAGCACTCCCAGGGCTGCTATAAACTATGCTTGGTATAAGACCAGTTGAAAACTGATCTAAGGAACAGATAGCCCACATATAGCTCTTTGTGCCTATCCCCTCCAGCTCTGCTCCCCATTTATTTACAGGGTATAGCTGAGAATTCAGCTTTTTTTTTAGTCCTTTCCAATGTTTGAATAGTTCAGCAGGACCTACTGGCCTCTAGGCAGATGGAGAAAAGTTTTAGTTTCTCTGCATTAACTTATCTATTACGTGGTTGGGCTTCACTTCAGAAATCTTGTCTGGCTGGAATTATTCCCTTTGAGTGCCATCTTCTCCCAAAAGAATGTAAGAATAAAGTCCTGAGCAAATTTGTCATCAGCTGTTATTGGTTTAAGGCATGTTTGCCTTGCTCTTTCTTTCTTTTCCCTGCAAATTTGCAGGCTGGTCTCAGAGTAGAGCACCACATTGTGTATCCTAGTTATTCAATAGTCTGTCACTCAAAGTAAAATCAATAGCATCTCCATTTTGTTTCACAGAATGCATGTCTGTTTGAGACGCAGATGGAGAGCAACCTCAGAACTTTATTGCAGGTTGATGGATCTTCAGCATTTTAGAAAATATTAAGGAGGATGATTGGATAATTGTGAGGCATTCCTATAGAATGCCAGGGGCTGATTCAGAGTGTGAGATTATACAGAATTGCAGAGGCCTGCAAATTATAACACACATCCGTAACATCTGCCTACACACCAAATAAATAAAAATTATGCAGTCAATCAGAGGTTAATTTTATCATCTTTAATGTATGCAAACTCAATTAGGAATTGGGATTAAGATGGAGTGACTGAAGGAGAGATGTTAGCTAGCCTTATAAAATGTGTTAAATAAATGTATATTTCTACAGTGTGCAACACTTTTGCTCCATTTGAGTGTCTTATGACCCTTGTTACTGTTTTCTTTAATAACTATTTTTATGTAGGTGCTCAGTTGCTTGAATGAATTAGAATTGAATTAATGTATATTCGATGCACAAGCATATCATGTAATTGATTAAAATCAGATGGGACAGAACCTTCAGCACAAATAATATTTTTCACCTGATTGTTGGCTGTGTGCTTAGCTGCTGTGTGGAAGGTTCCTAGGTAGCAGTTAGCCTGGTGTCTTTGCTCTGTAATGTCAGTTTCTTTGAACATAAAATGTACCCATTACATGGATATGTGATTATAGAATCATGTCAGTAACTTCCTTATAACCCAAGGTTCTCCCTTTTAATTCTAGTAAGTGTAAAAAATAAAATACTTGGCCAAGTGAAGAAGTACAGCAATACTTTGAAAAGGAATGTAAATTCTTCTCCACCAAAAATACCTAAAGACTTCTGTAGAAGCTTTGAAAGATTTCCCTACCCGACGTAATATTGACACCAAGGGCTAAATGAAGCTCGATGGCTGTACACGAAGGAAGAATTTGGCCTTCAGTGTTCATTCACTGGATTACTTGTCTGTCTATACCTCCTTTTTCCATTCTGTGATCTCAGCTAATTAACCTGCGTTTGATTTTGACAAGTATCAGCACTCCCTGCGAGTGACCATGGACCAATAAGAAGGTCATATTATTCACATCTAGGTGAAAAGTGAGAAATTTGGAAAGTTACATTATGTTATAAACAAGAATGTTTGTTTCAGTGGGTACAGTAATTATACTCCTACTGGGAGTTAAATTAACCATTTTGAAATATTAGTTAATTGTTTCTTATTTTCTCAGCACTAATATACTTATCTATAGCAGGCTAAGATATTAATTTATTAATTCATTCTCTTTTCTATGCATTTATTATTTGCAATTAAGACTTGGTTAGCATGGAACTTGATTAAAATTTAATTATTTACCTTCTGTGGTTTTAACAGATAAGATATAATTGTACCATCTGCAATTAAGTGTTGGTTTTTTAATTAATTGTTAAATTATTTATTGAGTTATACTTTATCTATACACTTCTGATCTATGCAAATGTAGCTACTCATTTATTTATTAGTTTAGAAATGTACTGTCTTGATCCTGCTCCCACTGGAGCCAATGTGAACTGTGCCACTGGTGCCGTTGGGAGTAGTATAGGTTGTTATATTAGTACTCTGTAAAAAGTGACATCGAACATCTAACATTTCCCATACCACAGTATTTTACACCGCAGCTATATTTCCTAGACTTAGAGGGCCCGTTTTTGTTCTCAGTTACCGACTGTAGAAGTGAGCATAGGGGAAGAATGGGGCTCAGTATTAAACACATTTATAACCCATGGAGAAGTAAATATTGAATTTTTAAGAGTGCCCACTGTGACTTTAATTTTCCTGATATCTGCTGGGAGAGCACTACAGCGGTGCATAGATAATCCAGGAAGTTTTTGGAAAGCGTAGGGGACAATTTCCTGGTGCAAGTGCTAGAGGAGCCAACTAGGGGGGGAGCTTTTCTTGACCTGCTGCTCACAAACCGGGAAGAAATAGTGGGGGAAGCAAAAGTGGATGGGAATCTGGGAGGCAGTGACCATGAGTTGGTTGAGTTCAGGATCCTGACACAGGGAAGAAAGGTAAGCAGTAGGATGCGGACCCTGGACTTCAGGAAAGCAGACTTTGACTCCCTCAGGGAACGGTTGGGTAGGATCCCCTGGGGGGGACTAACATGAAGGGGAAAGGAGTCCAGGAGAGCTGGCTGTATTTCAAGGAATCCCTGTTGAGGTTACAGGGACAAACCATCCCGATGTGTCGAAAGAATAGTAAATATGGCAGGCGACCAGCTTGGCTTAACTGTGAAATCCTAGCGGATCTTAAACATAAAAAAGAAGCTTACAGGAAGTGGAAGGTTGGACATATGACCAGGGAAGAGTATAAAAATATTGCTCGGGCATGTAGGAATGAAATCAGGAGGGCCAAATCGCACCTGGAGCTGCAGCTAGCGAGAGATGTCAAGAGTAACAAGAAGGGTTTCTTCAGGTATGTTGGCAACAAGAAGAAAGCCAAGGAAAGTGTGGGCCCCTTAATGAATGAGGGAGGCAACCTAGTGACAGAAGATGTGGAAAAAGCTAATGTACTCAATGCTTTTTTTGCCTCTGTCTTCACGAACAAGGTCAGCTCCCAGACTGCTGCGCTGGGCATCACAACATGGGGAATAGATGGCCAGCCCTTTGTGGAGAAAGAGGTGGTTAGGGACTATTTAGAAAAGCTGGACATGCACAAGTCCATGGGGCCAGACGAGTTGCATCCGAGAGTGCAAAAGGAATTGGCGGCTGTGATTGCAGAGCCATTGGCCATTATCTTTGAAAACTCGTGGCGAACGGGGGAAGTCCCGGATGACTGGAAAAAGGCTAATGTAGTGCCAATCTTTAAAAAAGGGAAGAAAGAGGATCCTGGGAACTACAGGCCAGTCAGCCTCACCTCAGTCCCCGGAAAAATCATGGAGCAGGTCCTCAAGGAATCAATTCTGAAGCACTTAGGGGAGAGGAAAGTGATCAGGAACAGTCAGCATGGATTCACCAAGGGAAGGTCATGCCTGACTAATCTAATCGCCTTCTATGATGAGATTACTGGTTCTGTGGATGAAGGGAAAGCAGTGGATGTATTGTTTCTTGACTTTAGCAAAGCTTTTGACACGGTCTCCCACAGTATTCTTGTCAGCAAGTTAAAGAAGTATGGGCTGGATGAATAATAAGAATAATAATGTGGGTAGAAAGTTAGCTAGATTGTTGGGCTCAACGGGTAGTGATCAATGGCTCCATGTCTAGTTGGCAGCCGGTGTCAAGTGGAGTGCCCCAGGGGTTCGGTCCTGGGGCCGGTTTTGTTCAATATCTTCATAAATGATCTGGAGGATGGTTTGGATTGCACTCTCAGCAAATTTGCGGATGATACTAAACTGGGAGGAGTGGTAGATACGCTGGAGGGCAGGGATAGGATACAGAGGGACCTAGACAAATTGGAGGATTGGGCCAAAAGAAATCTGATGAGGTTCAATAAGGATATGTGCAGGGTCCTGCACTTAGGATGGAAGAACCCTATGCACAGCTACAGACTAGGGACCGAATGGCTAGGCAGCAGTTCTGCGGAAAAGGACCTAGGGGTGACAGTGGACGAGAAGCTGGATATGAGTCAGCAGTGTGCCCTTGTTGCCAAGAAGGCCAATGGCATTTTGGGATGTATAAGTAGGGGCATAGCGAGCAGATCGAGGGACGTGATCGTTCCCCTCTATTCGACATTGGTGAGGCCTCATCTGGAGTACTGTGTCCAGTTTGGGGCCCCACACTACAAGAATGATGTGGATAAATTGGAGAGAGTCCAGCGAAGGGCAGCAAAAATGATTAGGGGTCTGGAACACATGACTTATGAGGAGAGGCTGAGGGAACTGGGATTGTTTAGTCTGCAGAAGAGAAGAATGAGGGGGGATTTGATAGCTGCTTTCAACTACCTGAGAGGTAGTTCCAGAGAGGATGGTTCTAGACTATTCTCAGTGGTGGAAGAGGACAGGACAAGGAGTAATGGTCTCAAGTTACAGTGGGGGAGGTTTAGGTTGGATATTAGGAAAATCTTTTTCACTAGGAGGGTGGTAAAACACTGGAATGCGTTACCTAGGGAGGTGGTAGAATCTCCTTCCTTAGAAGTTTTTAAGGTCAGGCTTGACCAATCCCTGGCTGGGATGATTTAATTGGGGATTGGTCCTGCTTTGAGCAGGGGGTTGGACTAGATGACCACCTGAGGTCCCTTCCAACCCTGATATTCTATGATTTTATTACTTGAATATCTAATCACTTATGTCAATGTATAGCTTCATTATGGGTTGGCTTTACAGAATAAGAATCTCAGTTTAAAGAAAGACAAATAATATTGGAAATCTAGCTTCTAATTTCTAGCTAATTTCCCAAGAAAAACTACTATTTAAGTCAAGTGCTTTAACCAGAATAAAGTCTTATCTGTTGACCTCATATTGTACCTGTGTAGACCTCAACAAAGTTACATGTTGTTTAGCTTTTCAAAAATGAGGCATGGTTACAGTATTCAGCCATTTTCTAATTTCACAGTTGCTTTTTCATGCTGTGTGAATACCACTAAAAAAGTAAATGCCCTAGCTATTGTGCTGCATATTCCAGGGGCACGTTCCTGCATTTCTTACATACATACACACACACCTCTTGTGGAAGGAAGGAAAGTTTTGGGTACGCAAGGAATGCAGTATCAGGCCCTATATATGGGAAATATTGTGTTCAAGTCAGTGCGGTATTTGCTTTCTTCTTAATGGTGTCCAGTCTAGCCATGTAATAATATTTGCCTTACGTCCTTTAAAGTTCTCATAACGTTTAGCTTTTGATAGGAGTCCATTAACATTCCAGTTTAGTAATTTAAACAATTCGTTTCCAATTAGTTACGCTATTATAGGCCCCATCCAGCAGTCCTCCTCTGGCAAAACAGTTTTCAAACATTGAATTCTCATAGTTCCTCTCTGCAAAGATAGTTTGTAAGACTTACATTAGTAATTTTGTTAACACTAGTTAAGTCATCCTCTTTAGTGATCTTCAGTCCCACGATTTCTCTTAGAATGTCCTAGAGGACCAGAACAACAGGCTGGGCTGTAATATGAAACCTGCTGATGTTTGCATAGGTGTTAGAACTAGTGTGGGTGTGCGGGGGGGAGGGGTGCTGCAGCACCCCCTGCCTGGAAGTGGATTCCATTATGTACATGGTTTACAGTTTGGTTCAATGGCTCTCAGCACCCCCATTATACAAACTGTTCCAGGACCCCTGAATGTTTGGTTGACATTCTTTATTAATCTATTTATATGTCCCTTTTTTCTGCCCTTGTGACTAACACACATTTTAAAAGGGGCAAAATAAATGTCACAGTTCTATCTTTGAACCTGATGGCATCCCACACTTCACTTATCTTCATAATCAATATGCTGCAGGTAATCATTAAACGAGCAAGTGAAAAGATGTACACGTGAAGTGTATACTGACAGCTTTATAATCCAAATGTGAGATAAAGTGGGGGATTTTTAACAGTAGCTTTATAAACAGATATGCAGCTGAGTATCTGAAAAAGGGACTATGAAGTGAGAATCAGGCAATGGGGGTGCACCTGCTGGGAAGAAAATGTTGCACCTTGTAAGCATTAGTGATGTGAGTTGGGAGCACTGGTAGAATTGCACAAAGTCACCAAGTGTACATGCCCTGGCATACTTCCTCCATGCCTCATGTTCAATCAGAACTATTTGTAAAGTAGATGCTGTTTTGGTGAAGTCTGCTGGTACCAGAGCTGGTGGGATGCTTCTATCTCACACCGAAATTAATATTGTAACACTTTGGTCTATGGATTTTTATCCATTGCATTTATTTATTTCAGTTAATAAAAATATACCAGAATAAAACATACTCTATGGGAATCAAGACTTTCACACTTCTGATAGCATTACTATTCTTTACAGATTGTGGGGCAGGGAATGTGTCTTACTCTGTGTTTGGAAACTGCCTTGCACATGTTAGGTTCTACTGTAGTATATGTAATAATTAATAATCTTATGAGAGTTTCTATAAATACATACTCAACAAAGAGTCCTTTGGTTCTGCATAGCCTTCATTAAGCGCTAAGGGGAGGGGAGTATTTTTACTGAATAAGGCCCCAGTCCCACAATTGGATCCATATGGGCAGACCCCATTGAGTTCAATGGAGTCCACACAGGCAGATGTCTGCTCATATGTGGAATCCTACTGAATTCAGTGCGGTTCTTCCCAGGGAATGAGGCCCACTCTCATAGATCTGATTATTCCAGGGCCTGTAAAATTATTAGTATTTATATTGAGGAAAAAATGTGATGGTATGTGACTTGTCTGACTCACCAAAGTCGAGGCTAGCTCAGAATCTCTCTCCCTTGCACTTTAGGTCTGGGATCCTTCCACCACCTTTAAAAACAAAAACAAAAAACCACAACCCCCAAAACCTGCATATGAGATACAGGAAACAATTGCTAATTGATTCAGTTAAAGGGCTACCACTATCTTAAAAATCATACTTCTTTCTATATTTTTACCTACTCTTGTTACAGACAACTTCTAGGATTACTGTAGCTGAAAGAGATGAGAAAAATATTTTCCCCTATTTTTTTTCACGTTGCTTGCTTTGTGCATTTTGTGTACAGTTAATTTCACATTAGCATCATATAGTCTTTTAGTTAATTTTCCCTACATCAGTGGTTCTCAAACTTTTTTTTCGCGAACCACTTGAAAATTGCTGAGGGTCTCGGTGGACCACTTAATGATCTTTCCAAATGTTGTTTGTACCATTCGCTAACTATTGTAAAGCGCTTTGGTTAAAAGCGTTATATAAAAAACCTTAATAATGAACTTTTTTTGTTCTACAAATAAAAGCACACAACTCATATTTTAATATCAGTAGTCTTACCTTTCCAATTTGATGGATGTTCCCTCTCTCCCCCACTGCAGCAGCCCCCAAACTGGGGCTGGGAGGGAGTGGGGTCTGTCCCCGACCACAGCAGCCACAGAGCTGAGGCTGGGAAGGAGGGCCGTCTCTCCCCGGCAGCTGCAGCCCTGGAGCTGGGGAACATCACCTCTTTCTCTGGCCGCCGCAGCCCAGCACGTCCCAAATTCCTCCCACCCCCTCTTCTCACCCCACTGCCCCCTCCCACCTACCCCCTATTCCCCCCAAGGCCACCACAGCACCTTACGTGTACGTCTTCTCCAGGGTCCAGGCACCTAATTAGTGGAGCCAGCCTGCGCGGCTCCACTAAATTAGGTGGGTGGCCCTTCATTTTCTAGTGTGCGGCTGCCCAGGTGTGCACCTTAGAGGGAACTATCCACGGACCACCTGAATGGAGCTCGTGGACTACAGTTTGAGAACCTCTGCCCTACATTAATGGGTCTTTCACACAGGATGAGGGGAGAGAAAAATATTTTTAAATACTGGAAAATGTGATTGTGCTATTGTCAGAAGTTGGCAGTGGGATTCAGAGGCATGTGTAGTAATTGAAACTTCTTTTACCTGATTTTTAAATAGATTAGGTTGCAAATTGAATATGTAAGCAGTATTACATGATTTTATCTAAGCAATGGATAGTGTCTGTAAAGATAATTGGCATGGATTTTTGAGCAACAGTGCTTGTTAACTAACTTGAATTCCTAGAATGTATTATTATTATTATGCTATATTTTAAAAAGACTTTTGCTAATTTACAACATCAAAGCATATGTGCTAAGGTGAAGAATTGCAGAAAAAAGTTGGAAGAGATTGTTGTGTAAAACCTAAAAACAAAGCATTAATAACTGCAGCTTGTCCAGCAAGTCAAGGATGACAAATGGAGTATTTCAGTGGTTGGTTTTGGGAACATTATTATGATAGTTTTAAGTTATTTGGCTGACAATAAATAACTAATGCAAACTGTGCTAACCACTTACATAATGGTCCTGTTTAGCCTGCCGTGGTTCCCAGGATTTCCAGGTGCTGATTTTGACCTACTAATCTCTGTGTAGTTTGAGTCCACCTCTCCCCCTCAAGTACCAGGGCAGTTGAAATCAACTGAGCAGCTTGCAGTCTTTAAATAGAATGGGGTTTGAGAAAGCATTTTCAATTAGTAGACTTTGACTCTGGAACTCGCTGTCTTGACTGGTTCAACAGAACCGGAATTCGTTGATCTTTCAAGCTCTCTGCGTAAAAAAGGTTTAAGATATGTGAATTAGATGGATCTGAGGCTCTTTTTTCTGTAGGTGAGCTAGGGAATTGGAATAGCTGTCTTTTTGACATGCAGCCAGCTGGTAAAGCTTTTGCTTTGTTTAATTATTACGTTTCAGATATCATACGTGTACTAAGGCCCTTATTCAGCATGGTCCTTGTACACGGTCATATATAAGTTCCATTGACTACTCATATGCCAAATGTGATGTGTATGCTTAAATTCTTTTGCTGATTTGGGGCCTCTGAGAATATCTGATCTCATTTAATAAATCTAAATAAATGTAAGAACAAGATTTGCTAACAGCATCAATGTTGGAAATAGAGCAAGGGTGTATTTACCTTAAGGCACAAAGATTTGTATGTTTTGTATGAAGGACTTTGTAAGAGAGATGCAGAATAATGGAGAAAATGCAACATAATAAGATTGGAGGCAACAATCTTAAATAGAGAGAACAACAGAAATGGAGTAGTCTGGCAGTAAAGTGATGTGCAAGGGATGTAGAGGTTACTGTAAAAAGGAAAAATCTTGAGCTATCCATGCAAGACTACTGTGATGGATTGACGGGGGGAAGAATGTAAATCCACTGTTGCAGATGTACAAGACATTGGGTAGGTGAATGTAAATTGGGGCAACTAGGATCATACCTGTCTTATAGACTTCGTTATGAAGAAAGGTCGAAGACATTGAATTTGCACTCATTGTAGAGGAGAATATTTTAAAGATACTTAGTAAAAGTATTTGGAATTACGGAGGGATTTTGTGAAGTGGAATGAGATTAATTGTTCATGCTGTTGAGGAGTTCAAGGGACAGAGTCAAATAGCTAGGAAATTACTCTTAAATATGGAATTAAGGCAGAATGATTTTCACTCCCTATGTATTTTAAATACTCACTAGGGACTAGGTTACCAACTCAGTCTAGGACAGACAAATAATGCAAGTGAGTTTAAAGAGACACTGTCAAGGCCACCAGGTCTAAAATTGGACTGATCAAGTTTAGCTCGCCAGCATGTAGGCATACAGAAAAAAAGGTGAGCATGTGTGCCCTTTGTGCTGTCTCCTTTGCCCTACCTGTCTGTCCTGTTCTTGTGAACAGATTGGAAGAGCAGGATTTGTGTATATTTCAACACCTTTATTGCATGTAAGATCAGAACACAGTCAAAGAGTGGAGAAACAGCGCCATCTATACCAGTTTCCACAGTATGCATCCGATGAAGTGAGCTGTAGCTCACGAAAGCTTATGCTCAAATAAATTGGTTAGTCTCTAAGGTGCCACAAGTACTCCTTTTCTTTTTGCGAATACAGACTAACATGGCTGTTACTTTGAAATCTATACCAATGTGCACTTATCACATTCACTCAGACACCTGCAATGGTGGAGAAATCCAGAGCCTGGGTTTACTGTTCTGGGAGTGCACCCAGCAGTTTAACTATGCTGCGGGAAAGGTTTAGATTAGGAATGAGTAAAAACAAAATGTAGTTTTAAAAATAATGTAAATTTGGAGCCTGTCAATCCTGACTGTATCCCTTGTAAGAGAAATGTTGATGGTTGGAAAAAGGGATTCTCTCTGGCACAGCTTCAGTATGGTAATGGAAAATGGCAAGGATCTTAGATGTGCTAAAATTCTATTGGAATGTAAACTAGATGGATCAAACAGCGCTACTGTATAATGAACTGTACTTATGTACATCACCTAGAAAAGTCTGGGCAAACCATATAGTAGATAGGCAGCAATCAGGCCTTGTCTAGCAAACTAGTTATGCAGGAGTATGTTGGCAAGTGTGATATTCCCACAATTACATGCTGAATTTAAAGCTAGGATCCTGTTACAGCTGGCAAGCAGCTTTTTGAAAAAAATCAGATAAATCATGCCTTATGTCCTGGCATGATAAGCCTTGTTTGTATAAAAGATCAAGGAGATTACTTGGGTCTGAATCTTCCTTTTCTAAATCCATGTAAAATAGATTTATCTGTAGACTTGTAACTAACGTCTCTACTGGTCCTTGATTGTCAATGTTCAAGAAATATGACTCTCTGCAGTAGCGGCATTCAGTTCTTTGGCTTCTGGTCCAGTATTTAAATAATTTGGTTCCACTGTTTTAAAAATTTCCTTTGAACTTAGTGAATTCAATTTTCATAGAGGATTGTCACAGCCAATTTCATAGCATTACCATACCTGGTCTCCTTTAATATGTAAAATAATTTCTTTCTAGTCTGGAGGGATGGTTTGATCTCCGTTTTCACTGGGTTTCCTCGCTGATCCTGAAATGATTCAGGATACTAAGTTTGTTGGCAATGTCGGATTGAGTGATTTATCTTTCTCCCACATAAATATATCAAAGAAATGCTCTTTAATTGCCTGTTATGCTGCTGGCGTCTTTGGCTTTTTGACTGCACTCTGTTGCTTGTGGCGGCATAAGAAGGGACATATATATATATATATGTTTCTTTTTGGTTCTTCCTTGTTAGTGATATTAACAGTAATAATAAATTTTGTGTTTAGTTGCTCTTTGTTGGAAATAGGTTTAAGGACATACACTTTCCGGTTTCAGAGTAGCAGCCGTGTTATTATGTATCCGCAAAAAGAAGAGGAGGACTTGTGGCACCTTAGAGACTAACCAAGTTATTTGAGCATAAGCTTTCGTGAGCTACAGCTCACTTCATCGGATGCATGCAGTAGAAAATACTGTGTGTATGGTAACACCCATTGTTTCATGTTCTTTGTGTATATAAAATCTCCCCACTACACTTTCCGGGAAGTTGTGGAATGAGGGAATCCCAACATGATGTTAGGAGCTTTCTGCAAAGGCCACACAAGTTTCTCATCAGAGAGACTTGGCTGTTGGTGACATTTTAAATTGAATGGTGTAATTATAGTAGCCTTTGTAAGTGTCCATGTGAGCCTTATCTCAGAGAAGCTGTAGCTGAAAGGTGGATGACTTCAGTATGTTGCCTGTAACTACTGTTCTGAGTACTGCACATAGGGCCTGATCCAAATCCCATTGAAATGAATGGGAGTCTTTCCAGTGACTTAAATTTACTGTGGATTAGAGCCTTAAAAATTAAGTTTAAATCTGTTGTAAATCTAACAGTGAGAGGGCAATAATTGGTCTGATCTAGCTGAAGTCACTGAACTTCAGTGGATGTAGGTTTGGACTCAAAAATCAGTGCCAGTTAAGTGTTCACATTTTTTTCCAAACCAACCCCTTATGGTTCTAACTTCTTGAGTTCTAATCTAATTTGCCTTTGGCAAAGTGGGAAAACATTTTGAAACCATATTGTGCACTTAGTTAACTTTGCTTCCAGATCTGTTGCTTGTAAAGAATCCCAGGTCATCTAGTCTCAAAAACCACCTCAACTACTTTTTTAGCCAGATATTTCCACTGCATAATTCAGATTCTTTCAGGAAACGTGTTTTTATTTTAAATCTACATTTTTATTTTTAGTTTCAATTCACTGTTTTCTCCTTTAACCTACCACATTCACTCCATAAACAATGCCAAGAGGTATTTGAAATATCTGTGAGACATATGGCAGTACTCTGGAAAAGGTGGTTTATTTTGCAAGATTACATTTTTTCTCTCTCAGAAAGAGCCACCTGAGTGATCATTTGGTTTACATGGCAAGTACTGAATATTTGTTATATCATTATCGTAAATTAATTTTCCAGATAGATTCAAATTGCCTGTGGGTTTGCATAGATAATTTAAATCAAACCACTCTTCACATTAAAAAAATGCAAATACATACCGGATTTCAGCCTACTGTTTTTTAATAACTGGGTTTTGATGTAGTTGCTGTGTCATGTACATTCTTTATGTATCAGGTACAAGAATAAGCTATAGAACACAAGCTAGAACTATGCACCTATTTATTTTCAGCAGTTTTGGGAATTGTATTTGTCTGTCCTCTTCTGGTGACTCAGTTCATGACGTGTGCTTTGCATGCTTTAGTTCTGACGGAAATAAATTTTATTTGCATCTTGCAAAGTGCTCTTCTTCTTTGCCTTGGCTGCTGTCTAATACATACTTTGGATTGCCACTTTCTGGTAAAAGAATAATATGGTTTCAGTTCTTACGAATGATCATGTGTTCGCGACTGTGGCACCGGAGGAGGAAGCCCTCTGTGTCTTAGAGAGCTTTCAGCATAGCACAAGAAGACTAGAGTTCCACAATCTAAGAGCAGTCAAAGTACAGCAATTGAAACTAAAAAAAGAAAGGGAAAATGAAGTACATAGATTTTAGGTGAGTTCCCTTATAGACCACACAGTATGTTTGTGGTAGAACTGAAACAAGAACCTTCTGATACACAGTCCCTTTTTTCTCACCATTAGACCACACTGTCTCTTTGTGCTTTGTATAGTTCTGCATTTTGACGATGGGTGAGAAGGCGGCTCAGGCTTTGTGTAAGTTGGGCACAGGTGAGACAAATCCACAGGAAATAAGAAATGAAAGAAGAAATAGGAGACAGTAAAAGATTAAACAGGCTTGTGTTGGGGGAGAGGGACTGGAATAATACCCCCCGGTCCCTCAAAGCCACAGATATACTCTGTTAAGTGAAAAAGAGCAAGTGGTTGAGGTGAAGAATTAACATCAGTATGTTCTGGTCCCACTATTAGCCCACTTATAAACTGGGCAGCCCTGTGACTCTGCAGAGTACTGCTGAAGGGAGTGTGTATGATATGCTGGTGCCCCTGACTTTTTATGTTTCGTTCCTCTCCTCCCAGCGTGCACCATCCCTTTTGGCTGGCAATACTGCACAATAGATCTGCTCTGTTCTGGAGCTCTGTTTGCACACTGGAATAGGGTGTACTTGCTTGTGGGACCATTCTCTTCAGGAGTGCAGCTACATCTTCCCCCAAAATTATCTGCCTTTGCCACAAACAGTTTAGGAAATAAGAATCGGCCTTTTCCACCATAGTATCTTGAAAGGAAAATAAAACCCAAAGTTCATGTGTTGATTTAATTTAATATAAAAAGCATTGCACATGTGCAGCACAGCATAGTACGCCCCAAACCCCCTGAAAATCCTCTAGGCTCCGTAGACCCTGTCACGTATTTGTCCCTGTCCTACACTGTTGGTGTCAGACAGACACAACAACATCATTTATTTTGAGACTGATAGTGATAGAACAGCTGAGAGAGGTTGCTGCATGTTCTTTTAATAAATGAGCTTACTGACTGGTAGACCGAGTTCGGTTTGATCTTGGTGAGAAAATGAAATAATATAATGCTTGAACTTGAAATTCAGTTGTTTAGAACAGGGGTTCTCAAACTTCATTGCACCGCGACCCTCTTCTGACAACAGAAATTACTTAACGACCCCGGGGGGGGGACTGATGCCTGAGCCCACCCAAGCCCCATTGCCCCTGATGGTGGTGGTGGTGGGGGCAAAAACCCGAGCCCCACTGCTCTGGGGGGTTTGGTGGGGGGGCAAAGCTGAAGCTCAAGGACTTTAGCCCCAGGTAGGGGGCCTGCAACCTGAGCCCTGCTGCCAGCCCTCGGGCTTTGGCTTTGGCCCTGGGCAGTGGGACTCAGGTTTCAGCCCTGGGCCCTAGCAAGTCTAAGCCAGCTCTGGCAACCCCATTCAAAGGAGGTTGCGACCCACTTTGGGGTCCTGACCCACAGTTTCAGAACTGCTGGTTTAGAATGTTAAAAGAAAATCTCCAAAAGTATATTTCTGTTTTATGCATATTCCAGCAAGGTTTAACTCACTGATCTCAGTGGAGTTCCTCCTGATCAATACTGGTGTAAATGAGATCAGAATTAGCTCTCGTATTTCTGGACTTGTAGGTTTTACTGTAAAAAAAATTAGTTGTTTGATGATATTCCCTGCTGTGTGAGGGGGGTATTCTCTTGGGAAGTTTTTGGAAGCAGATTTCTTCGTGTGGACACAGAGATGGAAAAAATAGGTCTCTCTGTGTTCCTTAATGAAAGCAAATAGAAGAATGGATGAAAACTCTAAACACAGACATTTAACTAAAGGCACCAAAATAATGACATTAGCTATATGCTGTGAATTGTGATTGGTGATGGAAGAACCCTAAAAGGTTTGTAGGTTCATTTTCCAAAAGTTTGGAAGTTTTTGCCTTCCTGTCTCTTTGGTTTGCAAAAGGGTCCGGTGGATAGGATGCAGGACTGGGGCCAGGAGGCCTAGGGGGAATAAATGCTATGTTGTGCTGCCTTTACACCAGCTATGCAAAGTGTCTGTATGAGTGGGATCAGAGCCATTCTTATAATGTAAATGTAGACTGACCTTTCATTGGTCTCCATAGGAGAGGTCAGACAGAGGTCCATAATAAATATGTGGTCCAAACTTCAAAATTTTAGCTCAATAGAAACATCAAAAAATTCAGACATCTTGTTACAAACATTGATTTGCATGATGTTATATTAGTAGATACCTAAATGTGAGGCACACTGTCTTCACGGAAGGGGATGGGGGGCGCAAAATGGACAAGACTCTCCAGAGTCTCTAGAGCAGTGACACTCAATTAGATCTACTTAAGGGCCGATTTGAGAATTTCATGACTAGAGGCAGGCCATTTGTGCAGAAGCCTGACCAAACCCCTTTCTTCCCCCCCAAAAAACAAACTTCAATTGCCAATGAATAAAGACCTTGATTGCAACATAAGTATTCGTGTTTCTATCTTTTAACAAAGTTTATAAATCAAAATTTTTACCGCGTTTATGGCAATATCTATTGGAGAGGTGATATGGATGATCTCTGGTAAGCTTTGTGAAGAGTGGTTTGTAGGAGGTCATGGCCATAGGTGCTGACTCCATGGGTGCTCTGGAGCTGGAGCACCCATGGGGAAAAATTAATGGGTGCTCTGCACCCACCAGCAGCCAACCTCCCGTCCCGTCCCCGCCTCCACCTCATCCCCTGAGCGTGCCACGTCTCTGCTCCTCTGCCTACCTCCCAGCGCTTGCTGCTGCGAAACAGCTGTTTGGTGGCGTAGCAAATTCTGGGAGGGAGGGAAGGGGGAGGAGCAGGAACATGGTGTGCTCAAGGGAGGAGGTGGGGAAGAAGCAAGGCCAGGACAGGGATTTGGGGAAGGAGTCAGAATAGGGGCAGGGAGGGGGTAGAGTTGGGGCGGGAACTTTGGGGAAGGGGTTGGAATGGGGGCGGGGCCGGGGGCAGAGGGAGGTCGAGCACCCACTGGCGTGAGTAGAAGTTGGCACCTATGGTCATGGCAAGGCTCATGCACTGATGAAGATATTCCTCTCTTCAGGCGATTACAGTATTGATTTTTTATATCGTTCGTGGTAGAAAACCTAGATTCGCAGAGGTACACTGAGCCCAACATCATTAAAAGATCTAAATGGCTAAATTCTGGCTATTTTGGAACTGGTCAGCATATTGAGTCCAGAAATCACAAAGTCCCACTTCTCTGAATTTTGCCTTCAAGACATCTGAGCTCTGGAGCCTTACAATTTCTTATTGAAAGGCATATTCATAAATTGAATCAAGAATGTTCTTTGCTTCAGGAGGGCAAGGTCCATCGGCATAGACAACAAATGGCTCATGAACAAATAAAAGCAAATTCTTTGGAATTTTAAAATTTTTGATCAAATTGTTTAGAAATTCTTGCAGCATTTTCATCTGTAGCAGCAACACACAATGTTGGAAAGTGCAACATCTTTCCTGTTAAGACTGTTTGAAAGATTTTCAAGATTCCTCTGAAAGGCACACACTTTTTCAAACAGATCCCCAACACTGCTTTCATGGCCTTGGAGCTGCAAGTTGAGGGAATTCAAGTGACCAATAATATTGCACAGAAAAGCTAGTTATGACATAGAGGGGACATCATTCATAAATTCCAGGAACTCGCAAGCCTTATTGGTCTTGTGGTTTCAAAGAAATTCTATTATTTCTTTTTGAAGGGCACAAAATCTCTCTTGCGTGCACCCCTTACTTAACCAGGGAACGTCATTGTGCTACAACAGGTCACTGTATTCAGCTGAAATGTCTTGTAAAAGAGCTTTTAAAAGACGATGTTGCAAGCTAGAAGTTGAACGTATGTAGTTCACTAATCTCATCACAATATCCATTTTTTTTTTTCAAGTCCCCAGACAATTTACCACACAAAACAGTCTGGTGAATGACGCAGTGAAGTGTGTTTAATGAAGGGTGTATCAGTGCCAAACATAAAAAGCCCTTCTTTTTCCCTGTCATGGAGGGAAGCAAGTTTGTAAGAAGTAAGTTTACTTTCTGCAGATCTAAATCATTTTTTTCAAAAAGGCCTTTTACCTTTGCAAAAATGCGCTCACCTGTGGTGTAGGGTTCTAATCGTATTAAGCACAAAAATTCTTCCTTGAAAATTTCAGCATCGTAAAATCTAAGAAACTGCAAAAGCTAGATCGTGTCACTTATGTCACTTGATTTGTCCACTTCAAGAGACATGTATTTAGTGTTTTTTAAATCGGAAAGCAGTGCTGACAGACAGTCCTCGTAAATTACCTCCAGTGTTCCCACCTCTGTGGAATCGGGCAGAGGAACTTGCTTCACATGGTTCACAATGTCATCTTTGTTTTTATCTCTAGCAAAAACCTCCTTCAGCATTTCCCACTGCTTCTTAGGTTCGGCATCCAGGAAAGGCTTTTTCTTTTTAGCTAGTATGAGAATTTAACCTCCTTTTACAATTGACAATATATCTACCTTGATCTAATGTCCAGAAGTAGAATTATACTGCCTTTGCTGTGTGGATGTGATACGCAAGTATCTCGGAAAACATCAGCAGTAATTCATTATGGAAAAATCTTCCAGATGGCTTGTTCGGACTAGTTTTCAACATAAACATAAATGTGCTTCTGTTGTTAGTCCCACTTAAGATGATAGTCTTTGTAAATTGCAGTAGGAGCAAGGTACCTTGAACTAAAATACATTTATTTAAACCTAGCAACAAATATGTTAATTATTTGTTTCATAACAAGGATATACAAATCTCTCCCACAGCCCAGATCTAGTTCCCTACTGCAAGCAGAAGAGGAATTGGATTGATTCCTGATGCTCTTCTCACGCACACAGATGTGCTGACAGTTGAGAGATCATCTCATAGATCCCATATTGGCAGAAGAATTTAGCCCCTGTGGCAGGATTAAAAGCCTAAGAAGAGCCTGTCTGCCCTTTTGCATGCCATAATCAGACAGTATTCTGGAAACTCAGAAAGCTTTCTGTAAGACAGAGGTCCACAAACTGTGGGGCAGGCTGCCTGGGGGGTGCTTAGGAACTTTTTGGGGGGTGCAGTGGGGCCCAGGCCAGCCCGCACAGGGTGCAGGGAGGGAGTGCCACCCAGCCACTCCCCGCCCCCAGCTCTGTTCCGGTCCCGCCTGCAGCCTCATCCCTGGCTCCAAGCCCTGCGCCTAGCCCCGTCCCCAGCCTCGGTGGGCCTCTACTCCTGGCCTTGCCCCAGCCTCAGCCTCTGGCTGCAGCTCCATTCCCGGCCCAGGGCTGAGACTGGGGACGGGAACGGGGCGGGGCTGGAGCCACACCTGGCCGCGAGGCTGGCTGCTGGCCCTCACTGCAGTCCAACTGTGGCTCCGCTCCCACCCCTGGCTGTGGCTCCGGCCCCACCCCAGCCCCACTCCAGGTCCCACATCCACCCCCAGCTGAGGCCCCAGTGTCAGCCCCCTATCTGCATTCCCCTGAACCCCGGCCCCACTTCAGAGTCTGAAGGGGGGGGCAGTGCAGACAGGGTAAGGTGGGAGGACTCTCAAAATTTTGGGGAACGCTGCTGTATGGTGTTTTAATGGGGACCCAAAATGAGGACGTAGATGAAAGCCCTACAACCTCTGCCGTGGCAGGCAATGTCAAAAGTCTCTGCCTCTATGAGAAATGAGAGCCTCTGTGTCCCAATTTAGTAGGTTGGATGGCCTCTCTTGTGCCAAAATAATCCAAAATCAGAGCAGTTAGAAATGTTGAAAGTCCTCTCAGAACTGCTGAATCTTAAATTGTGGCCAAATTCTACCCTTCTTTATACTTGTGCAGCATAGTTGACATTGTTCTTTCATGGATGTAACTGAAGGCAGAATCTGGCCTAAGGGAGAGCGTGTTCAGGTTAAAAGTTACTTTTTGAAGTGGTGCTAAAAGTACTGTTTGAGGAACCAGAACTCAGTGGGTTAGTTGAATATAATGATTCATTATAGCAATGGGATGGATAAAAAAAGCGAGCCTTGGGTAGATACACTGTTTAAGAGGGAAAGCTGAGAATGATGAGATACATTCTTGTTGATTAATGAGTGATAGGTTTCTACTAATTTTTTGCTGTATTTGGTTCAGGGGCCAAAATATGGGTTACATTTTTGCCTGGATCCAGCCAGTTTGCACGGGCTGTAAATCAGGGCAGGATTTAGCTCTGTCTTTTTTTTTTTTCCTGCAATTTATTCTGACTTGGGTGCGAACTGTGTCCTCCTTAATTGATCCTTATGTAGGCCAAAGTAGATAGGTATTAGGCCTCAGTAAACATGGTAGGGATTACGCCTTTGTTACTTTGACAATTTGTTGCCTATCTTGTGGCTTTTCCACTGTTCTTCTTTCCATATTTAATAAAATATAAGAATATGGAAAATGTGGAAGAGGGTTGAATATAAGTTTACATTGCAGCTAATTTTGTTTTTGTATTTCTCTTGGCATAGTGACTGAACAAACCAAGAGTGGCATGTTGAGATATATAAGTGTGTGTACATTACAGAAAAACAGCATTAAATATCGTGGTGAATTCTTGGAAAGATACAGCATGTTAAATTTCATTTCTCTCTCCCTCTCTATTTCTGCAGGTTCGCAAGCATGTGAATGATCTGTATGAAGACCTGAGGGATGGACATAACTTGATCTCCCTTCTAGAAGTCCTTTCTGGGGATACCCTGGTGAGCTTTTTTTAATCACTGTGCAATAATTTCAGGCCATTATATACCCATTTATGCAGTTTGCTAACTCTTCAGACGTGGGCTGTTAGGATTCTCTTTGATATATCCCACACTATGCGACTGTTGATCCCAGAGGCATAAGTTGTATTTCTGTTGATACATACCACACCATGAACAGTGTGGGGAATATGAACTATTTTTGTCAGTCTTCTTCTGTGATCATGAAACTTCTTTCTTTTTATAGATTAATGTACTAGTTCTTTATCTCGTTTCCTTTTTTTCTTGGATTTTCTTTAGCAAATGTTGGATGGTTAATATTATTTCACATTAAAGAAAACAAAGTACAAATAGCAAGGAAAAAATGTCCCTGAAATTGTCTAATACACTCCTCGGGTGTCATTTCCTTTCTTTGTGAGCATTACTTCCCTTGCTTGGTATTTGTTCTCTTCATTATGTTCTTCTGTTCATGCTCTTCTCTTCATTTGTGGTCTGTCTTGTGTCTTTGCTGTCCTATCTTCTGTCTGTTATATTCATTAGCCAAGGGAGCGAGATTTTTTGAAGACCTTACGGTTGGTGAGTTCAACAGAAGCATGCGCGTATGAACAGCATGAGGATGTGGAGGATGAGGATAAGGGGGTACGTGCCGACCCCCATAACTATACTAACTTAGTATTTGAAGTGTGGTGACTGCTAACTTAAAAGTAACCTGTTAGTTTGGTGTTCTGCCGTAGTTCAGTGGAAAGGACAAAAGAACTCATGCTGATCAACCAGGATATACATATTCTGGAAAAGACTGATAAGATGGAGATATGGACAAAGATGTTTTTTTCATTCAGTTCATTTGCAAACAGTGACATGCAAAGCTTTAAGATCTCCATTTATTTTCAATCACTACACTTAAAAAAGTTGTACAAATACAACACTATGTAGGCGACAATCAAAATACTATGTAATTATGTTATTTTATATTCAGTTACACTAAGATTTCTTTTTATTTTCAATCACTGTAATTTATGTAGCAATTATGCAGACAATATAAGCAAAGGGTAAAATCTTGGCTCCATTGAATGGAGTAAAACTCTCATATACAACATTTGTACAACATAATATTATGTGGAATTATGGAATTTAGATTAATTATGAAAATATTCTTTTATCGTCACAAAGATGGTTGATCTGATTTAACTATGTCACTTTTCAAAGTAGATAGTGCACAGTGGTAGTACTCATAGCTATGTGTAGTGCTTCAGCTAGTAAATATATTGATTGCGTGTAGGGCTTATTTTATGGCAACAGATGCTGAATTACCAATTTTTTGACTGATTTATGTCATCCAGAAGGGAAGTATCTACTTCAAAACTGTAAAATGTTGAGTATTGGCTGGTCCAAAGGAAGTTGTTTCATGCCTCTGTAGAACCAGCATTGCTAGTGTTTGCTAAAGCAGCTTTGTATGTTGGGGTCCAATTTCTATCCTTGGATGCGCAGTGTGTCATGCTGCTCTTATGATTTCATTGGAATTTGTATGCTTTCATCCAAGGGCATAATGTGTCTCAAGATACTTGTACTTTAGCTGTATAATATTTCCCCTCTGTGATCTTATATTGTTACTTTTTGACAGTCTGGACTTCAGCAAACTCTCCTTGTTTTGGAAAGTAAGATGCCAATTCTGTAGTCCTTAGTCCCACTCATGGAAGTTATTCTATGATAAAAACTGCAGGGATTGATCCAAACCTTTCAGTAGTTTTAAAACAGATTGAAATCTTATATGGTAACGTAAAATTCCATTTTTGTGTTTTAGTCTCTGCTTCTTTTCCAATTGCATTTCATCATGTTTCCTCTTGGCAAACACGTGATATCCCGTAGGGGGGAAAATAGTTCAACTAAGGAAAATCTGTGACTGTCTGACTGTTTCACAGAGATTGTCTGAGGAAATGCTCATATTCATCGCTGAGCTGTATAAGTGGTTTGTAGTATGCTTGAGCATATTACTGTGACAGTTTGTGAAAAATCTGAAATAAGGAAGAAGGATATTATATTATGATGACATAAATTTAACTGCTTTCCTATTGTTGATCTCTGACAGCTAAGTAAAAAACTCCTTTTCTGTGTAATTCTTCCTGCTGGTGATTTTACACTAACTGAATGCTGTTTTGCCATGTTGCCATTAACACACCATGCATAATTGTTTTATAGTTTCTTCTTTGTTGATTTGTTTTTGCTTTGGGATGAGGGGGATCCTTAAGTTTCCTCATGCCTCACTTGCATAAGTGTTCACATAGTAGATCACACAGTTGTGCTAGAACAGAAGTTAATGAAATCCTACCTGAGGAGGGAGTACACAGGCACTAAGACTGCAGTTATAGGATTTCTATTGGTAGGAAAGAGTTTATTTTCATGACATGTTTCTAAATATATATTTATTAATATGTAGTTAAAACACAAACAAAATCTAAACACACATCACACCTGCATACTAAGGTAAGTTTTCTTATTACATTATTGCCAGAGTCATTAATTGGACAGCTCAGAGGTACACATGATTATTACTTGTGATTTGGTTTAACTGAAATGTTGTAAATCTTTTATTATGATGCAACATCTAGTTATTTCCCACTATGGCTTCGATCCTGCAATCTGGTTCATATGGGTAGGCCCCTGTGCCCATGAGGAGCCCTCTTGACATCAGTTGCACTTGGCCGGGACACAGGCACCTACTGTAATGATCAGATTACAGGATTGGGCCCTTTGATTCTGCTCTCCAATAGTTGTGCAAATAAATTTCAACTGCAATGAAAACAGGCTTTCTATAAATTCATAGCTCAGTTACTTTTCCTTAAGTTTCAATTACACTTTTGTAATAGATGTAGAAACATTAGTGTTTTAAGGATTTAAAATGGAAACTTTTAAATCAGATTTTTTACCTTGTAGGAGTTTTGGTCTTTGGAAAATCTCATAACTTTCATTTTCTAATTTTAGCCCCGAGAGAAAGGTCGGATGCGTTTTCACAGACTCCAGAATGTACAAATTGCACTTGACTATTTGAAAAAACGCCAGGTATGGTAATAGTTTTAATAAATAAAGCTTAAGTGAAAATTGCACTTATACAGTTAATAGAAGCTTGATGGGGGAAGGAACAGCTATGCTATTTGTTCTTTTTTAAAATGCACACAGTAAAAATGGTTAGAAACAAGGATCTGATTTATTGTGGTGCCTGAACTGATGGTGGTGGACATTTGGTGATAGGGGAGATGTCGAGCAAAGGTGTAAAGCCACTTTTGTTCCTCCCTTGTTCTGAGGGGGCCCTCAGTGTCATCTCACTCCCAGCAAAGCAGCTGCAGATATTGCCCTAACTTACACCCAGCTGTCGATGGCCCCAGGTAGCCATTCTCGCAGCTGAGAATAGCTGGAGCACAGTAGCACTCAGGCCAATGCTCCCTTTTCACAGGAATTCCCCCAACCTGCATCCTATGATGCCTCCATGTCATGGGGCAGGTAATTTGTGAGAATTCCCCAGTAATCACTTATGGCGGCTTTACAGCCCTTTGGTGCTGGCAGAGCTGGCATGAAGAGTCGTGAGTTGTGAACTGGTGCTGATAAGCGTTTTTTGCTGGCTTTAAACATTGGCTGGAAGAATAGAAAAGTGACACAATAGCAATACGTTCGTTTTAAATAAGAAATGCCACCTGCTGACATCTGCGCAATGAGGATTCAGTCCCGTACCGCTGGAGTCAGTGGGAGCTTTGCAGCTAACCTCAGTGGAAATAGGATCTGCACTAAGAAAACGAACGGCCACACAGGCTGACAATCAAAAATAGCATATTTGTGCAGCCTAGACGCTGGTGGTTTGGTAGTGCTATAGCTTATTTCTAAATGGGAGACCCTGGTTCAATAAATCCATAAGAAATGCAATGCGCAGCCATGTTCCTTTTTATTAAGGTGCAGCAGTCAATGGAGATTATAGGTTTCAGCATGCAATGATCTGTTATGATCTGAGTATTCAGGACTCTTGAATCAAGGCAGAATATTGTATGGTGTCATCGGTGGTCTTTTCATCCTGCATGTCCGTATTAAATAGGATGGCTACTGTGCAGTCTCCTCTATTTTACACAGCTTAGGTGCAGCTCTTGGGACCTTGGCAAGTTGCCAGCGTGACCCTGATTTGTGTAAGGTTTCAGTGCCCCTGCCAGAGGGACTGCCAGTCTGGAGGAAGATGATACTTGCACATAAGTGGTTATCACAGACTTCAAGGATAAGGGAACTTTGCCAGCAGTTGGGGTAGCTCCCAAGAACCCTGGAATAGAGAAGGCACATTTAAAAATGATATTTGGAAAACATATTGCACAAGATTGGTTGGGTGACTTCCTGTTGGAAATAGTGTATTGTGATTTAGGTTAGATAGGCCCCAAATATCCATAATTGTGAGGGTTAACTTTGGAAAGGCAAATGAGTAAAATAAAAGCAATATGTGACTGTAGGGTACATTTTTGTCAAAACTGAACAGTTTTTATAATGTAATAGGAGGGGGAAAATTAGGATCTCTTAATTTTTTTTATAACTGTGGGATATATTTGTGTGTGTGTGTGTATATATATATATATATATATATATATATTGTTCCATGGGGAATGCCTACTGACAGTAGTTATACCTATGTGGGGAGTCAAGAAGAAAATATGGCCTTGCACATTAAATGTTGATGCAGTGTGTATCCTAAAGAACATACACAAATAATTATTGATTAATATAAGCATCAAGTGCATTTTATTTGGGTCATCTTTCAGTTGACAAACTAAATAGGCACATTTTATACGTACATACATATATATGCACTTGATGTTTATATTATATATATATATATAAATTCATATATATATATATATGATGAAGTGGAATAATATATATGAAGATGATAATAATAGGTTACCAAAAGGTGTCAGTAACCCATTCTGAATAAGAGATTATTGGAGTTGCAAATATGATTGACCATTGATTTTGAAACTTCAGTTAGTAATTTTAATCCTGTTCATTAGTTAAGATGTGAGAAACAATTTGAAGGTGTGAAGTGCTATATATGTGCTTATTTATGATTAATTATTATTAGAAATGTAAACATTATAAAATATTGTCATTGGTTTAGTGGGCCACATTCTCTCCTGCAGCTGAGCTCTCTTTGGTGCAGGAGAGTGGGTGGAGGGGGAGGGTGCCAGGGAGCCAGTTATAGTTCCCTCAGTCTAAGGGCTGTCCTGTGCTGCTCTCGGCCCTGGGATGACTTACAACAGTCCACTCTTGTCCGTACCCTGATGTACTACACCCCTAACACAGCCTCTCTATTTCTGACATGCCCTTTGCACCGGGATGCGGGACAGCTGGCACAAGAAACTTTCTAGCTGAGAGTTCGTCCCCACTAGGGTGGTTCTCAACTGGCCAGTTACGACCAGAAGCTAGGTCCTTTGCACTGCACAAAGGAGACAGATTGTATTGAAATGTGGTCTAATATGTTTGTTACTGAATACATTACGGATTCAAGTAGTGTTTAGTTTACAGTCAAACCCGAGTGGTGGAATAAACGTTTTCAGCACCAATTTGTTTCAGCTTTTACATTTATTTTTCCACAATGGCAGGTGAAACTGGTAAATATTAGAAATGATGACATAACAGATGGAAATCCCAAGTTGACTTTGGGGTTAATATGGACCATAATTTTGCACTTTCAGGTAAGCCTTGTTTCTCTTGACAATATATGTTCAGTCAGATACTGTGTTCTCTGGTAGGCAATTATCATGAGTGCACGAATCAGTTGCAGTAGGAATCTGTAGAAACTGTATAATGTGGGATCTCTCTTCTCCAGTGTTTGAAAATTCTGATGACTTATATGATCAAATATACGCACTGAATCATAAGCTACTTAGTTAGACATCTCATTCCCTATTTGTAGAGAGATTACAAAAATAGCCAATTTTATGGTTAATTTTATAAAGAACAATGCTTTTTGTGCATTTCTTTCAGTTCTAATAAAAGGTTCTTGTTTTGTTGCTCACATACAGGCTTGTTTTGTTGAATAATAAGATCAGAAAAATACAATTGTTTTTGCATCTTTTGGAGTTTGTTTTCTGCTGATTTTGAGAACTGAAAAAATGTTACTTCTAACATTTTCTAAAAATACGAATCATTTTAAAACATTTAATTTTGAAGGCAATACATTTGATGGTAATACTGGATCACACTAGGCTGGCACTAAAATTTTTCCACAGTGATTGGATTGTGTACAGTATAATTCATCTTTACAGTATGTGGTATAGAATTGCTTCTCAAAATTAGAGTTAGACAATGGCACTGGAGGTAGATGATGTAGTGCAGATGACTGTTAAACCTTATTTAGTGTGACTACTGCAGTATTGTTAGAAACCAATTCCTTCTGGTGCAGGCATTTTAAATGATCAGAAGCCTGCATAATCAAATAACAATATGTGGCATAGCATCATACTGTTACTGTTTAGGATTTTTGGTTAAAAAACTGTATTACCAAAAGCCTCTTACAGTGTAATTTAGCTTTCTAACTATAAATCCTAAACAGGAATAGGAAGGAGCATAAATATATAGGAAAAATGCTATGTTTAAGTATATGTATTTATGAAAATTGGAACAAGTAGGGGTTAAGTATACTTATATTCACTGGAACTACTCATGTCGTGTGCATAAGCACTTTCAGAATTGGCCTGTTGGTTATCTTGTTATCAGTATTGTGAAGCACCGAGGAGAGTTTTGGGTGTATGTAAAAAGACAATGAAAGTAAAACCCTCAAGTAACTGTCTCTATCTATAAAGAATAATGAGGGAAATAAATTTATAAATTACGTGAACCACTTTGACAGGGTGTTTACCATTATTTTCCATGAGCTATTTTCCATTGCACAAGACTTAAATAGAAAACTTCTTGAGTTGCAGTTGTAGGTCTAATTCAGTCTCATTTAATGTTTGTTTCCACCAACCTGTATGTTATGTCATACCAAAATGCACTAGCTGTGATCTAATGTGTGAGACTTGAACAGAACTAGAGTTTTAAAAATAAATAACTATTAAACCACTCTAGGAAATATGAAATAACTAAAAATTAGAAAATCATATTGTTGGAGTTCTGCCTCTTTACACATGAATGGGTGCACTCTCTGGACCAAATTCAGAGGTGATTTTTAAGTTAAACCCCTTTGCTCTAATATAGACTTCTTTACACATTGGAGCCTGTTCCTCTCATCAGTTGCCTGCATGCAACTTCTTTTGGAGTCCATGGTAGCTTGGTGCAGTTGATGGGATAACCAGGTTCACTGGATGTAAACAGATCCAAGGGAGAGCGAATGTGAGGGATCTGACTTATACACCTTACACATTATTTTTGGATTTTACCTTGTCTTTTGTTAAGAAAGTGCGCTGATGCTGGCTGAATTGGAATCAACAATTCTCAGTGTGAAGATATTGCACTATGCTCTGTTATTTATATTGTTTTAATTACATTGCAAGCTGGGAGGTTTGCAAGGTACCAGGGATTTTTTGGCTCTGGTTAGTGATCTAAGTTGTTTGCCACAGTCATGATGCTTGTTTGGGGGATAATGAGATTTCACCAAAACATGGTTCTAAGGGCTTTTATACTAGAGGAAGGCATCATATGCAAAAATAAAACATACAGTGTACATTTGAGGCTCAGTTCTCTCCTGCATCTGAATTATGCTTGGCTCACTGGGAGAGGAGATGGCTGTAGTGCGCTGAGTCAGCACCAGCCTAGTCCCAGATCAGCATAAGTTCTGCTCTAAAATATGTTACTGCCTTCTGCGGCCTGTGCAAATCAGAAGGTTGCAGGTATATTCTGCTGGATGGAGCCCTTGGTAATAATACATACAAGGGGTAGAAATGGTAGCATATTGCTTTCATTAATTTCTTCTGCATGCGTTGCTGGGCATGTATGTTGCAAGTTATTCTGCCCTTTTGGTGTGGAAAATACACAAAGCATATATATTTCCAGGATATAGTCTTTGTTTTATTTGTGCATTTCACATATTTTTTGGGGGAAACAGTTTATGGTTAATTTTTAAATTCAAGTACAAAATGCAGTGTGGACTATTTTGTGTGGTATTATGTCTAGAACATTTAGTCAAACTAATAATGTGCAGAATTATATACCGTATATACACTGTGCAAGATTAATTATAATTGTATAGATTGTGTAGCAAATTCTTCCTTCATACCTATACACCTCCACTGAAAATGGAGTTGCACAGGTATAAATAAAGGTAGAATTTGGTCCTGTAAAAATATGTACACATTTTGCAAAATAGCATCTACATAAATGCATGAACTTTTGTTTCCAAAGCCCTGCATTTAAAAATATTTTCAGCTGACCTGCACTCAGCTTAGTTACATCTGATTTAAGAAAGAAGGAAAATAACTTCCAGGTTAAAAAATCCCAAATCTGCCAAACTTCAGGAGTCTCAGGCACTTCCAAACTGTCAACCAACAGACTTTATCTTCCTCAGCTTCCCATTGTCAGACTCATCTTCACATGCCACACATATCCTTAACCTTTGTCCCATCCCAGCAGCCCATGTTCCATCCAGCCCTACACACCCTGAATGATAAAATGCAGAGAATGCACCATTCTCTCAGATGCATGTGGGCTGGCATCATCTCTTTCCTCTAATCAGCAAGCATGTGTTTTTGCCACTGGTGTTCTTGCCTGTTAGGGTATGTCTACGCTGCAGCTCGGAGTGTGCTTCCCAGCACAGGTAGACAGACAGGTGCTAGCTCTGCTTGAGCTAGCATGCTAAAAACAGCAGTGTAGTGGGAGTAGCACAGGCAGTGACTCAGGCTAGCCCGAGAACATACCCTGAGAATCTGGGTGGCTTTGTACTCAGGCAGCTAGCTTTGAGCCGCTGCCCATGCTAACCCTGGCTACACTGCTAGTTTTAGCATGCTCGCCTGAGCAGAGGTAAGGCATATCTGTCTGTGTGTTCTGGGAAGCATGCTCACAGCAGTAGTGTAGACATACTCTTACTCTGGTCTCTGCTCCATGCTAATCTGTTCGCCAGTCAATCCTTCCTCAGTCTGTCTCAAGGCAGTCTGTTAGTCTATTGGCTCAGTTTGTTAGTCTATTGGCTGTTTTTCTTGCAGGCAAGAATAGGAATGCCGGTCTCATGCAGTGGTTTTCAAACTGGGGTATGCATATCCCTAAGGGTACGCAAGCTCCCGTCAGGGGATATGCGACAAAAATCCTGTAACGGCGGACAACACACTTCATTTAGTAAGATTTGGCATTCTAATCATAGGTATATTATGACCCTGCTCAGATGGGGATACACTGTAAACTACATTATTTGGAAAGGGGTACGCAGCCTAAAAAGTTTGAAAACCTCTATTGGATACAGCACCAGGCTGAGATGCAGGAGATTCGCCCCATCCCCTTGAGCAGGAACCCTCTTTTTGTTCTGTGTTTGTACAGCAGCTAGTACAATGGAATCTCGGTCTATGACTTGGGCCCCTAGGTGCTAGGGTAATACAAATAATAATAAAGATAAGGAGACCTGTGTCCAATTCCCAGCCACTCTGGATTCAGCTTCCCACCTCAAATACAGATTTACTGTATGATGCCATCCCCCATCTTTAAAATGGGGATAATAATCCCTTACCTTGCAGGGGTGTTTAGAGGATGACATCCACTGATAATTGTGAAATGCTCTGTTGTCATTGTGGTGAAGGACATATGAGCACCTGAATAGACAGACACACATGAAGACTGCCCAGTTACTGTGGTCTTCCCATTTCCTTTATCAGGTTACTAAATGGTCATAAAGTGAAATTTTGACACCCAGCATCCATGTGGCCTCTTCTGCTTTGGTTATTCTGACTCCTCCTCTTGGCTGGCAGCAGTCTATGAGGCATGCTGCCTGCTTTTCTGCCCTCTCTGCTTTGATCACATGAATATCGGGGGGAGGGATAGCTCAGTGGTTTGAGCATTGGCCTGCTAAACCTAGGGTTGTGAGTTCAATTCTTGAGGGGGCCATTTAGGGATCTGGGGCAAAAATTGGGGATTGGTCCTGCTTCAAGCAGAGGGTTGGACTAGATGATCTCCTGAGGTCCCTTCCAACCCAGATATTCTATGATATGTGATTGAGATTCTGGGAGTTGGGCTGTTCCTCCTTTCATGCCTATTTTTGGTCTTCTAGCGGAGTTGGCTGGCCTTGAACTCACCCCAGACATTGGGCTACCGTCACTAGGATTCATGTTTAATCTGCTTCTGATTTAAAACAGCCAGTGGAAGGTCAAGGACTGATCTTTTCAAAGATTTAAAGATGGAGTTAATACAGTCAGTGGTCTAATCTTTGGCTGTTAGAGGGGATAAATTAAGCTACATACCCTGGGATTTTTTTATTCCCAATATGAAGCATTGGAGCATAAAAGACTGCTTTTAAAGGAGATACTTGCCCTATTTTTGTCCCCCAGAAGAACTCACCTCCAGCAACTTGTCATATTTGCTAAACCTCAGCTAAAAAAATTCGTCTGGATTTTCTGGAGTTGTTGCAGCTATCAGAATCACAACAAAGGCAATATGCAATGAAGAAGAGCTCTGTGTAGTTCAAAGTTTGTCTTTCTCATCAACAGAGGTTGGTCCAGTAAAAGATATTACCTCACCCACCTTGCCTTAGCAAAGGCAATAGCCACTTGAGCTGTTGGACTGGACAGTCATATTTAGACTGCGCTCCTAAACATGGTACATTACATTGCCATTTGGCTCATCTGGTTGATTCTCTCCAGCTGTAGGTGGGTAGGCCTAATAAACTCACCCACTAAGAGCATGTTCCTTTTTTACTTTGCCTAAAGTCATCTCATTGGATACCTTTCATATCCCTCTCCTCGGTCCACCTCTGTTGCTGACGTATGTGAACTGTTGGGTACCTGCACAGTGCCCACAAGCTTAACAGCTCTTTCTGATTTTGAGGCACTAATTGCATGAATAAGCTGACACAGCTGTGGAGATGAGCTTCTGTTTATGTTGGAACCTCTTGGTTTCCTTTCTGGAGCCCTTCTTTGGTGCTCAGATAAGCAATTTTAAGATTCAGGTTGTATTTGGCATAAGTTTAGCTCTTTGTGTGGAGTCCTGTATGTGGTCTGCTTTGTGCTGTGCTACTCCTGACTGATTTCTGATAAGAAGGTTGCTGTTGAACTGAGAACCAACACTTTTAGTTATCTGCAGCAAGGTGCTGATTCTCCACTTCATCTGCTGTGCTGTAGAGGCAAAAAGAGACCATAAAGAAACAATTTAAAAGTCTATCTTCACTTATTAAAACCCAGTTTTGCTCTGGTTATTTAAAGACGGTAGACTCTGGAGTCAGTTTAGGTGCAACCTGTGTCTACTTTATTCCTGCTAATGACAGGCAAGGAATTACAAAGAATAAATCAACACAGGAACTCTGTGTATAAAAACTGGGTGAACACAGTGCTGCAAACTAATGAACCAATGGCTTTCTGCTGGTGATGTCACCATAAGCAATAACACAGCAATTCAAAGTCAATAAAAGAATACAAGTTAGGCAATCACATAAGGATATTCTTGATTATAGTAAAAGGAGTCTGTGTTTATATACCAGTAAACAGATGAATGCCATGAGTTAAGTAATAACCTTCCATGGCCGTTTGATATCTTAATCTTAACCTCTTGTTTGCACACAAGCCTGGCTCTCAGACACAAATCAAGTTATAGTTAAGTATATTGAGGTTAATAGTTTAAAGATTTTATCTAATCCTTTTGTCACCTAGGTATAGTTTTCACCTGTTGATGGGTTCTTGTGTTTCAGATAAACTCTGTCTGTAGTCTCTCTTTAATACTCTCTGGGGAAATTCATCCTTAACTCTAGTGAGTTTGAATTTGGCCCTTTGCTTTGTTTTTATCTAACATCATATAGCCACAGGTGGCCATTTGGGTACCTGGGTCTTCATACTTGGTGATGGTGTTCAGCTTCACTTCAGGTGTGGTCAGCTTGTCATCATGGTCCTGGTTGGCTTCTGTCTAAGGTCTTGTGACTGATATCATCAGGGTCCAGGTTTATTCCCCAGGTTTTCACTTGGAGTTCAGTGGTAGCTTCCTGTCATTCTTTAGGATAATCATATTTCTAAGTCTTTGCTGTTTGGTTTAGAGGGAAACAGTTTCCCATTTCTGAATCTCCAATTTAACTGCACGCTCTCTGTCACCTTCAGTGACACAAGTCTCAGGAAGCAATCAGCCTTTTTTTTCTGTTGTTTCAGTCTTTGTCATTTTATCTTTGACTCACTTACACTTTCATTTGTCCTGTGTTAAGACAGGATGGCATGAATGCACAGTTGTGAAAGCTCTTTTTACTTGTAATGGCTGATTGTAAATTATCTTTGACCTTGACTGTTTCACTGGTTCAATGAAAATAGAAAACCTATGTAAGAGAGTGCTCTTAATGTTACTCTTTTTTAGTTTATGTAGAACAAAGAATAATAGAAAGTATTGTAAGTGGGGAGGTGATGGCCTTGTCTCTCACTCAAAAATATTGTTAGCTCATTATAAAATGAGTGTTGAACACGCAGGTTTCTTGTCTATCTCTAGGAAGATACTTTAATACATTCAGCAAGTATTAATAATAATCACTTCAGTTGTCTTTGCAATGCAGCTATTTTCATTAACATTAGAGAACAGTAGATTGTTATACATAAGTAGTACATTAACGAGCAAAGCAGCCACATTAAACCACAATGTACCTTGCATATTCAGCAGCACTTGACAGTAGTCAGAAACACTGAATTTCTTAGCCAGTTGTCCGTATTCTTTTTTTCCCCGAAACCTTGATCTCTTCTTAGGGAGTACAAGAGGATAGCCTGCTATTAGGAAATGTGTGTGCCAGATAGGGTGAATTCTTAATTCCTGAGGTCAAAGGGACTCCCCCTGAGTGGGGCAGAGTAAGAACAGATAAGGCCTACTTTTATTATTCAAGCAAAAAACCACAATGGCCAACATTTTCAAAAGTGACCATTGATTGTGGCTACCTTAATTTTTGGATTTCCACTGTAAAGGGGTCCAATATTCAGAAAATGATGAATACTCAATTTTTGAAAATTAGATGAAAATTAAATTGAATAACTAAAAATCACTGGTCACTTTTGGAAGTCTTGACCAGTATGCCCACTGGGTGGAGGTGTAGGAGGAGGGCTTGTGATGACAGCAAAAGCCATTATGTGCTCTTTTTTTTTCCTACTGTCTCAACGTAGATCTGATTCTACATTCTCTAGACATCAAAAATGCCCATTGAAGCTGACTGGCATTTTGAGTACCCAAGCAATGCAGGAGAAGGCTTTCAGTTTATAAGAAGATGGCACCAGTGTGCTTATTCAAGAGATTTTAAAAAATACATAATATACAATATTTTAAAATTCTGAAAATTTTATTTGTCAAAATAACACTACATAATCACGCCATTTTCAATTATTTTGATAATTTATTTCAGAATACCTGTTAGCAAGTATGTCTGTAACAATACAGACACACACACAAATTCCTTCAGGAGTAGAGAGTTAAAGAAACCCCTATGACAACCCAGTTCCTGTTTCTCTGCCCCCTACTTACCCCTCCCCCACCCAGAGCCCAGCCACAGGCCTGCCCGGCCCAGATACCTGTACTTCCTGCCCCCAGAACCCAGGAATCCAGAGGGAGAAACAGCCTGATGCTCAGTCCCAGGCTTGCATGGAGTTTCCTGTGTTCTGCTGTCTCCTTCCCTCAGGGTATGCTGGGCACTACAGCTGCCAGGAAACCTCTAGCTCAGGGGTGGCCAACCTGAGCCTGAGAAAGAGCCAGATTTTACCAATGTACATTGTCAAAGTAATACATCAGCAGCCCCCCATCCGCTCCCCCCCACTCCCAGTGCCTCCCACCCACCAGCAGCCCTGTCAATGCCTCCCCTTCCCTCCCCGCACCTCCCAATCAGCTGTTTCAAGCCATGCAGGAGGCTTGGAGGGGGAGGGAGAAGAGCAAGGGCATAGCAGACTCAAGGAGGGGGCGAGAAGGGATGGAGTGGGGGCAGAGCCAGGGGTTGAGCAGTGAGCACTCCCCAGCACATTGGAAAGTTGGCGCCTCTAGCTCCAGCCCTGGAGTCAGTGCCTATACAAGGAGCTGCATATTAACTTCTAAAGAGCCACTTGTGGCTCCAGAGCCACCCCTGCTCTAGCTCCCTCTCCTTCCCCCCAGCAGTGTCTTCTATGTGCAAACTGGGCTCTGCTGGGTCCAGTGGCTCCTAGTAGTGGCCAGCAGCATGGCAGCTCATTTCTGGACGGGTGGGGGTGGGGGGGAGAAGGAAATTATGCGCAAAACCAGTTAATTTCTGCAAAATTCTGCATTGCGTAGTAGCGCAGAATTCTCCCAGGAGTAGGACTCCTTATACCCCATAGCTGCTGGATTAATTGACTCATCCAGCTTCCCAGCCTGATCAGCCAATTAGCTTGCACCATCCTCCATCAGCTTTCTTCAGGGAAGCTGATAAGTCACCAGAGTGCTGGCTCACCTGCCAGCTTCCAGCACTCTGTCCCAAGATGGTATTGGTGTTTTATTTGGAGTCATACCATTTTGCATTAGAACCGATTACTTGTCGGTGGATAAGCCAGGTTTTATATCTAATTGTGCTAAATGAAATAAGTGCCAGCCAATCAAATTGCTGAATCTTGAATCTTCTTTCCTGAGAAAGGAAAAGATGGAGGGTTACATTTGCAAACAGTAATACAGCAGTTTATTCATATAAATATATAATCCTTTTTACAAGGACAATACTTCTATTTTTTAAAAAATTGAATTTCAGTTCACAGTTGTGCAAACCCCCCTCATGGAAATGGTGTTGAAGCCAGTGGGTCTTCTGTGAGGCGGGGGATGCAGGATTAGGCCCTATGTCTGTTTTGTAAGATAATTAGAATACAGCTTTTATAACCAGTAAGTGGAGCAACAGTCCATATGAACAGGAACCATATGAATGGCTGTATTCATATACACCAGACTAATTCCCCCCAAACATGTGATGTATAATACAAATACAGTGCATGGAACAGGATGTTGTCACAGTATAAATATCTCCCACTTTGAAAATAACTCTCTTGGCATTGCATCTACATTTATTTTTGATAAATGTCTTCTTACCTAGCAGCTGATCAGCATTATCTCATGACAGCATTCTATTCCACCATGGTTAGGGGGTAAATTTTCTAAGCATTGCTTTCAGTTTTTAATCGAGGCACTGCTTGTTAAGATTTGTCAGGAGTGGGGCAGCTATATCCTTGTCCAATTCTTTGAAAATTAGTAGCATCTTTTTAATATTTCATAGGATGTCTTCAGTAAAATATAAAATGATGTAAAGTGCTTAGGGTTATTGGCAGACATGCCAAACCCGTGAAAAAAATGCAGATATTGGGCTTGTTTCTGGCTTAATTGGTTTGTGAGTTGCTTGTTGGCTAGTTTTTGGCTTTTTGCTTGTTTGGCTTGTAGCTTATTGCTTGTTGTACCTTGTTGGTTCTTTTTTTTGATTGGCTGCGGCAAGCAGGGCAAGGAGGGGAGAGGGTCAGGGGTGCACAATGGGCCCACCACAGTCCCAGACTGCACGCCTGGGTGGATGTAGTCACATAGAGCTTTGGGGTTCTTAGGGTTTGGGTTGTTTCTGCCTTTGTTTTGGCCTTGTTTTGGCCTTTGTTTAGCTTGATTTTTGGCTTATTGTGAAAGTCGGGGTGCTCATTGACCGCTTGAAAGTTGGCAACTGTGGTTATTAGGGATAAATTTTGAAACATTTCTTGGGTTTTAGCAATGCAATTCCTGTTGAGGTAAAAGGAGTCACTTGGCTGAAACTGCTAACCTTGTTTTTAAGTGTTTTTTGCACCTTTGTCTCACTATAAGAAGCAAACACAGCTTAGCCTGTTGATAGGTTTCCATCTAAGTAAGTTATTCTGCAAGTTGATTGGAAAGTTCTTTTACTGGGTGCAATATTTAAGCAAGGTACTGAAGTTCTCACACAAATAGTTTTAACTTGTATTACAACATGTCATACAGTTTGGGAGACCTGATTTTCACAGTGGAACAATAAGATAACAGCAGTAGGAGAGATGGAAGCAGCATAGAGGAGGTAGAGTCAGAAAAGCATCCACAGTAAAGGACACTTGCTAGGGGTGTGGGAAGCTGACTGGGTGGGCTTATGTGGTCCTGGAAGCGATATGCAACAGGCCCAATTAGGAGTACTTGGGAATTGCATATGCATTCAGTTTCACTGACTTAACTGGTATTCAGAGTTTGTAGGCATCCAGACAGAACACCTGTTCTTGTAAACATTACAGGGTCACTGGCCAAGTCCTGAAAACCGAGATGTTCTCAGAACATAAGAACTTGACACTTGACAAGTCTTAAACCCGTTTCCATTATAATACTTTACATTTCTGCCTAGATTTGTTATATAGCTGTAAATTTAGTGGGTATTTTATCAGAGCTATTCTGAACAAGTATACACTCACAGAGTAGGGGGAGGGGAAGAGAAAATATATTTTTTTTCAACTGAAAAACCAAAGGAGATTATAAGATTATACTTTGCTCTGTTTTGCAACAACTTAATTGATATTTTTCTAGGCAGATTGACTCTTTGAACTTTCACAATGTTTTTTGGTTGAAGAATTGCCACTTTTAGGTCTGTAGTCGAGTGACCAAAGAGATTGATGTGTTCTCTGACTGGTTTTTGAATGTTATAATTCTTGACGTCTGATTTGTGTCCGTTTATTCTTTTATTTATTTTAAACTTTGTGACTTTGTCCTCACCCATAACTATTTCACATTTGGGGACAATGAATACCTTCAAATCAGCGGCTCTACTATGGGTACCCGCATGGCCCCACAGTATGCCAACATTTTTATGGCTGACTTAAGACAACGCTCCCTCAGCTCTCGTCCCCTAATGCCCCTACTCTACTTGCGTTACATTGATGACATCTTCATCATCTGGACCCGTGGAAAAGAAGCCCTTGAGGAATTCCACGATGATTTCAACAATTTCCATCCCATCATTAAACTCAGCCTGGACCAGTCCACACAAGAGATTCACTTCCTGGACACTATGGTGCTAATAAGGGATGGTCACATAAACACCACCCTATACCGGAAACCTACTGACCACTATGCCTACCTACATGCCTCCAGCTTTCATCCAGACCACACCACACGATCCATTGTCTACAGCCAAGCTCTATGATACAACCACATTTGCTCCAATCCCTCAGACAGAGACAAACACCTACAAGATCTCTATCAAGCATTCTTACAACTACGATACACACCTGCGGAAGTGAAGAAACAGATTGACAGAGCCAGAAGAGTACCCAGAAGTTACCTACTACAGGACAGGCCCAACAAAGAAAATAACAGAAAGCCACTAGTCTTCACCTTCACCCCCCAACTAAAACCTCTCCAACGCATCATCAAGGATCTACAACCTATGCTGAAGGACGGCCCATCACTCTCACAGATCTTGGGAGACAGGCCAGTCCTTGCTTACAGACAGCCCCCCAACCTGAAGCAAATACTCACCAGCAACCACACACCACACAACAGAACCACTAACCCAGGAACCTGTCCTTGCAACAAAGCCCATTGCCAATTATGTCCACATATCTATTCAGGGGACACCATCATAGGGCCTAATCACATCAGCCACACTATCAGAGGCTCGTTCACCTGCATGTCTACCAGTGTGATATATGCCAGCCTGTGCCAGCAATGCCCCTCTGCCATGTACATTGGTCAAACTGGACAGTCTCTACATAAAAGAATAAATAGACACAAATCAGAGGTCAAGAATTATAACATTCAAAAACCAGTCAGAAAACACTTCAATCTCTTTGGTCACTCGATTACAGACCTAAAAGTGGCAGTTCTTCAACAAAAAACACTTCAAAAACAGACTCCAATGAGAGACTGCTGAATTGGAATTAATTTGCAAACTGGATACAGTTAACTTAGGCTTGAATAAAGACTGGGAGTGGATGTGTCATTACACAAAGTAAGACTATTTCCCCATGTTTATTCCCCTCCCCCTTCTGTTCCTCACACATTCTTGTCAACTGTTGGAAATAGCCCACCTTTATTATCACTACAAAAGTTTCCTCCCCACCCCCTCGCCGCCCCCGCTCTCCTGCTGGTAATAGCTCACCTTACTGATCACTCTGGTTACAGTGTGTATGGTAACACCCATTGTTTCATGTTCTCTGTGTATATAAAACTCCCCACTGTATTTTGCACTGTATGCATCCGATGAAGTGAGCTGTAGCTCACGAAAGCTTATGCTCAAATAAATTTGTTAGTCTTTAAGTTGCCACAAGTCCTCCTTTTGTTTTTGCGGATACAGACGAACATGGCTGCTACTTTGAACTTTCGTTTCTCCTTTAGCTATCTGCTATTTTAAAACCTCTGCTGAATTCCAGTACCTTGTGCATAATGCTGCTGACCTGAGCAAGCTGTCATGCCTTTATTGCAATAATGAAATTTAGGACTATTTATATCTGAACTATCAGTGATAATTTCCTACCAACTTCTTGAAAAAACCCCTACAAATAAAAATCTGCACCACAATGCACCCTCTGTTCATTAATCTTAATACACATACCATTGAGTAAGAGGTAGAAGAATATTCAAGGTTTTAAGTTTGCAATACAGTTTGCTAATTAAATCCTTCGGTATTTGCTTTGCTGTTTGTTTTGGATTTGCAGCTCTGGCTAATAGTTTCAAAGGTTGCTGCACATTTTTCAAGTTTATCTTATTTGAAACTACCAAATGGAACAGGAAGTTAAAATGCAGATGAGACTTTTCCATTGCCCATAAGTGCTATGTCATCTCTGTGGAAGGCCATGAGCATTGCAGTTTAATGCTGAGGCAATGATGTTTGTTTAAGAGGATTGGTGTCCAGAAATAAGCCACAGTGTCTAATCAGACACAGGGCCTGCCTGGGCAAAACGCCATGACATTTATTGTGTGTGCATTTCTCATAAGCAAAATGGCTACTTACTGAGGAGGATGGAAGTGAAGTCTGGAAGAAATTAGGATGCAAACCGGAGTTCCTGATTTCCTGAGAAGGATTTAAGTGTACGTAAATATACTGAAATAAATGAGTCTGTGTGGCTGTAATTTACTGTGAGCCAAATGGGGAATGTCTGTGGATGTGTAAGGGCTGAAAAGGAAGAACAATGTTTAGATCCTGCCAAAGCTCCCTTGAGTCCTGCTAAACATTCCCCTGGAAGAAAATATTTCAGAAGGAAAACGAGAAAGAAATCAACTGAGGAGGGAATAGAGTCAGAACAGATTAAAAACAATGAAGAAAAAGTCCAGAATGAAACACCGATTTCAAAAGACACAGAAATTCTTTCCTGGGGGATGGCACTGGGCGATTCTTTTACATGGAGGATGCCAGTGGACAGTAATGTTCTGCCTGTGAGTACAGACATTTCAATTGATGTTGTTAAAGCAAAAGCTTTGCCGAGTGAAGCAAGGAGTGATTCTTTCAATGGGGACAGTTCTTATGTTGAAAATCAGAGATTCACAAAGTCTGATGAAACAGATACATGCTTAAATGAACAAGAGGAGAGGAGTTTACAAAAAGGCTGTGAACAAAAGAGGAAATATTTGCATGATGACAACACAAGAGAACCAATATTCCAGAAGAAAGTCGGTGGTTTTCATTTTGCAAAAGCAGCTAGCTTGAACTCTGTTAACCACAGTAGACAGTGTGAAGAAATTGGGTTCAATGAAGTTTTTTCCAGAGTTAATAGAGATGTCCCTGAAAGGAAAAACTTTGAAAAGTTGCGCCAGTTTCTATCTGAAACCAGAATTGATCCACAATTTGAACAAAAAGGATCTTATTCTTCTGATGCTGGCTTTCCTCAAATACTAAAGGAAGTGGCATTTTATAGCATTCCACCAAACAGGAGCAAGGTAAATACCTTCTAGCATTAGAACATTAAAAAGTTAGCTCAGTAGAAAATACTTCAACAATGTCTTTATTTAGTTGCTAAGAAATCTTCCCATCCTCTCTGTGTAGCTCTGTTATTACACACACTGTCACCCTGCATACCATCATAGTACAGTACACAGTACTTGATCTTTTATCCATTCACTTAAATAATATTGTTCTAGTTTCGTACTAGTTTTCTGTCTGTAGGCTAATTTCAGATGTTTCCTAATTTTGATTTTTGAGAGAGGAATGAAGTAGCTTTTAATATCCATAGTAAATTTTCTTTTCTGTTCTTGGGAGGCAGTAAGCTTATGTGTTACATCAAGGATTGTAGCAGATGGATTGGAGCATTTATAACTGATTTCATTTACTGTCTATTGAAAGCCTCTTATATATTGCTTTTAATAGAAAAGGTCAGTGCAGATTGTATCAACATTGCACTTTTATCTGAGAATCTCAAGATGCTTCACAAACATTAAATAAACTTTACAATACCCCTCTGAGTTAAGAAAATTATTATTATACTCATTGTACAGATGGGGAAACTGAGGTACAGACTTAGTCTAAGGGAGTCGGAAGCAAAGCTGAATTTAGAATCTAGGGCTCCAGATTTCTGGTCTCTGTGCTTGAACCACGTGACCTTTTGTCCCACCCTGTTCAACAAATTGAAACATACCTGTATGGGCCAATTGGCAGTCAAGGATCTGAGTGCAGGGTCACAGTTAGCTCATTGCTGCTGAAGGTTTGAGGGGTTTGTCTAGCTGATATAACTGGAAATGTTCTTGGACTGCAGAATTAGTCTGATTCCCATTTGTGAGAGGGAGTGAATAGGGACTTTGAAGGTGTGTATGTGGGGCTGTTAGTGAATGAGGAAAACAGGAATATCCTCGGACTTCTTTCCACAAAGAACTAAATATGAGCCTATAGTTTGTGTAACTTACCTTTGTAAGGAGTGCCACTACATTACTCAAGATTTTAACAAAATGCCATTATCGTTCTTGCAACGATATGGGATTCAGTCTTTGTCAACACAAACAGGATGTACTGCTTTAACTATATTGTTATCGTTAAAGTGGTAAAAGCTCCCTGGTGTGATCTCAATTATACTGGTATAAGTTTACTTATGGTGGTATAACTTACTCCTGTATGGATGGGGAAGAAACTATATTAGTGTAAAGCATTGTTATATGGGTACAAATGCATCAACACTAGGGGTTGTGCCCCAATAGTTATTTTGGTAAAAAATCACACCACTCACCTATGTAGTTATACCAGTACAAAATCTGTGTGCAGAGCAGGCCTAATATATGATCTCAACAGAGCAGATGGGTTGGTGAGGGAGATTGTTTATGTTCAGATGTCTGGCGGGACTCTATTGCAAAACAATTTGTAACCACACCTGGCTTTTACCTGAAAGCAGGTCCAGACAGGGGCACAACCTTCTTCCAACTTGCATTCTAAAGCCACTCCCATTTCCCTCTGATTACCGCTTATCACTAAGGAGGTGCTTGGACAAAGGGGACAGGTGTCTTTAACACAGATGTTAATATAAAATAGTCTATTAGTGGAATTAGACAAGCAGATTAGAATCAGAAATTAAATATATTTCAGTATGCAACACAAGAATTGTTCATTGCACAAACCCACCAGCGCCTTACTGTCACCTCTAGCAGATTTTGCCTGCATACTATTAAAAAGAAAAGGAGTACTTGTGGCACCAATTGGTTAGTCTCTAAGGTGCCACAAGTACTCCTTTTCTTTTTGCGAATACAGACTAACACGGCTGTTCCTCTGAAACCTGCATACTATTAGTGATCTTAGTGTGCAACTCCCATCTGAAATCATTCTTCATAGTATCTAGTGGGTCTCAATGACAGGCTACAGACTGCAATACGTGTGTGTGTGTGTTGTTTATGCCAGCAGGAGAGAGAAAACCTTTGGCCCCTTTAAGGAGCACCCCATCTTCCTTTTCGGCATTCAGTCCCCTTGTAGTCTTGAGGAGCAGAGAAGGGGGATTCTAGGTTGATTAGTGGGACACAAAGGTGTACTAGAGCCTATTGACATCTGCACACCTCACAGGGGGCTTATAAACCCTTCCCCAAGCCCTGGGGGCCATTCTGCACTGAGAGAATAACTTTCCTCTTCCCTCTCGGAATTAGAGTAGGACTGGGTCTTTTGAGCTTTGCTGTGAGCATTATGCTAGGCTTGGAAGGAATTTTAACTCCTTTCCAGTTTGGCCTGGGTAGTGTGGGGGTTACACCTTTTTCTCAGCAGGCCAGGGACCTGGTAGGTAGGTTAGGTTGTAAAATTCATTTTTTTTGCAACTTGCCAAGTGCCCAGTGCAGGCAATCATTTGATAGGGGGTCCCGGTTCTCTAACAAACTAGATTTGGAAATAGATTGGGAGACGGCATTTCCTAAAGAAGGTGAGGAATGAGGTTGGGACTCGTAATTAGTGGTATGGCAAAGAAGCAGGCCCTTCCTCCCCACCCCATTAACCCTCAGATAAGGGAGGGCAGGAGTCTCAGCAAGGGTGCTCGGATGAGGTTAATTGTGTAAGGGACTGATGACAGCCTTGGTGGTGTGGATTACAAAGGAAGGATAAAGAAAAGGAGTACTTGTGGCACCTTAGAGACTAACCAATTTATTTGAGCATAAGCTTTCGTGAGCTACAGCTCACTTCATTGGATAAATTGCATTGGACAAGTTATTGCCAGATAGCTCCCAGATGTGTTACTTAATAAAGTTGCAGCCTAGTTAAAGCACATTCCTGGTGTCCAGGACAATGTGGCTCTTGGCTCTAATGCAGAGGGACTTAAGCCAGTTGCTAATTATATTAAGCTTCCTTGCACTGTAACCTAGATCCAGTATTTTACCCGCTATAGGATTAGAACCTTTAGTTTGGATCCTGATTTCCGGGACACTACTCTGCCTTTTCCTAAATATGTATTTGGAACAATATCAGTCTTGTAGTTAAAGCACAAGATTAAGAATGATAGATTTGGTTTTGATTTTCAGCTCTGTACTTGGTCAAGTCACATATCCTCTTTGTGCCTCAGTTTAACCACCTGAAAAATGGGGGATAATACTTACTGAACTGGCACTGTTAATTCATTAATATTTACAGAGCACTTTGTTATGGAAGTATTGTTATATAAATAATTTTGATTAATTTTATTTCAGTCATGAATCTGTATGTAAATATCATATGTTGGGCTGTATCTGATATGAATGTATTATCTGGATATGCTTTATATTGTGCGACATGCTGTCCAAACAATATGCCACAGTAGAAAAAGTTTACAGGGATAATGATGACATTTCTCACCAGATCCAAGTTACTTTTAAAAAGAAACCTCAAAACTTTTTTTTCTCACATTTGGAAAGTTCAGCATGGGATCCATGACAGTATACAAGCTGATATCTCTGTAGAATTTATTGTCTCCATAAAAGATAAATTCTTCTTGGCCCAAAACTTCACATAGTTTTTTATTCATTCGGTTCTTTTTCGTCATGTGTAGCTGTATGGCACTTTAGACATGTATGCATCAAGTATAGAGCCACATGGAATTCCAAACAAATAATTTCATTTGGCCAATTTAATTTGACCAGAAACCATTTTTTTTTAGATTTTCAGGTAGCTGAAAAAGTAAAAAAACAAAAACAACCCCCTCGCCGCCTGATTTCACATTGACCTGAAATGATTTTTGTCTTCAGTTTTTCAGTTCAGCTACCAAACCAGAAAATTTGGTTCTATGCAGAGCTCTAGTTTGTACAGTGCCTAGTACAATGAGACCCTAATCTAATTTGCAATACAAATAAATAATAATTATTATTTTTCAGGACAGAAAGAATATCAGGACAGAGGTAGTATATACCTGAAATACTTTTATTTACAATACGTGTTGCTATTAAATAAAAGTTAGTGTTTACAATAGCAACCAATGCATCTGATAGAACAAATAGTTCTGGGATAGTATTCAGAGTAACAGCCGTCAAGTAGCAGTCAAAAAGAAAAGGAGGACTTGTGGCACCTTAGAGACTAACAAATTTATTTGAGCATAAGCTTTCGTGAGCGACCGCTCACTCCTTTTCTTTTTTCTGGGATAGTAGTAATGCATTTATTGCATAGGTCACACATCATTGCTGTCAAGGTTCCTTCCCCACTCTGAACTCTAGGATACAGATGTGGGGACCTGCATGAAAACCTCCTAAGCTTACTTTTACCAGCTTCGGTTAAAACTTCCCCAGGGTACAAATTATTTTACCCTTTGCCCTTGGACTTCCACTGCCACCACCAAACTTTATCTGGGTTCCTGAGAAAGTGTAGTTTGGACACGTCTTTCCCCCCAAAATCCTCCCAACCCTTGCACCCCACTTCCTGGGGAAGGTTTGGTAAAAATCCTCACCAATTTGCATAGGTGACCACAGACCCAAACCCTTGGATCTGAGAACAATGAAAAAGCATTCAGTTTTCTTACAAGAAGACTTTTAATAGAAGTAAAAAGGAATCACCTCTGTAAAATGAGGATGGTAGATACCTTACAGGGTAATTAGATTCAAAACATAGAGAATCCCTCTAGGCAAAACCTTTAAGTTACAAAAAAGACACACAGACAGGAATATTCATTCTATTCAGCACAGCTATTTTCTCAGCCATTTAAAGAAATCATAATCTAACACATACCTAGCTAGATTACTTACTAAGTTCTAAGACTCCATTTCTGTTCTGTCCCCGGCAAAAGCATCATACAGACAGTCACAGACCCTTTGTTTTTCTCCCCCCTCCCAGCTTTTGAAAGTATCTTGTCTCCTCATTGGTCATTTTGGTCAGGTGCCAGCAAGGTTACCTTTAGCTTCTTAACCCTTTACAGGTGAGAGGATTTTTCCTCTGGCCAGGAGGGATTTTAAAGGGGTTTACCCTTCCCTTTATATTTATGACAATTGCAAATAGCTCTGAGATAACAAAATACCTTTCAAATATTTCCACTATCATGCCAACTCCTGTTATCTGCTTTTACAGTATTACAGTTTAAGTGATGAAAAAGTGCCAGTATTTGTCCTCCAGAATCAGGTGTAAAGCACAAAGTGCAGGGTTCATTGATTAAACTTGTTGACGTGAGCTCTCCAGCTTACTCATAACCTGACATTGCTCAACGGAGATCATCTGTGGAAACTCCTGAGTGCCAGCTGGTAACCTTGGGGTCACTCTCGAAGTTACACCTATGTTTGATTTTTGTGCATATATATCCATGCTTACCTAAGCACAAGTCATTGTCATTCACATAAGTGTTCATTTTTTCTTTCTGAATCACATGCCCAGTCTGCTCTTTAACTCACATGGAAAATAACTGTGGAGAAAAAATACCCACAGCCTTCTCTCAGCACTGAGTAATGCTCTGGTTCTGGGAGAATCTGAAAATCTCCTGTTGACCCCTGTATATCTGTCTTCTCTCTTGTTTTTTGGTTTCCTCTTCTTCAATTCTCAAGTTTCAGGGTATAAAGACTTCACATTATATCAGGGTTCACACTTTCCTCTGTATGTGTTGGCAAAAGGATACTATATTACACGTACCATCCGTGCACTTGGACATTTAAAGTCATTTTCATCTTCACTTCTTCTTTGTTTAATCTTCCATAAAGAGAATAAAGAAAATGTATTCCCAGTCCTCCAGCAATGCCCCTCTGCCATGTACATTGGTCAAACTGGACAGTCTCTATGTAAAAGAATAAATGGACACAAATCAGACGTCAAGAATTATAACATTCAAAAACCAGTTGGAGAACACTTCAATCCCTCTGGTCACTCGATTACAGACCTAAAAGTTGCAATTCTTCAACAAAAAAACTTCAAAAACAGACTCCAACGAGAGACTGCTGAATCGGAATTAATTTGCAAACTGGATACAATTAACCTAGGCTTGAATAGAGACCGGGAGTGGATGGGTCATTACACAAAGTAAAACTATTTCCCCATGTTTATCTCCCCCCCCCCCCCCCCGGTTCCTCAGACGTTCTTGTCAACTGCTGGAAATGGCCCACCTTGATTATCACTACAAAAGGTCTCCCCCCCACCCCTCCCCCCGGCGCTCCTGCTGGTAATAGCTCACCTTAAGTGATCACTCTGGTTACAGTGTGTATGGTAACACCCATTGTTTCATGTTCTCTATGTATATAAATCTCCCCACTGTATTTTTCACTGAATGCATCCGATGAAGTGAGCTGTAGCTCATGAAAGCTTATGCTCAAATAAATTTGTGAGTCTCTAAGGTGCCACAAGTCCTCCTTTTCTTTTTGCGAATACAGACTACCACGGCTGCTACTCTGAAACCAGTCCTTCAGTGCTACTCTTGGTTGGGCCCATGTGTTGTGATCCTCCTTTTGGAGTTGATGCTGAACTAGGGTGACCAGATAGCAACTGTGAAAAAACGGGACAGGAGGTGGGGGTAATAGGCGTCTATATAAGAAAAAGTCCCCAAAAATGGAACTGTCCCTTTAAAAACGGGACATTTGGACACCCTATGCTGAACCATTGAAGCTAATGGGAGTTTTGCAGTTGACTTCAATGAGAGCAAGCTCAGGCCCTTTGACCTATTTACAGCTGGTGTTTTACTGTGAAATGCAGAGGGAGGAACTTACAGGCAGGATCAGCTGCAGCAGTAAGGGTGAATCAGTTCTCTCAAAATGGTAGAATCAGGAAATAGGCAGCACATCACGAGGTGCCCCAAAAAGTCATTGTCATTGGGAGGCCAGGAATGTCCAAAGCATGAGCCATAGCACTTTATCTCTGTCTTCCCCTCTTAGGAACCCTGCTGCTGCCTTTAAAATCTGTTTAAGCTTGCATTAATCCAGGATTTGTTTTCTGGTCCTGTTTGACAAAAGCTGTGTCACTGGATTGGTACTATAAACATGAAGAACTTCTCCTTTAATAGTTTATATCAATAGCACTTTTGGGGGATATAAAAAATGGATGGTGTGCATACAACATTTACTGTTGAAAGAAGAGTTCTTCTTCGAGTGCTTGTTCATGTCAATTCCAATCAGGTGTGTGCGCGCTGTGTGCATGACCGCTGGAAGATTTTTCCCCTCCGTAGGATCGGCCTGGGTTGCCCCCTTGAATCACACCTTCATGGTGCCCAATATAGGGCCTTGCTGATCCCCCGCCCTCAGTTCCTTCTTATTGCCATTAACAGCTACCTGGAACTTCCCTTGCTCTTGCTTCTGCAAGCGCCTTTAGCATTTTCCTGTGGTATTTTGTATATAGTTAGTTTTTGTCTTAAGTTAGTAGTAGTAGTAGGCTAAGTTTTCATTGTGGGGGTTTCCCCCTCCCCACGTTTCTCCCCCGCCACCAGGGTATGCCTCAGTCACCGAGGTTCAAACCATGTGAAGTCTGCAGAAAGTTGATGCCAAAAAGTGACCTGCACACTTCTTGTCTGAAGTGCCTTGGTGAGAGTCACCAAAAGGACAAGTGCCACATTTGTAAAGGGTTTCAGCCAAGGACCCTTAAGGATCATGAGCAGAGACTCAGGCTTATTCTTATGGAGGCAGCCCTCACCCCGCAATCTGAAACTGAGTTGGTGGAGCCCGTGCTGACCACCTCCTCCTCAGTGCGCAGTGCACTGGTGCAGATGGGGCGCGAGTGGGCTCCTAGAAAGGAGACTAAGGACTCCCAGCACTGACATGGCGCCAAACATAAGACTTCTGGTAGGCACTGATCTGTATCCCCAGTGCCCCAGAAGAAAAAGAGGCAGGAGACAGCAGCATGGAGACCTCAACCCACCCAGCCTACTTCGGGCCTGGCAGCACCAAGGGGCTTGTCGACTCCTGCCCTACAAGGGGTCCAGTTGAGTTCGGCCCACTACCATTCTCTGGACCGTCATGGTTGGGACATTCAACTCCCCTCCACTCCGAGATGTTTGAGGCAGTGCAGGACCTTATTCGCCTGACGACTCCGCCTTCTCCAAGGAGGGACCAGGCACCAGTGTTAGCCAGGCCACCTATTCCACCTAGGGGCAAGGCAGCAATGATGTCACAATGCTCCCCATCTCCGGCGTGCCAGTCCCCGGCACCGACTGCCCTTTGGGGGAGCGGGGGGAACCGCATCAGGAAGCCCTCATGCTGTGGGACTTTTGAGTAGAGCACTCAATACACCTGCAAGCATCGTACTTCCCTGAAGTACAGAATGAGTTGGTGGACCATCTCATCAAGTTGTTCCCTGGCCACGAGCAGGGTGGATTTGATTTAAATCACTAGTCAGGAAGACTCAATTTAATCATGGATTTCTACATAAAAGTGCATTCTTGTTGGTTATAACCTTACTATGTATTCTTCACAACTCAGAGATAGATGTAGGTTTCATTTTTAGAAGGTAGACCCTATACATTTTTTAAGTGATTTATTTTGAAAACTTTTCGGAGTAGTTTTACAGCTATATCAGAAAATGAATGATTGTTTGGTTATTTCATTTACCAAAGGTACCTGAAGCTGATATTTATGAAGTCATCGGGAGCTGAACTATCTCCAATTCAACAGATTAATCATTAATATTTAGAGGATTTTCTTGCCATGCTGTATTAGGAGGAGAACATCACCAGACAGACATTTAAATTGTTTTATTTAACTAAACAACGTTATGTATTCTGGATTTTTTTCTGCAACAGAAAACATATAATATTTTAACAAAACAAGCACATGAAGTTTTGAATTTTAAACATTCAAGTATTTTAAAATCAGGTTTTTGTAAAAATTGTTTTTAACTAAAATAGTTAAATAAATTATTTCAAAACAAAACAAAAATTAAATTGACTGTGTCAGCCAGGTCAACATGAGAAACTTAAAATATTGGCTTCTGCAGCTAACTCAGTCATCTTCACTTTCATTTTACTGTTTGTTCATAATTTGGAAAAGAAAAAAAGCTTTCCTGCTTTTTCAGGTCCCAAACGATTTCTCAATTTGGAATGAGTTAGTCCAAAGGAAGAAAATATTCTTTCTACACCGGCAGAAGAAGTTACTGCTGTTAAAAGTGAGATTATCACTTCAACAGTTTCTGAATCCAAGTGCTTAAATGTGGTGTGACTTTATTTAAAACATCATCAGCAAACATGTATTTCTTGAATGGTTCACCCTTAGCTCTGAAGTTTATCATAGTTGGCATTATGGTTGGGGGATTGCTGGATGTCCATGTCATAGCCATCTCCTCTTCTTCAGCAGTTAAGGTTTGACCCTGGTACCGAATATTAAGAATATGCAAGAAAATAAGCTGGAGATAGTGCTTGTCCCATTTGTAATTTAACTCAGTCATTGCATATTTTTTGCATTTTATATTGTTCAAGGCTACAGAAATAGGCTTCAGGGTACTCAGCCTGTGTTCAACATTTCTCTTAAGCCCAATGTTGAGAACTTTGGCTGTGACAGTGCCATCTATTTTTTCATGATTTTGTTACAAACTGTCATCAGATTAGGCCAGTTCTTGATATAGTGCTCAAAACAGTCCACTGCTCAGTTCCATCACACGTCTTATGGGAGAATTAGCTTGGTTCCTCCCACTTTTTTCAGAGCAGCTGCTGCAAAGTGGTTGTTATGGAAGTATTTTGGAATTTTGTCAACATTAGCCTTTATTTCTGGAACACTGAAGTCTTTGGCTAGGAGGTGCATCAAGGGGGGAGGTTGAGCATTGGCCTGCTAAACCCAGGGTTGTGAGTTCAATCCTTGAGGGGGCCATTTAGGGATTTGGGGCAAAAATTGGGTATTGGTCCTGCTTTGAGCAGGGAGTTGGACTAGATGACCTCCTGAGGTCCCTTCCAATCCTGATATTCTATGAAATGAGCACTGCAACTGTATGTTATTAGCTTGGGACTCTTTTCTAAATAATTTCTTCTCATCTTGGACACACTTGCAGCATTGTCTGTGACCAAGCTGCATACGAGACATTTGAATTTTTTTTCACAGTTTGTTATAGCTTTTACTGCTACTTCTTGTAAGTATTCTGCTGTGTGTGCATTTCCTGATGTATCAGTTATTTCTGTAAGGAAGACATTCCCTTCTTCTGTAGTCACACAAGCACATACAACAGGATCATTGTGGACATTGCTCCACTCATCAAGACTCAGATTAACAATTTTACCCTCTAGACCTTTTGCACACTGCTCAATTTCTCTTTCATACACTTTATCCAGCAATTTGCCTGCGACATCTGCTCTGTTGGGTGGACTGTATCATGGTTTTAATGACTGAACCATGTTAATGAAGTGTGGCTTCTCAATCATATGGAAAGGAGAGTTTGTTGCATAAACAAAATTGCATAAACAAACCGGGCAATTTTTTCATCAATTACCTCTTTTTGTAATCTGCTGGTTCTTATCACAAATTTATCTGTGGCTGTTTCTGGAAGATGAAGTTTTTTTTTCTTTTTGCTGCAGGTGATGTACTGTGGCTATGTGACATACATGATGTGACTGAAACACTGTCATTGGCAGATAACTTTGAAACTATAGAAAATGATGGTGATCTTGAAGGTGGATAGTCAGAATCCTATATGTTGAGGATGGATTCTCCTAAACAGAATAAGTCAATGCAGTTATTTAATTATTATTACGATAATGCTCATTTAGTATTACTCATTGCATTCACTGACACTCTTTACTACTTTAAAGGTGAAATTGTAAAAGGAAGATCTGCCTATTTCAGCTATTTATTTTTTATCACAACTGCATCTAAAATGATAGTACCATCGAGTCACAACTATATTTTTTGCTCAAACATGAGAATTCAAGAATAGTTCAGAAGGAAGATAGGCAGTCCTTAAGAAAGAAGTATGAAATAAAAAAGTTTACCAGCCTGAAGATCCTGAATGTTCAGATATGTTCCTTTTCATCATCTTCAACTCAGTTTCCTCCTGAGAAGGAACACTTCTCATGATGTCGTTTCATTCGAGCAACCAGCATTTGCATTTCTTTGTTGCACTGTTTGCATTTTGCATGCATGCCTGTCTTCCCCACAGACAGAGGAACTTCATTCAAATATTCCCAAATTGAGTATCTTTTACGGCCTGCTGCCATTATAGGTTTTCCCTTCTAGTGAGAGAATGGTATGGTAGATCTCAAATCAATGAAGGCTACACTCAGAAAGACCTCAAGTCTTCTGGAATATGCTGCTCAAACAGTTTCTCTTTTGTTTCTACTTCCTGTCCCTCCCTTCTCACATTTATCTCCAGACTTCTTCTTCTTCAGATCTATTCCGCCCCCAATAATCTTCTATTCATTGAACTTTTTGAAACTTTGCATTTTTAGAGAGGGTAAGGGATTGACTCTATGTACACAAATTTGCAGAGGGACAGTGGGGTTGAGGTCTGTTATTTCTCACCTGTATATATTATTTATTTATTTTAAAACATTTTTGCTGTTAACAAGCATGTTATATCTGGAGATTCAAATCCACAGTTTGAGAACTGCAAAACTAAGCATCTCTGATGGTATCTTCTAGACTGAGCACCGAGTCCCATTGGGTAGATAGAAAGATTAACCTAAATAATCTATACAGAAGCCCCTGGAACCCCATAAAATTGAGTCCCTAATCCATGAACTATTGGAACTCATTTACAAAACTTTTCTTAAACATTACATTAGAATTTATAATCCCTATTCCATGATGAGATATCTTTGAGCTACAATGTATCTTAATTAAAACTATCTTTAGATAGGCTTTTTCCTCAAAAAGCATTTTATAAAAAAAATCTGATTTAAATTAAAAAAATCAGTTTTTTTTTTTTAAAAATCATTGATTTTTATTCATCCTGGGCATGAGTGGTCCCTTCGCCCGGAAGTTGCGAACTCAGTCTTCCATCAGTGGGGCTTTCCTGTTCGCCACGTGACGCAACAGGAAGTGTCAGCAGTTTTGCTCCTTCCTGAATCACAGCCCAGACTCCATCATGGATGCATTCCTCCTCCTATGGCAGGCCATCTCCTATAAGTGTTCCCTCCCATCCCTCTCATTCACAAGATGCTCCTCAAGATTCAGAGGGAATGAGATTTGATGATATTGATAGCTCCAGCCTCGACCCACCAGCACGGTTACACATCACTGCTGGAAATGTCTGTGGAAGCTCCAGTCACCTTGCTGCTTTTCCCAGACTTAATAATGCAGAATCACGGCCATCTCCAACATCCAAACCTTGAGTTGCTCCACCTCACGGTGTGCAAGCCCCATGGCTGAACCCAGTGGAGCTTTCTTGCTCTGATCAAGTCAGACAAGTTCTCCTTGGCAGCAGGAAACCCTCCACAAGAGCTACCTACCTTGCCAAGTGGAAGAGATTTTAAATCTGGTCAGCGCAGCACCATTCGTCTCCGACGCTCACCTTGGTGCCACTAATACTGAACTACCTTCTCCACCTCAGTCAGCAGGGACAACCTATGTCATCAGTAAGAGTTCACTTGGCTGCCATCTCTGTCTTCCACCCAGGCACAGAGGGACGCTCAGTCTTCGCCAACCTGTTGATCAGCCGTTTACTTAAAGATCTCAGCTTTACCCGCAGGTCCGGCAGCCTGTCCCAGTTTGGGACCTCAATTTGGTCCTATCCAGACTTAAGGGGCCACCCTTTGTACCACTGGTGACATGCTCCCTGCTCTATCTGTCTTACAAGGTGGTGTTTCTGGTGGCAATAACCTCAGCTAGGAGGGTGTCTGAACTCAGGGCCCTAACGTCAGAGCCCCCTTACACTGTATTCCATAAGGACAAAGTTCAGTTCAGGCCTCATCTGGCTTTTCTCCCGAAGGTTGTCTCCCAATTTCACTTCCTCCCTCTATTCTACCCTAAGCTGTACTCGAGCAGCAGGGAGAAAAAGCTTCACTTACTGGATGTCCACAGAGCACTAGCCTTCTACATTGAGAGAACAAAATGGTTTCAAAACTGCTGACCGGAGCTGCCAGGGTCCCTTTTCAATCGGGTGTTCCGGTCAAAAACCGGACACCTGGTCACCCTAGCCTTGAGGCCTAAAGTGCAGAGGCTGCCACCCCAGGGGTTGGGTTGGCATCAGGTGGTAGGAGGACCCTGGCCCACCAACTCCACCGGGTCCCAGCCCTAACAGCAGTGGATGGTTCCGCCACTCGTCAGCGGGGAATCCAGTCATAGCACGTTGTCCTGGATTGCAATGCAGCTGGACTATATTTGGCTTTTCGTGGGCTACTTACAACCCTCCCCTTGGGGTATATCTGGATCCCAAGGTTATCCTCCATCGTCCTGGGAAACACTGCCCATGGCAGCCCAGCAGCTTCTCAGCGTCTGGGGTGTCTGACAGCTCTAGTAAGTCTGGCGAGTCCTCAGCACAGCAGAGGTCCTCTTCAGGTTCCCACTCCACCAGCAGGCAGGAAGCATCTGTCTCTTGGTGGCTCCAGTCCAATTGAGCTTCGGGGCCCACCTTTTGTACTTCCTGTCTTGCCCCTCCACTTCCAGTGGGGCAGGCATGGCCTTCCTGGCCCCGCCCACCAGGAGGTAGTCTGTGATTTCTCTTTGTCAGTATCAAAGGGAGGCCATGCCCCCTCACTCCAGGCCTATTCAGTCATGTTCCTTCTGCTGAGACTGCCAACCAGGGTGGGGGTTAGTGCCAGAACGTTTTTTATGATGAGAACACCTGGCCTCTGGGAAGTGGATTGAGACAGCCAAATGCCTTTCTCATCCTTCCAGAATCTGGACAACACTGGAAGCATGAGTGTCAAACAGTCTCAATTTAAAATAAGATTTTTTTCTCTTTGGTTTTGTGTCCATGGCTACACATGCCATTTGTACATGTCACAGATTTAAACATGATCATAGAATCATAGAATCATAGAATATCAGGGTGGGAAGGGACCTCAGGAGGTCATCTAGTCCAACCCCCTGCTCAAAAGCAGGACCAATCCCCAATTAAATCGTCCCAGCCAGGGCTTTGTCAAGCCTGACCCAAAAAACTTCCAAGGAAGGAGATTCCACCACCTCCCTAGGTAACGCATTCCAGTGTTTCACCACCCTCCTAGTGAAAAAGTTTTTCCTAATATCCAACCTAAACCTCCCTCACTGCAACTTGAGACCATTACTCCTTGTTCTGTCCTCTTCCACCACTGAGAATAGTCTAGAACCATCCTCTCTGGAACCACCTCTGAGGTAGTTGAAAGCAGCTATCAAATCATAGAATCATAGAATCATAGAATCATAGAATATAAGGGTTGGAAGGGACCCCAGAAGGTCATCTAGTCCAACCCCCTGCTCAAAGCAGGACCAATTCCCAGTTAAATCATCCCAGCCAGGGCTTTGTCAAGCCTGACCTTAAAAACCTCTAAGGAAGGAGATTCTACCACCTCCCTAGGTAACGCATTCCAGTGTTTCACCACCCTCATAGTGAAAAAGTTTTTCCTAATATCCAATCTAAACCTCCCCCACTGCAGCTTGAGACCATTACTCCTCGTTCTGTCATCTGATACCATTGAGAACAGTCTAGAGCCATCCTCTTTGGAACCCCCTTTCAGGTAGTTGAAAACAGCTATCAAATCCCCCCTCATTCTTCTCTTCTGCAGGCTAAACAATCCCAGCTCCCTCAGCCTCTCCTCATAACTCATGTGTTCCAGACCCCTAATCATTTTTGTTGCCCTTCGCTGGACTCTCTCCAATTTATCCACATCCTTCTTGAAGTGTGGGGCCCAAAACTGGACACAGTACTCCAGATGAGGCCTCACCAATGTCGAATAGAGGGGAACGATCACGTCCCTCGATCTGCTCGCTATGCCCCTACTTATACATCCCAAAATGCCATTGGCCTTCTTGGCAACAAGGGCACACTGCTGGCTCATATCCAGCTTCTCGTCCACTGTCACCCCTAGGTCCTTTTCCGCAGAACTGCTGCCTAGCCATTCGGTCCCTAGTCTGTAGCTGTGCATTGGGTTCTTCCGTCCTAAGTGCAGGACCCTGCACTTATCCTTATTGAACCTCATCAGATTCCCCCTCATTCTTCTCTTCTGCAGACTAAACAATCCCAGTTCCCTCAGCCTCTCCTCATAAGTCATGTGTTCCAGACCCCTAATCATTTTTGTTGCCCTTCGCTGGACTCTTTCCAATTTATCCACATCCTTCTTGTAGTGTGGGGCCCCAAACTGGACACAGTACTCCAGATGAGGCCTCACCTGAGATTGCCCTGAAAACCACTCTCTTGTGGCCCGGGGAATCTAATGTGCTGCATTTGTGCTCTGTGTTGTTCCAAATCTACGTAACTGTTGCAACTCAATTAACCATGGAGTGGGCCAAAGGTCTGAGTTTGTATGTAAAAATGGACAGAGAAAAATTATAATGTCAACTTACTCCTTTTTTAAAGAAGTCATGTAAAGAATAGAAGAGAACTAAGTTCAACAGAAATTGTTTAAAGTGACGGGAAAAAGACAACTGTATTTTTAATATCAGACATTAGGCCTTTCCAGTTGACATCACCTGTTTAATAAACTCTCCCCAGTAAAGTGGCAGATGTTTGATTTGATTTATAATGTGGTCTGGTTGTTGTGAATAGAAGCTGAGGCTGCTGAAAAAATATTTTGCTTGCTTGCATAAAAGAAAGGGATCTTGTATTTCAGACAGTACTTTTCCATACACCTTAAAAATAAAGGAAACAAACACAGGTATTTTAAATTAGCCTTTTGTCATGTAGGCTTCTCCATTTTCTTTTATATGGCACTATTCGTCTTTATATAGGCACTATACTTTCACCTCTCTTCTAATTTCACACTGTCATATGACATCTGGAAGTAAATAGAAACTCTACTCAACATATCTTTTCTATTGTGTGTTTTAAACAAATACCATAGAGTGTTGCCCTTCCTGTCTTTTCTGTGGCCTTCCATTAAAGGCGTTTCTACACAGCAGGATTCTTTTGGCAGCATGAAGTGTACATACATGCATAGCCCCCTTAGCATGGGTATAAATAGCAGTACAGATGGTGAGGCACAGATTAAGCCAGTAAAGTAAAGGCACATCTGAAGGGTGTGAGTATGTACACATTCTCTACTGGCCTAAGTTGTGCCTCCTGGCTACACTGCTATTTTTAGCAGTGTATAGTGTCCCACTGCTGGAGCCTTTTCCCTCTACAGGAAAAGGTTCTGGCAGCAGAGGGTAGTGGGAAAAGACTGTCATCTCTCTGCTGCTGGAGCCTTCCCTCTCCCCAGGGAGAGGCTTTGGAAGTGGGGGATGTGGGCAGCGGGGAAGCTCACCAGTGTTCCCACCAGTAGATCATAGAATCATAGAATATCAGGTTTGGAAGGGACCTCGGGAGGTCAACTAGTCCAACCCACTGCTCAAAGCAGGACTGATCCCCAGTTAAATCATCCCAGCCAGGGCTTTGTCAAGCCTGACCTTAAAAACTTCTAAGGAAGGAGATTCCACCACCTCCCTAGGTAACGCATTCCAGTGTTTCACCACCCTCCTAGTGAAAAAGCTTTTCCTACTATCCAATCTAAATCTCCCCCACTGCAGCTTGAGACCATTACTCCTTGTTCTGTCATCTGCTACCACTGAGAACAGTCTAGATCCATCCTCTTTAGAACTCCCTTTCAGGTAGTTGAAAGCAGCTATCAAATCCCCCCTCATTCTTCTCTTCCGTAGACTAAACATCCCCAGTTCCCTCAGCCTCTCCTCATAAGTCATGTGTTCCAGTCCCCTAATCATTTTTGTTGCCCTCCGTTGGACTCTTTCCAATTTTTCCACATCCTTCTTGTAGTGTGGGGCCCAAAACTGGACACAGTATTCCAGATGAGGCCTCACCAGTGTCGAATAGAGAGGAACGATCACGTCCCTCAATCTGCTGGCAATGCCCCTACTTATACATCCCAAAATGCCATTGGCCTTCTTGGCAACAAGGGCACACTGTTGACTGATATCCAGCTTCTCGTCCACTGTAACCCCTAGGTCCTTTTCTGCAGAACTGCTGCCGAGCCATTTGGTCCCTAGTCTATAGCGGTACATTGGATTCTTCTGTCCTAAGTACAGGACTCTGCACTTGTCCTTGTTGAACCTCATCAGATTTCTTTTGGCTCAATCCTCCAATTTGTCTAGGTCTCTCTGTATCCTATCCCTACCCTCCAGCGTATCTACCTCTCCTCCCAGTTTAGTGTCACCTGCAAACTTGCTGTGGGTGCAATCCACACCATCCTCCAGATCGTTTATGAAGATATTGAACAAAACCAGCCCCAGGAGCGACCCTTGATACTGGCTGCCAACTAGACATGGAGCCATTGATCACTACCAGTTGAGCCCGACAGTCTAGCCAGCTTTCTATCCACCTTATAGTCCATTCATCCAGCCCATACTTCTTTAACTTGCTGGCAAGAGTACTGTGGGAGACAGTGTCAAAAGCTTTGCTAAAGTCAAGGAACAGTGCATCCATTGCTTTCCCTTCATCCACAGAACCAGTTATCTCGTCATAGAAGGCAATTAGATTAGTCAGGCATGACTTGCCCTTGGTGAATCCATGCTGACTGTTCCTGATCACTTTCCTCTCCCCTAAGTGCTTCAGAATTGATTCCTTGAGGACCTGCTCCATGATTTTTCCAGGGACTGAGGTGAGGCTGACTGGCCTTTAGTTCCCAGGATCCTCCTCCTTCCCTTTTTTAAAGATGGGCACTATATTAGCCTTTTTCCAGTCGTCCGGGACTTCCCCCGATTGCCATGAGTTTTCAAAGATAATGGCCAATGACTCTGCATTCACATCCGCCAACTCCTTTAGCACTCTCGGATGCAACGCATCTGTCCCCATGGACTTGTGCACGTCCAGCTTTTCTAAATAGTCCTGAACCACTTCTTTCTCCACAGAGGGCTGGTCACCTCCTCCCCATGCTGTGCTGCCCAGTGCAGTGGGAGCTGACCTTGTTAGTGAAGACAAAGGCAAAAAAAGCATTGAGTACATATGCTTTTTCCACATCCTCTGTCACTAGGTTGCCTCCCTCATTCAGGAAGGGGCCCACACTTTCCTTGACTTTCTTCTTGTTGTTAACATACCTGAAGAAACCCTTCTTGTTACTCTTAACATCTCTTGCTAGCTGCAACTCCAGGTGTGATTTGGCCTTCCTGATTTCACTCCTGCACGCCTGAGCAATATTTTTATACTCATCCCTGGTCATTTGTCCAGTCTTCCACTTCTTGTAAGCTTCTTTTTTGTGTTTAAGATCAGCAAGGATTTCACTGTTAAGCCAGTCTGGTCACCTGCCATATTTACTCTTCTTTCTATACATCGGGATGGTTTGTCCCTGTAACCTCAATAAGTATTCTTTAAAATACAGCCAGCTCTCCTGGACTCCTTTCCCCCTCCTGTTATTCTCCCAGGGGATCCTGCCCATCAGTTTCCTGAAGGAGTCAAAGTCTGCTTTTCTGAAGTCCAGGGTCCGTATTCTGCTGCTTTCTTTTCTTCCTTGTGTCAGGATCCTGAACTCGACCATCTCATGGTCACTGCCTCCCAGGTTCCCATCCCACTTTTGTTTCCCCTACTAATTCTTTCCGGTTTGTGAGCAGCAGGTCAAGAAGAGCTCTGCCCCAGTTGGTTCCTCCAGCACTTGCACCAGGAAATTGTCCCCTACATTTTCCAAAAACGTCCTGGATTGTCTGTGCACCGCTGTATTGCTCTCCCAGCAGATATCAGGGTGATTGATAGATGGGGAAGTCCCTGCTGCCTCCTCCAGCCAGAGCAAAGGCTCAGCCTTTCCCAGCTGCCTTTCCCACTGCCGGAGTCTTTCCTCACTGTAGTGAAAGGCTCTGGTAGCGGGGAGCAGCTGAAGCCTTTTCCCCCTTTCACTTAGTCTGCTTATGCCGAGCACTGGCTTTGCACAGAAGTACTGTTTGCTTTCTACCTGTATCTGATCTGTATTTGATACCTGTATCTGTCGCTTACATAAAGTAAAACAGTATCATTGTGATGATCTTTTATATTTATCTGACCAGCTGGCTACACAGTGCAATTTGGTGGATACTTTGATTAGGGAATAATCTAAATTAAGTTTTTACTGGAACTAAATGAACCTATAATTTAATGTTTAAATCAATACTTGTAAATTCACATCTTGCACTTAAAGTAAAGAGTGTGTAAAACAAAAAAATCAAACAATACATTGTGGGAGCCACTCTTCACTAACTTCATCATTAATATCACATTATGATTAAATGCCCCTTCCCCTCCCATTAGCCTAGCTCCAAGCGCTTGGTACATCCATTGTTCTGTGTTAATTTAGTAATGTTTCTGGGAAAGCCACATACTTGTTTCTACCACCACTGTGGTTCCACTGAAAGAAGAAAATTTCAGTTTGCAGCAGGTTCCATAGGTGCCCTCTTGGCAGAGGCTAGCTATCCAGGACACATCCTTGAATTTAGAAGAAACCAGTGTGATCACCTAGTCTGACACCATTAATGCAACTCTCTGGGTTGCACTTGAATAGATGTGTTTGAATTAGGGCTTGTCTACACTTGAAATGCTACAGTGGCCCAGCTACAGTGCTGCAGCTGTGCTGCTGTAGCACTTCAGTGTAGATACTACCTATGCCAGCAGGATGGGTAGGTACTCCACCTCCCTGAGATGCAGCAGCTAGGTTGAGGGAATAATTCTTCCATTGACCTAGCACTGTCTACACTGTGGGTTAGGTCAGCTTAGCGTATGTTGCTCAAGAGTGTGGATTTTTCACACTCCATAGCCACGTAGCTGGGTCAGCCTAACCTTTTCATGTAGACCAGGCCTTTGTGCATCTCCATGGCTAAGCCTCTTCCTTTTCCTCCCTTCCTCCCCAAATTGATTCTGTCATTCGGCTCTCCATCGTAGTGTTGTGTATGGCTTCTGCTCTCCTCTTAGGGTGGACTTTCCCACAACCATGCCCTGAAGGCCATTGGTGAAAATGAATGGAGTTCATTTGGTATTACATCCAAATCTACTGTATTTAGGTTCTTTTATGGTGGCTACAACCATGGTATTTGAGCACCAGAATATGTTGTTTCTTTTCATATGATTGGAATATTCTTAATAATATCAAGATGTTATTATATGAGCAAGATTAACATAAAATCAAAGTTCAGAAGTGACAAAGTATACAGTACTGTATACAATATCCTATATATAGGCTTTTATCCTCTCTGATCCATCCTGCAGTTTTGCTATACACATGTTCCATATGCAGACTGGGGAGATGTCTCTTGGGTGCTGTGCTTCACTAGCTACTTTTCCTCGTGGGAGAAAAGAAATTAATTATTTTCATGACCTTCTTGTGTATTTATGCACTGATCATTTTCTTTGCACAGGGGTTAGGCTCCATTAGAGACTAATTAAACCAATTTTTAAAATTTCAGCATGCAAAGATTTTTGTAGTACAAAATATTTTTTTAAATGTAAAAAGCACAGGTTTTTGGGGTTTTTTTGTGTGGTTTTGGTGCTGCCTGTCAAAAGCCATCCCTAAACTAATTATTTTCAGATAGTACAAAAACAAATCTCCCAGATTTGGGGAAAAATTCTCTGATCCACACTCTCTGATCGATATACTACTGTGTATTATACACATTTATATTCCATATTGCACATATCTCACATACAGAACAGTTAGTTACTATATATCAGTGGGCAACGTAAAAGTGGAATGTATGCACTTTGGATTCAGAGTAAGGATAACAGATCCAAAGTGCTTATTAGAGTAGAGAATTTTACACTTTGAACCTTACTGTTAGGTTTCAATCTGATTGGATTATTGTCTTGAAGTGATATATAGCCCTGGACATTAGAGGCTATAATTCCAGCTCTGTTTATAACAGAGCTATTAAATATTGTTCATGTTACCTATATAATGTCAAAATTAATATTGTTTTGGGATAATTTGTCTTATATAACAATTTCTAATAAAAGTTCAAAACAAGGATATTATATTGTCAAAAGAAATTCAGATGTTGATGATTTAGTAGTTTAGAAGATTGTGAGTCTAATAATTGTATATTTCATAATGAAGACAGCAAAGATACATAACAATTTTAACTGAAATAAAAGTGTGGTATACATTTTGTACCCTTCTCCTGACCCAAAGATGCACAGTAGAAATATCCATAATAAGGAACGGTTGAGAGTTTCTTCTGTAATATTTTCAATCTTTTTTTAGTCCTTAATAAATGGATTTATTATATTTATATTCATTATGTTTTAGATATCTGACATCCATGTTACTGGACAGTCAGAGGATATGTCTGCTAAAGAGAGGCTACTCCTGTGGACACAGCAGACAACTGAGGGTTATTCTGGAATCCGTTGTGAAAATTTCACTACCTGCTGGCGAGATGGAAAATTATTTAACGCCATCATTCATAAATACAGGTAATTGCACAGTTTACTTTGTTTTTATCTTTACACACCTGGAAATATTTATTTGGGCATTTTAATATACATGAAGAGGCCATCCAGCAGAAAATGGGCTCTGTGGCTTTTGTCTTGCGGTAATACTACAGATGTGGAGACTAAGGGCTTGTCTACGCTATCCGCCGGATCGGCAGGCTTCGATTGATCCAGCGGGGGTCGATGTATTGTGTCTAGTATAGACGTGATAAATTGACTGCTGAGTGCTCTCCTGTCGACTCCGGTACTCCACCAGAATGAGAAGTGCAAGTGGAGTCGACAGGAGAGCGTCAGCCGTCGACTTACCGCAGTGAAGACGCTGTGGTAAGTAGATCTAAGTACATCGACCAAAGTTGCGTATCTTAGATCGACCCCGCTTGGTAGTGTAGACAAGCCCTAACTATGAGTTCTCTTGGGAAATCCCTCCCTTCGGTAGCCAAGAGACACATCTTTCTCAGAGCAGTGTTAATTCCAACCAGCCTACCTGAAAATATACCATGAGACCCCACCAAATATACTCAAAAGAATGCCCATATAGCCCATAATGCATTCGTTCTCAACCTTCATCATCCCAGGGGCCCCTTTTGCCATATAAGAAACCTCTGAGGCCACCATCTCCCATCTAGCCAGGTTTCCCCTCCATTTAGCAATGTGTGACAAGTCGTGTGGTGTTAAGCATTCACATCTGTTCATAACTTCCTTGTTCATAAGACTCCCAAGCAGAGAGCTTGTCTGCATTTACCGGGGGATTGACGTGCGGCAGTTGATGCATCCGTGATTGATTTAGCGGATCTAGTGAAGACCCGCTAAATCCAATGCAGATCGCTGTACTGTACTTCCACCTGAATGAGAAGTGCAAGAGGAGTTGACGGGAGAGCGTCTCTCGTTGACATAGCGTAGTGTGGACCCCACAATAAGTAGATCTAAGTACGTCAACTTCAGCTACGTTATTCACGTAGCTGAAGTTGTGTAACTTAGGTCAGTCTCCCCCCGTAGTGTAGACAAGGCCTGAGACACATAATCTAATTCAGGGGGATTTTGTACTGACTAGATGACACTCAACCAGGAAATAGTTTTAAAAGGGCTATGGACAGAGTTATTTTCTGAGTGTTACTTCCATTCAAGTAGATAGTCAGAAGGAACTGCATAAATCATGCATTTCTCTCTATTTCTTTTAGTAACATTGGAAAGGTAGAGGGAAATAACCATAAAAAAGCTGCCCTGAATGACTTTTAGAGCAAATGAATCAGGCAGGATAGAGCAGTAAGAAGAACATGCATGGCCTGAGCATGTATGAGAAAAGAACAAAAAAATCTCAGAGATACTGGAAGACCCAACGAGTGGGAGAGGAATGAAATAGGGCTGAAAGGGAGGAGTTTAAAGAAACAGAACAGCAAATTTTGTAAAATGGAAAATACTTCCAGGATCTTCTTCCAAGTCTCACATCACCAGTGCTATTGAACAACATTTCAGCCTCCACAGCTTATTAATTATTAGCTGTGATACAGTTTGATTAATAAATGGTTAAAAACTTGAAAAATACATTGCAGTGGTAAAGCAACTTTTTCCTATTTTGGTGGAGGGCTGCCTCTGGCTCCAGGGTCAGCATTTTCCTTTAGTCACAGGGTTTCAGTTGAGAATGGGGGAACAAGGGCCTTTGTCACACATACATTACATAAAGCAAATTACTCCATTTTTGGAGTCCCTTGGACATATGCAGAGTTTTATTGCACTGTCCTTTTTCAGCTATTTTCCCTTTATGCTATGCTCCTCCTATATTCAGACATACTGTGTCTACCCATATACATGCCCTTCCCAGGAGTGTTTATGGGACTAATTTTGTTGCTAAGAGGGTTGTTACACTTGTGGGACCTATTCCTGCTCCCACTGAAGCCAATGGGATTTTTGCCACTGACTTCAATGAGCTCTGCACCTCTTTCACTCTGTATTTTAAAGCATTAAAATAAATATCCTATAATGTCATTCTGTGTTATTATTCACAGGAGATGAACGTTTTTCCCAAATATATACTGGAGCTTCTAAATACACAATTTCAGGGAAGTCTGTTGAAACTCAATAATAGAGTGGCTGCCAGCTGAAAGTTAGGCATTGCCAACAGAGAGGCCAAGCAGTGATTTCTAAGACGTTGCAATGCAGGCCGAGTAGGGTGCAGTACATAGCTGTGCTGCAACAGGAGTAGGGCAGAGACCAAATTGTGATTCAGGTCCTTTCTGCTCCTATGCTCCATGGGAAAAGCGAGCTATGCCAGTCTTTTTCCTGGAACAGCTTACTTGCATTTTTTCCAGGCACTGGCTCAGGTTTTCTATCAGGAATGTGGTGGAGGAGGAATCAGGTATGATGCTCCTCAAGGGTACCCAGGGTTGTGAAGCAACTCACCATCATCTGCCCTTAATATTCAGCAGTCTTGTCTCTGCCTGCTGTGGATCAGCTCTAAGTTTATAATCAAAGAAATAGAGATTCAAGTAATGATGAGTAAAAGTATTGGAAACAAATGATTACATATAAAACAAAATCATAACAGGCTTTCTAGAGACTAAACTTTATTAAGGAGTTATTCTCTTGGCTAAAGAAGTTTTTCTCCCCAAAGTTCTTTTCTGCATTTGCAGCCAAGCCTGGTGGAGACCCCCCTTTCATGAAGTAAAAGTGCTGTCTGTTTACTGCCTCTGTGAAGGGCGCCAGGGTGTCTTCTTTGCCTCCTAAATATAGTGGAACAAATCTTTGATGTAAATCTCCATATAGTCTTAGTGGAAATTGAAGGTCAAAAATTGTCTTGTTACTTTAGAGATATAGCTAAGTTTTATTAGAATTAATAAAGAATTAGAATTATTAGAATTAGGGATACGTATGAGTATAAGAGCCACCTACGTGGATGCTGTTGCAGGATTTGGGCCTTGTTTTTGTAAGTAGTACTCTTATGATTTTTTTAAAAATAGACATATCAAATATCTCCCAAATTAGGCCATTGATTAGTTTAACATTGAACTTTGCAGTGTTTATTAGCTGGGCATGCATTTTAAAATACAGCTCCTTTGTAGTTATTTTTTATTTGAACCTCCCCAAATTTACATGAATGTGTAATCTGGTACTTTTGTAAAATTCGCTTATTGTTTCCCATGAAGCTCTGGGATATTTCAGTGTCCTGTACAGTTTTATAATTGGACTTTTTGTTTTTAAGTTTTTGGTTGAAGATGTGTGTTATTTGCTTGAGTATATTGTCTATAAAAAGGCAGGATTATACTTGTTCCATTTCAAGATGTGTTCTGTCACACAAGGGCTAATAGAATAAATTATGGATTTACAGTATGGCTAATAAATGTATATGTCTAAAATCAAAGCTAAATTTCAGTTACAAAAGTAACACTGAATGGTAAAAATTTAAAGAAATATCCAACGGAACTATGTGTACATAATCATAATTTTATTGAAGATTTATCTTGCATGAGCGCCTGGAAACTTCTGTTACCATCGTGGCCCCTTTGTGCTAGGTGCTGTACAAATACATGGGAAGACACAGACACGGTCCCTAACCTGAACATCCTACAGTTTAAGAACAAAAGTGAGATAAAGAGTATAGAGAGAGACAGTCAAATATGTACAATGCTCATAGATATACACAAACACATGAAACTCACCCTGAGTTGCTGAGGATCAGTTTAAAGCCCTATGAAGCATTTAGGGTGAAATTCGTCCCTATGCAGGAGGCCAGACCTATGTACCACGTAAGCTATGTTTTGAAGGTTTATGTGAGACTGAAGTGATGCATGGGCCTTGTGATTTCCCACAGCTCAGGGATGAATTTTACCCATCATATGAAATGAAAAGATACTGGTTAGGAAGAGAGTCTGGTTAAACATAAATTAATCAACTCACTGTCTGGTGGCAACTAGAAAAGCAAACAGAACCCTGGGATTTATAAACAAGGAAATAGACCATGCAGGAAAGAAGATCACTGTGGTGCTACACAAAGGGTTTAGGAGACTACACCTGGGTATTGTGCACAATTCTTGGCATGACATTACAGGAAGGATCTTGAAGGATTGGAAATGCTATTGAAGAGGGAAAAAGAATGAGAAGAGCTCCAGGGATTGCATCTATAAGGAGGAGTTAATAAAAATAGGTTTATATAAAATTAGGAAAGAAGCGTTAGGGTCTGATCAAAGGCCATAGAAGAGAATGGAAAGATATTAATAAGCCCTTAGCAAGGTTCATAAATAGGGCATATAAAATTTTGGTGGGCATAGGGAAAGTGGCTATCACAAAATAAAAGGAACTGAAGCCAACAAGGACCATACACAGAAGGTATCTAGGAGAAACTTATTTACACTGAGTAGTTCACACAGGGAACAGAGTAATACAAGCTGCAGCTGTGAACATCTTCAGAAAGGAAGTAGGAGTAAGATATTACAAAGAACAAATGCTAGATAGAGAGGGTGGGATCAGTTTACATGTGCCATATGACTTTGTTTTGAAATATTTCTGTATATTCTTTCAAAACCAGTTTGCTGCTGATTTCAAAGTGGGATAAAGCATTTAACAGGCTGAATCTTCTAAATTCAAGCCTTGTTCTATAGCGAGCATTTTCAACTCTATGAAGCAGAAGCTTGCCAGGCAAGTGTTGTTACAAGCTAAGCTACAGGACAACAGTGCACACGGCACCACAGTAATGTTAAAACATGTTGCAGGTGATCAGGCACTGACATGAATGCGTTCCTTGAAGGTACAAAGAGTGGTGCCAGAATGTGCAATAACATGCTGAGCAGCTTGAGGGGATGATTTGAAAAGAAACTAAATATTACATAGTGTCAAGCCTCAAAATGCTTGGGGGTTAAGTTTAAAATAAAAAAAAGATTATTTGTATCTTCTAGTTTCTGCTTGCCATTTTCTAACTCATAATTTATTGTTACCTTCTTTTTAAAAAAAGAAAATCTCAATTTTTTAGTTCATTTTGTATTCTCAGACTATTTTTTTTATAATTACCCTTCATAGCTCAGATGGAATTAAAGGCCTGACAGTTAATATTGTGCAGTTTGGGAAAAGAAAAAGAGTTTTAAGAAAGATTTTAAAAATACTTAAGTGGGCAAACATTCTTACTTTTAATGTATTACCTGAGTAAATATGATATAGCTCAGCATTTAAGCTATTTTGTTTTAACTTAGATTTCTGTATTTTGGAAGATAGCTGCAGCTTTAACAAGGCTGCCACTTGATGGTTAAGTTGATAATGTTGCGACTTCCATGTTTAACCAATACTGCTGTGTCTATGTCTAACTGTTATGGTTATTCACTCTTAAATGTTTGGGTTGCTAACAAAGGTGGAACTCCTGATATCACACTGGTTTCTGAAATACTGTTCTGGTAAATGTAGAGAAATGCAGAACGGAAAGTGTAATCTGAACAGGTCATGTATATTGCTGGGCTCTAAATTAATTGTAGCCAGTTTGGAAAAAGACCCAAGTGCCCTTGTGTTTAGCACAGTGAAAGCATCACTTCTATGCCCACTGGTAGTCTTAACAGTAAACAAAGTGTGAGGATGTCTAAAGAATAGGACAGGAAATATTTCTGAAAATACTGTATGGGCATTATGTGAATGGATGGTGCATCATCACCTGCTATACTGTGATCTGATCACCGCATCTCAGAAACGATACCAAGAAGCAGGGGACATCCAAAGATGTACATCAGACTTCCATATGAGGAGACTCTGAAAAGATTAGGACTATTTAGTTTAAGGAAGAGATGAATAAGAGAGAACGTGATAGAGGTAAATGAAGTAATGAATAGCATGGATGTTTGTAGGAAGGTTTTTTTCTTTTTACAGTACAAAGGAAGACAACAACTGACAAAAGGAAAAACCTTTACACAAACACACAGTGAACCTGTGGAATATACTGGCTCAAGGTCTCAGTGAGGCCAAGGGTTTAGTAGGATTCAGAAAAGAATTAGACTTTATATGGTCAAAGATAAAATCCATGGCTATATCATGTACCAAAAACAAAGACCATGGGCTGTGAACCCTCATGCTTTATGGCATAACCCAACCACTCACTGCCTAAGGTTAGGAAGACGCTTCCCAAATGGGCAGGTCCATTACGAGGTTTGCTGTACCTTCTACAACAGGGATGGGCAAACTTTTTGGGCCAAGGGCCACATCTGGGTGGGGAAATTGTATGCAGGGCCGGGGCAGGGGGTTGGGGTGCGGGAGGGAGTGCGGGGTGTGGGAGGGGGTGCAGGAACGGGCTCAGGGCAAGAGATTAGGGCAGAGGAGGGGTGTGGGGTGTATGAGGGGGCTCAGGGAAGGGGGTTGGGGTGCAGGAGGGGTGCGGGGTGCAGGAAGGGTGCGGAGTGCAGGAGGGGGCTCAGGGCAGGGGTGCAGGAGGGGTGCCGACTATGGAAGGGAGCTTAGGGCAGGGGGTTGGGATGCAGGACGGATGCGGATGCGACAAGGTGCTCAGGGCAGGGAGTTGGGGTGCAGGAGGGGTGCGAGGTGCAGGCAGGGGGCTTAGGGCAGGGAGTTGGGGGGCGGGGTGCAGGAGAGGTTCGGGCTCCAGGGTGGCAGCGGCTTGTACTGCAGCCAGGGCAGGCTCCCTGCCTGTCTGCCCTGGCCCCATGCTGTGTCACTCTGGGAAGCGGCTGGAACCACGTCCCTGTGCGGCCCCTGGGGGAGGAGGGAGCACAGGGCTCCGCGCGCTGTCCTTGCCACGCCTCCAGGTACCTGCTCCGAAGCTCCCATTGGCCACAGTTCCCCGTTCCTGGCCAATGGGAGCTGCAGGGGGCGGTGCCTGGAGGCAAGGGCAATGCAGGGAGCCCTTTGCCCCTCCCCGCGGCCCCAGGGACATGGTACCGGTCGCTTCTGAGAGCGGCGCAGGGCCTGCAGCACCATGCGGGGCTATCCCGTGGGCCGGACCCAAAGCCCTGAGGGGCCGGATCTGGCCCGCGGGCCGTAGTTTGCCCACCCCGTTCTACTAAGATCTCAGGTACTACTCCATTTCAGAGATGCAGCACTGGACTAGATGCTTCACTGGTTTGATGTGTTATGACAGTTTCTTCGTTCCTATATCTTGTGGCTCAGAGTTAAGAATATTATTGTAATGTGTAAGACTGAATGTTCATGTCAGTATTGTCTGTAAGTCTATCGATAGTATTTTCCTTAGCACCCATCATTGTAATACCTAAGTACAAACCAAAACTTATTCCCAGGCCAGAAGGGATCACTGTGGTCATCCAGTTTGATTTCCTATATAACACGGGCCACAGAATTTCCCCAAAATTATTCCTGGAACAGGTCTTTTAGAAAAACATCCAATCTTGATTTAAAAGTTGTCAGTGATGGAGAATTCTCACTGTTAAAAATTTACACCTTATTTCCAGTCTGAATTTGTCTAACTTCAGCTTCCAGCCATTGGATTGTATGCTGCCTCTGTAAAATACTAGAGTATTTATTTTTACTTGGACTAGTACTTGGAAAATTTTTATGACTAGTTTCTCTTGATTTGGTTAAAATATAGGGTTTCAAAATACTTTGAACATTCTTTCTGATTTTAAACCTACAATTAGGATTTTAAAATAATGAGCTCCCAAGTCACATATTAGGCAGGTTTATTAGTTTAATGGGGCGCACTCCATCCCTGTCCCTGGACTCTGTCTGTGGAGTGACAGCTTCCTGTGATTTTATTTACATTAACATCACCAACACCAATACAATCTCAAGCAGCAATATCATATACAGCGCTTCTCTACCTTTAGCTCTTTCCTGCAGAGCCAGGGAGGGACAGAGGTCTCCCTTCCTCAAGATCTCTGCACACAGAGCGTCAGTGAGCTGTAAGCCCTTATGATTGGACCACCTTACATCTCCTTTCATAGTAATAAGGGAGTTCTGAGAATACATCCTAAATTCATCTATGAATATTGGTGTCAGAGTTTCACCTAAATTAAACAATTAGCCTTCCAGTCTTCTTCTCAAACCTGCATTTGTTGCTAGGAGAGAAGAAGCTACATACTTTGTATGTTTCCAGAGCCTTGTTCTATTACAATGACAAGACTAAACCTTTCAGATTGTCTCCCTGCTTCTTTATGACTATATCCAACTTGTTGAAAGACGAAGCCATCTTGTCACAGAGAATCTCTAAATGGATTACGTTCTGGGTCTCCCCCAGTTATTAACTGGCTGGTGAGCCCCTCCCTCCAATCGTCAAAACGCATTCCATCAGGGCACAAGTAGCATTGTCAGCATCCTTCTGGAATGTGACACTATCGGAGTTGGGTAAAGCAGTGATTTGGAGCAACCTACTGACCTTTGTTAATCATTATGCCTTCGACCTGGTATCTAAGTCTGCTGCCAGGTACAGTGGTATTTCAATCTCTGTTTGACTGATACAGTTGATGCTCCTCCATCCCACCATCCAGAGAGGATGCTGCTTGGCAGTCACCTTCACAGAGAGCCACACTGACACACACTTGGAGAAGAGAGAAGAATTACTAACCCTACAGTAACTGTGGTTCTTCGAGATGTCACAGTCAGTATGGATCCCATGAGCTGCCCTCCCCTGCTTTTTAGGAATCCTCAGAAATTTGAATTGCAAGGGAACTGAAGGGAGTGGGTCTGGCCACCCTACCCTTTATGCCCTTGAACGAAAGCACATGGAACCACAGGGCACATGTTCAATCCCTCCAGATGCTGCTATTCAGCCCCCACCCCCAAATCTCATGTGTCTGAGGTGCATGCACACCTCCGGGGGATCCACACTGACTTCTGCAAGAACCACAGTGTCTGTAGGGTAAGTAACTGTTCTTTATGATACATGGATCTTGTAAGAGTGTTCTAGAGCTGTCTAGGAAATAGTTCCCTGTCATAAATATGAAGGGTAAACACCTTTAAAATCCCTCCTGGCCAGAGGAAAAACCCTTTCACCTGTAAAGGGTTAAGAAGCTAGGAGAACCTCGCTGGCACCTGACCAAAATGACCAATGAGGAGACAAGATACTTTCAAAAGCTGGGGGGAGGGAGAAACAAAGACTCTCTCTCTGTCTGTGCGATGCTTTTGCTGGGGACAGAACAGGAATGGAATCTTAGAACTTAGTAAGTAATCTAGCTAGAGATGCGTTAGATTCTGATTTCTTTAAATGGCTGAGAAAATAAGCTGTGTTGGAGGGAATGGATATTCCTGTTTTTGTGTCTTTTTGTTCAAAAGATCAACATCCTTAAACCCCTCCTCCCCCCCACCAAACTAACACCTTTGTCTCCAGGCAAATAGACAGAAAACCCCTCTAGTTGCTCTTAGGTAAAAAACAACTTCACGTCTACGAAGACTTGTGAATTTCCCTGCAGGAGGTTAACTACCCTGCCTTTAGGTAGAGAAAACTCCAGCTCACAAAAGACAATTCCTTTTTGTCTCTGCTCTGGCCCCAAAGCAGAGAAAAAAACCCTCTAACTGCTTTCAACCAAAAACTTGCTTTTCAGCAGCCCAAAGGAAAAAAAAAATTTCCTTTTCCAATCTGTGCTTCTGGTTTAAAAAAATCTCAAATTGATCTCAAAATGATTTCAAGTTAATCCCACCGCCCTGCCTCCATGTCAAGGTTCCTTCCCCACTCTGAACTCGAGGGTACAGATGTGGGGACCTGCATGAAAACCTCCTAAGCTTATTTTTACCAGCTTAGGTTAAAACTTCCCCAAGGTACAAACTATTTTACCTTTTGCCCTTGAACTTTCGTTGCCACCACCAAACATCTAACACCAGTTACTGGGAACAAGTTTGTTTGGAAACGTCTTTCCCCCCAAAATCCTCCCAAATCTTATACCCCCTTTCCTGGGGAAGGTTTGATAAAAATCCTCACCAATTTGCATAGGTGACCTCAGACCCAAACCCTTGGATCTTAAAAACAATGAAAAAGCATTCAGTTTCTTAAAAGAAGAATTTTAATAGAAGAAAAAGTAAAAAGAATCACCTCTGTAAAATCAGGATGGTAAATACCTTACAGGGTAATTAGATTCAAAACATAGCGAATCCCTCTAGGCAAAACCTTAAGTTACAAAAAGACACAAAAACAGGAATATCCATTCCCTCTAACACAGCTTATTTTCTCAGCCATTTAAAGAAATCAGAATCTAACGCATCTCTAGCTAGATTACTTACTAAGTTCTAAGACTCCATTCCTGTTCTGTTCCCTGCAAAAGCATCACACAGGCAGAGAGAGAGGGGCTTTATTTCTCCCTTCCCTCAGCTTTTGAAAGTATCTTGCCTCCTCATTGGTCATTTTGGTCAGGTGCCAGCGAGGTTCTCCTAGCTTCTTAACCCTTTACAGGTGAAAGGGTTTTTCCTCTGGCCAGGAGGGATTTTAAAGGTGTTTACCCTTCCCTTTGTATTTGACATTCCCCATTAAGGAACTTCTTCAAAAAACAAACAAAACCTGGGAAATTGAATACCAACAACAAAACGCCTCCATTAAAAGTCCATTAAAATTGCATTGTGAAGCACTTAAATTCTGAAAATTCTAAAACCAGTTTTGCTCCTGGTGCATAGGCATTATTTTGCATTATGTGATAATGTTCTATTATTCTCATAGGATACCTATATCATTCCATGTGGAGGGTGCAGTGAATGAGACAGGTGTCCTCAGGATCTGTACCTGAATGGGAGGCAAATTGTGCATGTAGGGTAAACTTCCATGGACTTACTCTGCATGTACACTGGTGCGATGAACAGCATTTCTGAACACCCTTTAGTGGACAAGGTAGATGGTGTACAGTGAACGAGGTGGACTACGTAGTGAATGAAGGAAGAGTTCAGACACTGAGTAGTGAGGATAAATATTAAACATCTCATTTACTCTGCATTATCTACCCAACACAATGAATGAGACAGAGGTGCTTTATGGCAACTAATAATATTATATAATCAGATAAGTAAGGTTTATATTGAAATGTACATGTATAAGGGGGATGAAGCTAAATTTACTTGGACACCCTTACCATTACCATTCCCTAATTTTTCAATTATTTTCTGTGCAACCATAATGTTCTTTAATATAATTTTCAAATTATTTGCTAGGATTTTTCTTTTGCCACTCCCTTCTGAAATGCAGGATGGACCCTACCTGATTCAGAAATCTTGCAATACTTAGTCGTTGTTTTATGATCACATGTTCTGACATGATCTTTAATTATTTTAGTAAATTTTCTTCCTTCCCTGAGGAATATATGGCTCTTTCTGGCATCTGTCCTTTGTTATTGTCTGTGAACACCGAGGAAAGAATTCATTTAATATTTATAAGCGTTTTCTCATTACAGCAATTAAAAACCTAGCTAGATTATACTTAGATTTTCATTTAACTCTACATCTCCTGTCATTTCCCCTGTGTTGCTACTTAGTGAAACTCATACAGAAATATAGCTACTTAATATAAGACAGAGGTGGGTAAATTATGGCCCGTGGGCCACGTCCGGCCCGCGGGACCGTCCTGCCCAGGCCTTGAGCTCCCTGCCGGGAAGGCTAGTCCAGCCCCTCCCCTGCTGTCCCCTCTCCTCTGCAGGCACAGCTGCCAGACATGCTGCGCTGAGTGGCATGGTAAGGGGGCCTGGGCTGCGGGGTTCCAGGGGGCAGTCAGAGGACAGGGAGCAGGGAGAGGTTAGATAGCTGTGGGAGTCCCACGGGGCCTGTCGGTGGGCGGGGGTGTGGATAGGGGTCGGGGCAGTCAGGGGACAGGGAGCGGGGGAGTTGGAAAGGCGTGGGAGTCCTGGGGGGCCTGTCAGGGGGCAGGGCTGTGGATAGGGGTCGGGACAGTCAGGGGACAGGGAGCGGGGGGGATGGATGGGGGTGGGGTCCCGGGGGGGCGATTGGGGCGGAGGGTCCTGGGGGTGTGTGTCAGGGGCCAAGGAGCAGGAGGGGTTGGATGGGTCGGGATTCTGAGGGGGGAATCAGGGGGTGGGAAGGGGGAGGTGTCGGATAGGGGGTGGGGCCAGGCTGTTTGGGGAGGCACAGTCTTCCCTACCCGCCCTCCATACAGTTTTGCAACCCCAGTGTGGCCCTCGGGCCAAAAAGTTTGCCCACCCCTGGTATAAGACAAGAAATATACCTCTGTTGTCTTCTTCTTTACTGCTATGGTTTAGTCAGATACCATTTTGATGATTTTATTAAATCTGCGTTTCCCAAGAATTAAATAATTTAGTTTCTGTGCATGAGATCGTTTCAGACATGAGTTGTTCTGTTGAACTCATTGACACCAGTGACATGTGTGAAGATACTCATGTGCATAAGCATTTGCAGGATCAGGGCATAACTTATTTTATTAAAGATAAACAGAATTGTTGACAGTAAAGTTGTCTTAAAACAATGAAAAAGAGGATATCATTTGTACAGTGTAATTGACTAGGGAGACTAAAGATAGATAAATATCTTTTCCACATTGAAATACCATGATTCCATTTAAAATTCCCCAAATACTATAGTTTCTAGTGTGGATCTTGACATTTATTTCCAAGGTTTATTAGATTCCAGTTATACAAAAACCTACATGCTGTGGGTAGCTCCATTGATTTCAGTAAGGCTACTCACAGACTGTAAAGCTTAACACATGTGTGAGTCATCCAGGATAAAAGCCTTGGTTTACTTGCAATGTTATTGAAGTATTATTCTCTTATTCCTCTTCATGGACCTATATATTAAAGTTGTTTTCTTGAACAGGTATTAATTTTGTCAGTTTTTAACACAAATTATATCTAATTCTAACACCTACTCTAAAATCTTTAGTGGTAGAAGAGGTGCGTTTCATCAATAAAATAATTAATGACTCACTATTTGGAAGCTGAGCACCTTGATTTGGGTGTGTTTCTAGCAGAGGCATCTGTTTTGTATGGAATGTTCCAACTTTTTGCATGGTTTGTATTGTTTATGCATCTTTTCCAATGGCAAGGACCCAGCTCTGCTGAAAAATCAGCCATAAAATGAGTCACAGTATTATGTTTGAAGGTGAGGTCATTATCATTTTTTGAAGTGCATTTAGTTTCATTTGGTCTATACTATGTAGAAAATTGCTTAATAATTCTACACAAAATTATGTCACTTTATATTTATATAAACCTTTATACTGAATGCAAAATAACATATGCGTTTAAAGCTTATGGGTATTTTTATTTATCCTGTCTATTTTATTTGTTTTTTACTTTTAGAAACCAAAATGCTTGTCTCCCCCCTGATGCTGTCTTTAACCCACGGATCCTCCCAGATTAAGCCAGTTAAATTAATCTAAATTAGTAGGATATGCATTATAACTGCAGTATAATCAGTTCAAGTTAGTAATGATTAAGAACTCATTTGAGAATAAATTATTGTTTACATATCAGAAACATACATAACATATATACTCTAAAGCTGTACAAAACACTGCCCTTGCTTAGGAACAGATTTTGCAACCCTTACTGGTGCAATGTAGTACTTTACTCCACAGAGAATTCACAGATAGATGATCACGAGGGATGACACACAGTATCTCTACAGCTGGAGCTGGGGAGACATACTCACACTTCCTCCCATCATGGGTTTCTAAGATCTCTGATGGGCATGTACTCAGGGTAGCTAGCCCATCCTGCAGCTCGTGTTGCTGTGGCTACATTCTGTTTTTAGCACACGAGCTCCGTATGCCTTCTTGAGATGGGAGTCACACACCCCACTCCAGGTGTACACATACTCTCAAAAGGAATCTTCTGAGCTTGCCCAGAAAGAACTGCCATACACTAGGTTGAGGAACAGGGGCTTTTGGTGAACTGAATGGTAATAAGCTTATGTCTGGAGAGCAATGAGGTACTTAAAAACCACAGGAGGAACTCTCTTTAAAGAAAAAGGCAATTTTTTATTGATTTCATGGCTCTTTTGTTCATGTAGGGGCTGGGGTCAGAAGAAAAGTCTAACTGAGATGAGGATGTAGGCACCCTTTTCCCTGGCCCTAAACTTCACTGCAACTTTTCCTGTTTGGAAAGAAGAGATGGTGACTGGCTAGGGATGGAGGCTCCATCTCCCCTCCAAAGTTTCAAAATATTTCCATTTGCACTTCTACTCCCCTATAACAGATGCACCCTTGCTTTTCAGTTTTAAAACCTGTTTTTTCCCTTGTCCAAGTACCAAAGGAACTCATTTTCAGTTAATTAGCCTCCTAGCTATGTTTCTGTTTCAGTAGGGGAAACAAGGACAGAGCCAATATGCTGTCTTCTGCAGTCTTTTCCGCTGAATGGAGCCTTTAGATAAATATAGATTTCAGAGTAACAGCCGTGTTAGTCTGTATTCGCAAAAAGAAAAGGAGTACTTGTGGCACCTTAGAGACTAACCAATTTATTTGAGCATGAGCTTTCGTGAGCTACAGCTCACTTCATCGGACGAAAGCTCATGCTCAAATAAATTGGTTAGTCTCTAAGGTGCCACAAGTACTCCTTTTCTTTTTAGATAAATATAAACTAGTTATTGTAGGTAGACAAAAATGTATGGGATATACAGCTGATTAAAAATAGGATGACTTTCATTGCAAATTTGTATTTTCATAAAATGAGGCTATGTTGTCTAATGGATAGGGCAGTGGAGTAGGACTCAGGAGATTAGAGTTCTTTTTCCAGTCCTGCCACTAGTTTGGTGCATCACGTCTCTCCTTGTGCCGTAAGTTTGCCTATCCGTAAAATGAGGATAATTATACTGACCTCCTTTGTATAGCCCTTTGAAATCTAAGGATAGAAGATGCTGTATAAGAGCGAAGTGTTATTATTTTATTTTATTCTAATGGGGATATATGAGTATCCATGTTTTGTGCAGGATTTTGGGTATAGGACTGTATGTATAAAATGTGTGGTATTTCACATAGATGGTTGTTTTAAGTTTTGGGATGCAGTAGCAGCATTTATCCAAAGTGATTGATGAACGCTACAACAGTTGTTTTTATTAATTTAACTATGTCACCATAAGAGACATCTTCCATTTGAGTACTTCATAGCTTTTAGTCAGTGTATTGGAGTTTATTTTTATTGTGAAAAAACAAGGCTTTCACACCAACTTGCCTGATCTTGTTCTGCAAGTTGACAGCTGAATAGGTGTCCTTTTGTATTTCATGCTGGTTTTACCAGCAAGTGTGAAATGCTTGGAAAGAAAGCAGAATGAAAAAACCAACAATATATGTTTATACAGAAAATATTTTTTCCTACTATATGTTGTGAAGTAAATCTTTATTAATCCATAATCTGCAGCAGTGTGACCATGACATCGATTAGTGTGTTCCTTTTTCAATAATTATTTATACCTTTCTGTTAATTGTAGTGAAATTCAAAGAATAACGTGAGCCTCATTCTGCTCTCATTAAAATCAATAGGGAAAACAAACTCCATCAGGGTAACAGTAGTTTAGGATTATGATCGATTTTTTATGAATGTGCCCTCAAGAAAGCACAAGAAAAACTGTGATTCTCACTGTCTGCCAGAACTGTCTTTTCGGTCACATGGGGTGTAGCAAAGTTAATGTAGCTTTTGGGATGGGGGGGATTGGTGTGCTGGAAAAACACATGATGTAATTATTAGTTTTGAAAAATGTGAAACATTTTGAACCTTTTGCTTCAATTTGTTTCTATTGCAAATGTCTTCAAGCTTTGCCTTTTGGAATTGTATGAAAATGGGCAATTTCTGCCAGGTAGCATTTACATTTCTCCCGCTCAAGTATAAAAATGAGAAAATTGAGGGAGGGAGCTGATCCCTAAAGCTGACCCTCACATAATTTGTTCTACGGGCTCTGGGTATGAAAAAATATAAATGTTTTCATATTTTGAAAGACTTGGGTGGGCAACTCCTCTTTTAATGTTAACTTTCTCCTCCTGCCATCAGCACCATCAGCTTTATAGGAAGCCATTCAACTGAATTTCAGAGATACAGCTATGACAAAGACATGGTTTCTGCTTCTGGTTTATTTCTTTCTCTCTCTTGCTCTTTCCCCCTCCCCCCATCTCCCTCTGCCGCCGTTTGGGTTGCTGATTTTTGTTTTGTTTTAAACATGGGCCTGGTTTTTTGGTGCAGAGCACCTATTACTCCAGTTAAGTTCAGTGGGAGCTGTGGGTGCTCAGCACGTTTGAAAATCACCTCTTCTTCTCATTTGCTAAGGCTGGCAGTGTTCTCCGTGCTGTACAAGGCAGACACTAATGAAGACCGTCCCTGTGCTGAGGAATTGACAGTACATACGTGGGAAAGCGAAGGAGCAGTGCTAATTTTGACATGTAAAACATAAAATATGGGGATAGCAATGGTCTGATGTTGGCATGAGTTAGTATTTGTGGACCTCATAAAAAATGTGGGCTTACAGGAAAGCTCTGAACAAGAGATGGAATTGAAAGACATTAAAATAGGGATGTTGTTCCAGGAATGAGGGATTGGGTGGCCCATGAAAGAAGACATGAGAGAATGAGGGAAGTGCAGCAAAGGGAGCAAGATGGAACACGATAATAGACCAGAATAGATATGTAAGCAGGAGTATACAGACACTTAAAGTGAGGGCCAGAGTCTTAAGCTTGCTTTGGTAGGTGAGAGGGTGCCAGCAGAGGGGAATGATCAGGTTGTAGTTGTCTGCTGCACTGAAAAAATTATTGTTCAGTTTTTATAATCTAATAAACAGAAAGTTTTTTTTAAAAATGAGAAGCAAAAATGGATAGGTGTACACAGCTGTACTTATTATTAGTTACCACATGCTCTTAAAACAGTTTTTTACACTCTACACTCATTGTAGAGACCTTTTAAAGTACTGCACTGTTCTGTTACAACAATTATATTTTCAAACACATAAATACTTACGGTAATTGTTGTTTTTGTTTTACAGGCCGGACCTGATAGACATGAATACCGTTGCTGTTCAAAGCAACCTTGCAAATTTAGAACATGCTTTTTATGTAGCAGAAAAACTTGGTGTCACCAGACTTCTGGATCCGGAAGGTGAGTTGATTCTTAAAGACTTCACTGCAAAACAAGGTGGCATCTCTGCAATGCTTCCAGTTCTGTGCTTAAGGCCAGTTAGGTAGAACTGCAGGGTCTTGATGTGTGGGTGAGACAATGGTGTTCAGAGAAGGGATTTAGGTTGATTAGGAACTGGGGAACCTTTTGGGAAAGGAAGAGCCTACAGAAAGGATAGGCTCCACCTAATGCAAAACAGAACAAGATTGCTGACCAGTAAAATTTAAAAGCTCACAGAGAAGTTTTTAAACCAGGAGCTGGGGGAAAGCCAACAGGTGCAGAGGAGGACATGGTTCAGAAAGAGACATCCCTTAGGGGAGTATTTATTAAAGGGGATTCTCTATATCCCAGTAAAAAGGTGAGTATAGAAGTTGATAAAGTACAGGTAGGAACTGAAGAGAAACAATCAAATAAAAGAGTCCCATTCCATTACGTCACATGAAGGCAGACAACTAAATATTGATACATTTTATAAGTGCTTGTATATGAATGCAAGAAGTCTAAAATGGGTGAACTCGAGTGCCTGGTAATAAATGAGGATATTGATATAATAGGCATCACAGAAACTTGGTGGAATGGTGACAATCAATGCAATATGGTAATACCAGGGTACAAAATATATAGGACTGAGCGAGTAGGTTGTGTTGTTGGGGGAGTGGCATTACATGTGAAAGAAAGCATAGAGTCAAATATAGTAAAAGTCTTAAATGAATCAGACAGTACCATGGAATTTCTATGGTTAGAAATTCCATGCTTGAATAATAATAATAATATAGCAGTAGGAATATAATACCGACCATCTGACCAGGATAGTGACAGTGATTGTGAAGTGATCAGGGGGATTAGAGATGCTACAAAAACAGAAAATTTAATAATAATGGGAGATTTCAACCATCCCCATATTGACTAGGTACATGCCACTTCAGGATGGGATGCAGAGATAAAATTTCTAGGCACCATTAAGGAATGCTTCTTGGAGCCACTGTTGGAAGACAGGATAATGGGCTAGATGGACCATTGGTCTTTACCCAGCTGGTCATTCTTATGTTCTTATGTTAAAATATAATCTAACTATCTGCAGGCTGTAGAGTATTTGTGAATATTCTTCACCACAGACTTTGTTCTGTTCTTAGATGTTGATGTCTCCTCTCCTGATGAGAAGTCAGTAATAACTTATGTGTCATCACTTTATGATGCATTTCCCAAAGTACTGGAAGGCGGCGAAGGCATCAGTGCAAATGTAAGTAAGCGAGTAACACCTATGAAGCATGGCAGCTTCATTGACAAGGCTTGATTTTAGAAGGTTTCAACTCAATACTGCAGTTAGCTACATTCTCCATAGACTGGTATAACAATAATAATAAACTAATATTACAAAATAACACAATTGAAAGTTTTTTCATGTTGTCAATAACTCGACTCTTGGTTTCATGATTTAACTGGGAGCTCCACATATTTAAAAAGACTAAACAAATACTGTATTTGATTTATAACAATACTGCACTTGCTTTACAGATGAAGACATTGAAATCGAGAGCTTAACTAATAAATAATGATTTGCCCAAAGCCACAGAGAGTGCTAGAATCAGAGCTGGGATCATAACTCAGAATCTTTTGGCTCCCAGTCCTGTGGTCAGACCATTAGGTTACACTCTCTGTTTATTATCTCTCTTGAATGGTATTAGAACTGGGAAGCTTCAATGTCATCATTAGAAATAGTTGAGGCCAAATCCTATTGGCCTTTCTCATGCAGGTTTCTCAATTGATTTAATTGGGATTTATTTTATGTTAGTATGATAAAGGGACCAGAATATTGTGAATGCCATTTTGGAATTGCTAAGCTTGGGAATTTATTTTGCTTTATGCGTCTGAAGAGCTGCATCCTTTTAAACCGAGACTATAAAAGAAAAAGAAAAAAAGTTGTTCTTGCTTTCTGATCTGCTGACTGTGATGTGCTTTTCTAGGATGTTGAAGTCAAGTGGGTTGAATACCAGAATATGGTGAACTACCTCATCCAGTGGATCAGGCACCATATCACAATAATATCTGACAGAGCATTTCCAAACAATCCTGTAGAACTGAAGGTGAGACACTGCGTCATACATGTACTTTGTTTGAAGAACAGTAGAAAAAAAATGAAGATTCTTATTTTATGCAGTTAAATCAAAGAGCAGTGTAATAACGTGGGTTTTCATATTTTTTTTAAATTTAAGAAACCTTGTAGCATTCCTGAGACCCTGTGTTCCCAAAGTTAAGCATGGGAGACTATAATATGGCGCTGTTCAAATTATTCACAGGACTCCAAATGTTTATATTTTAAAAAGATAAAATGATTTAGGCTTGGAAATATGAAATATGCAATACATATGGGCCAGATCCTCTGAGCTGCTAAGGTTCCTTTGTGTCCCTGGAGCAAATGAGATGCTCAGACGTGTTAGGTTTTATGTAAATTCTGTCACCCACCTGCCAGCCACCTTTCCTACCCCCCGATGTTAGCTTGTTCTTTGCATGCATGCATGCAGATGGTGGCCAGGATGAAACCCATTGAAAATCCTACCCTTTGATTGTCACCCCTCTTCCCATGCCCCAGCTACGTGAAATGTTTTGCTAGTGTCTTAACCTGCACAAGCAGATTTTTCACTGGTGGGCAAAGAATTTTTTATGCAAGTCTTTAATAGAACAATATAAGTCTATTAAACATAATGGAATGTGGTGAAGAAGTAGTAAAATACTCCCTTTTAGGAAATAGCTGGTGATATGTATTTATATTTTTCCAGGCACTTTATAACCAATACTTACAGTTTAAGGAAACAGAAATTCCACCAAAGGAGATAGATAAATCAAAAATTAAACGTCTTTATAAACTGCTGGAGGTAAGTTGTACTTTTTGTGCTTTCAGAGTAACAGCCGTGTTAGTCCGTATTCGCAAAAAGAAAAGGAGTACTTGTGGCACCTTAGAGACTAAAGGATGATGAAGTGAGCTGTAGCTCACGAAAGCTTATGCTCAAATAAATTGGTTAGTCTCTAAGGTGCCACAAGTACTCCTTTTCTTTTTTTGTGCTTTATTATATTCACTCTATTGTATTTCTGGTTTTTTGTTTGTTAACCAGCCATTATTTGTTTTTGAAGGTCTGGATAGAATTCGGACGCATCAAACTCCCTCAAGGCTACCATCCAAATGATATAGAAAAAGAGTGGGGAAAACTTATTATTGCCATGCTGGAAAGGGAGAAAACCCTTCGACCTGAAGTAGAACGGTATGCTAGTGAATGTTTGACAGGGGTGGTTTATTTTCTTTCTGCTCTTTTGCCTTACTTTGGAAACTATATTGGATGTCTTTTCCATGCTAAAAACTACATTATTGTTTTAGCTTGAAGAATGCTCACAGATTTTTTTCAGCCCTGTAGATCTTTTTCTGATGTGTAGTTTCAGGATCCATATGGTAATGAGTTGGGGGGTCTCAGCCAGTCCAGAATGAATAGTATCTGTGCCTCAATCAAAGTACTTAACTTGAATGAAATTCTCCCTATGCAAAAGGTCATGACAAGGTCTGTGCACCACTTAAATTCCATTTAAACCTTATTCTGAGGGCTGAAGGAGAATTTAAGTATGGCTCTGGCTTTTTGCCTAGGGATTAATTTCAGCCCATGCACACAAGCATATCTGAAGCTCCGTTTTTTTGGGTCAAGTAAAACTATATTGCACTCCAGTATATACAAAGCATTTAAACATACAAAATATTTGAGAGCAATCCTGCGTGAGTAGTGGAATATGTGACCTGATGTCTTTTCCATTACGAATGTCTGTGATTATGTGTATGTTGAACATTACTGAGATCTTGGGCCAGGCCTAAGAACAGATTTTGTTTTTGCAGGTACAATTTTGAGACCACAAAAAATTGCACTGGCACAAACAGAGTCCATCACCAGAAATCAGGCCTATTGTGTTTTAGAGGAGTTTTCTAACCTGGAATGGGCTCCTGGCTACTAAGAGTTTGGGTTAAACTCGTCCAAGTGTATGCATAGACCCCTGCAGCAGAGAGTCTGCAGGAGAGAGATTAAAATGGCAGAAGAGGGGCCAAAGGCAGCCAGGTTTGACTGACATATAAGGCTGCTGAATGAAGAGGGAGCATGGCTAAGGTGGGTGAGGATGTGCTGATTCAGAGCATCCTCTGCTGGTGTGGTTCCTCTGGAGTGGAATGTAAAGCTGCCCCCAACGGGCAGAGCAACACGTAGGAGGACAGTGGTGGAAACACTGACCTGTTCCTGATGTGATTTGAGGGTGACTGTGCTGAGGTGTGAGGGTGTGTGAAATTGGCCTATAGTTGTATTCATACTCACAAAAAGCTTTTATCATATTTTCAAATTGATTAAGACCTCATAAACATAAACTTCCCTCCATCTCTACGTATTTTATATTCATCAAATATATTTAAATATAATCAGATTGTCAGTTATGGGGCTCACCACTGCAAGATAAGGAGAGAAATTAATAATCTGGTAGTATTAGATCACTGAGACATTTATATTATTGATTGGGCTGGGAAACAGGAGTTTGCTGCCTCATAAACTGATAACTAGTATGCATGGCTGGGGCATATTGCTCTTTGGTACAAGCATGGACCACTGCAGCCTGAACTGCAGAATGGAATTTAATTGTGGCAAAAATGATAGCTGGGCTGATACTCAAATACAGTTGTGAATGAGTGACCACCTCCGGAGCACCCCCTCAAGGCTTGGGCTTACACTATAGGCATCCTGCCTCAGTTTCCCCCGAAGGGGATTCTTAAACTCCACACAACCCATTTCGTCTATTCACAATACCCTTTGCCATTTCTTGGAATCTGAGTTTAATCAGACAAAATCTTTATTAATGATCTGGATGATGGGATTAATTGCACCCGCAGCAAGTTTGCAGATGACACTAAACTGCGGGGAGAGGTAGATACGATGGAGGGTAGGGATAGGATATGGAGGGACCTAGACAAATTAGAGGATTGGGCCAAAAGAAATCTGATGAGGTTCAGCAAGGACAAGTGCAGAGTCCTGCACTTAGGATGGAAGAATCCTATGCACCGCTACAGGCTGGGGACCGACTGGATAAGCAGCAGTTCTGCAGAAAAGGACCTGGGGATTACAGTGGACAAGAAGCTGGATATGAGTCAACAGTGTGCCCTTGTTGCCAAGAAGGCCCATGGCATATTGGGCTGTATTAGTAGGAGCATTGCCAGCAGATCGAGGGAAGTGATTATTCCCCTCTATTCAGCACTGGTAAGGCCACACCTGGAGTATTGCGTCCACTTTTGGTCCCCCCACTACAGAAGGGATGTGGACAAATTTGAGAGAGTCCAGCGGAGGGCAACAAAAATGATTAGGGGGCTGGGGCACATGACTTACAAGGAGAGGCTGAGGGAACTGGGGTTATTTAGTCTGCAGAAGAGAAGAGTGAGTGGGGATTTGATAGCAGACTTCGGCTACCTGAAGGGGAGCTCCAAAGAGGATGGAGCTCGGCTGTTCTCTGTGATGACAGATGACAGAACAAGAAGCAGTGCTCTCAAGTTGCAGTGGGGAGGTCTAGGTTGGATATTAGGAAACACTATTTCACTAGAAGGTTGGTGAAGCACTGGAATGGGTTACCTAGGGAGGTGGTATAATCTCTATCCTAAGGCCCGGCTTGACAAAGCCCTGGCTGGGATGATTTAATTGGTGTTGGTCCTGCTTTGAGCATGGGGTTGGATGGACTAGGTGACCTCCTGAGGTCTCTTCCAACCCTAATATTCTATGATTCTATGAAATAAACTCAAAAATAAAACTCAAAGTCCCAAAACAAATTCCATCTGTTTTACCCTCTTGTCAGGTCGCTCCCAGGTCTTTCCTGCCTGTAGTCTCAGTCCCACATCCCAGGACTCTCTGCTGGAGCATGCTCACTTCTAGCAGTCTCTAATCTCCCTAAGCATCCTTCCTTCATTGCACCCACTGCTGCTTTCAATAGGGAAACCACCTGATCTCTCTCCGGTGTGCCTCTTCAGCAGTTAGGGTTGGCTTGACCCAGGCCTCCAGATGTAAGGGGCAAGCCACCCTGCTACAATGGTAAATTGCTAAAACCCTGTCCCTTTGGCTGATAACCATTAGGAAAACATCAGTATGCATGGGTAGTTAGTGGCAGGTTGGAACGTGGGATCCCAGTTCATATGTGGTGGGTGAAGAAAGCCTGGTAGCTTGCCTGTAGTGGTCAAGGGCCAAACTGGGGTTCCTATTTGTCAGGCTAGTGGGATTGAAACCATCATAGAGATAAGCCTGCTCAGTCTCTGCAAGGGTAGCCTGTGTCCTTTATATTCTTAAAGCAGCAGCGCTGTAATACGGATGTAGTTTTATAGCGGGCTGGAAGCAGGAGTTAAAATGGGGAAATATTTAGTTAAGACTGAAAGGCTGAATGAATTTTATATACATGTATTTATACATAAAAACCAAGAAAAAGATTCGTTTTGCCTTCTTTGCCTTATGGTAAGAAAGCCTTGGTGCTGTCAGGTCAGAATGCTGAAGAAAGTAAGGTGATGTCTTCAGGATTACAGCTTGGTGGGACAGGGGAATAAAATAAACGGGCTTGTCTGGACAGCAGAATAATAGTAATGGATTGGACAGTGTACAGGGGTATAGAGTTTACCAGTTATGGGCCTGATGGGTTACTCCTGTTTTACACTGGCGTAACTCCATTAAAATCAGGGGATTTACACCAGCATAAATCTGGAATTATACAGTGCTGAACCAAGCTCTTTTTACTTCTCTTCATATAACCTTTAATTCAATATTTGCACAACACTGTAGTGAGCTTGTAATATAACTTTTGACTGACTATTTGAGTAACTGATATTTTCACCTTTTCTGCATTTTTTTTCTGTAGTTAACATTTCTGGAAGAGAGTACTGTACATTACCTAGAATTCAATATAATATAATTATAAATATAATTTAGCTTGTTGAAATTGGTTGAGACTTATATTAAATATTTGGCACCTCTGTCTCCCGGTGACGCCCTCGTCGTTTTGTTTAGTCCATACTTGCAGAGCTTTTTAATGCAACGTAGGGAAGCCAAACTCAAACGAGCATACATAGCTCTAGGTAAAATCCTTTGAAGAGCTATCCGAGTATTACTTGCTGGGTGTTGGATGTGCATGTTGAAACCTATTTAAAGAAGGAATGCTGGGGGTTTCAAAAGCCAGTAGAGAGATTTCATCCCTGGAAGCTGTACATTTTGCTGGAGTTTTTACCTTTTCCATTTTCCAATAGATGTAAATGGCCAAAGGGAGAGTGCTCCTGGTGTAAAAATGAACAGCAGTAATTATGGCTACCACAGTAGCGATTCCTTGTTTAGCAACAGCACTGGCACTCGAACCAGCATTGACTCAAATGAGAATTTCCTTTCTGTGAATTGTGGCCCAACACTGATTAATTCTTGTATCAGCTTTAGCAATGGCACGTTAGAAGAATCTAGGTACACTGGCATAAATACTGGCGTTTGAGGCAAGATATTTTCTTTTGCATTGCAATGTGGATACTAAAAAACGTTTTTTTAAATAGTCTGTGGTGTCTTTTAGGTTGGAAATGTTGCAGCAGATTGCAAACAGAGTTCAGCGGGACATCCTGGGCTGTGAAGACAAACTGATACTTGCTCGGAATGCTCTGCAGTCTGTAAGTCAAATATGAATTCTCTTTCTGGGTGTGTTTGTGAACCTTTTGGCACTGAAACCTTTACAGTTTTTTAAATCTTACTTTCAGAACTTTTGATTGACTATTTGAGTAACTGATATTTTCACCTTTTCTGCATTTTTTTTCTTTAGTTAACATTTCTGGAAGAGAGTACTGTACATTACATAGAATTCATTCTGCTAGGATTTTACTAGTAATTATTTAAGATAAAAAAATAGCTTACAGAGAAAGTGAAATCTCTACAAAGTACTTATCCAGTTAGCTGTAGGATTTAATTGCTGGTATTTATCATTCCAAAACACAGGATGCCAAGCGATTAGAATCAGGGCTACAGTTCCAGAATGAAGCAGAGATAGCTGGATATATACTTGAATGTGAGAATCTTCTGCGCCAACAAGTAATTGATGCCCAAATTCTTATTGATGGAAAATATTATCAGGCAGATCAACTGGTACAGAGGTATTTCATACTTTTATTTCAGTGTATAAATACAGATTGTGTATGTGTATTGTAGCCCAGAGTGTCGCACCTAAATGCCTGTAGTTAAGCTCCTAAATCCATAATTGGCAATCCAAATAAAAATAACTGGATGTTCAGAGGTGTTGAGTGCCAACTACTTTTATTGAACTCAATGGGAGCTGCATGTGCTCCTATGCTCAGCACCTCTGAAAATCAGGTCACTTATCTGGGTGCCATTTAGGTGTTTAACTTTATCAGACACCCAAGTCTGAACATTTTGGGCGTTTTTATTGTGCTTAAAATGATTACCCTTAAAATGTACTAATTTTGTTCTAGATAAATAGAAATATGATTTGCGTCAGTAGTTCCAGCGTACCCGGAAAGGTAGTAGCAGGCTAACGTCAGTTCACAAACAGCAGTTTGTGCAACCAGAAACCCTCACTGTAGTAATAGGGTGTCATTTTATGGAAAAGCAACATGTTCCCAAAGAGTGGCAGAATTTAACCTGAATCTGGTGAGAGCAAGCACAGGATATCTGAGTGGTAAACAAAACTTTGCAGCTAATCAATCCACCCCAGCATGTAGTATCCTGCCTTGCAACAGCAAGATTTCTCTTTTGCTGGTTGTGTCTGGCTTTGCATTTGGTACATGCTACTGCACATGTTAGGTTGGTTTTCTGCGTTATTGCCAGGATTTTGTCCATACTAACACACACAAGTATGCATGTATAGGGTGACACAGTACATACAAGTTACTTTTAGAGCTGTTTACTAGATAATATAAATATGCTAATATAGAAAGCTTATATAGGAACTAATGTAGTAATAAGTAAAGTCTATAGTAAATAATAGTACTGAGGTACTAATAGTGTAAATTTATGTTTAGAATATGTAAAGCATACAAGATAGCTTTCATTTATATTGCTATAGTTCAATTAATTATATTGTTTCATAAAAATGTGTTCACAAACTGTCAGTGAGATTGTTTTGTTTTCTTTAGTAAATGTAATTTCTTTATAGGGTTGCTAAACTTCGAGATGATCTTATGGCCTTAAGGACGGAATGTTCTTCAGTATTCAGCAAGGGGCGCACACTGACAACAGAACAGACAAAGCTGATGATTTCGGGAATAACACAAAGCTTAAACTCAGGATTTGCACCAAACTTAAACCCTGATTTAAACTCTGGAATGACCCAGAGTTTAACACCTACTTTGACTTCTTCCAGTCTGACATCAGGCCTTTCATCAGGTCTTACTTCAAGACTGACTCCGGCAATCACACCAGCTTATGCACCAGGCTTTCCACCACGGCTAATTCAAACCTGTGTAACAGGAGTTGACACCAATGCACTGCAAACACTCAAGCTGATGCAAATCCGAAAGCCCCTCATGAAATCAGCTTTTGTTGATCAAAATTTAACAGAAGAAGAAGTCAACCTGAAATTTGTCCAGGACCTCTTGAACTGGGTAGATGAAATGCAGGTAATGTCTTTATGCAAACACCTCTTAGTCTACTTTAGTCATTTCCTTTATTTTCTGAGGAGCTTTGGTTAATTTTTCGCTTTTGTCTATAAGGTTCAACTCGATCGAACAGAATGGGGTTCAGATCTGCCAAGCGTTGAAAGCCATTTAGAAAATCAAAAAAATGTCCATAGAGCTATAGAAGATTTTGAATCAAGCCTTAAAGAAGCTAAAATCAGTGAGGTACGCCACTGTACTTTTTATTTCTTGAGGTTACTTTTTTTAATTGAATTACTCATGAGGTGACTACTGGTTACACAACTGCACTTGGATTTCAGAACCTTTCTTTGGTTTTATGTATGATTGCCCGATGAATTCGCATTATACAAATTAATCTAATATTTGAGAATAACTGTTAATGTGGCTAATCTTTTTGTTGTCCTTTAACCTTATCTACTGTACACAGATCCAAATGACTGCCCCTCTTAAACTCAGTTATACAGAAAAATTGCACAAACTGGAGAGTCAGTATGCAAAACTCTTGGTAAGATCATTATATCTCTTTGATGTTCAACTTTTAAATGTGTGTTGCTTTGATAATGGCAGGGTTTTTAAATTAATTTTTTTTTAAGAATACATCAAGAAATCAGGAAAGGCACCTTGATACCCTGCACAATTTTGTGTCCCGTGCCACTGGAGAGCTTATATGGCTGAATGAAAAAGAAGAGGAGGAGGTTGCGTATGACTGGAGTGAAAGAAATTCCAGTATATCACGAAAAAAGGAGTACCATGCAGTAAGCATTGCTAATGTAATCTAAAAGGAAATAATTAATTAAAATACATTTAATAATTTAACAAGTTTCTAAAATATCTCATTTTTTATTTAAAAAAAAAAAGGATTTAATGAGAGAACTTGATCAAAAAGAAGAAGTTATTAAATCAGTTCAGGAAATAGCAGAGCAGCTACTCCTTGAAAATCACCCTGCAAGGCTAACTATTGAGGTAAGTCAAGAAGTATAGCACACAAACCGGAAACCAATATTGTGATTTAAGTCTTCGTGACTTTTTGCTGATGGGATATTTGTTAATAAGTTCAGACAATAAGAGTTTTTTTCTTTTCTATGTCCTGGTGTGGCTCTGTGCCTCACTTTCAAAGAAATAAGTGTTTTTAAACATTTATGACTAAATCCTGGAGTCCTACTTGGTTTTTACTTGGGGCTAGTCTACACTACTTCTTAAGTCGATGTAATTTACGTTGCTCGGGGATGTGATTACGACCTGAGCGATGTAAGTTACAGCTTCTTAAATCGGTGTCCACACCACGCTATGTCAATGGGAGAGCGCTCTCCCATCACCATAGTGTGTCTTCGCTAGATGCACTACAGCGGTACAGCTGCGCTGATGTAATGCAGTCGATTAGATTTGCCCTTAGTCAAAGCTCCCATTGAAATGTAAGAAGAAGGATTAAGGACTCCACGATGGGCCCTTGCAACCATATTTTGCCTTCAACTCTCACATGCAATTTCCATTGATGTTAATGGGATTTGCACATGCAGATTGAAGGCATAGAATAGCCCTCAATTTGTTTTTCTCTCCCTTTGAGCTGGAAAAGGTATCCCTAAAGCATTTCTAGTCACAAATAGTTTATCATATTGCTTCCTTTTAAGGTCTGGGGTTTGGTTTCTTGACCTTATTGTCAATAAATTACAGAAATTGTATTGACATTGGAATGTAACAAAGTGGATTGATTTATTTTGGACTTGAATCAGGCTCTATATTGTAGGTAATCTGTTTACATAAAAAATATTGTAGCTACTGTAGGTGCTTTTACAAGCCTCCAAAGGAGAGTGTCAGATTGTTTTCCCTTCAGAAACTCATGTCAAGAATAGACAGTAAAGTGGTGCTACAATAGGACCAATGAAAACAGTTATAATACAGGAGGATGAGCTAATCCATTCAGGGATCAGTACCAACTCTGGATTTTATGATTCTTTGATTTAAAGAGTTTATTTTTCATAATATGGAAACAAATGAAGAAAAATCCTTCCTTACCTTTACTTTCACTTGAATGTGGGTAATGAATGGTATTTTGGTAGTGTGGGAATTATTTTCTCTAAAATGGTATGCTGTTACTAATATATGTATCACTCAGTATCAGTCTAATAAACATATATGCCACAGAGACAAAGCAGTATGGTGGTAGATAGGTATGTGAACATTATAGTCTTTACATTAAACAGTACAGGGTGTGTGTGTGCGCATGCGGGCACACATCTGTAATATATTTAAAATTACTGCCTTCTTAATTCCCTAGTATGTGCAGATAACAAGACTTCAGAAACTGTCTTTTCATATTAATCAGGCACACTGGGGTGTTCGCCAAGCATTAATGGATCAATCCACCCAGTCACTGGAAGACCTCTCTGCCTTCTGTGCCAGTCGGATGGGTCTGGCTCTGGCTCTAAGTGAGACACTTCTGATTGACTTAAAAATATTTAGAGCACCCTCTGCTGGCAAATGTTAGGGCAATGCACCCAGTTTTCTATAGAAGTGGTAGTAAAAACATTGTTTAAGAGACAAAGACATTAGTAAAGTTAAACTTATTTTTAAATGTTATGAAAAAGCATATATATATGCACACATTAGGGCTTCAGAAAACATTTTTTATTGTCCATACAGCACCACATTTTATGTCTGATTTTTTACTCTATACTTAGGCAAAACTCCTACTGTCTGAAGGACAGTTGTGCCTGCACAAGGAGGGCAGGACCAGACTCTTTTGTTTGTAACACTATTCTTATTTTTTCCTAAAGTCTGCAAGAATGTACATGTTTTAATTTCTGCACTCATTCCTAAAATGCTTTCTTTTTTCATCTTTAAGGCCTATAGAGCTGCAATGCAAACACAGTGGAGCTGGATTTTACAGCTCTGTCACTGTGTTGAACAACACTTGAGAGAAAATGCTGCTTATTTTGAGGTAAGTAAGTCAAACAATTAAATTTGTAATACTTTAAAGCATGATTATAGTCAGAAAAGTGACAGGAAGAACAGTCAGTCTAGAATATTGGTTAGTCTTTCTCAGTAACTTTCAGATCAAATTCGCTCAATTTTTCCATTTATAACTCAGTGCATGGGACAGATTCCAAGGTAGTGTAAACGGGTGTTGCTCCATTGTCTTCAGCAGAGTTATGTCAGTTTACACCAAGGGAGCATTGGGCCAGGTTGTTTTTTTTTTAAATGTCAGAGCTGAAAATAAGTCCAGGATCTGAAAAAGAGGCAGTGTTCTTTCTTCCTCGGACATCATAATAGTTAATACAGCTTCTGCAACTGGATTCAGGTTGTCAGGTTTGTTGATGATGGACCAGGTAGAACAGAATCGAACTCATTCTTTCAGGGCTGCACAGACAACAGCAGAACACACGTTATTATCAGTACAGGGCAAAGAAGGCCCACAGGGAACTGATGAGTTGACTAAGTTTTGCCATTTATAGTCACCTTTCTCACTATAGCTCCTCTTAAATGATTAGTAAATGATCATTAATCTACTAATTATTATACACGGTAATGGAAGGTCTTAGTATGCATTGTCTGATTTAGAAAGAACTCTGTTATTTTTTATATTTAATATAGAGAGAGTATTCTCAACAGTCTTGAACCTTGTGGAGTCATTTATGCTAGTGCACATGAGAGCAAAATGAATGTAAATTGCAACAAATCAGAATGGTAGGGCTTTATAGCTCACCCACTTTGTATTCATGTAAATGGCTACAAAAGGTAAAAAGGCATTGGAGAATCAGGTTCCATCTAATCTGTATAATGTTCATAGGGACATACTACTTTGTATAGCTTGTTTGCTACATTTAATAACTTCTATTTTATAATCTGTTTTTTAAAACTTAATAGCTGTAAATTCCAGGAGTAGCAGAATCACTGTTTGAAAATCATTTTCACTCAGAGTAGCAGCCGTGTTAGTCTGTATTCGCAAAAAGAAAAGGAGTACTAGTGGCACCTTAGAGACTAATCAATTTATTTGAGCATAAGCTTTCATGAGCTACAGCTCACTTCATCGGATGCAACTTCATCCGATGAAGTGAGCTGTAGCTCACAAAAGCTTATGCTCAAATAAATTGGTTAGTCTCTAAGGTGCCACTAGTACTCCTTTTCTTTTTTCACAGGAACAGTAATTAACTAATGTACAGACATAGGGATACTGATTTTGTTTTCAGATAACATGTGCAGTAACTGATTTTCCATGATGTTTCAGTGATGCATGTCTGTCTTTATGAGATCAGGAGCAGGTACTTAAACTGCAAGAATATAAAACAGCTTTAAAACCATTTAGTGGTTTCTTCAAACAACAATTTTGGCTTAACACTTAGTAAACCTTTCAGTGTTGTTCTTAATTAATCAAAATACGTGTCTTACCTTAGTTTTTCAATGATGCCAAAGAAGCCATGGACTATTTAAAGAATTTAAAAGATGCCATACAGCGAAAGTACAGTTGTGATAGGTCCAGCAGCCTTCATAAACTGGAAGATCTTGTTCAGGAGTCCATGGTAAGAATTCAAGAATCTTGTTGACAAAAAAATAAGATTAAACAAGAGTTGTGTAACACCTATCTGGATTTAAAAATCAAATTTGTAAACAATTTACCCAACTAAAGGGAAGTAATAAAATTATAAAATTTAATTTCAGAATGTCTAATTAAACGAGTTTATCCATTTGTCCTTGTTTACGGAATACTTCCATGCCTTTAAAATATACGTTTTTAAACAATAGTGCATATTAAAGGAAACTGATTACTTCATGGAGTTATTTCTGTTCATGTGAAACATGTTATTTTTCAGAGACAAAAGCTTTAAAAGCATTAAAGAAGCAGCATTGAGTTCTGGCCACCTCTGATTTTTGTTATTTTCTTAATTGCTGTTTAGGAAGAAAAAGAACAACTCTTGCAGTACAAGAGCACAGTAGCTGGCCTTGTGGGGAAGGCAAAGGCAATTATTCAGCTGAAGCCAAGGAATCCTGATAGTCCACTCAAAACATCCATCCCAATTAAAGCCATCTGTGACTACAGACAAATTGAGGTTAGAACCTTGAATTTCCTAAAATCAATTACAGACGTGAGGAGACAGCTAAAGTTTCATTAATTACATGTTCCTGGAAAACACAAGACTGTAAATATCTTCCACCCTAGTAAACAGAGCAAATGCTTGTGTTCTGCATTGTTGTTTTTTGTTGTTGTGTCACTTATTTGGTGACACCATTTACAAAAGTGCTTTGTAAGAATAGTTTATAATGCTTAGCTCATTAAATTATTTTGCTTTTCCGTTAAAACTAGATAACCATTTACAAAGATGACGAATGCGTATTAGCGAGCAACTCCCATCGTGCCAAATGGAAAGTCATTAGTCCAAGTGGTAATGAGGCCATGGTTCCATCTGTGTGCTTTACAGTTCCTCCACCAAACAAAGAAGCAATAGACACTGCAAACAGGTAGAAGCAAACTAAAAACAGCTGAAAGTGTGTAGTTCCTGTAATAAATATCTTGGTTGTTTTTAGTTTTTTAGGGAGGGAATATTGTCTTGTGATTAGGGCAGAGGAAGTCATTTTCATTTGAACTTATTTGTGTAGGCAGCTTAAAAATAATTCATGCTCTTTGTGTTTTCTCCCCTTTTCATATGGGAGTACAATTTCAGTCAGTTTTTCTAATCTAACTGTGTTTGTACGTTTCAGAATTGAACAACATTTTCAGAATGTACTGGCCCTTTGGCATGAATCACATATAAACATGAAGAGCGTGGTTTCCTGGCGCTACTTGACAAATGAAATTGAAACTGTTCGAGCTGGTAATGTTGCTTCGGTAGGTACTGCACCAAACTATGTCCATCTGAGTGTACACTGGTAACTTACTGATACCCAGAAGACTGCAACTACAGAAACTATTGTAAACTGGAGAAGTTTTTAGCCGCTCACAACTTCAATGTGGAGAGAGACAGCTTACAGTGCCGTCTCCATTTTACTGTGTGCAGTACTCCATCTTGATCTAAGCAGCCTTCACTCTGACATATAGTTTTCTTATGCTGCAGCTTCACCTCCTAATGATTGGGGCAATTGCAAGCCCCATGTTCAGTCTCTGAGGCCTGCATAAGGGTGCATTTTAGTTACTCCATGCTACAGAATTGTACCCTGTTAGATAGTCTATATTATTTCATTATTAAAGAGCTGATTAAGATTAGTTTGTTCTAAACAAAATACTGATTTAAATCAAAATATCAAACACTTTGGCTAAAACAATCTGTCAGACCACTGAACAACGTAGTGTCTGCTTCTGTAAATCGTGTTTTACCTTTATATTACCTGAGACTGTTTATTACACAATGCTTAATATATCTTTCTTCAATTTGCTGCAAATAACATTTGCAGTACACATATTGAGGGGTCATCCGCACACTTCTCACCCTTTCTATTTGATACAAATGAACCAGCAACCTCCACCGAAAATGCCCTGCTTCTTACCCATGTTTGGGTCAGTAACCATTTCCCCATTGATTGCCACATGGCATGGGAGGAGAAATGGTCTCTGGTATAACATAGGCCTATCCCATTGCTGGCATAAAAGATCAAATATGAATTTGGAATAGAATGCATGAACAGCCAGCTGTTGTTATGATTGTGATTGTTGTTTTGTGAGGGCCCAGGAATACCAATGGCTCCAACAGAATCTTAGAACTGCATATTACCTTGACACTACCTTATTCACACCCAGATGTAGCTTGCGTTCGATGTTTGGATCCAGTTTCCTGTGCTGGAAGAGAAAGAAACACAGAGCTGTGAATCATGAGTGCACTGAAGCTTTGGAAGCCCATGTAATCTCATGGGTGTCCATTAGCACGTTTACATAGTCATTGACACAATTTCCCCAAGAGATGGCAGGATTGACTTCCATATGAAAATGCTTGGGGAAGAGGAACAGCTGTCTGTCTGGGATCTGTTGAGGGGAATGAGCAAAGTCAGATTAATGCAGCTCCATCCTTTTATGGTTTAGTAAGTGGGTCAGCAGCACCTCTGATAAATAGTGGTAAAGGCAACAGATAAATAAAGCATAGATGCTTCTCCTCTATCCATGGACATGTGTGCTGGAAAGCCAAACGTTCAATTGGACTGTAACTTGACCATCACACATCCATATACAGATGATGGTTTGAGGGAAAAATGGACAATGAGTTGGGCTCAAAATATTTATCTCAGAATATGAATGGGTTTTGGATGCTTAGTTATGGTGCTTTTTGCTCATATGCAACTGGTTACAGTATTGCCCAATTTCAGACTGGGAAGGAATTTTTGCTCAAGTCATATTAGTAGGGTCCCTGAGCTTTTCCCTACGTTTTGTGGAGCAGGAGACATCTGTTAAGATCAGGTGGGCCTATCCCACACTATCTATGATGGTAGGACAGGACATTGATGAATCTAGGGTTTATATAGGTTCCTCCCCCCATGTTTCTAAAAGAGAAAATGTGAGTAGTGCAAACTGCCAGAGTTGATCTCAGCTGTGCTCCCAAATTGTATTTGCTCTTCTGAATCCTGAACATAGGTGATAAAAAGCATGTGCTCTGTTATGAGAGTAATATGTTCTGTTATTTGTATTATAACATGATCACATTGAGCCCATGACAATTTGTGGTACATAGGGTGCTTTAGCAAACACTTGAATAATTTTTTACTGACCTATGTGTGTTGGCTCTCAGTGAAGCGTTTGCAGAGGAAGGACACAAGCAACTGTTACTATACAAGATCATTGAAAAGGCTAGAATATTTTAGAGTGCTTCACAAGAGAAGCTTTTTTTTCCTGCATTTTCTACTCCACTACTTATGTTGCATTGGTATCTCACAAATTCCTCAGTCCAGTGGACATACAATCCTCTTCTACTTCATAATGCACATTCCCTCCTGAAGCACCTTCTAGGGTGATATGGCATTACAATCCCTCAACCCTGCAAGTACTGTAATGGCTACATCTGCCCCAAACCATGTTGAATTCAGTATATGTAATTAGAGAAGTTGTATCACCTTTATCATCTGTACACTTGACAAGAATGTCTGGCATTTATACTGATCTGTTCTCTTTTTTAGATAAAGACAATGTTGCCAGGAGAACATCAGCAGGTTTTAAGCAATTTACAGTCCCGCTTTGATGACTTTCTGGAAGACAGCCAGGATTCCAAAATCTTTTCAGGCTCAGATATAGCACATCTGGAAAGGGAGGTTAATATCTGCAAGCAATACTATCAGGAGCTTCTTAAATCTGCAGAAAGAGGTAAGAGCAACTCACTGGGAAATATGTAAAAGTTTCCTTAAAAGAGGCTTTATGATACCTGATGAATCTTTTGCTTTCCAAATGTGAACTTCAGTGCACTGCATGTTTTATTATGTTAACATCATTAAGACAGGCAGCTACAATAAATGAATAAAGAGCGATCATTTAGACAGGTTGCGCTGTAAATTCTACTAGAGTTGAAGGTGATTTATTAGTACTACTCAAAGGTGTGTAAAAAACATTTTTCCTGGAAGAATAATTTACCCTCTGGAGTGCAGCTCATCATTTGGTCTAGCTTTTCATAGTCTTATTTCTGATGGATTGAAATATATCTTGAATATCTTACTGAGCTCAGAACAGAATTGGAATAGTATTTGACTCATTACACAAGAAAAATGTCTTACACATTCTGTCCTAGTGTTGCAAAATATCCCATCGCCACTCTTTAAAAGCTACTATCATAAGGCTGCTTTTAAGATGCAGAAATATGAAAGCTTAGGTAATCTGAAAAGATACCTTATGCTGTCAAGTAACTATTGACTTACAGAAGTGAAATAGTTTATAAAACTGATTAAATTGCCACTATAGTTTGCTAAATAAGCAGAGACATATTGTACTTAGTAACTAGAATACTAGATAGGTGATTGTAGTGCGGTGGCCATTTAATGAGCCCCCATTTGTGACCAGGCGTCACTTTGCAGGCACCCTGCCCCTTTTAGCCCCCTGTGTTGGGCCCCTGAAGAACTACATGCAGGCTTTTACATAGAATCATAGAATCATAGAATATCAGGGTTGGAAGGGACCCCTGAAGGTCATCTAGTCCAACCCCCTGCTTGAAGCAGAACCAATTCCCAGTTAAATAATCCCAGCCAGGGCTTTGTCAAGCCTGACCTTAAAAACCTCTAAGGAAGGAGATTCTACCACCTCCCTAGGTAACGCATTCCAGTGTTTCACCACCCTCTTAGTGAAAAAGTTTTTCCTAATATCCAATCTAAACCTCCCCCACTGCAACTTGAGACCATTACTCCTCGTTCTGTCATCTGCTACCATTGAGAACAGTCTAGAGCCATCCTCTTTGGAACCCCCTTTCAGGTAGTTGAAAGCAGCTATCAAATCCCCCCTCATTCTTCTCTTCTGCAGGCTAAACAATCCCAGCTCCCTCAGCCTCTCCTCATAAGTCATGTGTTCTAGACCCCTAATCATTTTTGTTGCCCTTCGCTGGACTCTCTCCAATTTATCCACATCCTTCTTGTAGTGTGGGGCCCCAAACTGGACACAGTACTCCAGATGAGGCCTCACCAATGTCGAATAGAGGGGAACTATCATGTCCCTCGATCTGCTCGCTATGCCCCTACTTATACATCCCAAAATGCCATTGGCCTTCTTGGCAACAAGGGCACACTGCTGACTCATATCCAGCTTCTCGTCCACTGTCACCCCTAGGTCCTTTTCCGCAGAACTGCTGCCTAACCATTCGGTCCCTAGTCTGTAGCGGTGCATTGGATTCTTCCATCCTAAGTGCAGGACCCTGCACTTATCCTTATTGAACCTCATCAGATTTCTTTTGGCCCAATCCTCCAATTTGTCTAGGTCCTTCTGTATCCTATCCCGCCCCTCCAGCGTATCTACCACTCCTCCCAGTTTAGTATCATCCGCAAATTTGCTGAGAGTGCAATCCACACCATCCTCCAGATCATTTATGAAGATATTGAACAAAACCGGCCCCAGGACCGACCCTTGGGGCACTCCACTTGATACCGGCTGCCAACTAGACATGGAGCCATTGATCACTACCCGTTGAGCTCGACAATCTAGCCAGCTTTCTACCCACCTTATAGTGCATTCATCCAGCCCATACTTCTTTAACTTGCTGACAAGAATACTGTGGGAGACCGTGTCAAAAGCTTTGCTAAAGTCAAGAAACAATACATCCACTGCTTTCCCTTCATCCACAGAACCAGTAATCTCATCATAAAAGGCGATTAGATTAGTCAGGCATGACCTTCCCTTGGTGAATCCATGCTGGCTGTTCCTGATCACTTTCCTCTCATGCAAGTGCATCAGGATTGATTCTTTGAGGACCTGCTCCATGATTTTTCCGGGGACTGAGGTGAGGCTGACTGGCCTGTAGTTCCCAGGATCCTCCTCCTTCCCCTTTTTAAAGATTGGCACTACATTAGCCTTTTTCCAGTCATCCGGGACTTCCCCCGTTCGCCACGAGTTTTCAAAGATAATGGCCAATGGCTCTGCAATCACAGCCGCCAATTCCTTTTGTACTCTCGGATACAACTCGTCTGGCCCCATGGACTTGTGCACGTCCAGCTTTTCTAAATAGTCCCTAACCACCTCTATCTCCACAGAGGGCTGGCCATTTCTTCCCCATTTTGTGATGCCCAGCGCAGCAGTCTGGGAGCTGACCTTGTTAGTGAAGACAGAGGCAAAAAAAGCATTGAGTACATTAGCTTTCTCCACATCCTCTGTCACTAGGTTGCCTCCCTCATTCAGTAAGGGGCCCACACTTTCCTTGGCTTTCTTCTTGTTGCCAACATACCTGAAGAAACCGTTCTTGTTACTCTTGACATCTCTTGCTAGCTGCAGCTCCAGGTGCGATTCGGCCCTCCTGATATCATTCCTACATGCCCGAGCAATATTTTTATACTCTTCCCTGGTCATATGTCCAACCTTCCACTTCTTGTAAGCTTCTTTTTTATGTTTAAGATCCGCTAGGATTTCACCATTAAGCCAAGCTGGTCGCCTGCCATATTTACTATTCTTTTGACTCATTGGGATGTTTTGTCCCTGTAACCTCAACAGGGATTCCTTGAAATACAGCCAGCTCTCCTGGACTCCTTTCCCCTTCAAGTTAGTCCCCCAGGGGATCCTGGCCATCCGTTCCCTGAGGGAGTCAAAGTCTGCTTTCCTGAAGTCCAGGGTCCGTATCCTGCTGCTTACCTTTCTTCCCTGCGTGAAGAACATGAGTAACAACACCCTATGCCTGGGGCTGATTTAATAACAGAAATAGTTCTTAACAGTCCAGAGAGTCCCAAAATAAAGTCCATCACCACATAAAAATCCATTCTTAGCTCTGGTGTCTTCTGTCTCAGGTGGAGCTCTTTTTCTGTCCCAGTCTGTTCTCACAGCCAATCCTCACAGCTTTTTCTAGCTGGAGCTTAGCCTTCTGGCACTAGCCGCTAGGTCCCCAAACTTCTAGGTTCAAATGCCATCTGGTTTTCCTCACAGGAGGTTCCTGCTCCCTGGGATCCTGCTGTCACAGCTCCCTTGGTCTCAGGGTCTTCCATGCAGGAGTCTTTCACACTGCAGTTTTTTGACAGTTTCCTGAGCTTCCCCCCTTCATTGTAGCCTCCTGCTGCTCTCTGTAGGGCAATATCCTGATCTCAGGTGTGACTCATTCTGTAATCAGGGTTGGCTAGTCCTTTACTGTATCCCTGTTTACAGTGATGAAGAAGAAATCCATTAGAGGTTAGCTACAATAGCAGTAATGAAATCACCTGTCTGGAAGAAGTATAGTCATTCACTTCATCAGTGTGCATGCAAAGGGGATGATGGTAGCCCTGATGGTTGAAAATGGGGAATCATCATTGAGCAGGTCTGTTTTCAGTGGGGTCCCTCAGGGATCAGGTTTTGGCCTTACATTGTTTAACATCGTTATCAATGACCTGGAAGAAAACAAAAAATCATGGTTGGTAAAGTTTGCAACTGATACAAAAGTTGCTGGAGGGGTGAATAACAAAGAGGACAGGTCACTGGTTCAGCGGAATCTGCATCATTTGGCAAACAATATGCAAGCAATATGAAAGCAAACAATATGCGTTTTAATATGGCTAAATGTAAACATGTACATCTAGGAACAAAGAATGTAGGCTTACAGGAACAGGGGGTCTATCCCAGGAAGCAGTGACTCTGAAAAAGATTTGGGGGTTGTGGTGGATAATTAGCTGAACATGAGCTATGTGGCCAAAAGAGCTAATGCAATTATGGGATGCATAAACAGGGGAATCTTGAGTAGGAGTAGAGAGATTATTTTACCTTTATATTTGGCACTAGTGCAGCCGCTGCTGAAATACTGTGCCCAGTTCTGGTGCCCACAATTCAAGAAGGATGTTGATAAATTGGGAAGAGGGTTCAGAGAAGAACAATGAGAATGATTAAAGGATTAGAAAACATGCTTTATAGTGATAGACTCAAGGAGCTCATTCTATTTAGCTTAACAGAGAAGGTTAAGGGGTGATTTAATTATAATCCATATGTATGTACATGGGAATAAATATTTAATAATTGGCTCTTCAATCTAGGAGAGAAAGGTATAACACGATCCAATGGCTGGAAGTTGAAGCTAGGAAAATTCAGACTGGAAATAGGGTGCAAATTTTTAACGAGTGTAATTAACCATTGGAATAATTTACCAAGATTTGTGATGGATTCTTCATCACTGACAATTTTTAAATCAAGGAGGATGTTTCTCTACAAGTTGTGTTATCAGAATTATTTTGGGGAAGCTCTATAGATTGTGTTATATAGGAGGTCAAACTAGATGATCCCTTTTGGCCTTGAATCTATGAATCTGATAGACATTAATTTTGGAAGTGCAAGGAGATGATCTAGTAGCAGCTAAGGACTACGGGTTTGATCCAATTCCCATTAAAGTCAATTCCTGTTGGCTTTTCTGGGAGTAGAATCAATGCCTGAAAGAGCTGTAATATTCTGAGGTATTACAAAATCTGTTGTTAGGAGGAGGAGAAGTATGGCATGGCAATTTAGATTCATTTCCTAAACAGCGCCTTTGGTTACTTCAACAGAGGAGCAGGAGGAATCCATTTACAATCTGTACATCTCAGAAGTCAGAAACATCAGACTTCGCTTGGAGAGCTGTGAGGACCGTTTGATCCGACAGATTCGGACTCCGCTGGAGAGGGATGACCTACATGAAAGTGTGTTTAGGATCTCGGAACAAGAGGTGAGTCATTCGGAAAGAATGGTTCAACTAGGAAGTGGTGGTTTTCCAAAACGAATAGTTTTCTCTTGAAACAAACAGACCCAGATCCTTGCATGTTATGGTTCAGCTCAGAAGGGTGGGGTGACTACATGATTTTCTCGTATATCGGTGGAGGTAAAGGAACTAATCAATAGCCAGTCTTCCATCTTTCTATGCTGCACATACAGTCCTCACTTTTTCAACAAAGAGCACAGAAATAAAAATAATATTAAGAACAGAAGTTTACTCTAAGTAATGTCTAGGATATATGAACACTGTCAGGCTGATGTAGAATAAATAAATACTGTCAATTGCCTTCCATTTTATAGACGCTAAAGAAAGAGCTGGATCGACTGAAGGATGATTTGGGAATGATCACAGATAAATGTGAAGAGTTTTTCAGTCAAGCTGCTGGTTCACCTTCTGTCCCCAACCTGCGTTCTGAGCTCAATGTCATCATTCAGAATATGAATCAAGTTTACTCTATGTCTTCCATTTACATAGAAAAGTATGTAATAAACCGTCACTTCCTACTTGATGCATTTTAATGTACACCTTTTTTGCCCCAAATGAAAGTAAATAAAAAAAACAGTAAAGTTATAAAATGACTTTATAGTCATTATATAGTATGAATAATACTATAGTATAGTAATACTTATAGTATGAATAATACTGATCAAGGGTAAGAGAGTTATCAAAGTCATTACAGTGAAAAAAAGGATTACTAGTTATCAGACATCACAGAGCAAGACTGAAAAATGTGAGCAGTTTGAATATTATCAATACACGATTAGTTAACAAGAGGTTACTGTTTCAGGTTAAAAACTGTAAATTTGGTGCTGAAAAACACTCAAGGAGCTGAAGCGCTAGTAAAACTTTATGAGACTAAACTGTGCGAAGAAGAAGCAGTCACTGCTGACAAGAATAATATTGAGAACCTTATGGGTACATTAAAGGTATGAATTTGCTATATTTTCTTTATAGGTAAATTGTAAAATAATGTATAGTAAAATAATTGTCTTTTTATAATAACCCATTGGTTAGACTACATTTGTGGTGCAGCCAAAGACTTCTTTTCTACTTTTAAGCAGACTGTACATTTTAAGATTGCTACATTAGACAAATCTGTATCCTTTGGGCAATTAGGATAAGAAAATAAATGTATTATTTGGTAGGTTAAAATAATTCTCACAGACACTTTATACTTACAGAAGTTTGCATTTTGCATACACGTATAACTCTGGAAATGTTAGTATGAGCTGTGCACATAACATGCAAAACAGGAGTGCTAATGCACCTCCCAAGTGCAGAGAGAAACACTGCAGAGTAAGTGTCTTGGAATATCTGAGGCTCCAAAAGTGTGTGGTTGCAGCAACAAAAGAGTTAGTGACTTTTGTCTTTTTTTGGAAGATTCCAGGCAACATTAAGACTGGCTGCCCTAAAAACTTTGCCACTTTCTTAAATAAATAGAAAAGCTTCCTTCAGTATTTGTACAGTCCCTTATACTTTCTATTTAAATACTGCAAGCTAATGTTATTTTACAATTGACAGATTTTTTAAGTGACCTCTGTAGTTTATTAGACAAATATTAGCTTGCTAATTTGCAAGCCATGTGCTTGATTTGTGTGGGCATTGGGACTCCTATACCCAGAATTTTCAGTTCACAGCTGTTTCATAGTCATTTCGGTATTGGAGCAGACTGAACAACCAGAAAAAACTGGATATGCAATGTGTTGATTTACACACATAGTGCTATACTTTGTTTACTTATCCTTTATTACATATTAGCTGTGGAGGTCTGAAGTGGATGAGAAAAGAGAGGTATTCCATGCCTTAGAAGATGAACTGCAGAAAGCCAAAGCGATCAGTGATCAAATGTTTAAAACGCATAAGGAACGCGATCTTGACTTTGACTGGCATAAAGAGAAAGCTGATCAGCTGTCTGAGAGATGGCAAAATGTTCATTCTCAGATTGAAAACCGGTTCGTACCACTTCATGTTGTAGTGTGTTCAAAGCATCTTTTAGGCTATTGATGTTGTTTCTTAGCTAATTTATCTTCTGCTTAAGCAATAAGAAATGAACATTATCGTGGGTTGAAATGTATTTCTTAACTATTTAGGAAACTTGCTAACATGGTGGATGCTTATCTTTTCTGTGCTGCTGCCATTGTTCACATGATCCCCTGCAGTTTTTTCTACAAGAGTAACAACTTTAAGTGTGTGTAACATCTTCAGTTTAACACTATGCTATATAGGCTTTACCATAACACTTAGTAGTTAGCGAGATACAGCACAGATATGCTGCCCTTTTCCCCTAGCAAAAATGCCTGCATATCAGGGCCTCCTGTCTTAGGGAAATGCTTTCTGCTGCCCCCTAGTTAGTACTGATAGGTGGGAATGATGAGATAACCTTCACTTGTGAGTTGCTGGTCAGATTTATGTTTACTTCTTGATAAAGAACATTGGGCCTAAGACCTCAAGTCCTTAGTCCTTAACTCCCATTGACTTCAGTGATAATTTTGTCTGCATAAGAACTGAAATAAGGACTTTAGGTTTTGGCCAAGAACCAATAATTTGCCCCTGGAGTATGTCCTGTTGACCTTCCATTATGTTCATGCAATATCATGATGCAACTCGAGTTCATTTGTTCTATGAAATGTGACTCTTTGATTAGATTTTGGTGATGTCCCTGGATAATATTACTCAAATATTTTTATACACATGTACACGCGCACACACAGACAAACAGTAATGTGTGTGTGTTATATATATAATATACACACCCACACACAGTATTCTGGAATGCGCTTATCCATTGTTCTCACAGGGAAGAAGTTCACATCTTAATGCTTTCCCAACCAACCTCATATCCTTTTGTTTTCAATCTCTTTAATTCTATCTGTCTAGAGCTAAGGACAAATTAAGGGAGAACAACATTATTTGCAAACTAAAACTATTTTCTTTATTTTAATTTATGACCCTGGAATCCCTGAAGAGAAGTATCAGAATACTGCTGTTTATTTGAAACAATGCTGTACAAGGCAAACTTTCATATTTCTCCCTTCTTAAAAGCAGATGTCCTTATGTTATTCCACCAGTTCAAAAAAGAACTAGATAAATTCATGGAGGATAGGTCCATCAATGGCTGTTAGCCAGGATAGGCAGGGACTGTGTCCCTAGGTTCTATTTGCCAGAAGCTAGGAAGGAGTGACAGGGACTGGATCACATTCCCTCTGGGGCACCTGGCAATTGGCCACTATCGGAAGACAGGATACTGGGCTAGATGGACGTTTGGTCTGACCCAATATGGCAGTTCTTACGTTCTTAGTCCAATCCATGCAGGAACTGATAATCAGTTAACTAATCGGATACAATTAACTAATTTTATTGCCTCTACCTCTAATTGCCAGAAACTAAAGAAGGGATTGGCAAGACCTGGTCAAAAATGCATCTAGTCAAAGAAAACAGTTTGAATGTCAGTATGATTATTAGCCATCAAGCTACTGGCTTTCACAAAAACTATGGGGAAGAGCACTTTCCTTCTGTTTTTGAGTATAAGAAACATGCAATTGGCATGTGTAGCCTTTTTTGGCTGAAATTAAACTGCAGTGTATGTATCTTTAAATTTCACTCTTAATTTTTTTGTTTTCTGGTAGGCCATGTGTAAACAAAGTGATATTTTTAAATGAAAAAACAGTAGCTTTCTGAAAAGCTTAAGTGTCCCTATCTGCTCACAAGGCAAACATGAACCAAACACTCTCCTCACATGACATCTGTGTAGAATATGCTGACAGATTATTGTTAACACACAGTGACTTCTAGTGTAAATATGACAGCTTGTGGTCGTTGCAATTTGTGGCAGTAAACAGACTGTTTTCTGCAAATGTTCACCCTCCTACTTCCTAACTGTTTGACAGTGATACTCACTATACACATATATTTGTCAATATTGGCTCCAATTAAACATCTTTCCTTTTTTTTTCCCCACCATTTATTGTTATTTTGTTTACTCTGTTACTTGTTTATATGTATACCAAAATATAATTCCTCTAATGCAATACATAATCACTGTCACACTCGCTCTTTTTCACACACATACATGCACAGAGAATGCCCTTAGCATTGTTGAAAGTAAGGCAGATTCAAAAGTAGGTATTACAAACCAGAATACCAGAGTTGTTAAATATACGGTTACAGACAGGCAGATTGCTCTGAACCCACGTCTCTGCTGTCTCTTTGGTTAGTATATTTGTATGGGTTTTAGGCACATTGTTTGGACTACAGCAGATGAGTCTCAAGCACTCTGAGCACTCCAAAATCAGTTTGCAGGAAATAACACAGGTTGCCTTTGTTTGCCCCTCTGCTCCCATTTAACTGCAGAATAGAAGAGTCTTAACCAGTTTCCACTTCAGTCTCTGTGCCTGTTTGGTTTAAATGGCAGGCCCACAGACTTGAGTGAGTTTTCAGTAGTTTCCAGAATCATATGGTTTAAAGAGGGATTTACCCCAAAAGGATCATTGACATTAGCATTTTTGGACAGCTAAAGACTTTGCGTTTGTGCCAACTCCTACTTGGCTTGGGAGGAGTAGAGGATGTGGTCTGCTGGTCTCCTTCAGTGCAGGTTTTGGCCCTCTTGACTCGTGCTCAGAACCAAACCCACTGGTCACACCTAAAACACACCCACTTCTCATCCTTCTGCATGGCAGTGACAATTGCTTCTGCAGAGGCTTCCTCACAGTGTGCTGGGGAATGTTGTGTCTAGTGCATGGTCTTTCTGCTTCTGGGCTCATTAATTTAGGAAATGCGCAGTGTTTCTGCTGTGACTGGACCTTCCCTGAACACAAAAGCCCATTGAAGGCTTGACCCATAGTCAGTTGTTTCTAGTATAAATGTTCTTTCCCTCTTCCAAGTGTTCTCTAGTGTGAAAATCCTCTTTAATCTTTATGGAATGTCATTAAGCTGGGGATCTCTGTGGTAGAAACTGCCATTAATATATTTTAGTAAAAATTATTAAATTTCCTGTTATGATGATAGATGGTGCTAGGACACCTGATATCTTAAAGGCTATGTTGACTTACATAATTTTTTACAGTACCTTCTCCCCAATCACATCTCTTGTTCTCAAATTAAACCAGGTTGCGTGACTTAGAGGGTATCAGTAAATCTCTGAAATATTACAAAGATACTTACCATACACTGGATACCTGGATTCAGAAAGTGGAAGATACTCAGCGAAAGATTCAAGAAAACCAACCAGAAAACAGCAAAGCTTTGGCTAAACAGCTGAACCAGCAAAAGGTACAAAAAGGGAATCCCATCCTGGGGAAAAGTATTGAAACTAATAACTGGAGCCCCGTTATTTTTGAAAATGCAGAATACAATAAAACAAAACAAAACAAAGTATAAACCAAACTGAAATGAAAAAGTCACCTCACAGCAGCAGCTCCTGTCCCTCAGATCTGGGCCCAGCTCCCTGCTTCAGTTATGTAGTGTACAGGGTCACAGCATCACTTGTGTAAATTTGGTCCAGCCGCCCCTCTGTCATCATGATGGAGGGGAAGTGCCAAGTGCCACATCGCAACACCTGGAGCGGGGAGGTGGGCCCGGACCTATGGACAGGAATCGTGTGCTACTGGGTGAGTGTGGGACAGGCTCACTGTACAACAATCCTTCCCCCCTCCAGGGCCTCTCATCTCCCCCGGGCAGGACCCCTTTCCTCCTCCTCTTCGCATGGATAAAATCGTAAAAATGAAATTCCCCAAAATATAAAATATAAAAAAAATTAATGGGACTCTAATAACAAAAAAATATATATATAAAGATCATTTTAAAGCAATGATGTCAATCTCCCTTTAGCTATCTCAGATATCTCTGTGACCCCCTAGTAACCGAGTATGCTAGTCTTTTACCTTCACAACACCTCTTTGAAGTAGGGAAGTGCTGTTAATCTTATTTACAGATGAGGGTCTGAGGCACAGAGAGTCAAAATGACTTGCCCAACATCATGCAGGAAGTCTGTGGCAAAGCGGAGCTCTCCCAACTCCCAGGCTAGTGTCCTAACCTCTGGGCTATCCTTCCTCTATAATGCCATTGGGAGTGCATCCCAACTTGCCACACACCAGTGCTCCATAGACAGTTGCCATTCAATAGCAAACACAGTTAGCAAAAACTAATCACATTCCTGGAATGGCATTGTCATGAAGGCTACTCACCTTGTGTTGTGACTTCAATAGGACTGCTTGTGTGCTTACAGTTAAGGGAGTGCTTTAGTGCTTTACTGGTTTGTCACCAGAGTGCTCAGCACCTTACAGGATTGAGACCAGGAAGGACAGCCATTCCCTAAATGTTAGGCAAACAGAACCACTTTGTGTGAATGTTCAATAATAGTGAATAATAAAGGGGTATGAACATGCCACAGTCAAACAACTGGCTGGCAACCAAATGTTTATGTAATCCCCTGATAGTGTGTATTTCAGGTCACCATCTGTGCCTGATCCACAGAGGAAGTGAGTCTGTGACAGCCCTCATTAAAGAATCTGTCTCTTTAGCTAAAAATGTAGCAGCTTTTAGCCTTGCAGGTGTCCAGGATGCAGACACTATTTTTACAGTATTTTACCAGCGGCCTGGATCTAAATCACATGGAACTCAATAAGAACATAGGAACGTCCATACTGGGTCAGACCAAAGGTCCATCAAGCCCAATACCCTGTCCTCTGACAGTGACCAGTGGCAGGTGCCCCAAAGGGAATGAACAGACAGGTTGTCATTGAGTGATCCATGGCCTGTCACCCAATCCCAGCTTCTGGCAAACAGAGGCTAGGGACACCATTCCTGCCCGTCGTGGTAATAGCCATTGATGGACCTATCTTCCATGAATCAATCTAGCTTCCTTTTGAACCCCGTTATAGTATTGGCCTTCACAACATCCTCTGGCAAGGAGTTCCAGAGGTTGACAATGCGTTGCTTGAAAAAATACTTTCTTATGTTTGTTTTAAGCTTGCTACCTATTAATTTCATTTGATGGCCCCTTATTCTTGTATTATGAGGAGGAGTAAACAATGCTTCATTATTTACTTTCTCTATACAACTCATGATTTTATAGACCTCTATCATATACCTCCTTGGTCACCTCTTTTCCAAGCTGAAAAGTCCCAGTCCTATTAATCTCTCCTCATACGGAAGCCGTTCTATACCCCTAATAATTTTTGTTCCCCTTTTCTGAACCTTTTCCAATTCCAATAGATCTTTCTTGAGATGGGGCAACCACATCTGCACGCAGTATTCAAGGTGTGGGCATACCATGGATTTATATAGAGGCAATATGATATTTTCTGTCTTATTATCTATCCCTTTCTTGATGATTCCCAACATTCTGTTCGCTTTTTTGACTGCCGCTGCACATTGAATGGATGATTTCAGAGAACTATCCACAATGATTCCAAGCTCTCTTTCTTGACTGGTAACAGCTAATTTAGACCCCATCATTGTATATGTATAGTTAGGATTATGTTTTCCAATGTGCATTACTTTGCATTTATGAACTTTAAATTTCATTTGCCATTTTGTTGCCTAATCACACAGTTTTTTGAGATCCATTTGTAGCTCTTCGCAGTCTGTCTGGGACTTAACTATCTTGAGTAGTTTTGTATCATCTACAAATTTTGCCACCTCACTGTTTACCCCTTTTTCCAGATCGTTTATGAATATGTTAAATAGGTCTGGGCCAGGTACAGATCCCTGGGGGACAGCACTATTTACCTCTCTCCATTCTGAAAACTGACCATTTATTCATACTCTTTGTTTCCTATCTTTTAACCAGTTACCAATCCATGAGAGAACCTTCCCTCTTATCCCATGACTGCTTTTTTTTCTTAAGAGCCTTTGGTGAGGGACCTTGTCAAAGGCTTTTTGAAAATCTAAATACGCTATATCCACTGGATCTCTTTTTTCCGCATGCTTATTGACCCCCTGAAAGAATTCTAGTAGATTGGTGAGGCATGATTTCCCTTTACAAAATCCATGTTGACTATTTCCCAACAAATTATGTTCATCTATGTGTCTGACAATTTTGTTCTTTACGATAGTTTCAACCAATTTGCCCGGTACTGAAGTGGGGCTTACTGGCCTGTAGTTGCCAGAGTTAGCTCTGGAGCACTTTTTAAAAATTGGCGTCACATTAGCTATCCTCCAGTCATTTGGTACAGAAGCTGATTTAAATGATAGGTTACAGATGACAGTTAGTAGTCCTGCAATTTCACATTTGAGTTCCTTCAGAACTGTTGGGTGAATTCCATCAGGTCCTGGAGACTTATAGACAATGGGAGTCTTTCTATTGACTTTCTAGGATTCCGATCAGGACCCAGGATTCCAACTACCTATAGGACAGTGAAAATGCAAGCAGTGCTATAAATAGTTTGATGGTGGGAAACTTAGAAATTCTTATAATAATAATACTTATCAGCCATAACAAAGGGAGAGAAAAGCATTATTATTATGATTATTATTTCTATTATTATTATTAATTATTATTATTATTATTATTATGCTGAAGATATACACATATATTTTACAGATGCTGGTTTCTGAAATTGAAATGAAACAAAATAAAATAGATGAATGCCAGAAATATTCAGAGCAATACTCAGCTTCAGTAAAGGTAAGAAAAATTATACACATATAATAGAGTTTAATTTGATAATAAGTACTTGTAGCACCTTAGAGACTAACCAATTTATTTGAGCATGAGCTTTCGCGAGCTACAGCTCACTTCATCAGATGTATACCGTGGAAACTGCAGCAGACTTTATATATACACAGAGAATATGAAACAATACCTCCTCCCACCCCACTGTCCTGCTGGTAATAGCTTATCTAAAGTGATCATCAGGTGGGCCATTTCCAGCACAAATCCAGGTTTTCTCACCCTCCACCCCCCCACACAAATTCACTCTCCTGCTGGTGCTAGCCCATCCAAAGTGACAACTCTTTACATAATCAAGTCGGGCTATTTCCTGCATAAATCCAGGTTTTCTCACATCCCCCCCACCCCCATACACACACAAACTCACTCTCCTGCTGGTAATAGCTCATCTAAACTGACCACTTTCCAAGTTTAAATCTAAGTTAAACCAGAACATCTGGGGGGGGGGGGGTAGGAAAAAACAAGAGGAAACAGGCTACCTTGCATAATGACTTAGCCACTCCCAGTCTCTATTTAAGCCTAAATTAATAGTATCCAATTTGCAAATGAATTCCAATTCAGCAGTTTCTCAGACATGAAGGTCGCTATCTTAAAACAAAAAAACTTCAAATCCAGACTCCAGCGAGAAACTGCTGAATTGGAATTCATTTGCAAATTGGATACTATTAATTTAGGCTTGAATAGAGACTGGGAGTGGCTAAGTCATTATGCAAGGTAGCCTGTTTCCTCTTGTTTTTTCCTACCCCCCCCCCCCCCCGATGTTCTGGTTTAACTTAGATTTAAACTTGGAGAGTGGTCAGTTTAGATGAGCTATTACCAGCAGGAGAGTGAGTTTGTGTGTGTATGGGGGTGGGGGGGATGTGAGAAAACCTGGATTTATGCAGGAAATAGCCCGACTTGATTATGTAAAGAGTTGTCACTTTGGATGGGCTAGCACCAGCAGGAGAGTGAATTTGTGTGGGGGGGTGGAGGGTGAGAAAACCTGGATTTGTGCTGGAAATGGCCCACCTGATGATCACTTTAGATAAGCTATTACCAGCAGGACAGTGGGATGGGAGGAGGTATTGTTTCATATTCTCTGTGTATATATAAAGTCTGCTGTAGTTTCCACGGTATACATCTGATGAAGTGAGCTGTAGCTCACGAAAGCTCATGCTCAAATAAATTGGTTAGTCTCTAAGGTGCTACAAGTACTCCTTTTCTTTTTGCGAATACAGACTAACACGGCTGTTACTCTGAAACCTGTAATTTGATAATGTGTCCTTTACATGTATACTGGTATTGTACAATGGATATAACATGCAAGCAGTGGTGCTCTGCTGCTAAATTGCATTATAAATACGTTATTTAATGTCAGTGTGATAGAGAGTGCTGATAACTTTTCTGACTGCATTATTTTTACAGGATTATGAACTGCAGACAATGACATACAGGGCTATGGTTGACTCACAACAAAAATCTCCAGTGAAACGCCGGAGAATGCAGAGCTCATCTGACTTCATTATACAAGAGGTAACTGGATGTTCTTGACAGGGAAATGTGCATTCATTTAGCAGCCTGTTGTAGAGTGGAGGAAATGCAACACTGGAATTTATTAATAATTAAATGTAGTAACCCCACACATGATCTTTACTGTACATAGACAAATCCTGATGTAAATATACTCTTATACATCTCACAGTATCTGATTATATATTTGAATGTTGGTGTTGATAAACAGTTAACAAAAGACCCATGAAAAGCTTGGATGAGAAACATGGAAAACAGAGAAAAATAAAACTGTTTATTAACATGGTGAGACAAATCATGTCTCAGGCTGCCACCCCATGGGTAGCTTTCACCATCACTGTGGTGCCCCAAGGCTCTGTTGTAGCAGATTCAGAGGCTATGCCTCCCTGCAGCCCATTTGTGCATGCAGAGGTGCAATTTTGTCCCCAGAGGACTGATTGAGTACAAGAGTGAATGGGGCAGGTTGGCCTGGAAGTGACTCTCTCTAGCTGACAATTCTGAAACAGGAGCTGACAGCCAGAAACAAAGACCTAGGCTGATAGGGATGAAGATGCTCTATCTATCCATCCAGCTATCAAGGGGTTAAGATTTTGAAGCCCCTCCAACATAAGATAGGGACCTTAGGTCCTTTCACTCAGGCTGGAGTACGATTGGGGATACTACAGCTCTAGGGGGTGGAATTTTCCAAAGCCCCAGGGTGACACAGGAGCACAAATGTCATTCAAGTTACTTTGGTACTTTTGAAAATTCCACTCTAGTGCTACGGTACCAGAGGAGTTAGGATCTTTGTGATTAGAAAGATTATTTCCTTGAGTTTGTTCTCCCCACATTCTTTTGTCCCCAGAGTTCCACCACACCAGTTACCCACCTAGCAGATGCAGGTCACTTCCATTCAGCCTCTTACATACCAGGCTGACCATTCTTAGGGTCAGTTGGTCCTCTGAACAGACTGTTTATGTGGTTCTTTGTGACTATTATGTTCCTGAAACCAAGATCAGGATTTGTCTTATTACGAGCTCTGTGCCATATATAACTTTCGTAAAGGCCAGTTTAAGTCTAGAACTAGTTCTTGGACATTATTGGAATGCATTCCAAGTCACTGTGAGTGGTACCATTTTCCTCTTCCCTTTTCCTCTTTTGTTTCTATGCAGTTCATGGATTTACGAACACGCTACACTGCCTTGGTGACCCTGATGACCCAGTATATTAAATTTGCTGGTGACTCTTTGAAAAGACTGGAAGAAGAAGAGGTAGGTCGCAGGAAAATAGAAACCTTTTTGTTGGGGGAAATAAAACAGCTATTGGACTTGGATCATAATTTTAGCTGAAAATACTAAGAACTGAAATTCCTTATATACCTCACATACATGGGAATATATGGATATTGATCTGTGCGGCTATTGTTCGTATGAACACTGATGTCTGTCTGCAAAGTCCTCACATTCCATCAGTCCTTCCAGATGGGAGGGTCACATTACAGGGACCCACTGTGATTCACTGAATTCTGCAGAGAAGGAAATTATCTGTAGGACAAGAGAAATTATAATGCACCGGGACAGTTTTACTTAAGACCTAGCACAAATTAGCTGGTAGTGATGGGTCCCTTTGAGTCAAACATTTTTTTAAAACTTTTTTATTTCTAATAAACAAGGAAAATATAAAAGTATACCTCTGTAAAGAAAATAATTTAAATTTCCACCAAAAGCTGTCCATCTTTATAAATCATAATTCATCATCTATGTTCAGACATAGACAATACTTGCTTTTTAATTTTTGAAAATTTAATTTGCAGTTTTATTTTTACCACAGAAACCACACTGGATGTTTGGAATGTGAACTGTATTTATTTGGTGTATATTTGAGGGCTGGATATATGCTGTACTTACAAATGCAAGCTGAAATTTGCCCCTGTGCAGAGAGCCAGCCCAACTCCCATGCACTATTAATGTCCTATTTAAGTCCTAGTTAGTGTGCTTAAATGGGACCTAAGTGGTGCTTAGGTCTTCCATTATCCCTCTGCACAGGGTTGAATTTCATCTGCAGCATGCACACAAGCTTGCTTTTAGTGCATAAGGAATTTCTTATTTAAATAGGGGAGTGCAATAACCCCTTCACTAATTTCTTAAGTTTGTTTTGATGCCTTTTAAATGTTTAGGCTTCTTTTTCTTTTGTCATTCTTCTGCATTGATTCTTTGAGGCAAATTAACATTTTTGACAGTGAGTATGAGGTCTCGTTAACAAGAATAAATGGAGACTATAAAAATTTGTTCAAAAATACGCAGTTTAAATCAATGCTTTAAAGATTTAAACAGAGAATATTATCTACTCTTCACTTTCTTTAAAAATATCATGTGTTTCTAAAGCAATTATATATTTACTCTTTAAGGATGATAGGGTCTTAATTTATACACTGTATCCTCATAGTTTTCTGCCAAATCATATACTGAACGATTTGTCCAGTATCAAAAATACATAAAACAGGATTGGAGTTATTTTAACAAGTTTTAATTTTTAATATTTATTTACGTAATCATTGGACAAGACGCTGGATCCTTAAAGGGATGTTAAATAATCTTGCTGCCATCTTTGTCTTTGCTGCATGTTCTTTCTGTCACACACCTCTGAACAGAATAGCATAAGTATGAAAAGTGTACATCTTTTTTTTTTTTTTTTACCATGTAGCATCTGTTGCATGAGATATTGGTTTTTCACAATCTAAGGAGGCTTTATGTTTATAATTCATGCTGCTGTTAAAAATGAAAACAAAAAAGAAAAATATCTAGAGACCAAGACATTTGTCGGGTTTGACTGGTTGGTTTCAAGTTTCTCAAGAATAATTGAATTTTATAAACCATTTTTGTCTGTTCCGAGCTGTGTCTGCAAGACTGTTTTTTGCAAAACATATGCAGAGTTCTACTTCCTTGATAACTTCTTAGTAGATAATTTAAGGTTGCTTTCTAATTGCAAAGCACTATATTAATTCCTTTTGGAATCAAAGTAGCGTATCCTGGAGCTTTTCCATTTCAAAGCAGAAACAGTCATCAATTTTTCTGGGATTATACTTCTAATTTCTTCCTCTGACATTCAGGACTTTATTCTATCCTTGTCTTTGTTAAGAATTCTGAATGATGTCATTAAGAGTTTGGTGCATAGAAAAAGGATAAAATAAGGTCTTTGCTATGAAGTCTTTGACATTTAAAATCTAAATTTAAACCTGTGTGCTGTCAGCTCAGAGTTTATCCACTGAGCCTGAATTCCAGAAAACCATGATGGTAGCTGTAGTTTTTGAACCTTTGGGATGTGATGAAACAGTTGAACAAAGACAGAAAAACACAGTAGGAGAAAACCCAATAGATGACAGATTTGCAGAAAGATATTTCTCATAGTATATCTGAGAGTAAGTTGGAAATTCAAAGAAAAGAATTTGATACTGACATACATGATAAAATCATAACGGACAGAACATCAAAGCAACTGTTGAAGCCTCATGGTCAAGAAAGTGCTGGTAAAAATAATGGAGAAGAGCAGCTACATACAGGAAAGGAAGTAACCACCCTTTCTGGTAAACAGCATCAAAACACAGAATGGTAGAAATCTCAAATTTGTGTCATTGTTAATATAAATGACGATTCTGGTGAGGTGTAAAATCAGCCAATTGTTGATGGAATGAGACAGGAAACGGGGAGAGCCGAAGAAGTTTTATGAAGTATTAGTGGAGAAAATGCATGAAATCAAAGAAAAAGATGTTTTAAGAAGAGCAAGGGAAGATGCTCCAACAAAGGAGAAACATGGGTTGTATTCAGAAACTAACTTTAAGCTAATGATGAAGAGAGATGATGTCATTCAAAAGACTGGAAGATATGCTGTGGGTGCCAACCCAAACAGGAAACAAGAACATCTTTCAACGAGACCACTTGCTGAAAATCTACTATGCTAAATGCTAAAGATCATAGCCTCAACGGAAGCAGTGACAATGTGTCTTTAAACTTTGAAGACGAGTTGCAAGAGAGTGTTGAAACTATATCAACTGTAAAGCAGGAAACCACCCCCAGAGAGATGAAAGTGTTACAAGGGAAGTGAAAAGACGACAAAGCTGAATTTGCAGCCTGTGAGGAAGATAGCATTTCTGATGCAGATGAAGGGAACACAAACAAACTCCATAATGCCCCTTTTGGATGACAGCTGTTTTGTAGCAGAAAACAACTCTCCAGAAAGACGAACTCTAAATCCAACTCAAGCACAGAATATAGTTCAAGCAAATATTGCATACCTGTTTGGTATTTCAAAGGGAAGCAGCATATAGAAAATGCTTCAGAACGACTTATATTAAATTTTGAAAAGTCACGAATACACAGTGGTCCAGGTTTAGAGGGACAACTTTTAGGGGAGACAAATGTAAAAATAACCAGTTCAATGAAAGAAGTAATTCCAAGGGAAGAGAATATTTTTCCAGTTTCAGAAGCTGAATTAGCAAACATACAATTTGGAAATGACAGTAGAGAAAATAAAGAGAATTTGACACAGACTAAGATTCATAGTTTGGCCAATACAGGCATCAGCTTGAACAAACAGGGTGCAGAAGATGAATTAGATCAGTACCAACAAACGGAAGATTTATTGCTGTTTGCAGAAATGCAGAGTAAAGGTAGGTTTCAGAGTAACAGCCGTGTTAGTCTGTATTCGCAAAAAGAAAAGGAGTACTTGTGGCACCTTAGAGACTAACCAATTTATTTGAGCATAAGCTTTCGTGAGCTACAGCTCACTTCATCGGATGCATACTGTGGAAACTGCAGAAGACATTATATACACAGAGACCATGAAACAATACCTCCTCCCATCCCACTCTCCTGCTGGTAATAGCTTATCTAAAGTGATCACTCTCCTTACAATGTGTATGATAATCAAGTTGGGCCATTTCCAGCACAAATCCAGGTTTTCTCACCCTCCGCCCCCCCCCCCCCCACACACACACAAACTGACTCTCCTGCTGGTAATAGCCCATCCAAAGTGACCACTCTCTTTACGATGTGTATGATAATCAAGGTGGGCCATTTCCAGCACAAATCCAGGTTTTCTCACCCCCCACCCTCCCTCCAAAAACCACACACACAAACTCACTCTCCTGCTGGTAAAAATCCTAGCACCAAGGTACCTGAAATAGACAATAAGCTCCAGACAGTAAAATGAAAACACAGAAACGGAACATTAATTCTGGGGAAAAGCAAAGCAAATAAAAAGTAATGACATGGGTGATGAAGAGAAAAAGAACAGAAAAAAATATTGAGGTACCAGAAGTATTCTCTTAATGCAAATCAAACACCAATTAAAAATAATTACCATTCAAAAATCAATCTAACTCAGTATTTGAATCTTGGACAAAAAGATCTGAAGGTGGAGCTGATTTAAAGTTGATTGAGCATAACTATAAATTAATATGTTGTTGTTCTATTAATCAGTATAAATTCAGAGATGGCAAAACAATTGATTTTTTTCAATAATTTTGAATTTGTTTCATCAAATTTTAATGTCACAATGTTATACTAGCAGGTATACCTCCCAGCTGATGCCTCACATTGCTAATCAGAAAGAGTGCAAGATTGCATAATAGCAACATTTAATTTGTGATCCTAGATGCAACTGCAATCAGATTCTCAATTTTAATTGTCTAAAAACACTTTACATTTAATACGTTTGTTGTGTAACTGTCAGCATAAAAGGAGATGCTCCTAAGATGATCCAGTTTAATCCCAACATCTGTAAGGGTGTGTCTGCACTGCAATAAATGACCCACAGCAGCAAATATCAGAGCCTGGGTCAACAGACTCAGGCCTATGGAGCGCATGCTGCAGGACTAAAAATAGCAGTGTAGATGTTCTGGCTTGGGCTGGAACCCGGGTTCTGAGACCCACATCTTTGATGGGGTTGCAGAGCCTAGGCACCAGCCTGAACCTGAACTTCTACAATGTTGTTTTTAGCCCCACAGCTTGAGTTGATCCAGGCTAAGAAACTTGCTGCTGCAGGTTGTTTTTTATTTTTTTTTCAGTGTAGACATTTCCTAAGTGTTTACTTAAAATCATCCAAGTGAAGGAGGAAAAGAGGGAATGAAGCTGCCTTTTCATTAGTACTTCTTGTGATATGTAAGTGTAGTCTCATTGCAACTGAAATCAGGCAAGTTTGTTAAAATAAAATAACCTTCTGTCTATTAGAAAAATTGCTTGCTTTTTACCTCACACTAGGCCTTGCCTTCACTAGGAAGAAACCTGTGTTCTTACCTCATGTTAGCGAACATGATAAAATTCTAGTGAAGACAAGGCAATTGTAGTTTGAACACGTTAGCAGGTCGAGATGAACCCTCTTCTCCCTCCTAGTGTCTACCTCCATCTGCTAATGTGCGGAAACTACTTCCTCCATCTGCTTATGCATGGAAACTACTATCTGCCCTCTCTTCATTAAGAGTTTACTATCTCCTAGTTGACATGTATTAGCTAACACATGGTAAGAAAACACCTTTTTTCCTAGTGTGGACACATCCTGAGTGCAGCTTCATGTATTATTTCTTTTCTTGGGCAGATTTCCAAATTTGTGTTGTATTATGTTTGTTGTAAACATAAAATGCTTTAAATTCCTACTGAACCAAACTGGAAATGCTGAACTTCCTTGACCTGTGTGATCCTTGCATATTGTGTTTTGTTCATTACTTGTTATAGCTATTTGTTTTGAGCAAGATCATATGCAAGTGGCTGTCTGACTTTTCTAACCATTTAGTGCTTGCTGAGTAACAAAAGAGATTCTTTGGGACTTCTCCCCTTTGTGGATTCCTTTATGAAGGATTTTTTCATCGTGAACTAATGATTTCTTGTCTGAAGCTTACTATGTAAGGAGAAGGTGATGGTGGTGGGAACTGCTCATCCTACTGTATTGACATGCCGAATATACGTTAGTAAGTATTTTCAACTATGTTTTGAAAATAATACAACAGATTTCACATGCTATATTAAAAAAGAACAGATTTAAACATATTTGTATATTTTAAATTTTCTTATAGATTATAAACAATGAGGCGGAATCAGCACGTGCAGCATACTCAGATCTGATGGCGCAACAGAAGTCAACAATTGATGAGAACAGAAAACTTATGGGAAAGATAAATGAGCTTGAGAAAATGTTAGAGGAGTTGAAGAAACAAAAGTTCCATGTAGAACAGGAACTCCCCAAAGTGAAGGAAGCTGCAGACAATGAGCTGAAGAAACAGCAGAAGTATGTGGAAGAGATATCTTTTCAGAAAACCAAGGCTGAGCAAGAGGCAAAGCGGTATCAGATAGAACTTGAGAGCATTGCTAAAGAGAAAGTATCTGCAGAGCAGGAGTTAGAACATGTAAGGCAGCTCATCTTGCAGGCAGAGGCTCAAAGAAGTGTAGTTGAAGAAAACCTCAGAGCTTTTAGAACTCAAATAGAGGAAAGTACTGCTGCTAGAAGAAAACTTGAAGAGCACCTGAGAAGGAAAGACACAAATCTTCAGGATTTAGAGCAGCAGAAAAAAGCTTTAATGGCAGAATTGAGGAAAAAAACAGAAGGAGAGGAAAAGCTTATGAAACTAATAAAGCAAATGGAACAAGGTTTTGAGTATCAAGGGAATCTAGCAGAAATAAAGCTCCAAGAGAAAGAGAAAACTGAAGCTAGAAGGCAAATAGTTGAAAGCAGATATTCCTTAATAAGAGAGAATGTGCTGCCAACTTGCACATCTGTGCAAGACAAGCATTATCGGGTTGATTCTGAAATTACAGGTTTCCAGAAAAAACTAGAAATAAAGAAAGTAGAGGAGCTTATACAGCAGGTAGATGAGCTGACTATTGCCAACAAAAAGGCTGAAAAAAACATTAAAGATCTAAAATACGAACTGAATGATCTTGAACTTCAGAAAGCATCAGCTGAAGAAAAGGCTCGTTTACTAAAAGAGAAATTAGATGATGCCAATAATACACTTAAATGTCTGAAAATTGAGTTGGACCAAAAAGATCAGGTAGAGCAGGGATATTTGCAACAGTTGAAAGAACTTGATAGGCAGCTGCACAAAACCACAGGTAAAGCTGAAGAGGTAATGCAAGAGGCCATAGATCTTAAGAAAATTAAAGTAAATTATCAAGAAGAGATGAAATCTCTTCAGCAGGAAAAGGCACAGTTAAAAAGGGAAGTAGAGGAATTGACTAGATCACACACACAAATTGAAATCACTATTCAGCATTTAAATTCACAAATCAACTCTCTCCAGAAAGAGAAGATGATAGCTGAACAAAGAACACAGTCATGCAGAGGAGAAGCAAATAATCTGCAAGAACAGTATAAAAAAATCCAGGAACAGCTGCTTCAAAAGACAAGAGCAGAGAATGAAAATCAACAGAAGATTCAAAAGGTGAAAGACGACTTGGCCAAAAGCCATCATTTGGCAGAATCATTGAAACAAAAGGTAGAAGAGCTTACCAGATCGAATACTGAAACCAAAATAATGATGCAACAAATTCAGTCTGAATCAGAGAGGATAATTTTGGAGAAACAAAGTATTCAGAGAAAAAATGATGCCTTAAAAACCCTAGCAGATGGTTTTAAAGAGCAGCTACGTACCACAAATGAACAGTTGCACAAGCAGATAATAACTGAGCAAGAATTCATAAGTAAAGTCAAAGGTCTAGAAGATGACCTAATAAAAACAAAAACATTAGCCAGTGAATTTAAGCAGAACTGTGATAAGCAGGGAGCTTTCAAACTGAACGCTGAGATAGAGGTTAAAAATCTAAATGCACAACTAAATTCTTTCACTGTTGAAAAGAGGTTGAGTGAGCAGAAAATACAGCTACAGCAAACTCATATACAAGAGCTAAATAGTAAACTGAAGAAGCTGCAGGATGAATTCCATCAAAAGACCCTAGATGAGCAAACGGCACGCAAAAAGATGGCTCTGTTTCAGGAAGAGTCCATTAGGTTTAAACATTCTGCAGAGGAATTTAGAAAAAAAGTTGAAAAACTACTGGAATCCCATAGCATCACTGAAAATGACATTTCGGGTATAAGACTGGAATGTGTCACTCTGCAGCAAGAAAAAGATATGGCTGAAGAGAATATTAAATTGTACAAGATGCAAATTGAAGATCTGCAAGAAAGACTTCAGAAATGTCGTGAGCAACTACAACAAGGAAATCATGCTGAAATGGATTATTTTCAGAAATATCGGAAACTTGAGGAGGAATTGGAGGTACAGAGGCGCATGGTGGAGACCCTAAAACAGGATATGGACATGCCAATGAAGGAACGTGAACACCAGTTCCTAATGTTTCAGAATGGAGTTAAGCAACATAATAACATCAAAGATTCTATATTCAAATTGGACTTTGAGAAGAAGGGAAAGGAGTTTAATTACCTGGGAGAAACCTCACCTAGAGATTTAGAACAACTTCATCCATGTGCAAAAACAACTTCTTCATTGTTCAGACAGAAACAGGAGAGACAGGTTGATATAAACATTCCGGGGTTTAAAATGGATCGATTAGGAGAAAAGGAGCTGCACCTGGGTGCTGATGATACAGAACCAAAAGAGGCGCAGCTCCAGTTGTCAAGAACAAACCAATCCCGAGATGATACAGGCCAACAGTCTTTTACAGAGTTTGTTTCTCAGACAAGCACCCAGCTCCAGATAACTTTTGATAAAACAGACCCCATGACAAGAATATCAGAAATAGACAAATTAAGAGATAAAAACTTTCACACTTCCTGGCAAGCTACTAGGCATGAAGAAGAAAAACATGGAACAGGACTAGTAAAGCTCATGCACCCTTTGGAGGTATACTCTGAGTTTTGTTGACATTTGCCTTGCTGGTGCTGGTTTTTATTATTCCATTCTTTAAAAGTTGGTATTGCTGTTCTATGCTCTCTGTTGTATACTCTTTTTATTCTGGTGTATGGGGACCTCTTCTGCTTATCTATGTACATTATAACAGGTTTCAGAGTAGCAGCCGTGTTAGTCTGTATCCGCAAAAAGAAAGGGAGTACTTGTGGCACCTTAGAGACTAACAAATTTATTTGAGCATAAGCTTTCGTGAGCTACAGCTCACTTCATCAGATGCAGTGAGCTGTAGCTCACGAAAGCTTATGCTCAAATAAATTTGTTAGTTTCTAAGGTGCACAAGTACTCCTTTTCTTTTTATGTACATTATAGAAATTCACATACAATGATTATACTCAGTTATGGTTAAAAGTGCATTGAGTGATATCAATAAGTGCAGGTAATAAGCACAGAATAAAATTTCTACCTTGCATTTCATCCACATTCCCATTAATCTATCCTTTCTGAAATGAATATTTGAGGTGTACCATTTAAAAAAAATATATAGTTAATAATATTCTGTGCAGTCCATGCTAATAAAATTTCTTATTCATGATTTCTGCTGTTCACTTTCTCCATTGCATTCTTCTGGTGGTGGACTTTGGCCTGAATTATGTAAAGTGCAGATTACGTTCTCCAGCTCTATTGCTCATTGTGTCAAAAAATTCCTGTTTACAGATAGTGAAGAGCAAGCAATATGATGTGCTTGTTGAAGTTACAACATTAAAACAAGAAAATGACAAGAATCTTGGTAATGAAGACAGGATGTTTGAGGGATACCAAACGTCTGAAGGTTTAAGGGGAGAAGATTTTCCAAAGATTAGCTCTTTCTTAGAGGGCAAGGATGTGAAGAATGTTGATGTGGTTCACTATGAATATTCTGCTGGGGAAGATTATCTTAAATTTCAAGGTCTCCGACATGGTGTAACTGCCAGGCAGTTGATTGAAGTTAAGCTGCTAGACAGGAGCACAGTTGAACAGCTTCATTCAGGGCATAAGTCAATTGATGAGGTTCAGAAAAGTCTTGAAATGTTTTTAACTAAACCTACTGCTATAGCTGGGCTGTACTTTGAATCCAGCAAAGAAATAATCTCTTTTACTTTAGCAGCAAAGAAAAGAATAATTGAAAAAACATTAGCATTAGCATTTTTAGAAGCCCAGGCTGCCACGGGTTTCATCATTGATCCCACAACAGGTCAGAAATATTCTGTCGATGACTCAATTGTTAAAGGACTTGTAGATAATGAGTTCAAAGGTAGACTACTTGAGGCAGAGAAAGCAGTTTTAGGATATTACTGTTCTGGTAAAATAATATCGGTGTATCAAGCTATTGAAGCTAGAATCCTGGAAAGACAAAAAGGTAAAAATATTCTTGAAGCCCAGGTTGCAAGTGGGGGAATTATTGACCCTGTAAGAAGTGTTCGTATTCCTCCAGATGTCGCAGTGCAGCTAGGCTTACTAAATAACACAATTTTAAAATTTTTACATGAACCTTCTAGTAATGCAAAGTGTTTTCAAAACCCAAATAATAGGCAAGCCATGTACTACTATGAGTTGCTGAAAATTTGTGTGTTTGATGTAGATAGCAAATGTGTTCTGCTTCCAGTTGGGGACAGAAAAATTACTAGCCCATCAGCAGAAAAAGTTAATAAAATTTCCATAGTAGACATCAAAACTGGAACAGAAATGACTTCATATGAAGCTTATCAAAGGGATTTAATTGATAAAAGTACATATCTTGAGCTATTAGAACGGGAATTTCAGTGGAAGGAGTCTACATGTTTTGATTCCTGTGGAAACTCTTCTCTTTTGCTAACAGATCTCAAAACTGGAATACAGTTTAATATTGAAGAGTCATTAACACAGGGTACAATTGACAGAACATTAGTCAATAAATATAAGGAAGGCCTCATCACAGCTAATGAGTTTGGTGATATTTTGCTTAGCAGTTCACGACCATGTAAAGATATGAACAGCCCTATTGCAGGATACTGGCTTTCTGACACCAATGAAAGAATTACAGTTCTAAAAGCCTCACGCAAAAACTTGGTGGATAGAATTACTGCCCTAAGGTGTCTTGAAGCTCAAGCCAGTACAGGAGGCATCATTGATCCATTTACTGGGAAAAAATACAGTGTTTCAGAAGCTTTGCAAAGGGAGTTAATAGATGAAATAAGTGCTAAGCAAATTCAGCAGTGTGAGTTAGTCTTTACTGGGATCATTCATCCTGTAACAAACAAAATTATGTCAGCCATTGAAGCTATGAATGTAAATGTCCTGAACAAAGACACAGGCATTCGCTGCCTGCAGTATCAATACTTGACTGGTGGACTGATAGATCCAAAATCTCAGTGCAGGTTGTCTATGGAAGATGCTATTAAGAATGGCATTATTGATGCTATCACAGCTACAAAAATGAAAGATGACAAGTCACATGTTAAAGCCATTACATGCCCCAAAACAAAGAAGAAGTTAACATACAAAGAAGCCTTGGAAAAATCTGTTTTTGATTGCCACACAGGGCTACGATTATTAGAAGCAACTGAGCCCATTAAAATAGGAATTTCTAGTCTTTATTATGCTTCGTAATAGAACAGTGATTTTGGTACTCACTTTTGGGCCAGATCCAGAGTCCATTCAATGAAAAGACTCCCATTGATCATTGGGCTGTTGGGGGGGAATTACTAATACTATTGTGTAATCATGTGAGAGTGATAACATACTATAGCAGTTAGACACAATAAAGGAATAAAGTTCATGATAGGCATGAAGTGCTTCAGTGTTTACATGATTTCATTAGGCAAAAGTCCCATTGACTTCAAAATAGGAACTGTTTTGAGTATAATATTACAATATTTCATCCAGCCATGATGGCTTCATTTAGCATTTCAAACTGCTCTTAAATCTTAAAACAAGTATTTTATATTACAAAGGTATCAAAATGTGGTACAGAGATTTCGGCTTAAATCTTTGGAACACTTACGCATACGAGACTACTCACATGCATAAAGCTACTCACATATATTCTGTTTTTGCATAATTAGATCATGCATTTGTAGTCTGGAGTGGTATTGTTTAAATTTCTCATCAACATGATTTTCCACTGATTTCAGAGGAAACTTGAATCAGTGCAATTAGTTTTTTATAAAGCTCCAGTATGTATGAGATAAGATGTATTGATATGAAATGCTTAGGGTTTTTTTATCCATTTTAAAATGTTCTTTCCTTTTTTCTTGTGATAAGTGAAAGCGTTTCAACACATTTTTAAGTACTGGAAAGTTTCCAACTACTATAGAACGCTGGATAAAAATCATGTGCTATTTGACACAAACTACAAATTCATAATATATTTATTGTGGACAAAATAATGACACCTCTGTGATTATTTTTCAGTATATCTTGGTTCAAAGTCTATAATAACACTGTACTTCCTCTTAAATGTAATTTAGTAACCTATCCTAGTGTACTCTGGCAGTGTGATACCCAGTGCTGGCTATATGCACATAAGGCTAATGCAAAGGCAGCAATTCAAAGATGCTTTAGCTTTTCTGACTACAAGCATTATTTAGATTTTAATGACTGGGCTGGGAGGGTTAATATGTTTCTGTACTGTCTATAAAATGGTTTGTGTGTGTGTGAATATGTATGTACTGTAGCCATTTTAGAATCTGTGCAAATATCTTGGAGGAATCACCTCTATTAATGTCTTCAGTTATTTCTCATATACATATATATATTTTCATATAGGTGACAGTAATGCATAAGGTAAAATAAATAAATAAAACTACTCAAACTATAGTAGCTTTTGTGGTAATAGTGGCATTGTGAGAGGATTGAGAGTTTGTAGGTCTTGCAGTTTAATATCTCAACAGTTTAAATAAATGTATTTTTTACGATGCACATTACCCCCCAGAAGTCAATGGAAGAGGAAAAGAAAGAACATGTTGAGAAAGCTGGGGATTTACTGAAATGGGTGTCAGACATCAGCAAGACCCTCAGCAAGGGAGAAGGAGAAAAGGCTGAAAAGGCAGACTTGCCTAAGCAGCAGGTACTCAAAGATTTCTTGATAGAGCATCACTTTTTTTTTTCTCTTTGTCCTGGTTAATATGCACAAGGATTTCCATAAATATTTTTGTGATACTAGAAAGATTTAATCTCACATTTGTTTCTGAGGGAAAGCTTTTAAAACATTAATAAAATACATTTACAAATATGAAAACATTTAAGAGAATAAGATATTTTGGAGCACTCTTAAGAAAAAAATATAGGCTGCCCTCTGGGATGTGAAGATCCTGAAAAGCGACATGTTCCGACTATAGAAGGCTGACATATCCAGAGGTAAAGTCAGGGCACAAGGTCACATATATAGAAGGAACACAACTCTGAACCTGGGAGCTGCAGAACCAACTGGGTATACAGCTTATATAAATGATCTCTGCCTTCTGCACAATGTACATTCAATTCTGGGTCTGTTTCCTCATCTTGCAGGAGTTACTACAGCGCTAGTAATACCCACGCTACCTTCAGTAAAGAAGAAATGGGAGTGGGGAAGGGATGGGATCCCAGACCAGTTTTCATTTTCTTAAAAAATAAAAATATTTTGAGTTGGAATAGGTGAGGGCTACTCTCATCCATTGAGCATTGGAGACAGTACATGAGTCTTCAGTTGAAGGTGGCTTCTTTTCTGCCTCCCACAAGAGTGCTATTTTTAGGGAAAGGTGATACAGAGTGGGTCTGCTGGGATCCTTTCCTATCCCACACTGCGCTCTTTGAGTGAGACTTTGATGGTCAGATTGCCTCACTTTATTTGCATTTGTTCCTTTGCTTGACTGTCAGTTAGCAAAGGAAGAACCCATTAACATGTTAAGACACCAGGGGGAGACAATGAGTAATATTTCAAAGCTTTTCTGATTGTCTGTCTAGGACTCAACCAGTGGGACGGGGACACATTTGAGTGGCCACATAAGGGTCAATGTTTGTATTGTGTGTAGCTGGTTCTTTTTCGAGTAGTGTCCCTATGGGTGCTCCATTTCAAGATGTATCCATACCTGTGCACGCTGGATCAGAGATTTTTCGTCAGCAATGTCCGAGGATCCATACTTCCATCCTAGACATCCTGGTTCTCCAGTATGAGGGCATATAGTGAGACGTGGAACTGCTGCCACTCCAGTTCTCTCTCAACTGCGTGCGGCTTGAGATGAGCATTGCAGTGTCCTCCAGCTAGCCTAGTGCCTTGCTATACCTCTCACTAACATTTCTGTATTTTCTAAGTATTTTTTCTTTTTTTTTATTTAGCACAATTTTCACTTAACAAAAGGGACAGGGGTTCCACTTCCCTTTTTTTGGCCTGAATTGTGCTTTTGTTTTTCTCAGGCCTTTGATCCACGGTCTTGAGTGCACGCTGTGCCCAAGAACTCAGGCTTTGAACCCTGCCATAGGTCTTTCCAAGGCAGCATTGGACATTAAAGCTGGCTTGAGTTGTCTCACATCCCCTCCAAATTCAAGATCTACTCAGGGTATAAGAACAGGTCTAATACACTGATGGGGGACAGGCTCAAACTCTTGTTAATGGAACACTCACTGACACCAACAGGATCTGAGTCATCCCCCTGTACACTAGATCCTCAGAGCTGTGGTGACCATCTCCATTGCGATGGTAAGCAAAGACCCAGGGTGCCCTTCAGAACCATCTTAACCATCAAAGAAGAGAAGGGTTCCTTCCCCAGAACAGGAAACGAGAAAGGGAAAGTCACCCGCTCGATCTAGGTCTCAGGAGACCTTGCATCTCATTATGCGTACTGCTGAGGCTCCCATCCCCTCTGCTATTGAGATCATGGCACTGGCTAAGAAGACCATGCCGCATACCAAGAAACTGTCTGGTAAACTGTTAAGCAGTACCTACATTGGCACTGAACTCTATGGCTTCAATAGATAAGGACTCCAGAGCCAGGCTGAAATCATCTATACCATTTCCAGCAACCAGACATAAAGGACGTACTGATTGTACTTCAGCACCATCTATGGTACCTCTAGATAGTCTGACTCCCGATATTTCCTACTCAGAGTCCCTGGTACTGTCCAGTCTTTTGACTAATGTGGAGCTTCAGATCGTGGAGCACCTGAGTCACCATTGCTGAGGAGTACGGAGAGAGACTCCGCACCAATACCGTCTCACCTGCCAGAGCCTACTTACCCTCTCCTACCATTTTCAATGATGTCTTGGCCCCCAGTCCCTGATAAACTCTTTGAGGGTACACAGACACATTTCCAGCCAATCCCAACTCAGCACCATCTGGTATCTTCCTATCAACAGTCATAGAATCATAGAATCATAGAATATCAGGGTTGGAAGGGACCCCAGAAGGTCATCTAGTCCAACCCCCTGCTCAAAGCAGGACCAATTCCCAAGTCTCTGATACCCATGCATTTACATGACCCCTTTGGGGCCCTGGTGCCAACTTAGCCACTGGTATTGACATCATTTGCCCCTCCAATTGGCACAGGACATGACTCCTCATTAGATTCTGAAGTATCTATACAGGATTTCCCTTTTCAACCTCCTTCACTCGGGGTACACTCTAGCAAGGAATACACCCAACCCTAGCAAGGATAACAATGGGGTCTTGCCCCAGTCCCTTACACCCCACCAAGGTGGGTGTATTGGAACCTCTAGGCCCCTTATGGTGATTAGTTTTACAGGGTACCATCTCATAAAAGGATACATCAAGAGCAACAAATGCCGCACTCTGGTGCCTCCACACAGCAGAATCATACAAAGGACAAGAGCTGTGGAGGATGAAACATTAGCTTCCCACAAATCCTCCTCATCACCAAATGAAGCTGTCATGCCTCCCTCACCATCTTATGCTGATGATTTCAAGGCCTTTCTGGACCTTACGACGTATATAGAGGAGATCCTATATATCCCATTGAAGGAGAAAGAACCCCAATACTCCTTGTTGGACATCCTTCATACATCTTGTCTGAGCAAAATCACCCTGCCCATTATTGATGCTCTGTTGGCCTGGGCACGTACGTTGTGGCAAACCCCAGCTACTGCACTGCCTATGTGTAAATGGTTGGACAAAAAGTATTACATCCCACCCAAAGGATCAAAATATTTATTTTCCTATTCTGCACCCAACTCTCTGCTCATGGAAGCAGTCAATGAATGGAATAGACAACATCGATTCCATTCTACACCTTCTGATAAAAAGCAAAGAGGATTGGACCTTCTGGCATGGAAAAACTTACTCCTCTGCTATGCCACAATTCAGAGTAGCCAATTACCAAACCCTGCTGACGAAACACAATTTTACAAACTATTCCAAATTTTCACCCTTTGTTGAACACTTGCCCCAGGGTCAGAGGGAACAAGTTCAAACTCTCGTAGCAGATGGCCAGACAATTGCCAGGACATCTCTTCAGCTCTGACTGGATGCCCCCAACACACAGCTGCTTGCTCCATGGCTGCAGCAGTAATCAGGTGCAGAGCTTTTTGTCTGCAATCCTCTGTGAGGTACAAAACATGATTGATGGTCCCACCCTTCAAGAGACCCAAGTTATTCAGCAATGCCATGGATGGGTCACTTCACTTTCTTAAGGATTCTGGGTGAAGCTACGATCTCTGGGCATGTTTACACTTATGGCAAAGAAAAAGTACAGCAGGCCACAGACGGCTCAACGATCTCACTCAGTCCACTACCAGCTCATGAGACCAGCCGAGCCCTTCAGGAAGAAGCCCAGGTTCTAATAGAAAGGACTGCCCTGTACTGCAACCTTCCAATTGGCAACATCTTTGAATGACCATTTTGACCCACTGATGAAGGGTCACAAACTCTTTCCTGTTCCAGATTTTATGCTTCACATATCCCCCCTCCCCCTGGTTGGGCCTCTCTCTCTCTCTCTCTCTCTCTCTCATTCCCTACCTTCCTGAGAGCTCATCATCTAAGAGAGGTGGATCTTGGAAGTGATATTTACAGATTACTCCATCTGGTTCAGCTTACTTCTACCTCCTCGCCTTCTTCTCTCTGCAGGGACCCCTCTCATGAGAATCTCTTGAGGCAGCAGGTGCAGCCCCTGTTAACACTGGGGGCAATCAAACCTGTGCCACCTGGGGACTAAGTCAGGAAAGGATTTTATTACATATATTTCCTGGTTCCAAAGAAAAATGTGGGATGGCAACCAGTTCAGGACAGTAAACAGCTTTGTCCACACTTAACAGTTCAGAATGGTAGCAAAAATTAGCAGTGATCAACAGGAGCAATAATTCCCGCTCTGGACCTAGGAGATTGGTTTGCTGTCCTCGACCTTCAGGGCACTTATTTCCATATAGCTATGCCTCCTTCACACAAATGTTACCTATGTTTTATGATGCACAGAGACCGCTACCACTATTGAGTTGTACCTTTTAGCCTTTGCACTGCTCGAATGGTCTTTATCAAAGTTCTGTTGGCTGCCACATCCCATCTTCGTCAGATGGAAATAATCATTTTCTCCTGCCTGGATGATAGGCTTCCGAAAAAGCTGGTCATTTCTCGAAGCACAGACAGCAACCAGAAGATTTTGTCTCTGTTCCACTCACTGGGCCGTCGCTTCAGTGTGGAAAAGTCTACTGTCACTCCCACCCAATGAACAGATTTCATCAGAGCTACTCTGGACTCCTCTACAGCCAGAGCATTCTTGCCCAAGGATGAGAAGAAGAACTCTTGCTTTTTACCTAGACAGGACTAGGTCCATTAGGGCTTCACCCAGACTTTTTATCTCTAGTGCAGGGTGCATGAAAGGACAGGCGACTTGCACTCAGATGGGTTGCATGATGCATTTTAACCTGGTACAAAGTCTCAAGGGTTCACCCACCTCCAAGAGTTATTGCTTACTTCACCAGGGTTCAATCTACCTCTCTTTCCCAGCTGAGAAACAAACCTATCCCAGAGATCTGCAGAGAAGGCACCTGATCTTTGATATACACGGTCTCCCAGCTCTACTGTCTTGTGACTCTTTCCAGAGCTGATGTGGCTTTTGGTGACACTGTTCTACAATCTTTGTCGAATCCACCTTCTCAACACTCTTCTCTATGATGGAAGTACTGCTCGGAAGTCTCCTGATCTGGAACACCCATAGGGACATCACTCGAAGAAAGAGAGGGTACTCAACTTATGTAGTAACTGGAATTGTTCGAGATGTGTGTCCCTGTGGGTGCTCCATTGCCTGCCCTCCTTCCCCTCTGTCTCAAAGTCTCTCATGGGACTTTCTTGGTTGAAAAAGAACTGGAGTGGTGGCAGATGCACCCCTCCCTATATACCCTTGTACCGGATCATGAGGGCATCTAATGCACAGGTGCGGACACTGCTGACAAAATACCTCCAATCCAGAGTGCACAGGCATGCACATATCCTGATGTGGAGCACTCATAGAGGGACACATCTTGAAGAACTCCAGTTACAATACAAGGTGAGTCATCTCTCCTTCAGAAGGAGAAGTGCACTTTAAAATAGAGAGTGATCTGTGCAGCCCTTTGGTGTTCATGGAAGCAATCCTGGGCTGGGCCTGGCCCTTTATGAGTCAGGTGACTACAATTTTGAAAAATCACAATTCGCTAAAAATTTCCACACCATTGTCAGAGACCTTATTTTAACCCATTCATAGATTAGGAAACCACTCTTGTACCTCAGGTAGCACTCTTAGATAACTGTTGGCAAATATTGGCTATTTAATGGCAACCAATGTATCTTCATGTCTTTCATATAGGGGAAAAAAGGGAGGGAGCAAACCTGGGGTCTGTTCTGTAGACCATCTTAACTACACCAGCTCTGTCCTATGCCCTCCCCTCCTTCTACTCACTTTTCAGAAATAACATGTACACTTTAAAGTTAAGAGGTTCCTACTTTTCTTGCTGGCCTGCATATCTGCTTCTCTCCATCCATTATATTCTGAAGGAGAGTCTCTTACAAGTGAAATGCTAATCAGTACACAAGAAGAGGTTGATAAGTGGGTAGTAGGAACAGTAGAAAAATTATGAATATTATTGTTGGCAACCAACCCTAACTTTTAAAGGAAAACAAGATGGTGAAGAAATGCATGGTTCTTGCCATATGCTTTCTTCTCAACATGGCAGTGAGTAGCTTGGACTCTGTCCAGATTAGAATCAGCATTATGCTAACATGGTTTCCTGGAGTAGTGTAGATAACGATAATTCATTATAAACCTGTTATTGCTAGTTTGTAAGCTACCGTGTTATATATTATATTAATATTATAACATGGTTGTAAGAAAACAAGAATCTCTCTCCACTCTGGTCAGAGACACTGTGCTACACAACCTTTTGTCTGTTCTTAGTGTTAAGAGACCTGATATAGTTTTTGACTTGCTTCATTATCAATTGCCACATTGATTATGTTCATAAAGTCAGACATAAAAATAGAGCACCTGGTCATCTGTACTGGGGTGTAGTGTAAGAAATATAGGGTGAAATCTCCTTAGTCAGCACCCTAAAAAGCTTCACTCCCAGTTAATTGTAAAATTTCCAGGGGGGGAGGGAGGGAAGCAATAGTTTTTTAATATATTTAGCTACCAAGTTGCTCGCTAGCCTCTGGAATGGGCCTTTGTTTCAGACATTTATTTAGTGCAGTTAATGGATGTAACGTGGTTTATGTGAATATAAATTTCCAGTTGTGAAGTCCCTTGTTCACTGCATGCTGCTTCCCTGCTCTCTTGGGGCTGATCTGGCTGGATGTCGTATGAGCAGCCTCAGGGTCATATGAATGTTTTATGACTTAGTTTAGTTTATTTAATTATCCTTTTAGATCAGAAAACACATAACAAACCAACATCAAACATAAAGCTTTGGCACTGTCCTTATTGTCGAGCTCACAAAGCTGTTCATGTAGGATATGCCGACCATGTAGTACAGATTTGTTTGTGTAGGACCAATGCTAGGGGCTTGTCGACACTACTGGTTGGATCGACAGGCATCGATCAGTCCAACTGGGTTGATTTATTGTGTCTAGTATAGACACGATAAATTGATCACTCTAGCATTGATTCCGGTACGCCACCTCAACAAGAAGCACAAGGGGAATCGACAGGAGAGCGTCTCCCATCAGTACACCGCAGTGAAGACACTGTGGTAAGTAGATCTAAGTACGTTGACTTCAGCTACATTATTTACGTAGCTGAAGTTGTGTAACTTAGATCGATTCCCCCACCCCACCCCACCCCGGATAGTGTAGACCAGCCCTAAGTGTTACTACGGTTTCATAGTCCCAGTTTAGTTTTTACTATTTGGTCTACGAAGTATCAGTTTGTAAAGCAGTGAGCTTAATGGGTGGGATTTTCAAAAGCACTCAGTGTTGGCATATCCTCCGTTCCAATTGAAGTCAACAGTAAAAGTCATTGGCAGAATAAAGCCAATGCTGAACGTGTTAGTAAATCCCAATCCACATTAATAACTACAATTTTGGGGTCTATTGTGACCTGTAAGCCATAGCTTGTAGTTGTGGCGGTTACAGAGGTGCACTATCCTGGGGATATTATGCATGTAGAAGGCATAATGTCCCGTCAAGCACTGAGGGAGCGCACACACAGCATCAGCCACTGCTACACTTCGTAACAAGGTGAAGCATGCAATCCCATGCCAGCTCATCTCCACGGGCTCATGTGGAAGGGGACTGGGGGCTGCTGCCCTGCCCCACCCTATCCCCTTTGGGTTTTTCATAGTTGGAGCCGGTACTACATTCCTCTTTGTCATAGCCATGATATTCAGGACACAATCTGTGACTTTCAGGTATTTTTTCTGAAGTCATGATCTTTGTCATCTCGGTCAGCAAGCTACTGAACAAGACTCTTTCATGAAATCTGCATAAGGTTGGCTTTCCATACGTCAGGTGTAGGTGAATACAGTTTTAAATAATTAGTTAAATGCTATTATATACTTTTAAATAAATATTGTAAAATAAAGGATATTTGGTTTCCCTAGTAATTGTCCATGACAAAGAGCTTAATTCTAGACAAAAAGATTTGTGCTGTGGGTTTCCACTTTTAAAAATGACAGTATTTTTGCCATGACAAACAACTAGCCTTATCTAGGCCTAGTCCACCCAGAAATGCCCAAAGTTTGCCCAGCATGGCTGGGTCAAAGTAATGGAGTTGTGTGTGTTGGTTACTTTTCTATTCTCTCTTTTCAGCCATATGCACTGTGGAGAACTGAATTTTGGTTGTATATTTTTCAGATTTCCGCTGATGAAATAGCAACCAGGAAAGAACAAATATCTGAGGCTTTGCAGACTACACAGTCATTTTTGGCTAAACACAGTGAAAAGTATGTTAAATTTTATCACAGCATTTTGTTAATATAACTGTAACTGAATTAGTGCATCATATTTGCTTATAAGGAACAGACTGATATTCTCATCTTACAGTTACAGTGGGTAATATTTTATTTGTTCTTTTTGTTTAGTTTAAATGTAATTGTGAAGAGAACTTGTTTAGGTGTATAAAAGATTGTACAATTGTTCAATTTAGATGGAAGTAGGGGGCTCAAAGCATTAAAGGTGTCTGTCCAATTATTAAACAATGTTAAACAAGGTTCAAGGTTTGGTATATAGAGACCCCAGTCTACTTAGTACCATGGCAAACACATCTTTAAAATCCATTTAAACTTTTATTAGAGATACAGATAGAAAACGAAGCTTCTGTCTCTGATGTTGACTCTTACTTGCAGCCTAACTGCCGGAAAAACACAGGCACAGCACAGGGTCATATCAGCCTCTCCCAAGACCTGGCAAACTTGTACCAGCATTGGGCTGTTTAGGGCATTTCTTTTAGCTTCCTCTTTCTGGTAACAGGCTTTCAGCAGTGTTTCAAAATATGCAGCCTTAGTGGCTACGCCAGACTCTTATTATACAGAAGGCAAAAGGAAGGAGATAGGAAAGAGAAGAAATAAGGTGGGGAAGGAAAAGGACACAGGGGGCAAGAGAGGTATGTGTAACAAATGTCTCACATCCTAAATGGTGTTTCAGGATTTAGCTGTAGCCGGTGGAATGGGAGTGTCATCTGGCTCCCTTTCTGTGGCCTGGTCTGTCAGGACATTTTTCAGGATTAGGATGAAGAAGGTCCAGGGTCCCAGGAGACTCTGGGGGTGGCAGCCATGATGGTGAAGCTCTCTCCAGTAGCCAATTTTTCTCCCTAAAGTCTCTTTTTGAGGATTGCAAAAGGGGCGCAACGGGGGGACTAGCTCACCCTCTCGTTATTTTGTCTACCTATTAGGAATAATTTCTGACACACTGATTTGGGTTTATTGGTTTCTGGGTTCCTCACTTTTCTTATCTATGAGGCATGATTTTAACACAGCCCTTGCATTATATCAGTAGGCATTTTTTTTAGTCTTTCTGAATTGTTTTTGTACCTTTTCCCATTTCCTATTAATATTTGTTGTTATAGGTTATTGTGACATTTCATGAACTTTCTCACAGTTTTTCCAGTTGAGCCCATAATTGAGGTAAATTTGGAAGCCCAATTTTCACAACAGCTCCCTGGATTAGGTGACACAACACATGACAATACTTTTACATTTATACAGCACCTTTCATTTGAAGGATCTCAAAACACTTTAGAATATTAACCAACTAAGATATAAGTTATATAGAGAAGGTTTGTTTCATCCATCAGGGAAATTAGTAGATGTAATATACTTGGATTTTAGTAAAGCATTTCCCATGGTTCTCATGAGTGCTTGCTATCAAAATGAATTCACATTGGCTTGTCTGATGATCAGTAGACAGTCAGAGGCATGGAAAACTGGCTGACAGACCATAAACAATAGAACTGAGGGAATAATTCACTAAAAGCATTTTTCAGTTAATTTTGCCTCATTTTCTGATCACAGATTGACTTGCAGTTGACTTAAATGTATTAATTATTCAGCTGTATCTGATGAATTTTTTCATACAACTTTTTTATCATATGTCTTAATATTGGCCCAAAAACACAAGTCAGATTTTGTTCTCATTTCTAAAATAATTATAGTATCTAGCACTTTTCATCAATAGATCTCAATGCACTTTGCAAAGGATGTCACTATCATCACCCCCATGTTACAGATGGGGAAACTGAGGTACAGGGAAGTGAGGTGACTTGTTCACATTCACCCGGCAAGCCAGTAGCTAAGCCAGAAATAAAACCCAGGTCTTCTGAGAACGAGTTCACCATTTGACTTGCTAGATCAGAGGTGGGCCACATCCGACATGCGGAACCGTCCTGCCTGGCTCCTAAGCTCCTGGTCCGGGAGGCTGTCCTTCCTCCCCCGCAGCCATGCCGCTGCGTGGTGCAATTCTCTGGGTGGCAGGGTTACAGAGCCCGGCCTGACCCGGTGCTCTGTGCTGCGTGGTGTGGCACGGCTGCCTGTCCTGGTGCAGCTGCGCTGCCAGCCACCGGTGCTCCAGGCAGCGCGGTAAGGAGGCAGAGACCGGGGGCGGTGTTGGACAGAGGGCATGGGAGTTTGGGGGGTGGTCAGGGGCGTGGATAGGGGTTGGGGCAGTCAGAGGGCAGGGAATGGGGATTGAATGGAGGCAGGGGTCCTGGGCAGGGCAGTCAGGAAGGAGAGGAGGGGTTGAATGGGGTGGTGGGGAGCAGTTAGGGGCGAGGGGTCCAGGAGAAGGGGTGGTTGGATGGGGCAAGGGTCCCAGGGGGGCTGCCAGGAAGGAAGGGGGGTGGGGCAATGGGGGGCAGTTAGGTGCAGGGGTCTGGGGGTGGTCAGGGGACCGAGAGCAGGGGATGGGTGGGTGGGTGGGGCAGGGTCCCTTTGGGGCCGTCAGGGAATGGGGGGGTTGGATGGGGCAGGAGTCCCAGGGGGGCCATCAGGGGGCGAGAAGCAGGGGGGTCGGATAGGGGGCGGGGGTCCGGGTCATGCCTGGCTGTTTGGGGATGCACAGCCTCCCCTAACCAGCCCTCCATACAATTTCAGAAACCCGATGCGGCCCTCAGGCCAAAAAGTTTGCCCACCCCTGTGCTAGATCATTCTGCCCCCCGAACACACGTACACAGAACTCACAACCAACAGAAAAAGCAGAACTTTTCATCAACTGAAGTTTTCAAATCTGATAATAATTGTTATTGTATCTATTTTTTTTTTTGGTAGAATGACGGATGGAGAGAGAAATGAAATGGAAAAACAAGTGAAATCCCTACAAGAAGGTTATAACCTATTATCTAATGAAGCTTTGAAACAACTACAGGGGGCACAAAATTTAGGGGATGAAAAGATGGAGGAAAAGGTAATAGCACAGAAAATGTTATTGTGTTTCTAGCTGTAGTACATTATTCTTTTGAGATTTACTGCATGGTTGTGGAACAATATATTAACAATGAAAGGAGAAACTGTATTTGATTGTACGTATCAATAAGCTGAAATCTGAATCAAATGACTGCAGTTTCTATATATTTGTATAATATATCGTAGTTTTACATGTGCATATGAACATTCTGTTCATCAGAACTTGCGTGAAGAGTCTTAATACCATGTGCCTTGCATGAATAAAGATAAACAAATCATCCATCTCTTAACTCTTCTCTTTAAAAGCCATCCTCTGATTGCTAGATAAGTTTGTGTGCTGCAAAAATATGACACCATAAAATAATATGGGTTAATCTCTGCCATGTACTCCCCCAGAGATATCCCAGAAGATATACAGTGTTCCAGATTTTCCTTAAATTCCAATTGGGTATATGGTTGGGACCACATACAGTAACTAGTTATGAGGTACCACAAGTACATTTTTTATAAACCAATCTAAATCTCGAATATGGAATTATATCAAAAAGGTATTGTAAAAATATGTGTGCGTATACAAGTAGAAGCAATGTCTTGTATAATTATTTTAAAATAATGTTGCCAACCTGATTACATGCTTTCCATGCAAACTAGTTGAAGTATTTGGGTTCTATAATATCCAATTCCATATGTTTGGGTGTCTGTGCAAAAGTGCTGTATGCTGTAAACATGAGTAGCATGGTCATTTTGTATCACATACTATTTTTGAATCTTCTAACCTTTCACAGACACTTAGAGCATGACAGATTGCCTTCCAGGTATATGTCTTATTGTTCACTATATAATCATCTATTCTGCTGCCTTCCACTAACCCTATTTATGTATGCAGAGCATAGGTTTTCAATTCACAGATGCATGTTGATTTTAAATCTTTTATTACATCGTGTGCTGTTGAATCACTGACATAGATCACTTGCGCATTTGAGCTGCTAATACTCACAGCATTGTCCCAGTCCTGGTAAGTATATGATTTTGTGTTTAATATGTATTCAAAAGCAAAAAAAAGTTTAATATGTACAATTATAAAATGACTTAAAATCATTCTTTATATTCCTTTTTAGGTGGATAAAGTTATTGCTGGTATCATTGATCAAACAACTGGAGAAGTCCTTTCGATCTTTCAGTCTGTTTTAAAAGGTCTAATTGACTCTGATACTGGCATTAGATTACTTGAGAATCAGCTGATTTTATCTGGGCTAATTTCACCAGAGTTAGGAATATGTTTTGATCTTGAAGAAGCAAAAATCCATGAACTTATTGATGAACAAACTCTACTGCAACTACAGGAATTAAATAATGCTAAGAAAATTATTTCAGAGTCATCATTCACAAATCTTCCAGCTGTAGCTGCTTTAGAACAAGGTATAATTCCAGAGACTCTTGCCATTAAAATTCTTGAGATTCAGCTTTCCAAAGGATATCTAGTTATGCCAGCTACAGGGGAGCAACTCACTTTGCACAAAGCTTTCCAGAGGAACTTGGTTTCGGCATCTTTATTTTCAAAGCTATTGGAAAGGCAAGACACATGCAAAGATCTCCTAGACCCCAACACTGCAGAAAAGGTTTCCCTGGAGGAGATGGTTCAAAGAAGCATAATAAGTGAAGAAACAGGGTTAAGACTTCTACCTGTAAGACCACAAGAAAGAGGTAGAATAACACTAAAATGTGGAAGGAAGTTAAGTATTTTGAGAGCAGCCCATGAAGGTCTCATAGACCGTGAAACCATGTTCAGGTTGCTGGGGGCTCAACTACTTTCTGGAGGTATAATTGAACCAGACTCAGGGCATAGAATGTCTGTGGAAGAAGCCATGAGACAAGAGTTGATTGATCAGGACACTGCTTGTGGTATTCTGACTCATCAGATTCAGACTGGTGGGATACTATGTCCAAATTCATCCAAACGCTTAACTGTAGATGAAGCCATACAGTGCAGCTTAATTTCATCTAGCAGTGCACTCTTGGTACTAGAAGCACAGAGAGGCTTCATTGGCCTCATTTGGCCTCATTCTGGTGAAATATTCCCCATATCTACTTCTTTACATCAAGGGATGATAACAAATGAACTGGCAAGCAAAATACTAAATGGCAGGCAAAAAATAGCTGCAATTTATATTCCAGAAACCTGTGAGGTACTCAGTCTGGATAATGCTGCACAGTTAGGGGTAATAGATGGTAATACTGTATCTGTTTTGAACAATATAATTTTACCTGATAAAATGCCTAACATGGAGGATTTAGAGTCCTCTTGTAAAAATGCTGCAAGATGGTTATCATCTTATGAATTCCAGCCATCTGCATTTCATGACTACAGACAGGAACAAGAAGTGTCAGGTACAGAAGAGCCCATGCCTCATAGTGTAGAGCAAACTAAAAAATTATTCATGTCTTATCTGATGATAAATAGTTATATGGATGCAAACACAGGGCAAAGACTGTTGTTATATGATGGAGACCTGGATGAAGCTGTCAGCATGTTGTTGGAAGGTGATGATTCTGCGTCCAGTACTGATGTGACTAAAGAGGGATTTAGTAACACATATGTAAAGTCAAAAAGAACTGATCTGAAACAACCTGACAATGTCATGTTTAATAATGTCACAAGCAATGTCCTGCATGAGTATACAGGTGTACAGAATACTTTTACTGACAGCAACTTAAAACAACCTGAAGAAGATACTCAGAATAATAAATGTTCGGAGAGAAATGATTTTCACAGTACAGCAAATGTCTTTAATGCTAATGGTTTTGAACAGTCAGAATGTACATTGAATTCTTCGTTGTCTAAACCTGAAGCAGAAACTGGAAATATAGTGTGTAGTACTCAAAACCCTGAGAAAGAGAATGCATTCAAAAGTTTTCAAGGATATCCTGAACGAACACAGATGGAACAGTGTGAGCATGTGTATCAGCAAGCAAACTCTGGAAGTGTAGAAAGGCATCTTCCAAAATACTCACAAGGATACTCTCACCTTATTTCAGGAATAGATCAAGACATACCCAGCATGCCTGATGGAAGAGAGAGCCTGGGTAGGGAAAGCAGGACTTTTAAAACTTTAGAAAATCCCTTGGGTGTGGATGATTTGTCTGTTAATAGTGAAGTCAGTGCAGTTCAAGAAAACAATCCAAAGAGTGGTCCTCACATTTTGCAATCTGATGATGAGAGTACGTTAACTGATAAAGATATGAAAAAAATTGATTTTCAGAGAAGTCTCAATTCATTCAGCCTCACAGATATTGAAAACAGACTTCTAGGAGAATTTTCTGGTAAAGTATTAGTGAGTCAGAATGTTTGTAATGAGCATAAGCATGGCATACCACAGTCTAAAGAGAATGAGTATGGCAGGCCATCCCTTGGGGACTGTACCAATATGTCAGGTGGACCACTCCTGGAAGACAATAGTGATGTGCATTACAGGCCTCTGTTGAAAAACAGTACTGATACATGTGTCAGGTCACCACTGGGAGACAGTACCGGCATGCAGGGTGGGCCCCCCATTGAGGATACTAGCGATGTTCATCGTAGGGCTCTGCTGGATGACCCTACTGATACACCTAGGGGGCCATTGCTGGGAGACAGTACCAGCATGCATTGCAGGCCACTTCTGGGAAACAGTATCAGTCTGCACAGTGGGCTACTGCTAGGGGACAGCGATGCTATATATGGCAGGTTACTACTGGGAGATAATAGTTATAAACCTGGTGGTTTGCTGCTGGGAGAGAGTGACGGCACTCCACAGTGTGAAAATGACTGTTTGCATCATGAAGATGAAGATGATGCCTACGACACTCCTCAGGTTGATGATGAAGATGACGATGCCTACGACACTCCTCAGGTTGATGATGAAGATGACGATGCCTACGACACTCCTCAGGTTGATGATGAAGATGACGATACCTCTCAGCTTGAAGATGATGATACCCCAGAGCCTGACAACATACCCTTAGGTGTCCAAGAAGAAAGAGACAGGCTACTAAATGTGAGGGAAGAACTAAACACTTTTCAAGATGTGAGTAACACTGGAGATAGTGTCCTGTGTATTAGTGAAGTAAATCAGACAGATTCCTTTGAGATGATAAATATGGCTTCAGGAAGTGCTGGAATGTTGGAAGCCATCTCTGAAGAGGAGACAGAAAGCCTAGGAAAGGTGAAAGATAAGGAGCAGACACTACCAGTCATGAGAGAGAGTGAAGAAAGTGAGGAGAGCGGCTTTAGTCCCTTATTGAGATTGCATGAAACTGAAGTGCAACGAGACCGATATGAGGAATGTGAAACGCAAGCAAAAAGTGACTCTAATGAGGATGAGCATGAAGAAATTCAGGAGGAGGAGGAGGAAAATTATGATTATATGGATTATGAAAGTGATAGTTATGGAACTGATGACGATGACGATGATGATGATGAAGAAGAAGAAGGAATAATGGATATTTATTACTCACAGTGTCAGGATAAAAACGTTCGTGTCCAGCTGTTCTCTTTTTCCAAAGAAATGGAAGATAGTGATGAATGTAATCAGAATATTGATGCCTTGGATGGTTATCTTCTTTTAAAACACATGGCAGGTGATAATATTTTGCAGTTAGATTCCAACAGTCAAAAAAATAACCTATGCTCTGAAAAATCCAATTTAAAAAAATATAAAAATGTGTCTGATGTTTCTGAAGAAGGATATCTTGATCTTACAGATAAAATCAAAGAGGAAGGACAGCAAGAAACTGAAAGTGCTTCTGAGGATTTGGTAGAAAGCAAACATATGTTAGAAGATATCACTGAAAATATCCAATCTGAAAGCATCATTGGCACTGAATGGATGTTATCTAACAGTGAAGAAAGTAACCTCACACAGCATATGACTCTAATGCCTGATCTTGGCACGAATGATACCATGGCAATAAACCAGGCAATCATTCAGGAGGGATGTGTGTGCGCATCCCTGTCTACTATTGCTAAGCAAGCTGCTGCCGCAAACATTCAGACTCAAATAGACTTCCTCCCTTCAGAAGATCTGTTACCAGTTCATATCATAATGAAAAACGAGAACAATATATCTGTGCCATGTTCAAATTATGAGCAAAGACAGAACACAGAGGAAGACATATTCATGAAGCACATGTCAAATAATGTGACTGGCAGAGAACTGCTTAAGGTAAATTCATCCCAAATGGATAAGAAAGTAGTCAGATATGTGCCTCATGTGAATGACAGTGATGGTCTAGGTTCTCTCACTGACTTAGTACACCCAGTCACAAATAAAGAACTTGGTCAAATAGAAAAAGGTATTGAAATCCCTAAACAAAATATAAACATGGCGACTATTATAAAGGAAAGTCATATCCAGGAATTAAGTAAAAGTCCTATTCATATGGAAAGCCTTGGAGAAATATTTGATGGAACTATTAAAGCAGATTGTGAAATTGCTGTTTCAAATGAAGAAAAAGTAAGTGTTAGACAAGCCTCCAGTGATGCTAAATCAGGACATTACAGTGACTTTGATACAGGGAAATCAGATGAATTTATGGAAGAGTTTGACCTTTCTTCTTATTTAAAACAATGTGCAAAAGGCATAAAAGCAAAAGATATTTCAGAACTGAATAAGGCTGATTCTCCTTACCTTAAGGAAGGTGAAACTCACGAACAATATATACAGAATGGAAGAGAGTTAGTGATACCTGACTATATTATTGATATGGGAGCAGGGCATCCAAACGAATTAAACTCTAATGCTCAATCCTCTCCTCTAACAGTTACAGTAAAGTCAAAGGGAATAAATGTTACCAAGGAAAATGAGGCTATCATCTGTCAAGAAACTGATAAAGTTCTTAAAGACACTTCAGAAAATGACATGATATTTAGTCATGAATTTGCCTTTAAGAAAGCTGACACAGAAGGAAGTACTGAGAATGTCCAGGAGTCAGAGGACAGGGCTGAAACCAGACATTCTGGGAACCATAGAGGGGCAGCAGACTTTTCTTCTAGATCTTTGGGTAACAAAGGTGATAGATTGGATAATATTGTGCAGAAGAAATGTGAAACACTGGTTTGTTACAATGGAGTAAAAAACATTACGGAACAGAATACTTTAACCAACAAGACTGATTTAATTGAAAGTGGTGTCAGGAAAGAAAAGCCTGTAGAATCATTTCACAAAGAAGTGATGCTCCCGAAAGACTTGCAAATAGAGGAGGGTATATCACATTCTTCTGAAGTATCTGACACATTAATTGAAGATTTAAAGAATACTTTGAAAAAGAAATTGAAAGATGGCCATGTTTTCTGCAAGCAGGAAGGTGAACCTTTAAATTACTCTGACACAAAAGTTTTAATGCAAAATTTACTTAAAATGATTAGTCACACACACTTGGAGAATGAGACTTCCAGTGAGTCAAATATCAAGCAAACACATGATGACATTAGCGCTACACTTATGGCTATCCCTTCGTGCATAGATCAAAAGGACTATGATAATCTTCAATTAACTTGGCATGATAACAGGAGTCCTGACCTCCTCCTTGATATACTGAAGCAAAGCCACTGCAACCAAAAGACTGATAATCCATATGAAACAACAAGTGAAGAAGCCCGGAATGAAAGAGACCAAGAGGTAAAAGCTACAGCTCCCAAACTTATTACTTCTCAACTTGAACAAATCTTCCAAATCCCACCTGGAGATGAAAGTTCATACAGATTGGAGGAATCGATGAGTGATTTGGCAAAAGACTTGTTTACCATCTCACAGGCTGCTGATATCCCCACAGATGATGAGTGTGTAGGCAAAGCAGAGGAGCTTTTCTCAAGAGAACTAACAGAATTTGGATCAGAAACTCTCAGAGGGAATTCACTGGTTCACAGCACAGCTGTTATTTTGAAAAATAACCAGCAGCCTGAGAAGTCAGACAGTCCATCCAAAAGCTTTTCTGAGGATGTTCTGCAAATGAAAGAAGCTGCCCCAGAAGACAACCCAGTAGGCGTGGTAAGTAACAACTGGCACAGTTACACATTTTTTCTTAAAGGAGTTGCATGCATCCTTTTAAATATTGGAGATCATTATTAAACCAAAACAAAACCAAACAAACAAACAAAAACACACCCACATATCAAACACTCCAATTGTAAATTTAAAACAAATTGTAATGAAAACAAATGTTATGTTTCTCTATTAGATCAGAAAGCATTTTCTGATTGTTAAAACTTATTTTCAGAAGTTCAGTGGAGTACAGCAGTGTTTAAAGTATACAAAGAAACTGCGAGGACATTTGACAATGGTTCAGAATATGAAATTCCACTTAGATAATCAGCAGCCTATTAGTAACAACTTGGAAATGCTAAAAACCCAACTTGAACAATTAGAGGTAAGTATAATATATTTCTTATTTCTATGGTATACTAAGAAGCACATAGATAATACAGTGCAGGATGCTATAGAAAGCCCCAATATAAAGAGAGAGATCATGTGGTTCAGATTTTAAATACAATTACATGAATTTACTTTTAAACCTGTTTCTCTTAGTAAATTTAATGCATCTTGCTTATATTTTGTTTGCAGTCATTTGAATCAGGGCTGGCTACTTTTGCTGTTGTTCTAAAAAAAGATATGAAGTTGACAGAAGAGTTTTTAAAGTCTCTGCACAAAGATGGTCCCAAAGAACAACTTAAAGAACTAAAAATAACCTATGAATATTTACAGAAGGCCTTTTTTGTGGTCTGTGATATGTCTTCAAAGCGTGCAAAACAAATAGTCTTTGCTGTTGACTCTGAAATGGTATGTTTCTATTAAACGATTTTTTGTGTGTGTACTTGCTTCACTTTACTTTAAAGTAGTTCAGTTAAAAATAAATATTTTGTTTTGGTTTTATTTTAACATAAATTAGGTGTCAGATTTTCTTTCATTTAATATCAGATTTGGCTGTTTAGACAATAATACTGTAAATAAATATATAACTTTCCTTTCTAGTCTAAGCTTGCAATATTGCATCAGGAACTTCTAAGCAGACTTCAGAAGTTTTCAAACTGGATCACAGAAAATAGTAAAACTGTGAACAACCTGACAGTGGATATTAGTGGTATAGAAAATGTGAAGCAAAGATTACAACTGCTAAAGGCAGGTATCATTGATGTTTAATGATAAAATAGTGTAACTAATTATCAGAAAAGATAATGTAATGTTGGCTCTGCTTACATCTATTGTAAGAAATCTGGCCCCATCTGAATGTGTAATGCAGGACTGCAACCTATCCCAATTACTATAATTACATCCAATGCTTAAACTCCAATCTCTTCAATGAGTTTAATGTACATTCCCAAAACAGCTATGGAGGGTGCTTTAAAGAAACAAAAAATCCAAAACCATGAATTCACGTGCCTCCTAAACACCCTCTTCATGTGATACCCGTTAAGACGTGAACAGAACCAACTGTTCAAATGTATATATGGAATGTAAAATGTACAGTGACTTAATTGGGGTTTGAATAGGGTTGCATGGGTGTAACTGAGGGCAGAATTTGCCCACAGGGTGGGGAGGAGAGTGGGGTGTCACTCTAGGTTGCAGAGGAAGGCAAGAAAGCCAATTGCAGGAAATACCTTCAGTAAATATTCTCCCATTTCTAGTTTTTGCAGAACTGCTCCTCCAGTTAGGTGAATGACTCCCCAGTAGTACCTGTTCAGTGTTGATGGTCAGTCAGTCAATCCTCTGATGTGCAAAAATAAAAAGGCAAATAAGGAGAAGACTTTGAGCACCATCATTATTTGGAACTTGATATATAAACCCCTGATCAAGAAGGCAAAACATGCGAAAACCCAGCCAGTTGCCTTGTCTTGGAATACAAGTTTTTAGGTTAATTCTTTCCTTTGGTTAAAATTTTCATCAAAAACATAGTTGAACATTGAGCTAGGGATAGTATTATTTCTCTCTGAAATATGCTTTATGAACACTGAAACTTTCTTTACGATCAGTCATTTCCCCTTGTTTTATTTACAGAACCATTCAAAAGAGCTTGGCTGTATGAAGATGCAACTGGACTCCATAGCATTTGATGTTCAGTTCTTCATTTCTGAACATGCCCAGGATCTTTCTCCTAATCAGAGCAAACAGCTGTTGAGGCTCTTAAATAGCACTCAGAAGTGTTTTCAGGAAGTACAGGAAACCATCACATCTCAGATGGAAAGTTTAGAGGGACTATTACGGACAGCACAAGATCTTGGTGATCAGAAGGTTTGCCTTTCTGTGACAGTGTGTGCTTAGTGTTTTATCAGTATAGATGAGGAATTTGAATATTAATGTGTGATTATGTCATACCAGAAATGAGCTGCTTGGGAAGCATTGTCTATAGGGTTAAATATGTTATAATATCCTATACATTTTATTATATTTGCCTTCATTATTCTACAAAGACTGTATCAATCAAGTTTGATAAATAGTTGTTATGGTCTTTCTGTGTTACGCCCATACTTTTTAGTGCTATCATATTAGGAAGTGGTTGGATACTTGAGTTTTCAGACATCATTATCGACACAAAAGCGAGGGGATCAAGTCTAGTATTTCTGTCAGACTGAAGGAAAAGTATTTGTGATTGCTTATAATCATGAATAATGTAGCAATTGTGTTTGTAATTAGCTAAATGATTACAGTCAGGGCTGACTTAGAGGAGGCCTCAGTATACCTGTACATCCCTTCCTCTCATAGAAGCACAAATGTAAGTCTCAGAAGTCAACAATTCACCCACTACTGATGCATTAGGAAAAAGTTACTTAGAATCCTGAGGCTTTGTAACATTCTAAGGAAGATGTTGCCAAGGTGCTATGGCAGAGAAATATATAAAAATGGGTGAATGAGAAGCATCTATAAGAATTTGGTAACAATAATGATCCTGCATGTTTTTTTCTTCTGTATTGCTTAAAAGATGCAAGCATTTTCTGCTCAGGTAACATGCATACCAACTGAACTAACACACCCGTCACAACTAACCTCTGTTTTGGTATCCTTTTTCAGAACTAATAGTGTTTATCACAGATTTCAAGCAATTCAGAGATGTGGATTTTCACTTCTGTTGGTTGGAGGTTTCATTTGTACACGTATGCATGGCCAGATTTCTGCTGGGCAATTCCATCAATACATGATCTCTTTTTACTTACAGCATATGTAAGGTTTATGATCCATAACTTCTATATATTCACCTTGCTCAAACTGTGTACCACTGCTATCATGTTTACAGCATACTTTTAAAACGATTGCCTTGCAATATTGTTGTTTAAAAAGTAGTTTGTAAGGGAGTTTCTGATGATTCCTGTGCAGAATTTTGTGTTTTATTTTTGCTCCAAATTAGGATGTGGCTGAGCAGCAGCAGGAATACAAGGAGAAACTACAGGAAATATGTGATCTCTTTACACAAACAGAAAATCGACTCATTGGTCACCAAGAAGCTCTTGTTATCGGAGACAGCAAGGCTGAGTTAAAGCAATACCAAACCAAACAAGAGGTGAAAACTTGACTAAACAGCAGCAACCTTAGTAATCTTATAATGTATTTTTGATTAGTTACAGTCCATAAAGAAACAAATCTGAGATTAAATTAAGAAGACTAAGGCAGGTTTTAGGTCAACAATAGCAAGCACTGACTGCATGGTGGAAATGTAGAAACAGGAACTGGCTCAGGATCTCATGCTGGCCCTGTGCAGAAAAGAATTATGGCACTACTGATAATGTGCTTGGTTCTCTGCAAGGAGAAGTATTGAAGAGTGATTTCCAGGTTTGTTATGTAACACCCTGAGTCAGCCAGTTCACACAGAAATTTTGACAGCAGCAATGGAGGTGGCCTCTCAGTTTGCCCAGTGATTTGGAAATCAGCACAATACCCCTGGGGACAGAAAAACAGGACAGAGAGGGAGGGAAAGAGGGAACAATAAAAAGACACAAAACCATGCCTTGTTGACTGAAGCCAAGGGATTGAACCTGTACAGTACTCCCATTCAGGGTGGCTTGATAAAAAGCAAATGAATAGACTGTCCTGCGATGTACTGTATACTTTCAGAAACAAACTTGTAGCATGCTTCAGATCTAACATGTGATTCTGCAGTTCCAAAGCATTCTTGTCAGATGTGAGAAAATCACATGTAAGTGAGCCCAAGCTTATTATGCCAAAATCATATGTCACCTTTATAACTGGAAGCATGGAGTGTTTATTCTGCTCACATCGTTATTGAAACTTCTTTGTAAAAGGATTCTGTACCATCTTTTTTTCCCCATAAATGCTGTCCCTCTGGTGATGGCAGCAGATTTCCTGGGTGCCTTTTTATAACTTTTTTCACTGTGACAAATTTCCTGCTCTGCCTTGGTGGGTCTTGCGCTTATTGGCGGATTTGCTCGCCTTGGAGCTTCACGGCAGCCCTCAGCTTGGCCTTTTTTCTGAACCCCCAGTCCAGGTCGACTCCTCCTGTGTCTAACCAGGAGTTCAGAGGATTTGGGGGGAACCCGGGCCCACCCTCTACTCCGGGTTCCAGCCCAGGGCCCTGTGGAATGCAGCTGTCTAGAGTGCCTCCTGGAACAGCTGTGCGACATCTGTGCGACAGCTACAACTACCTGGGCTACTTCCCCGTGGCCTCCTCCCAACCTCCTCCTCCTTTATCTTCACCATAGGACCTTCCTCCTGATGTCTGATAATGCTTGTACTTCTCAGTCCTCCAACAGTCCACATTCTCACTCTCAGCTCCTAGTGCCTCTTGCTCCCAGCTCCTCACACACACACCACAAACTGAAGTGAGCTCCTTTTTAAAACCCAGGTGCCCTGATTAGCCTTCCTTAATTGATTCTAGCAGCTTCTTGATTGGCTGCAGGTGTTCTAATCAGCCTATCTTAATTGTCTCCAGAAGGTTCCTGATTGTTCTGGAACCTTCCCTGTTACCTTACGCAGGGAAAAGGGACCTGCTTAGCCTGGGACTAATATATCTGCCTTCTGTTACTCTCCTGTAGCCATCTGGCCCGACCCTGTCACATCACGTTCAAGTTATAATCTTGTGACAATATGTACATCTGAAAGCTTTTTGTTTGGTTTGTTGTTAGGCCCTGTCCTTGTGCCAAAACTTAAACTTTTACTCTGTTAATACTGAGGGAGAATTCCCATTGACATCAGTTAAGATCTTGCCTCAGTGAGGACTTTAGGATTTAGCATTTTATGTTTTTTATTATTATTTAATATTTATATTATAGTAGTGCATAGTAGTCCCAGGGAGATCAGTAACCCATTTTGCTGAACAAAGGTAGACTCATTCCCTGAATCTAAGAGTTTATAGTCTAAGATTACCAGCAAAATTCCAAGGGAAAGAAAGAGGGATAGACCAAATTATTATGTACAAATATGTATTTGCTTTATAAATATCCTCTATCCACAACTGGCCCAAAGCCTAGCCCTCATTTCTTGATTGATGTCTTGTGGGCATCATGGTAGAAGCAGATCTTGGGAGGGGATTTGAAGGAAGAAAAGGTTCCTTATGGATCAGTTCAGGGAGAGCATTCCATGTATAAGGTGGGGTATGGAAGAAAGCTCAAAGATTTTGGGGGGGAGACGCTGTATCTTATTTAATATAAAATATTTACTGTGCCCAAAGGAAGGGCATCCAAAATATTTGTTAGTGCATTAAAATGAACTGCTCTTTCTCAAACTAAGTATCAAAAAACACTGCAAAACCCACAAACCCATGTGAGAGTCCAAAACTTTTTATCTGGTGGCACCATAAATATCACCCTGCTCTTAAGGCCCTTTGGCTTATGATTCTCCCTATAATCCTTTACATTAATGTTGACCTACTGTGCCAAATTCAGAAATGAGGTGTAAGGGTTGAGATGTAATTACATGTTGGTAATTGGATGTGAATTTAAGTGAGTCTAAAACTCTCTGTGGCAGTCTAGAGGGAGTCTAAGTTCGTGCAACACACATATTGAGAGGAAGGGACCAAAAGAAGGTAGACATCAATCAGTTTAGACTCCCTCTAGACCTGCTTCAGCTCTGGACTTGTCCCAGGACTATTATGCAGAAATGCATTATTACTATGGTCTATGGAATATTTGACTTATCCCACTCCAGATTGTTAAATGAGTTTGTCTTTAATACTTTTAACAATAGACTTCTTTGCTCTCCAAACTAATGACTGTTACCACACTTTTAATCTCTCAAGCTGCCAGGGCTCAAATATGAGATATTGTGGGGGGTCAAAATCACATCTGAGAAACAAAAGCATAACTCATCTGAACTAATTTATAGTAATAAAAGTGCATTTACAAGAATGTGTGGGATAAGATGAGTTAGGCTGTCTCTCAGTGAAGGACTTCTGAGAAGTTTGAAGTGAAGTACAGGTAGATAATTTATCTACCTTCTTTTGTTGTTTTTCCCCCCAAGGAGTTACAGAAAGATATGCTGGCAAGTGCACAGGCACTGGCAGAGATTGTGAAAAACACTGAGATGTTCTTGAAAGAGAATGGAGGAAAGCTGTCACAAGAAGACAAGACTATTCTTGAACAGAAACTTAATGAAGCTAAGACAAAATGTTTGCTGCTTAGCCAGAAGGCAGAAGAGTCCAAAAAAGTGCTGGATAAAGCTGTGACAACAGCTATTAAGCAGGAAACAGAAAAGGTTCTTATGCAACAACTCTACATCTTTATTTGAATTTTTAAAAAGTCTTGGGGGAATAGTCTTTCCCCTTATTACATAGAGAGATGAAAGTCATATTTTACTTGGGTGACTATCAAATAATTAGTGCATATTTGTTTTACAAATACAGCAAATTCTCAATGTGTGAATTAACAGTTATTTTCAGATTTTAACAACATATTTTTATGTTCAAATATCCACATTTGAAACTATGTAAAAGCTAAAAATGATTTCAGATTTCAAACTCTGAGCTTTCAATGTGTAGGTTGCTGCCATAGAACAACTGGAAGAGAGTAAAAATACGATTGAAAATCTCTTGGATTGGCTGTCAAATGTGGATAAGGCAGCAGAGCATGGGGACGAGAAATGGACACTGGCAATAGAACAGAATGGAACCCATATTAAAGAAGGGGATGTAAAGGCTTTGGAGGGAGAAGAGGATGAAGTCAATGGTAACCTGTTGGAACTTCAGCAACAGACTGAAACCCATGTGGATGGCAGAGTAAAACCTACAGACAATAACCTCAACCAGCAGTATCAGAAAGTCAAGGTACTATATGCACATGTTACCAGCTATGGCAAATATTCAGCACTTAGGTACTATGGTAATAGGTTCACTGAAGTCAATGAAAGCCTTTCTATCGGGCTTCAGAGAAATACATAATGTACATTGATAGATGTTATATGGAGACGGCATTAAAAAGTGTCAGTGTTCGTCAATTACCACACAGGTACCCAGTTATTTCCTGTTGTAAGAATGGGAGAAACTGCAGTGTTCTCAGTGGCAAATGTTGACATCTTAATGGTGATCACAGTGCCCTTTATTTTCCTAGGCTGAAATGAACACAGTACAATGTTTACTGTAGATAAACAAAGTACTGTAGGCAAAAATACAGCTTCATAATCTTTCCTGATCCTTGTCAAAGATAAATTATTTGGTCTGACATGTTTCCCTTTGCTGACTGAACACTGATTGCACACTGCTACCGTTATTGGATTGTTGAGATTATTAATCTACATTATTCTCACTTTAAAAGTGACAAATTCCCAGAGGGTAAAGCACCATATTATGAAGGCTTCAGCAGGAGTTGCAAAACTCCACAACACAGCAATATTGAGATGTCTGCTTCAGCCAGCATATTTAATTATGACAGCCTTCTGTATGCTTAGATACAGTTTTAACAGCCCAAAGCCCTTTTAGATTCCGAGTGATGGAACTGATGAAGGATCTGCAGAAATTGATCAAAGGAACACTCCGTATTTTGGAATAGCTTCCATGTAAAACCTTCTTAAAGAAAATGGAAGTATAGGTGGTTTTGTTTGTGCCTATTGGTGCTCTTTAGAAAATAGCATTAACAGAGGGCTCAAATCTGATCTTCGATAACTGTCTACCGCACATATATGGAGAAGCACCTTAGCCCATTTTACAAAATACATAGTCATTGTTTCTATAGGAAATGAGGCACTTCAGGAACTGAGGTGTTTTAAAATATATGGTCTTTTTTCCCCCAGAGCCAAACATGTTTTACATCAGGTTCTATTAGTGTGTATTTATAGCTCCTGTCATTTATTAGTTTTAACTTGGTGAAATATATATGGTATGTAATGTGTATGGATGTTTCATGCCATAGAATGGCAATTTTTCTGTAAGGAAAGATTTTTATAAATCTTGAGAACTATTGATTAAAATCCAAAAATGGAAATATAAAAATTAGCAATGACTTTTATTCACTCAAAATACATAGGAAATATCTATTCTCCCTTTGGTATATCTGACCCAAAACTACTGGTTAGAACCAGTAGCTACTGTGTGTGTGCAACAGGTAAAGGAATACTTACACTTATTAAAAGCTGCCCATCATTTAGCATGTTATATAATGAATCCTATCTTGAGTGATCACCCATGGAATGAGGAAAAAAAAGATCTGGGGAAAATTTAAATTGGTTGTTTCTGATGGGGTTTGCCTGTCGATGGCAATCCATGCAAGTCACTTCACTGGGTTGTGTTAGAAATATAGGGCTGGGTCCTCCGCTGATGTGCATCAGTGTTTCTCCAAATTCCGTTGATGTCAAGAGGGCTTTACCCATGTATACACTAGGGTCTGATCTGTAATTACCACTAGTTATTTCTTACCATTTGAAAATGCTATAGGTAAACAATGAATAAGAGTGGCATTTTTAATGAGCATCTTAGAATGTTCAAGGGCTTTATCACATCTCTTCTGATTGATCAGATAACAATTTTTGAGTAATCTCATTTAAACATCCCTTCTATTCATTATTTACATTAGTCACAAATTGTTATCTCATCAATCAGAAGAGATGTGGAAAAGTCTTCTAACATTCTGAGTGGCTTTGTAATTTTGGTCCGTGTTGTGCTATCAGTTTCTAGACAGAACTCCTCAGTCATTTCAGTGGAGATTTCTGATAAAAAAAAAATGTGCTTTGTTGGAACCCTACAGGAGGATACCAGTCATAAATATTTTAATTTTTTTCTTATAGGCTCAACATGAGAAAATTATTTCTCAGCAACAGGCTGTTATAATAGCAACGCAGTCTGCCCAAGCGCTACTTGAGAAACAAGGCCACTACCTTTCCCCTGAAGAAAAAGAAAAAATGCAAAGGAACATGAAAGAACTGAAAGTCCAGTATGAAACCGCTTTAGCTGAATCAGAACGGAAAATGAAGTTAACGCACTCTCTGCAGGACGAACTTGAGAAATTTGATACAGACTACAGTGAGTTTGAAAGCTGGCTCGAGCAGTCAGAACAAGAACTTGAAAATCTGGAGGCTGGTGCTTCTGACTTCACTGGTATCATGACCAAGCTCAAAAGGCAAAAGAGTTTTTCAGAAGATGTTATTTCTCACAAAGGTGACTTACGGTACATTACAATTTCTGGACACAGGGTGTTAGATGCTGCTAAATCTTGTAGTAAAAAAGATGGTGTCAAGGTTGACAAAGATGGTATTGATACTTCAGCGACTTACACAGAGGTGCAAAGTAAACTGGATGGTGCTTCAGATCGATTCAAATCTCTTTATACTAAGGTATGTTTTATTTACATCTGAATGTGTAAGGGGATAATAGTTGGCTCACCAAATATTTATGTGAAAGATGATTTACCCTTAGAGCAAACTAGAAAGGAAGTGATAGATTCTCCATCTCTTGAAGTCCTCAGCTCAAGGCTGGATGCCTTTCGAAGAGAGATACTTTAGTCAAACACAAGTTATTGGAGTAACTGGGTGAATTCTATGGCCTGTATTATACAGAGGTCAGACTAGATGATACTAGATGATATAATGGTCCCTTCTGGTCTTAAAAATCTATGAATCTATGAAAGCAGAATTTCTGAATATCATTTTGGAATGGAAGGAAACTCTGTGGTTCCTCTAGATTTGTCTACCTAGTGCATCTGCCTATCATTTGTGCCCTGTAATTTTTCCTTCCAAATGAAAACCAACCTCTAGTCTCATTAATAAAACAAATACAATAAAAGCCAGGGCCTGCCACGATTGCATTTGAAATATTAATTTGATAGAAATCTTTAATCTATCTGTGGCCCATTCTGTGCTTAAAGAATCACACTAAGATTTTTAAATTTGTGTTGAGTGTTTGAAGTAATTTTCTATGTGCATTTTTAAGTGGAACTCAGTTACTTTTGAGAGGTGTTAGATTAACAGTATCTTAGATTTGTCTTTCACTAGTCTACTGGAAAGGTATAGCATGGGCGGCAGCAGTGGTAGCTTCTCCACGCTACCCTGCCAGCATGTCTCAGTGCTGTCCTGGAAGGTTAATTTCTAGAGGAGGGAAATGAATTCTGTGTCTGTGACTTTCACTCTGAGGACACCTATTCACCAGGAACCACACTAAATCACCAACTCATTTCACATCTGACCTATGAACAACCTTCAGATAGGAACAAATGTCACTCCATTTACTGTTCAGCATGGATAGCACCATTATAATTTTAACCTTCACAGCTGTAATGCAGAGTTGCATTGATCTGTTTAAGGGAGATTTGTGTGTCACTGTAGCTCTGTTCAGCAGTCTCATCCCTGTGCCAGATGTTCATAGGCTTAACCCTGAGCACAAGCTGCTACTGCTGCAGTGTTGCATGGTAAAAGGTGCCATCTTTTGGCTGGGATGTTCCTGTCACTAAAGGCATGTCTACACTACAAACGTAAGTTGACCTATGTTAGGTCGTCTTACAGCCATTGCAGTAATTACTGCGGATTTACATGTCCACACTACCCTCCTGCTATTGGTGGTGCATGTCTTCACCAGGAGTGCTTCCACCAAGTGAAGTGGGGGATTTAGAGCCCAGGCTCTCAGCTCTGCACGGAGCTCTCTTCTGGGAGCCCAAGCCAGGTTCTCAGCTCTCCAGTCTTTGTTGGGAGCCCAGCTAGCACCCAGGCTCTCAGCTGCATGCGGAGCTCCCTGCTGGGAGCCCAGCAGCTGCCCAGGCTCCAGGCACAAAGGTCCCTGCTCAGAGCTGGGAGCCTGGGGGGACAGCCAGGCTCATGATGGGGAGCTCTGTGCCTGGAGTCCAGGAGGCTGCTGGGCTCACTGCGGGGAGCAGGGAGCCCAGACAGCAGCCTGGCTTGGAGCAGGGAGCTGGGAGCCTGGGCGGCAGTTCAGTTGGGAGCGGGGAACTCGGAGTCCAGGTGGCAACCCCGTTCAGAGCGGGGCGCTGGGAGCCCAAGCAACAGTTCAGTGGGGAACGGGGGAGCTGGGAGCCCGGGCAGTAGTTCAGTTGGGAGCTGGGGGGCAGCTGGGCTCTAGCTGGAGCCCCCCAGCTGCCAAGGGTGACAGCCAGAGCTGTGAGCCAAGCGCAGGATTTTCAGCAAGGAGCCTACCAACCTTTCTTGTCAATTTCACAGCTCCAGAAGGGAGCTGTGAAATTGACAAGAATGATGCCAACAGCTGATGTAAGTAACACAGTGTCTACACAGACACTGTGTGGTTCTAACTACACAGACATAAGCGCTATGCTGGAAGTGGAGTTATGATGTCGGTGTTGTTGGGCATTTACATTGGCAGGACCAATGCTGTAGCATAAGACGCTGACACAATTAGGTCGACATAAGCTGTCTTACATTGACCTAACCCTGTAGTGAAGACCAGGCCTAAGACTCATTCTTGCTCATCACTTTTTGTTCTCCAGGTAGGTGTTATATAATCTCTAGCACTTTTCAACTTGTTTTTCTGGCCAGCATTCCTTTTCTCAGTAAAGACTTTGTACGCAAGATTTTCAAGAACCTCTGTTCTGGGCACGCACACAACCTACATCCCAGGTGCAGATGGACATTTGTGTGCACATGTGGGTAACTCACCAAGCTGCCCTGTGCATATGCACATTTAGAACACACAGCCTGAAGGCTCTTTGAGTGTTTGACTCTAAATGTTCAGAACAAAAAAAGGCCTAGTATATCTTAGACATTTCTTCATTAAATTATGCTTTCCTAAAACTGGAGCAGTGGAACTGAACGCTGGGTCTCCACAGCATGGGGGAGTGCTCTAACCACCAGACTACATAGTTATTTTCAGGTGTGTCCTCTCTCTCTTTCTCACAAATGACTCTTCAATTATTTATCCAAAGTGCAACAGCTTCAACAGGTGAGAATGAAGGAGCCCCACATCAAACTATCCCATAGCTCAGTGGTTAGGGCACTCACATGAGCGGTGGCAGATCATTGTTCAGATCTCTTCTCCCACTCATGCACAGCAGGGACTTGAACCAGGAGTTTCCCACATCCCGGTACTCACCTCTGGGCTAAGGGTTCTGAGGGTGCTCCCTCACCCCCCAGCTGTTTTGTGTGAACTTGCCTCGGGGTATGATCAAGTGTACTCAAGAGGCTGTCTACTGGATTGGGCCCCACACATGACTTAGGCAGCCGAACACCTATCTTCCCTAGTTTGTGACTCTCTCTAGGATTTAGGTGGGAGATAGGCATCCAGACTGGAATGAGGAAGCCATGCACATGCCCAGAGATAGAAACATAAGTGCCTAGGGAACTTTTACTGCAAAAAATTAGGTGCCAAGTTTGTTCAGGCACTTGTAGGGTTCAGCAGGAGTTTTGTTCATCACAGTGGTCCCAAAACTGGGGCTAGGTGCCTAACTTCTTCTGTGTATCTGGGCCAGAGGGTCTTTTTAATTGAGACTTTCCAAATTTTGTTTGTGTAATTGATGGCAGGAGTAACTAGAGCCTTGGAGAGATGCTTTTTATTCTTTGTATAAATCTAAACAAATAAATAAATCAAGTTATAGATCTATTTTTAACATACACTGTTTTGTACATAATTATACCAAGGGCTCTAGTCTCCTTTCAGATAAAAGGAATACCTTGTAATGTTTGGCCACTAGGTGGAGACTAAATACCAGGTGTAAAAGATACAATTGGAATGTCGTTTTTCTAAGCTTCAGAAGATAAATATTTAAAGCAACTATTGGTAAATATTATTCTCACTTTAAAAGTGACAAATTCCCAGAGAGTAAAGCGCCATATTATGAAGGCTTCAGCAGAAGCTGCAAAACTCCACAACACAGCAATATTAAGATGTCTGCTTCAGCCAGTAATCCCAGGCCTCCTCTGCCTTTAGAGACATAAATTCTTCAGTCTAATCCACTTCCCTAACTAATTTCCTTAATTTTTGAAAGTCAGCCCTTTTGAAATCAAAAACCCTAGTCGCAGATTTATTTTTGTTTATCTTTCCGTTCAGTTTGAACGGAATTAGCTCATGATCACTTGAACCAAGGTTGTCCCCTACAACCATTTCTTCTATGAGGGCCTCACTACTCACCAAAACCAAATCAAAAATGGCATCCCCTCTAGTCGGTTCTGCAACTACTTGATGAAGGAATCCATCAGCTATCGCATCTAGGAAAATCTGAGCCCTATTATTTATTATTACTAGCACACGTCCTCCAGTCTATATCTGGGAAGTTAAAGTCTCCCATGATCACGCAATTTTCATTAGTATTTACTTCATTAAAAACATTAAAGAGGGCTCTTTCCATATCCAAATTAGATCCCGGTGGTCTATAGCACACCCCAAGTACTATCACAAGGGAGTCTCTAGTAGCTTTCTTCCCCAATGTGATTTTTGCCCAGACGGACTTGGTCTTATCCATTCCATCGCTTCTTATTTCTTTACTTTCTACCTCATCATTGATATACAGTGTTACTCTACCACCTTTACCTTTATTTCTGTCTTTCCTAAACAGCACATACCCTTCAATACCTGTAGTCCAGTCGTGACTACTATTCCAGCATGTTTCTGTTATCCCTATAATATCTGGTTTCACTTCCTGCACCAGTAGCTCTAGTTCCTCCAGTTTACCTAGGCTCCTCGCATTGGTGTACAAACATCTTCATTTTTGCTGTTTGGCCTCGCTCACATTCTTTACCCGATTAGGCACGGTCATTCTACAGCTACATTCTATACGGTCATTCACGGTCATCATACAGATCCAGTATGATCTATTAGACTGGTATCCACACTGCCCTTTCTCCTTATGTCCATTCTCCTACCCACGGCTGTATTCTTTCTTACTTTGTTTTCTTCCCTCTCCGTGCTAAAATCCGGTGTGGAGATTACCTGGACATTTCCCATCCATCTCCCCCAAATTCCTAGTTTAAAGCTCTCTTAATCAGTTGTACCAGCCTCCATCCTAGAAGTCTATTTCCTTCCCTACTCAGATGAAGTCCATCCTGAGAGACCTTTCCTCTGTCCATGAATGTCTCCCAGTGGCCATACATCCTAAAGGCCTCCTTATAGCACCACTGCCTGAGCCATCTGTTGATAGTCATAATCATGTCACACCTTTGTTGCCCTTCTCTAGGAACAGGCAGAATCCCACTGAAGATCACCTGAGCCTCGATTTCCTTAAGCGTCTTCCCCAGCCTGGCGTAGTCTCCCTTGATACGTTCCAGCGAGAATCTAACGGTATCATTTGTTCCCGCATGAAGGACAATCAGTGGATTCTTTCCCTCTCCCTTTAGGATCCTTTTCAACCTCAGGTCCCCATCCCGTATCTTAGCACCTGGAAGACAGCACACCCTTCTATTCTCTGGATCAACTCTGGTTACAGGCCTGTCTGTTCTTCTCAGTAAGGAGTCCCCGATCACATAGACCTGCCTTTTCCTGGTGACGGTGCAATTCTCCGGTCTATCCCCATTCCCTCTGGCTGCAAGTTCTTTCCATTCCTATTTTCCCTTGTAATCCTCTTCAACCCATCCTGTATCCTCCTGGGGCTCATATTTGGTGTAGTCTCCATTGACTCTTCCCCTTTTTCTGTAGGACTAGCTGCTCTTCTCTTCTTCCTTGCCCTTCCACCTTCAGTGACCACCTGCTGAGTCCCTTCTTCATTTTCCAACTTTGCAAACCTGTTCTTAAGCTCTATTTCTCCTTCACTAGCCTGTCTTTTCCTCTGCCTGTTTCTCTTAGTCACATGCTTCCATTGTCCATTTTCTTCACCCAGCAGTCTCCCCTCAGAATTCTTCAGTCCTCTTTCCATCTGCAAGTGGGAGCTTTTCCCTTCAGCTGCCTCATGTCTTTGCTCCATAATCCGCTCGAACCCCCTTCTAAACTCAACCAGACTTTCTACCTGCATCTCCAATCTTAGGATCTTCTCTTCCATCAGCTCTATCAGGCGGCACTTCATGCAGACAAAACTCTTTCCAGGTACCCCCTCCAGGATCATGTGCATACTGCATCTTCCACATCCAGTCATCTTCATTGTGTTTTCCACTACATGGGTCACCCCCACTGCTGCCTCTGTATCTGTCATAGCCTTCCCACCTAAATCCTGTTCATCTTCTCCTCCGACAGAACTCCCACTCAAACCCCTGTTTACAGCTCTCTTTGCTGGCTCCCGTGCCGCTGCAGCTGTCTGTGCCTTTGCCTGACTGGCTGGCTACCTTTATAGGACCCCATAGTAGAATTACACCGGTATAAAACCAGTGTAGATCAGAATCAGGCCCAGAATCAGTGTAGATCTGATCAGTGAGATCAGAATCAGGCCCAATATTAGCAGATCACATAAGTGTCATCTTATGTGTATTTTTGTGCACATTAGCTAAGGTCTCAGAGATCCAACTGGGCAGACTCTTGCACCTGCTCAGATCTCAGTGCAGATGAGGGCTTCATCACAAAACTTCTACTGATTAATCCCTAACATTTTATCTTATTTGCAGCATGTGGTTTAGGCAATCCCAAAAACAATTATCTTGCCCAGCAACACCCCCAGACAAAGCATCCATTTACTACCAAAGCAAACTTAATTGTTTTTATTTTAATTTGTTTTTATTTTATTTTTATTCTAGTAATTGTCTAAATTACATTTATTGTAAAAACTGCTTTAGCCGCTGGTCAGAGTTTGCAAACTTGGGTACTTGAAGCTAGGTACCTACATCTGTATTTTTATGCACATAGAAAAGGAGTCTGGTTTTTTTGAGATACTGAATATTTTTAAAAAAAGAAAAGGAGTACTTGTGGCACCTTAGAGACTAACCAATTTATTTGAGCATGAGCTTTCGTGAGCTACAGCTCACTTCATCGGATGCATACCGTGGAAACTGCAGCAGACTTTATATACACACAGAGAATATGAAACAATACCTCCTCCCACCCCACTGTCCTGCTAGTAATAGCTTATCTAAAGTGATCATCATTGGATGAGCTATTACCAGCAGGATAGTGAGTTTGTGTGTGTGGTTTTTGGGAGGGGGGTGAGGGGGTGAGAGAACCTGGATTTGTGCAGGAAATGGCCCAACTTGATTATCATGCACATTGTGTAAAGAGTTGTCACTTTGGATGGGCTATCACCAGCAGGAGAGTGAATTTGTGTGGGGGGGTGGAGGGTGAGAAAACCTGGATTTGTGCTGGAAATGGCCCAACCTGATGATCACTTTAGATAAGCTATTACCAGCAGGACAGTGGGGTGGGAGGAGGTATTGTTTCATATTCTCTGTGTGTATATAAAGTCTGCTGCAGTTTCCACGGTATGCATCCGATGAAGTGAGCTGTAGCTCACGAAAGCTCATGCTCAAATAAATTGGTTAGTCTCTAAGGTGCCACAAGTACTCCTTTTCTTTTTGCGAATACAGACTAACACGGCTGTTCCTCTGAAACCTGAATATTTTTAGCCCCCAGTGACTACATTTTAAGGTGGCTAACTGTAGACATCCAAATTTGAAATATTGGGCACTGTAGATTGAGAAAAATCTTTTTATGAGCACAATATGTTACTGTGAAATCCCTAAGAAATCCCACTCAGATGAAATAAAGTATACATTTTGATGTCTGTTTTTTTCCTTCTACTTTTTTTAGTGTGGTATCCTTGGAAATAACCTTAAAGACCTGGTAGATAAATACCAGCATTATGAAGAAGCCTCATCTGGGCTTTTGTCAGGTCTCCAGACCTCTGAAGTAGCTGTGAACAAACAACTGTCTGAGCCAATTGCAGTGGATCCTAAAAACCTCCAAAGGCAACTAGAAGAAACCAAGGTAAAAAGCCCCAACAAACTCAATAAATCACCGCTTATAGTTGGAAGGACAGAGTAGTCTAACATAATTTAAATGATTAAGGGCCAAATTCTTGTATCTTATGTATATACGTAGCTCCTATTGGCCTTGAATTTGACTGTCTGAAGTCTCATCTGAAAATCTTTGTGTTAAGAATAAAGCACATGGCAGACTTTTACAGAAACTGGCTTACGTGATGAGGAAAAAATGCCATTGACGGTGGGAGCAAATAACTTCTTAGTCATAGTTGTCAGGTGAGGGGGTGAAATCTGGAAAACTTAGCAGCTTGGTGGAAACTCAGTGATTCTGATAGTTACCTTCCCTGGGGAAAAAAAACCCATGTTTTTGCATTGAGATAACTAACTCAAGATATTTGTCTCGATGTGAAATCCTAGTGGAGATAAGGCAATATAGTTTCCTAAGTTGTCTCTAAGCTGAGTGGCCGCGTGGCCGTGCAGCAGCCTATTAAGCGCCACGCAGGTGCTTAGGGCTGCAGTGGGGAAAGATGCCTCTCCCCCAGTCCTGGACCTGCTACGGTGCCCCTCCCACGGCCCCAGCACAGCCCAGCCACTACTGGGTTTATAATTGCACCGCGCCCACGCTCCACTTTACTTGTGCTGCAGCCCAGCGGCTGCAGTGCTGGCTCCTCTCCGGCCCCTCCTCCTCTAGGTCTGCCAGCCCAGGGCTTCTCTCTGCTCCTCCTTCCCCCCCCGCTCCTCTCAGCTGGCTGACTGAGGGCTCCTCTCTCTGCCCCCACTCTCTGTCACCTGCAGGCAGCAGCCACCAGCTGCCTGCTAGTGACGGGGAGGAGGGTGTGGGGAAAGGAGCCCACAGCTGCTGCTGCTCCTCTGAGCCACCAGTGAGGGACTGTCCGCTGCTTCGGGCTCCCCAACCCAAACCCCTCATCCCCACCCCCATGCCAGAGCCCACGTCCACCTGCACCCATGTCAAACCCCATATCCCCAGCTTGCACCCTCATTTGGAGCCTTCACCCCCCCCCGCACCCCAACACCCTGCCCCAGCCTCCTCCTGTTGCACCCCAAACCCCTCATCCCCAGCCCCACCCCAGAACCCACACCCCCAGCTGGAGCCCTCACCCGCTTCTGGACCCCAACCCTCTGCCTCATTCTTGAGTCCCTTGTCCCACCCCAAAGCCCACACCCCCAGATGGAGTCCTCAACCCTCTGCTCCCCAACCCTCTGTCCTAGCCCTGAGCCCCCTCCCACATTCCGAACCCCTCAGCCCCACCCCTGCCACATCACCTCCATATTGGTGCACATAACAAAATTCGTTCTGCACATACGTGGGAAAAATTAGAGAGAACACTGGTATATTAGAGGGAACACTAATATAGCTAGTTGAGGTAAACCCCAGGCTGCAGGTTGACCTTATTAACTACACTGAGGTAAAAAAGACCTGTGACTGACTGAATTTTTCATGCTTTATACAGCAATATGAAAGGAATCTCATGTGGCTAGGTATAGTAAGTACAGTAGAACCTCAGAGTTACTAACACAAGAGTTACAAATTGACCGGTCCAGCACACACCTAATTTGGAACCGGAAGTATGCAGTCAGACAGCAGTAAGGTCCCACACCTCGCCAAAGGCAAATACAGTACATTACTGTGTTAAACATAAACTACTAAAAAAATAAAGGGAAAGCAGCATTTTTCTTCTGTCCAGTAAAGTTTCAAAGCTGTATGAAGTCAATGTAAACTTTTTGAAAGAACAAGCATAACATTTTGTTCAGAGTTACAAACATTTCAGAGTTCTGAACAACCTCCATTCCCGAGATGTTCGTAACTCTGAGCTTCTACTATAAGCAGTTTTCCACAGGAGCTGGTTCTGTCTCTGTGGAATCACAGGTTTGGGAGCCGGTATAAGGTACCTTGTACAAGGGATGATGAACTTTGTCATCTTTAAATTTACGACTAAGGGTTGGATTGTCCTCCGCTAGCACAGGAAGGGTGCACTTTGCACCCTTTTACACCAACACAGGCAGCTGTGCTCAGGGTGTTCACCACAAGGTCAGAACAGGCAGTGATTGTTCTGTGGCCCTGTCTGGGGGTTCTGCCAAGCAGGTTGACTTAAAGTCATTGCCAGGACTCCATAGTAGCTCTGCCAGTGAAGACCAGGGAATGTACTGAATCAATGGACCCCAACAGGGCTATGGTTATGCTCCCTCCTTAGCCAGCACTGCTCCCTGCTGGGGTGGTGCTGAGTGGGTCCAGGTGCCTGACAGGGCTGTGAGTGCTTTGTACCAATGTGACCCACTCTCTAGGCAGATGTTCTGTCACCAAGAGACTCAGGCCCTTGGTTACATCAGCAGAAGCCAGTGGTAACCCAGGCGAAATCGAACTCTTAGAATTCGCATATCCAAACTATTGCCACATGTTTGTGCTTCTGTGAGATACAGTGAAATCTCTCCAGGGCAGGGACAGTGTCGTCTTCTGTGTTTTGTAAAACATATATTTATAAGAATAAATGCATGTTCTTAAAATAGGGTGAAATCCTGGCTCCATTGAAGTCCGTGGCATAACTCCCATTAACTATGGTGGAGCCAGGATTTTATAAAAATTGTTAAACTGTCTCATAATGTAATTATAATTGAACTGGAATATTCTTCATTCATTTTCCAACTGGCAAGATAACTGCTTGGCTGTAATTTCTCTCTCTTTCTTTGTCTGTCTATCTCTGTCTGTCTGTCTCTTTCTCTGCCAGATGGAACATTCAACATACATTTCATAATATAATTATGAATACCTCAGGATACTAGTAATCATGTATGAAAGCCCCAATTGAACCTAGATTACCTTTCTTGCACTTTACAAATAGTTGTCATACCAGCTAAGTGTTTCCTTGAGTTAGAAATCTGGACAAGCAGGCTTTATTGAGGCACAATAGAGTCACCTTCCTCCTGGGAAGTGAATGCTATACCTGTCGCCCATCAGAACGGCCTGGGAAAAAACTTGTCTCTCCCACATGGCAGCACTGAAAACTGTCACTTTGGCACACCAGAGCAGAATGATAGATGACACTGTGATATTATAATGATCATCATACTTTTAAAAAAGTAACATTTGTTATTTTATAATTAAAAATGTACATTTTGAACTCTGAATTTCAAACTGATTTAGTTACATTTGTGCTTCTGAGTTTTAGAAAAATAGGAACAACACTGATTACAATCTGAAGCTGTTTTTAAACCCTTTGTTCCCTAGTCCCAAATGAATTATATCCGGTATAATGCCAATTTTCATGCAACTGACACAAAAGAAGTGCGGACTGTGGCTCCTTTATGAAACTCCTACATGGATTGCTTGCAGCACAAAAGAACACTCAACCAGTATGTGCTGGGAAGGAGGGGGAGGTGCACAGGTTCAAAAGAGTCAGAGGAAGAATAAAAACACGAGGTTCAGACTAGAATGAATAAAGAAGGCCAATTAGTGAATGCAAAACAAAAGAGAATTTTTGAAAAAGTTAGGTGTTGTAAATTAAAGCTGCCCCTTTCATCCGACACATGCAGCTGATAATCCATCCAGACACTGACCTTTGCAGCACGAGGATAATCTTTTTACTGGGATTAACTGTTCTTCAAAATATTCTTCAGTGCCTTAGGCACAAGCTTTCTTTCTTTCTTTCTATCACCATCTAACGTCTTCTGATTCATCCTATTTTTTATTTTATTTTTTTATTTTGTAAACACAATATTTGTGGCCAGTGCAAGGAAAATACCTCTTCATTTATGTTTGAGTTTCTCTATAGCAACTAGCATATCAGCTGCCACATTGAACTATATTGATGACATCCTCTTGATAGCAATGCCTAAACTAAAATGGGAGTGTGTTCTGCACCAGAATGATTTCCTTGTTTTGGTATGGAAAGAACTAAAGTGCACCTATCTTCCAGCTGCCTGAACGTGTGTGGAGGTACCATCAGTAAAGGATGTAAAGGATGATTAATGTAGCATTGTAAGTGTATGTAACATTGCAGAATAGGTAGGACATGCCAGCATCAGAGTTCCTGCCTTTCAGAGCTTACCCTCAGTCTAAAAGCATGGGTGAGCACAATAGAGTATAAAACAATACAGACCATTATCATATAGGTAAACTCAGGGTGTGTGTTCCACTGTCAGTAGAAGATTCATGGCACCAGGCGAGGCAGGGTAAAGTCCATGAAGTGTTCTTCCTGATTCAAGGCAATTTTGTGGGTTCCCTAGTACCAGGTTGTGTTCAGTACAACCTGATGGGGACTGTTTCTTGATTGCCAAATGCTGTACATTCTTCCTTGTACTCTTAAACTTGCACAGTTCTTTGATACTGTGTTGATAAATTCATTTGTTTTTCTTTTTGATAACTGATATAAAGGCAGTGCAAATGGTCTTAAAAGAATTCATCAAAAGGTATATAGCAAAGTTCTACATCAGAAATCAGTGACTAAGATAAATGTCGTAAAACAGAAGGTCAGTAGGATGTTGGATATACTAGCACAAGATGAAAAGTTTTTCTGTCAGGAAGGGATCACAGATTAGATCAGTTTTATCTCAGAAGTAATTTTTTTATCTCTCTCTAGTCATAGTTATAGCAGGAGTGGTGTCAACTGCTCTAATTAAGGGTTGTTGACAAATTACAATCCACCGATGTGGCATATTGTGTATATTAATGGTCACTGTGCAACAGGAAGAATGATATTGCCTTTGGAATGGTGCAAATAAGGATCATTATTATGATACCCAGTCTCAGAAATCTACCTTACAAGAAAAGATTTGAGGGTTTGAGTTGTACTTCTTGTAGAAAACTAAAACTGGCACTTTGAAGTTAACTAATAATTCTCAGGACGATAGAAGGGATTGAAATATTCTTAGCAATGCATTGTTCACTATGTTTGAAGACTTCAAAAAGTGGGAAACAAAATAGGAACATTGAGAAACTATGAGTGAATAGAAATGCCCTGGAAATGGAATAAGCTACATGGTCAGATAAGTGAAGTAAGTTTATAAAGGAATTCCACAGGCATCTAGATTTCTAGAAGAGAGGGATAAAACTGGCAAAAAAGCAGGAGTATGTGCTTAGGACAAACCCTAAAAGGCATCCTGTTTTCCTGTTTCTAAAAATAAAGATGTGTGCATGAAACAATCCTTTAAGAACTGACCTGTAAGTAGCCTGAAGGCTATTGCAGCTCCCCTTACCGCTGCTCTGTTCTACTTTTTGCTTGCTCACGTCAGGCATATTCAGCTATTTGTATGATAAATAAAAGTTCAGCTCTGTCCACCAAATATACCTCATTGCAGTTTTCTCTTGTGTGCTGAGTATGTGACTTTTAGCTTTAGTGAACAGTATTGAAATTTAAAGCAATGCAATTTTACAGATTCTACAGGGGCAGGTGTCTAATCACCAGGTTGCTGTAGAGAAACTGAAAAAAGCTGCTGAAGTGCTTTTGGATACCAGGGGAACTTTACTACCAGACAAAGATAAAATCCAGAGAACACTGGGTAAGAGTTTTATTATTTCCCAATCCCGTCCTTTGTCTCTCAAGTCTGCACCCACGTGCTGGAGGAGATAAGGAATGAATGTTCCACCCTCCCTTGTCATTTTTCATTTCTTTGTCTTATTGGGCCATATGTTGCCACTACTTAGTGACTTTATTGTAGCTCTTAAAAAAAAGAAAATCAATTCACAAATGAAATAATATTGCCATAGTAGTGTTCAAATAAAGAGCTTACAATCAAAATAGACAGGGCAGACGAAAGGAGTTATTGTTGTCCCCATTTTGCAGACAGGGACCTGAGACAAAGAGTGACTTGTCCAAGGTCACACAGGAAGTCTGCAACAGAGGGATAGTTGAGAATCACGAATATCCCCCAGTGCTGTGTCATGACTCGAATTATTTAAAAACTACTAATTATTTAAAAACCAGCGAAAACATTTCCCCCTTCACTTAAGTATTTTTCTGTCGATTGCACTGCTAGAACATGCCATTTACCACAGCCTGGAACTTCAAGACCTATGTGTGTCTCCCCATTATCTCTTCTAGTAATTTCATAAATAAAATGCAGAGTAGAAAAACAAATCATAGAGTGCCTGATCCCACACCCACTGAAGTCAGTTGCAAAACGCTGTAATGCACATTTATTTATGTGTCATATAGCTTCATATAATTTAAAATCCCTGTTGTCTTTCAGCTGCAATAACATCTATTCTTAAACAATAAAAAAAAATAAAACCAGAATGGCATTCTTTCCCCTATCTTTAAGCACATGATTAGTCTCAAATAAAGTATCGGGGGTAGGCGTGTTAGTCTGTATCCACAAAAACAACAAGGAGTCCGGTGGCACTTAACAACTGACAGATTTATTTGGGCATAAACTTTCGGGTGGGTAAAAAAAACCCACTTCTTCAGATGCATGGAGTGAAAATTACAGATGCAGGCATTATTATACTGACACAGTGAAGAGAAGGGAGTTACCTCACAAGTGGAGAACCAGTGTTGACAGGGCAAATTCAATCAGGGTGGATGTAGTCCATTCCCAATAACTGATGAGGAGGTGTCAATTCTAGGAGAGGCCAAGTTGCTTTTGTAGTGAGCCAGCCATTCCCAGTCCCTATTCAAGCCCAAATTAATGGTGTTAAATTTTCAAATGAATTTTAGTTCTGCAGTTTCTCTTTGAAGTCTGTTTCTGAAGTTTTTTTGTTCAAATATGGCTAATTTTAAATGCCCTATGCTTCACTAATCCCTAGCTGCTGTTTCAGTCCTTTGGAGCTGTTAACAGCTAGCATAAGTTAGAGTACCCAGGGACCAGCCCTGCAAACAGTTGCTTCAGGAATGGGAAGAGCAAAACCAAGCTTTAAGCCACCTTTTGCCCCACACCCTGAGTTGTCCTATGTGCTCCTCGGCCATAACTGAAGATCCAGCCTTTTGATTGTGTATTGTCAAGGGGCAAATCCTGAGGTCCTTATCTTGGCAAGTTTGCAGTGAAGTCTGCCTCATAAGAACATAAGAATGGCCATACTGGGTTTGACCAATATCCTGTATTCCATCAGTGGCCAATGCCACATGTTTCAGAGGGAATGAACAGAATAGGCAATCATCAAATCCCACCTCATTCTTCTCTTCTGCAGACTAAACAATCCCAGTTCCCTCAGCCTCTCCTCATGAGTCATGTGTTCCAGTCCCCTAATCATTTTTGTTGCCCTCCGCTGGATGCTTTCCAATTATAATATATATTTTTTTGAGATGGAGTGACCACAACTCCATGCAGCATTCAAGATGTGGGCATACCATGGATTTATACAGTGGCATTATGATGTTTTCTGTCTTGTTATCTAGCCCTTTCCTAATGGTTTGTAACATTCTTTTTAGCTTTTTTGACTGCCACTGCACATAGAATGAATGTTTTCAGAGAACTCTCCCCTGACGACTGAGCAAAAACAGAGTTAGAACTGTAGGTTTGGGCTCAGTGATTCTAGGAGAAGTAAAGAGAACCTTTTAGTGATTTCCTTTCTGTTTATTTCTTTCAGATGACATTGTTGGCAGATATGACAGTTTATCCAGGTCTGTGAATGAACGGAACGAGAAGCTCCAGATAACGCTGACTCGTTCTCTTAGTGTGCAAGATGGTTTGGATGAAATGCTTGACTGGATGGGAGGTGTTGAAAAGAGCCTTGAAGAACAAGGTCAAATGCCTTTGAATTCTGCTGCTATTCAGGATATCATTAGTAAAAATATTGTAAGTAGCATTCTTTGAAGGAAACATTTGCCTGCTAATTGAGATAATGTTTAACAATTTCAAGAAATAATTTTAGTCTCATTAATCCTTTAATGGATACAAAATAAACTTTGAAATCAGTGAAGTTACCCTGGTTTACATCAGGATCTGACTGTAACTATTTCTTCTTAAGTGCTAGGTAGGTATTGTTGTTGTTATTCCTCAGGATTACATCATGGGGATTTTAAAAAAACCAAAACCAAATATCTTTCACATATTATCCTTGAAGCATAAAAGGGGGAAAGCGACTGTCAAATTCCCCATGAGCCACCAATAAATCCTGACGAGGCGCTGGCTCCATAGGTTTTGGCGGCCAAGAGTTTTGGTAAACCCTCCATGCACTTGTTCTACTCTGACTTTCCTTAGAATTCTTACATTGCCTGTGAGCACTGTCTTCCGGAGGTCACTGATCACGATACCTGGCACTTCTAACATGTAGAGCCCTGTGCAGATACAAATTTATATCCGTGGATGGAAATTGGTATCTGCTGATCCGCAGGGCTCTCCCAGGAACTGCAGCAGGGAAAGGAGCAGAACGTGGGGCCGTCGCTCCCAGGAGCCAGCTCCCCACCCTGGCAGCTCCTCCGGCACAAGTGTACCATCCCTTCCACGCAGCTGTCTTCATAACTGCATCTCCTGTCTGGGTCTGTACAGCCACGCCGGAGATCGGGGCTGGGAGCGGCGTGGTACAGCTGTGCCGAAGGAGCTGCCAGCACAGGACGCTGGCTCCTGGGAGCGACGGCCCCATGTTCTGCTCCTTTCGCCACTGCAGTTCCCAGGAGAGCCCTGTGGTTCAGCGAATACTGATTTCTATCTGTGGATATAAATTTGTAGCCATGCAGGGCTCTACTAACATGTTCTTGAGCTGCTCATTCATATCTTTAGGGATCGCTCCAAGAGCTTCAGTAATCATTGGGATCGTCTTTATTCTAGTTTTCCATAACATTGCGCTTTTTGACAGAGTTCTTCGTACTTTGCTATCTTCTCTTCTTGTTTCTTTTGTATATTTCTATCTGCTGCTATGGCAGTATCTATTAACATGGTCTTGTTTGTCTTCTGTTCTGCAACAACAAAGTCCAGCCTGTTTGGTTTGTGACAATTGCCAGATCCCTAAAATATTTGCCTCTTCATTTTCTAGAGCACTTTCAATTCAGTGGTCATAATACCACATGGTTCATTTCCATACTTGCCACATAGGCTCCGCTGAATATACTTGACGACCTCATTGTGTCTTTTCATATATTGTCTCCCAGCCCAGCTCCTGCTGCTGCTCAACACATGCTCCACCATCTCTTCTTTTTCGGAACACATTCAGCAGTTCAGGAAGCAGTTCTGTCAGTCAATTTTGTTTGGAAAGCAATTAAACCTTAACAGCTGCTCTTGTGAACTCATAATGCGGTTCTCTTTTGACATACCCTTCTACAAGTGATGTGTTTGTTAAGCTTCTATCACGAATGGGTTCGATCTCTCTCCACTTGTGTCCTTGCATTGATTTCTGTGTAAACTTTCAATCTGTCCTCACTTCTTCTTTGACTTCTTTGTGTTGGAACTCTGACAGTTCCCTGATTCCAAGATACTGGTAGGAGCCATGCTGACTTACCTTGGATGGTGCCTTCTTTAACTTGTATGCCACTGATTGCACTGGTTTGCCCCTTTTTACAGCTGCTGACACACATTTAGCCAAATTAACCTGTAGCTTGATATCTTCACCAAATTTTTCGACATGTGATCAGTCTCTGTATATCCTTTTATGACTGTCCATATAGTTTCAGGTCATTTATTTATAATGACTGGTTAAGTGATTGTTGCACTTTGCTGGTATGATAATCACAATTTATCCCACAGAGCATTCATTTCAGCCACACTGTGTTGCTACCATGAACAGCACTGGCGATAAGGAATCCCCTTGAAAGATTCCGCCTTTAATTTGGACCTCATCAATGAGAGTCCCCTCCAGGTAGAGTCGAGTGTTCCAATTAACCATAGATTGCTGCAGAAGAGAAATGATCGTTGGATGAACTTAATGCATTTTCAGTGTCTTGATGATCCACACATATTATGTGATTTTGGGTAGCCTAGCCACACCATTTCTAAGTTTTCTTTTTTTGTTTCTTCTGTGAGCCTCCTTTTCAGTGTGAGGTGGGTGTTTTGTCCCTTTCATGTTTACTGTGCAACCGTTTTGCTCAGGAGGCAGCATTCCATTACAAGCTAGTGTTATCCAGATCTTTTTTGCGAGAATTGCCAGTAGAAGTTTCCACATAGTTGGTAAACACATGATTGATCTATAATTCATAGGGTCACTGCTGCCATCTTTCTTTTTTATAGAGGACGGTTCTCCCTGTCTCCATCCATCTTGGACATCTGTTCTTCAAACATTTGTTAAGTTGTTCAAGCCACAATCCATGCACCCACCTGGTCTGGATGCTTTCCAAATCTTCATTCCTCTCAGTGCCTCATCTATTTCTTTCTTTGATATTCCTGTGTATTCCTCTATTTTGCGATTTTTAAATTTTTCTGTCACATTTTTAATGATTATTTGTCTTACTGTTCTTATATTATTATTATTATTATTTTATGGTGAACCTGAGTTATCAGTGTCATTTCTTAAGACTTCTTTATAACCCCTCCACAATAATTGTTGCTTGTTTCAGATGCTGGAACAAGATATTGCAGGTCGCCAAAGCAGTATAAATGCTATGAATGAAAAAGTGAACAAATTCATAGAAACAACAGATCCATCCACTGCATCCTGTCTGCAAGCTAAAATGAATGAGCTCTCTGTACGGTTTGCTAAAGCATGTACCAGACACAAAGGGAAACTTGCAAAGATGGAGGAATTGAAGACCAAAGTGGAGTTGTTTGAAGGCCTGTCAGAAAAACTTCAGTCATTTTTAGACAAGAAAATTCAGACTCTCAACGAGACTGATGCTCCAGGAAAGGATGTTACTGAAGTGTCTCAATATATGCAGGTATTATACAGCTCCATTTGCACATAGTGTAGATTTGTGCCCTCACTTACTTGCCTCATGGTTGCGCAGTCAATATAACAAGCTGGTTCCCCAACTTTAATAGAACAGCTAAGATCAAGGATTGAATTTTGAACAACTGACCATAGAGCCCAATATAAAACTGGCACTTTCTGTTCATTTCTGCAGGAAACTAGTACAGCGTTGGTGGATCATAAAAAAGATCTTGAAGTTTTGCATCAGCTTCTTGAAGAGCTTTCTGTTCATGGTCTCCCTGGGGACAAAGCATTGGTTTTAGAAAAGTTAAATGCCTTGACAAAGAAGTTCAAGGAAGTGGAAGAGACTGTGAAGGAAAAGTTAGTACAATAATCATTAACATATTTCTTCTTATTATATGCAAGCGATACAATATACATTTTGTAATGAATGTCATGCTTTTGTACGTAGTGCATGGTGCTGATTAAGAAAAAGATAGCCCTCATGTTTGAGAGCACACTGTAGGTTGTTTGAAGGTAAATTGTTCAAAGGCGGTATTGTCTACAGAAAAGAAAGCAACCCTCACCTCCTGCCATGATATTTGCAGCAGTGCTATCAGTTCTAATAGTAACTACTGCACTGCTTCTCAGATGGAATACAAGGTTCTGCATGTGCAAGCTGCTATAAAGTTACGATTGGAATGCAGAGGGTGAACAGAAATCTAAAAGAATGAATTTTCATTATGATTGGGCCATATGTACAGAGAAATTAGATTTTCCAAATGTTGCTCATAACCACAAAATATGTTTGAGATCAGATTAATGAGACAAGGACACAAATGCTTCTGGTTCTGGTCCAGTCCAGAAACTGGAAACCAACCAAGTTGCTGAGGCATGTAAAATTCCGTTCTAAATGAACTGATATTCAACATGATGTCACAAAAATAAAGTAGTTACACGATGGGATAGTGTCTCCTCTGTGTGCACATGTAATTGATCACAATGACAGTATTGGGTATGTTTCAGAGTAGCAGCCGTGTTAGTCTGTATTCGCAAAAAGAAAAGGAGTACTTGTGGCACCTTAGAAACTTAACAAATTTATTGGGTATGGAAATCATGCTTAGATATTGTACACTATAGCCACTATAAAAAGATAGCTAAGCCTTCCCAAGAAACAGATTTTTAAACATTGTTACATAGTGATTTTTCAGAATCCCAGACTTTCTGATGATCTAGACATCACTCACTCAGTTCTCTGGTTGTTATTTCACAGTGGTATCAAACTGCTGGGATATGTACTATCACACGTTTCCTTCTTAGAGCAAAATTCTTATTTGCTCACTACTCTCTCTCCTTGTTTAATCTCTCTGTATTGCTGCTGTCAGTGACACTTTTTCTGTTTATTTTATGTATATCTCCCTTTTCCGCATCCCTCCTTCCACCGTTGAGTTTTCTTGCAACAGCACAGAATGAAATTGTGATCTTCAAAGCACTGGGTCTCACACTATCCTTGCTTTTATTGCATAGGATTATGTATACTTTATCAGCACAACTGAAATATCACTTCAGGATTAACTAATGTTTAGCTATAATGTATGTAAGTTACAAAGTATATTTAATAAGTTCCAACACAAGAGGATATAATGGAGTCCTCATAAGTTTTGCTTCCCAAACTCTCATCATCTCAAATTGGATCACTGAGGTTTTCAGCTCCACTGTTAATTATCTGCCTAGCTGAGGCAGTTAACGTTAACAAAATTTTACAGTTATAAGAGTAGTTTTGAATTATACTATAAATTCATGGGCCTCTTCCATACTCATTGAAGTCAATCACTTAGCTCTCATTGTCTTCAATTGCAGAAGGATTGGGTCAAAAATTACTTAGTTCTGTTGATATAATTTCAGAATGATTAATGTTTTTCTGCACTCAAGTTCTCTTGCTGTCTTTAATTGTCTAGAGAAGAGGATGTATCATCTTGTCAGGAACAAATGGATACTTTCAAACTCCTTGTAGAATCTTTAAAGAACTGGATGAACGAGACAACAGATAGGATTCCAGCTGTGCAACCATCTTTAAATACAGAGGATTTGAAGAAACCATTGGAAGATATTAGGGTGAGAGAGTGTATATAAGAAGGGATACTATTGCTAATGGAATTTTGGCAGCTGTTAATAACATGACAGCATGAAGTTAAAAGACAAGATTTTCAATTTGTTTCTAATATTGTGCAGTGTCATTTATATATATATGTTTTGGGGGGGAATATTCTTTTAATTGGCAGACATCAGGTGTTAGTATTTTCCATGCTGATACCCACTCCCCCATAGATTTTGTGGTGTCTTATATGCCACTTTCCCCCTTTTACTCTGCTAGAGTGAGGAGCTTGCCATATTCTAAAATACATAGCCGTCAGGATAGTAGAGCATGCAGTCTCACTGACACTGCCGGTAATACCATTCTTTGGGTTTTATGATGCATGACACAGGCCAAGAGCCCAGTATCTTCCCTAAAGACCTTGTGCATCCTTTTCTCCATGCTAAGTATTTCACATTATTTTTTTCCTTTTAAAAATGTAATGAACAAACTGAAATATTACATTTTGGTTACTCAGAAATTAGAAAAGGAATGGACTTTAAAAGCACCTGAAATTCAGAAAATGAAGAGCAAAGGAACATCATTATGTAACCTAATCAGTGCTGTGATTTCCCCTGCCAAATGCAGGGCAGCTTCAAAAGCAGGTATGCATTTGTATGATCAGCTAACCCCATTTATTGTAAATGTTCAATTTAAAAATAAAATTTCTTGCTTTTTGAATAAATGTGACATCATTGGGTTTGCTTAGTAAACTTCGTGCTTTTGTAAAATCAGTCTCCCACATGGATACATTGATTGTCCTGAGTGCTATTTGGCTTGACTGTCATTTACACTAAGGTTCTGGCAGTTTACATTTACTTTGACTCCTTTACACTCGCAGATTGATTTAAAGGGGCCTTAGTGTAAATGAGAATCAGGCCCTAAAGTCCTTGGTGTATTCACAGAACAGGCACAAAATGAGCAGTGGAAGTGCAAGCTTCTTCATCCCACCAATAAGCCTGTGTCTTATTAGTGGGACACTTCTGGAGGTAAAAGAGTGGTTTAGTCTGCATGCCCATTCAATGCTTGTCAAGGCTCCTTCCCCTCTCTGAACTCTAGGGTACAGATGTGGGGACCTGCATGAAAGACACCCTACACTTATTCTTACCAGTTTATGTTAAAAGCTGCCACCACCAAAGTGTTACACAAAGAACAGGGGAAGTGCCCACTGGGAAACGTCTCTCCCCCAAATTATCCCCCCAAACCCTACACCCCCTTTCCTGGGGAAGGCTTGATAAAAATCCTCACCAATTTGCATAGGTGAACACAGACCCAAACCCTTGGATCTTAAGAACAATGAAAAAAACAATCAGGTTCTTAAAAGAAGAATTTTAATTAAAGAAAAAGTAAAAGAATCACCTCTGTAAAATCAGGATGCTAAATACCTTACAGGGTAATCAGATTCAAAACATAGAGAATCCCTCTAGGCAAAACCTTAAGTTACAAAAAGACACAAAAATAGGAATACACATTCTCTCCAGCACAACTTATTTTATCAGCCATTTAAACAAAACAGAATCTAATGCATATCTAACTAGATTGCTTACTAACTCTTTACAGGAGTTCTGACCTGCATTCCTGCTATGGTCCCGGCAAAAACATCACAGAGACAGAGAGGATCCTTTGTTTCCCCCCTCCAGCTTTAAAAGTATCTTGTCTCCTCATTGATCATTCTGGTCAGGTGCCAGCGAGGTTATCTTAGCTTTTTAACCCTTTACAGGTGAAAGGGTTTTTCCTCTGGCCAGGAGGGATTTAAAGGTGTTTACCCTTCCCTTTATATTTATGACAGTGCTTGATATCACCTCTGAGTCTGCCAGGCAGTGCTAATTTAGACTCTAATGCTGCAGACACTTAGGCACATGCATACCTTTGCTCCATGAGTACTGTTGACATCAGTGAGATTGTTCATATATGTAAAGTTAGGCATGTGCTTGAGAATTTGCAGGATCGTGGCCTTTGTGGTGGTGAGAACACTTGTCCGTTTAAAAGATGAACTGAGATGAGCACACTCATTTCACATGCAGTAGAGCACTTAACAGCAACTAGATAACAGCAGTTTTCAATAAACATCAACATGAGTTGGAGCTGAACCAACAATATGGAGGAGAAAGGACTCCCTATCATATTAACATTCTCCTGAGCCAACCTATCCTGCCAGGTTGCAGCTTCAGCTTTTCTTTGTAATCTAATTTTAAAGAGAGAAAATCTCTGTATTTCAGAGTTTGAAGTACTACCCATCACAGTAGCATGTCAGTGCTTAAATGTTGGTTTGTTTTACAGATACGGGTAAATATTGTTAACCGGAATTTAAACAATTTGGGCAGAATATACATAGGGTGCCATAATGGCAAGAAAGACATTCTCAGTCAGGGCCCCTGACTTTCTGAACTTGCTTCTGGATATGGTCGAAAGAGGCTCTGACTTGTCAACCTTCAAAACATATCTTCTTAGAGCGGCTAGTGGGGAAAGGTGTATTGCTTGTGGGGCAATGTTTGGCAAGAGTGGGGCATTTTTTCTTCTCCTTTGCTGAAAATGGCGGTAGTTGCTTCTGGTTTTATCCTGGTTTGGTTTTTCAGTAAACTGTGAAGGGTACCTAGATCCTGGGATGGGAGACCTTTTTTTTTCTCTTTGCCCATGCATCCAAATAAATACACGGGACAGCAGTTAACAGCCAGTGTATTCCTCTGCTCTCACCAGGCAAGTGCAGTGTTGCAGATTACTTATAAATAACTGTAAATGCAAGAGCCCCTTGATGAGCAACGCTGCATATTCTCGGGGATTGTGTGGCAGGAGAGGAGTACGGGGATAGAAAACCTCTTTCTTAAGATGGTCAATACTTATTTTGTTGTATGTTTTATTTTGGAGAGTGCACATATATGGCCTGTTTCTGCTCCCCTTGAATCAACGGGAGCTTTGGCACTGGGAACAGAGTTGAGCCCATAATGGGCAGAGGTGCAGTCGTTAAATATCTGCAGTTCTTGCAGTCCAGATAAAAGTTGAAGCCCTGTTGTTACAAAAAAAAATTGTGAAAATGGTGTTCACTTGTAATCAGTATACAGTTTTATCAACTCATTGTTTTTCCTGATGAATATGGTTTTCTGTATGAAAAATGCAGATATCTGATATTCTGTTTATACTAGTGAAAATTCTCCAGGCAACAAAGCATAGACAGATCCCATCATTGTGTTATGGGGGCAAACAGTTTTCCTCCCTGATTTATTTTTTCTAACCATCCCACAGCTGCCACTGTTGTGGTACTCACTTTCCAGCTGGTGGTCAGGGATGAATGCACAGCCTTCTCCAAGGCAACCATTAATTCTGCTCCATTAATTGGTCATCTGGGAGTACTCCGTATACATGTAGTAAATACTGGAGGTGACTCTCCTTCCCCTCCTCATTTCTGTTTTGTGGTTTTCCTGCTTTCCAGAGGCCCAAGGTGGTTCCCAAACCTCTTTGAACAGTTTACAGAGATAATCCCACTGAAATCAGTAGGACTACCTGTGTGAGTAGCTGCTCATCAGTGGGAGTAAAGGCTCCATAATCTGGCCCTGATTGTGGGGTCATTTGCACAACACCTGATCAAGATGAGTAGTATCTTACTGAGAGCCTGGCTCTGAGTGACTTGTCACACTGAAATCAATAGAAGTTGCCAGTAGACAACCTGGACTCAGTGTGAGTAAAGGTATCAGAATCTGGCCCTAAGAAGTAGTCTCTGATTTCAATGGGATGATGTGTAGGGTTCAGTTGTGCTTATAGTGCACAATCCACAGGAAAAGGTGGTGCAGATCAATGTAATAGATATGGAACAAACTAAATCAAAGATATATATCCCAAGTGTGATATGTCTGTGTGGCATTCCATGTTGTTTTAATATGATAAAGAGAGCTGCATTTCATATCTGAAACTGTTATTTTGTAAAGAATTGTGATTTTGGTGTGAAAAGGCCTCAAATATTCACAGAGGTTGGAGAACTGAAATTGCAGCTCCTGTGAGCACTGCATTGCTAATTTTCTCTCTCTCATCTGTAGGTGGAATAGTATTAAATGGTGAAGGAGCAACTTCAGGAACTCAAGGTTTCCTGACAAATAAAGGTGAATAATTACTAAATAAGATTTCTCATATGTGACAAAGACGTGATTGTGCACTATTGTGTTTAGTCATTGGCGTGGACCACTCTGGAAGATTAGGGTTTTTCAATAAGAAAAAATTACAATGTAATCCATAAATGTAAATAATTTAAACCAGAACTATAATGAGAAAGCAGATTTTTTTTGCAAAACCGTATTATCAATAACTATTTTTAATATTTCATTAAAGATGGAGGGCCAGATTCTCACTTCCCATTGCACAATATGCATAGCTCCAGAAAAGTGGTGTAAATATATATAACATACCTATTTAACATAAGCTGCAGTGTTCAGAAGAATCATGCAAGTGTGTCCATGCATAAATGGAAGTTTCAAAAATTGCTTAACAAGTACATCCACCCACCCTCCCAGCATCTACTTGTACCGCGTGTGTGATGTACCCCAACTCCAGAACAAACTATTTTATTTCGATTCTGCGTACAAGAGTTATATATTCACTTTGTATGTAAGCCTGGATAGAGCCGTACTCCGTTTTACGTCTACAGTGTCCACTCTTACCAAACTACCGTCTACTCAGCTCTCTCAGTAACACAATACTTCCACAGCGGTTCTTGTGTACATAGGTGCCGACTCCGTGGGTGCACCAAGACTCAAGCACCCATGGAAAAAATAGTGGGTGCTCAATACACACCCACCACAGCTGTTTGGCGGCTGGCGGGAGATGCTTGGAGGAGGGTGAAGAGCAGTGGGTGGGTGGCAGGGCTTTGGGGGAGGGGGTGCAGCCGGGATGGGAAGAGGCAGAGCGAAGGCAGGGCCTTGGGGGAGGAGGTGGGAAGAGGCGGAGCAAGGGCAGGTCCTCAGGGGAAAGGGCGGAGTGGGAGCGGGGCCTTGGACAGAGCAGAGGTGGAGCACCTACCAGGAAAAATAAAAGTCAGCACTTACACTTGTGTATGATCAGAATTAGGGAGCAAATGCTTTCTGGAGGCATTTTCTCCGCTACATTTATGATGTTCAAGTATTTGTGAGTTTCAAACCAGAATTTGGCCCTAAATATTACAATATTACAATACTCCTTAATTTAGCTACTAAATATTTTACTTTTTCAAAAATGAAATGTAATCACTATAATGTTAAGGATATTTTATTGATAATCGAACTACGTCCAAACATATGTACAACTTTATAGTTTGAAACTTTAAGATAAAATTTGCCATTTCAGAAGCTCTTATAGAATATGTACTAAAATGAGGTCATTCATAAGTAAGGTTACGATTTGGTCATGGAGGTCTGTGACTTCAGCCCGCAGCGGCTGGGAGTTGCAGGGTACCCCTAGCTCCCGTGGTGGCCTGGAGCTGCAGGGGACCCCTGCCGCCCGCAGTGGCAGGGGTCCCCCACAGCTCCCCAGATACCGTGGGCGGTGGGGGATCCCTGGCAGCTCCTCAGCCAGCACCAGCAGGGGAATCCCCCACAGATCCGCAGTTCCTGCGGGCAGGGGAATCTCCCAGAGCTCCTCAGTCCCCATGGGCAGCGAGAGATCCCCTGCAGTTCCTCAGTCCCCTCAGGGGAGATCCTCCATAGCTCCCCAGCTGCTGCAAGCAGCAGGGGAACCCCCGCAACTCCCCCACCTCGGGGGAATCCCCCAGAGCTCCCCAGTCCCCAGGTTGCGGGGGATCCCCTGCAACTCCCCAGCCGCCACAGGCCGGGGTCCCTCCCAGCCATAGGGGAGGGGCCGCAGCTCCCAGCCACAGCAGGGCAGGATGCAGGACCTTCCTCCCTCCCCTTTTTGTCATGGACATTTTTAGTAAAAACAGGTCATGGCTTCCATGAATTTTTGTTAATTGCCCATGACCTGTCTGTGACTTTTACTAAAAATGTCCATGACAAATCTGTAGCCTTATTCATAAGTAGTGTTGCCATGTTAAGTTTAAACTAGGGCTGTTGATTAATCACAGTTAACTTACGCGATTAACTAAAAAAAATTAATCACAATTAAAAAAATTAATCGCGATTAATTGAAGTTTACATTGCACTGTTAAACAATAGACTACCAATTGAAATTTACTAAATATTTGTGAATGTTTTTCTACATTTTCAAATGTATTGATTTCAATTATAACACAGAATACAAAGTGTACAGTGCTTACACATTATTTTTTATTACAAATATTTGCACTGTAAAAATGATAAACAAAATAATTCTGCATTTACAAATGCAGAATTATGTACAAAAAGGTACAAAAATAACTGCATTCAAAAATAAAACAATGGAAAACTTTAGAGACTATGAGTCCACTCAGTCCTACTTCTTTTTCAGACAATCACTCAGACAAACAAGTTAGTTTACAATTGCTAAATGCTGCCTGCTTCTTATTTACATTGTCACCTGAAAGTGAGAACAGGCATTTGTGTGACAATTTTGTAGCCGGCATTGCAAGGTATTTACGTCCCAGATACGGTAAACTTTCGTATGCCCCTTCATGCTTCGGCCACCATTCCAGAGCACCATTCCATGCTTACGTGTTGATGACGCTTGTTAAAAAAATAATGCATCAGTTAAATTTGTGACTGAACTCCTTGGGGGAGAATTGTATGTCTCCTGCTCTGTTTTACCCACATCCTGCCATATATTACATGTTATAGCAGTCTCAGATGATGACCCAGCACATGTTCATTTTAAGAACACTTTTAAAGCAGATTGGACAAAACACAAAGAAGGTACCAATGTAAGATTTCTAAAGATAGCTGCAGCACTCGACCCAAAGTTTAAGAATCTGAAGTGCCTTCCAAAATCTGAGAGGGACGAGGTGCAGAGCATGCTTTTAGAAGTCTTAAAAGAGCAACAGAGCCCAAACCAGTTTCTGTGGAAACTACAAAAAAGACCAAAAAACCACCAAAAAAGAAAATCAACTTTCTGCTGGTGGCATCTGACTCAGATGAAGAAAATGAACATGCGTCGGTCCGCACTGCTTTGGATTGTTATCAAGCAAAACCTGTCATCAGCATGGACGCATGTCCTCTGGAATGGTGGTTGAAGCATGAAAGGACATATGATCTTTAGCACATCTGGCACGTAAATATCTTGTGATGCTGTCTATAACAGTGCTACACGAACACCTGTTCTCACTTTTAGGTGACATTATAAACAAGAAGCAGGCAGCATTGTCTCCTGCAATTGTAAACAAACTTGTTTGTCTGAGTGATTGGCTGAACAAGAAGTAGGACTGAGTGGACTCACAGACTCTAAAGTTTTCCATTGTTTTATTTTTGAATGCAGTTATTTTTGTACATAATTCTGCATTTGTAAGTTCAACTTTCATGATAAAGAGATTGCACTACAGTACTTTTATTAGGTGAATTGAAAAATACTATTTCTTTTATTTTTTACAGTGCAAATATTTGTAATCAAAAAGTAAGATAAAGTGAACACTGTACATTTTGTATTCTGTGTTGTAATTAAAATCAATATATTTGAAAATGTAGAAAACATCCAAACATATTTAAATAAATGGTATTCTATTGTTTAACAGCAGGATTAATCGTGATTAATATTTTAATTGCTTGACAGCCCTAGTTTAAACTACAAGTGGTCATAACATATTCAACTGTCTCAGTGTATTACATAGATTTTTTTTCCATGGCTTAGCTATTGTAACTTTAGATATTTCTGAAGTCCTGTACAGAAGTCCTTCAAAAGGCCTATATTTTTTAACATATATTTCCCCCACTTCCTCCCACAGAACTGACAGCTGTTCAACAGGCTATGTCAGATGTAAATCACAGTTACGAAGATTTGGGAGCTTTACTGAAGGAAAAGGTTTCAGAACTGGAAAGCATGCTTTCGAAGATGCAAAATGTTCAAGAAGAATCAAACTCAGTGATGCAGTGGTTGCAAAAAATGGATAAGACTGCTGCAAGCTGGGAAGCAGCTCCTACTGATAGTGAAGCTGTTAGAGCACAAGTAGAAGAACATAAGGTACTCTGTGTATATGAAGCAAACTGTCAATTAAGGACCATGTGAAATTTTAAACAGAATTCCCTGTTGAAATTAGTGGGGTAGTTCTTCTGAATAATTGATGCCACAATACAGCCCCATATTAGCACAATATAGAGAGATTTTTTTTAAGTCCCATAAATATGCCAAACAAGGGCAGAGCAAATCTGGCAAAATGTATAGCTAAAATAAAAGAAGAGGAATTGTTCATGTCAGAATAATTTTGAATACAAATTTAAATAGATGAGGGTGTACTGATCATGCAACATCCCTTCGATTTTTGCATGAGTTTATTTGCTTGCACATAAGACTTGAAGGGCTCTATCTAACAGAAAGCCATTTCTGCAACTGCTAGTCCACTACAGCTCCACAGATCTTTTACACTGTGGTGCTGCAGAGACTTACTCTACATGTAGGCAGCGATTTCCTCGCAGTCGTCGTGTCATACTTGTTAATTTATATGGCCATTCAAGATCCCCCCCCATTAAAATTATTATAAGAGAATTGCTAAAGCAGCACTAGGCTCCCAGCCCTCCTCATCACTGGGGACAGAAGTTCCCCATCTCCTCTCTGACAATGATAGGTAGGGTAAGAGCACGCATATTGTGTATGGGTGCACATTTAAAGGGAAATGCACTCTGCCTCTGTGTACAGCTACTAAAAGGAAAAATCCTGCCTTCACCTGTGGCTGTGAACATCCAGTATTTTACTGAGGTTGCAGTGAACGAAAACAAAATTTGACCTAATTTGTATACTTTTTCAGAATTAGTTGGTCAGCATTAAATGTTCATAACTTTACATCTGGTGACCAGAATTTCCTCAGATTAGACTGGTATTCAGCCCTAAAAATGAAACCAAGCTTTGAAAAGATGTGCTCATTTGTTTCTAAAACTGAACATTCAGAAATAACAAGCACTGGGGCCTCCTTAACTCATGTGTACTTAAAGTAGTGTGTCTGTGCGCACATAAATAAATGAGTACTTAGCCTGGATGGAGTCTTGCCATTGGTTTCACTGTGCTTTGAAGTGGGCCCTAATTACAGAGTTTACTAAAGACAGAGAGACCTCAGCTTGTCCTTGCCGACTTTGCCTGGAAGGAATAGAATCAGGGACTTTTCTTTTGTCTTTTTCTTTCTTTAAAAATGGGTGGAAATTTAATGTAAAAATCATTCTAATGTTGTGTTAAGCACTCAAAAGTCAGGAAATAGGAAAGATAAAGCTGAATGCACAATTTTAACTCTGGTTACTTGTAGTTTTAGACGCAGTTTGGGGATCACACTGACCAGTAATGGGTTCTGTCACTGCCTGCCTTCTCCCCTGGGTGTGTCTGGACCCTGATTGTCATACCCAACTCACATTAATATATATTCCTTCTTTTGAAACGTTTCTTTTAGTGCATTTAGGTAAACAACATTTTGCACTATAATACAACGTTTTGGCTATTATAGAATATTTATACTAGAACCCTTTTACCCTCTTGGGGCTAAGTATAGGGATTACTCACTTTTGTCATGTATAGAAGCTCCTGTGGGGATTTCAATCTCAGTGGGGGGAGCAGGACTTGTTCAGGTTAGGAAGTTTGCCACATGAGGAGAGATTAATAAGACTGGGACTTTTCAGCTTGGAAAAGAGACGACTAAGGGGGGATATGAAAGAGGTCTATAAAATCATGACTGGTGTGGAGAAAGTAAATAAGAAAGTGTTATTTACTCCTTCTCATAATACAAGAACTAGGGGTCACCAAATGAAATTAATAGGCAGCAGGTTTAAAACAAACAAAAGGAATTATTTTTTCACACAACGCAGAGTCAACCTCTGGAACTCCTTGCCAGAGGATGTTGTGAAGGCCAAGACTATAACAGGATTCAGAAAAGAACTAGATAAGTTAATGGAGGATAGGTCCATCAATGGCTATTAACCAGGATGGAGAGGGATGGTGTCCCTAGCCTCTGTTTGCCAGAAACTGGGAATGGGCAACAGAGGATAGATCACTTGGTGATTACCTGTTCTGTACATTCCCTCTGGGGTACCTGGCTTTGGAAGACAGGTTACTGGGCTAGATGGACCTCCGGTCTGACACAGTATGGCCGTTCTTATGTTCTATGGGGATTTGAGGACCTAGTTTATATGAGTTCTCCTCATTCCAGGGTCCTCTGCCACTGTTGTTAATATTAGGGATTATACAGCAGTCCACTGCTTGTTTTTAATAAAATGGCCTGTCACTGTATACATGACCAACCTTTGTAAAGTTCTTTGAGACTTGAAAAGCACTGTGTAAGTCCTAGATATAATTATGAGGATTTTTGTGTTTGTCATAATCATATTTTGGAATTAAAAAGATCTGTGCAATATTTTTAGTTTTCTGCTTACTTAAATTTATTGTTTTACTTCTTTGTAGTTATTTGAAACAGAATTGAAGCAAAGTGAAAATAAAGTACAGGAGCTGAAGGACAAAGTGACAGAGCTGTTGGAGAAGAATCCAAATTCTCCTGAGGCACCCAAATGGAAACAGATGTTTGATAAAATAGGTATTGCAATGTACTTGTACTCGGGCTCAGACTGATTTTGAAATTGCTACATTTTTAGTCATTTCAGCATACCACCAGTCACTTTTGATTATCTTGAATTATCAGAATTTTGATTATCTTGCCTGTTTTCTCATAAACGCTGCTCAAAATTCCACTTTCTGCACAATATTGTAAATCTAGAGTCTGAAGTCAGTGAACTTACTCTGATTTATACTGGTGCAACAGAGAGCAGAATTTGCCCCCCTGTTCTCAGAGGCTTTATAATTTATCCATTTCAAACTCTGTGAGGCTAAGCTTGAAGGTCAGTTGTTGATGCGTATACTGACACCTTTTGTAAGGATATGAAGAAAATTAACTTGGACAAATCAATTTCTAGAGCATTAGTATAATATAAAGAGCACTTGGGGCTGTTTTTAAAGCTTTCCTTCATGCTGTTTTTCCATGCCCTAGTGGGCTTTTGTCATGTATGGTTTTTAGTGGGTTATTGCCATTTTCCAAAACAGATTCCTTAAATTTTGCCCCCCAAAATTTAAATTTCCAATTTTGGACAATAGCCACTGAAGTTATGCCCTATATACTTTTCACATTTTTCAAAAAATGGATTTTTTATGTTTTAAAATAAAGTTTAGTTTTGCAATCGCTCACTGATTTTAATATACATTTCTATAATATCAGTATTTATTCCAATGGTGGTAAAATGTTAGATTGGAAAAATTATGAAGGAGCTCAGAAGAGATCCAAAGCCCATATGATTTGAAAGAGAATTAAAACAGCGCAAGCAGGGCTCAGAGAGAAGTGGCACAGTAGGAAGGTGGAGCAAAGGCATTACATATAGGCAAAGATGACGTGAAAGAGGAGAAACATAAGGTAGATTTGAGCGATTACACAAGGAGCATAAGAAGAATCCAAAGAACATGAGTAGGAAATAAAACATTAGTGCCGAGTAGGAAATAAAACAGCGCCAAGAAGAAAGCATAGAAAGAATCAGAGTACCACAGAAGGAGGTGACAGAGTAGAAGAGCTACACAAAAGGGGATAGAGAAACAAGAGCTGGAGAGGGATAGGAATGGCTTATAGGAGCAGAGAGCGTGTCCGACATAGAGGAATTAATGTAACACAGAACTGAACCTAGTAATAGCAATAAAGCTACGCTGTTTCACACCAACTGATTTGGTACAGCTACTTATTTTGAGTTCTTACTCATTAATTTTAGAGGCATTTTTAATAACTTCCTTATCCCTTATTTTATGTTAGCCATAGGTCTTACTAGTGCCTGGTGGAACACTGGCAGCTCCACTAATGAAAATTGCCATGATACAGGAACTCCTCATTTAATGTCGTCCCGGTTAACGTTGTTGTTTCGTCCCTGATCTATTAGCGAACATTCTCATTTAAAGGTGCACAGTGTTTCCTTATAACACTGTTTGGCCGTGGGGGGTTGAAACCAGGATGGGCTGGCAGCCCCCCAGCGCCTCCCACCCCGCAGCCGGTCCCATGGATCGGATCAGAAACTCCCCCCTCCTTCCCCGTACCTCCCACCTGCAGCCATCAGCTGTTTCACGGCTTTCAGGAGGCTCTGGCGGGGGGAAGGGGGAGGAGCGAGGATGTGGTGCACATCCTTCCCCCTCCCCCCCAGAGCCTCCTGAATGCCCCGAAACAGCTGATGGCTGCAGGTCGGAGGCGCGCAGCCTCCCCGCTCCCCCAAACCTCCTGCCCACAGCAATCAGCTGTTCCATGGTGTTCAGGAGGCTGGGGGGAAGAGGGAAGGAGTGAGGAAGCGGCATGCTCGTGGGGAGGGAGTGGAGTGGGGGTGGGCCTGGGGCAGAGGCGGGGGTTGAGCACCCGCTGGTACTTTGGAAAGTTGGCGCCTGTGCAGCCGTACATGCGCTGTCCGGAGGAGGGAGTGGTGCGCTCCAGCGGGATAGCGTGGGTTCATCATCACATTAAGTTTCCTCAGAGAAGTGTTTGCAGCCTCTGCTGTGTGTCTGTTGTGTCTCCTCCCTCCTGCCTTCCTCAGTGCTGCCTTGTAGAGTGTGAGGCTACATTAACCCTTGAGGGCTCAGCTGAGTTCTAGTTCACCATTTAGCAGCAAGGCTTTCCTTGGGAAATAGCCCACCTGATATCAACACGGTTGCTTTAGGAGAAGCTCAGGGAATTCATGAGCAGGGCCGCAGACAATCCTCTGATTAGTGACTGCAGGGAGATTTGGGGAAAGGGGAGTTGCTGCTAACATGCATGAGCAAGAAACAGAAGGGGCTCAAGGAACTGACCTAGGATATTGTTGCAGTGGCCCAGTGCAAGTCTGTTTTAAACGTAATGGTGGAGGGCTACGTATCACTCTTCATTCAGATTGGGGCGGAAACTACTATAGGAGATTATAGTAAACAGCCATTGTTGTTTACGTTGCGTCAGTACAAGTACAGTTTTCCCTGAACATTTCTAGCTCGTTGTGATTGTTCAGTATCACCCAGCATCATGAGTCAAAAATGCCCAGCAAGTGATAGTGGAGTGCCTAGTAGTAGTACCACTAGCCGTAAGAAAACCATTACTTTGGGTACTAAATTAGACGTTTTCATAGAATCATACAATATCAGGGTTGGAAGGGACCTCAGGAGGTCATCTAGTCTGACCCCCTGCTCAAAGCAGGACCAATCCCCAACTAAATCATCCCAGCCAGGGCTTGGTCAAGCCTGACCTTAAAAACCTCAAAGGAAGGAGATTCTACCACCTCCCTAGGCAACGCATTCCAGTGTTTCACCACCCTCCTAGTGAAAAAGTTTTTCCTAATATCCAACCTAAACCTCCCCCACTGCAACTTGAGACCATTACTCCTTGTCCTGTCCTCTTCTACCACTGAGAATAGTCTAGAACCATCCTCTCTGGAACCACCTCTCAGGTCGTTGAAAGCAGCTATGAAATCCCCCCTCATTCTTCTCTTCTGCAGACTAAACAATCCCAGTTCCCTCAGCCTCTCCTCATAAGTCATGTGTTCCAGACCCCTAATCATTTTTGTTGCCCTTCGCTGGACTCTCTCCAATTTCTCCACATCCTTCTTGTAGTGTGGGGCCCAAAACTGGACACAGTACTCCAGATGAGGCCTCACCAATGTCGAATAGAGGGGGACGATCACGTCCCTCGATCTGCTCGCTATGCCCCTACTTATACATCCCAAAATGCCATTGGCCTTCTTGGCAACAAGGGCACACTGCTGACTCATATCCAGCTTCTCGTCCACTGTCACCCCTAGGTCCTTTTCCGCAGAACTGCTGCCTAGCCATTCGGCCCCTAGTCTGTAGCTGTGCATTGGGTTCTTCCGTCCTAAGTGCAGGACCCTGTACTTATCCTTATTGAACCTCATCAGATTTCTTTTGGCCCAATCCTCCAATTTGTCTAGGTCCCTCTGTATCCTATCCCTGCCCTCCAGCGTATCTACCACTCCTCCCAGTTTAGTATTATTCGCAAATTTGCTGAGAGTGCAATCCACACCATCCTCCAGATCATTTATGAAGATATTGAACAAAACCAGCCCCAGGACCGACCCCTGGGGCACTCCACTTGACACCGGCTGCCAACTAGACATGGAGCCATTGATCACTACCTGTTGAGCCCGACAATCAAGCCAACTTTCTACCCACCTTATAGTGCATTCATCCAGCCCATACTTCTTTAACTTGCTGACAAGCATACTGTGGGAAACCGTGTCAAAAGCTTTGCTAAAGTCAAGAAACAATACATCCACTGCTTTCCCTTCATCCACAGAACCAGTAATCTCATCATAGAAGGCGATTAGATTAGTCAGGCATGACCTTCCCTTGGTGAATCCATGCTGACTGTTCCTGATCACTTTCCTCTCATGTAAGTGCTTCAGGATTGATTCTTTGAGGACATGCTCCATGATTTTTCCAGGGATTGAGGTGAGGCTGACTGGCCTGTAGTTCCCAGGATCCTCCTTCTTCCCTTTTTTAAAGATTGGCACTACATTAGCCTTTTTCCAGTCATCCGGGACTTCCCCGGTTCGCCACGAGTTTTCAAAGATAATGGCCAATGGCTCTGCAATCACAGCCGCCAATTCCTTCAGCACTCTCGGATGCAACTCGTCCGGCCCCATGGACTTGTGCACGTCCAGTTTTTCTAAATAGTCCCTAACCACCTCTTTCTCCACAGAGGGCTGGCCATCTATTCCCCATGTTGTGGTGCCCAGCGCAGCAGTCTGGGAGCTGACCTTGTTAGTGAAGACAGAGGCAAAAAAAGCATTGAGTACATTAGCTTTTTCCACATCCTCTGTCACTAGGTTGCCTCCCTCATTCATTAAGGGGCCCACACTTTCCTTGGCTTTCTTCTTGTTGCCGACATACCTGAAGAAACCCTTCTTGTTACTCTTGACATCTCTCGCTAGCTGCAGCTCCAGGTGTGATTTAGCCCTCCTGATTTCATTCCTACATGCCCGAGCAATATTTTTATACTCTTCCCTGGTCATATGTCCAAACTTCCACTTCTTGTAAGCTTCTTTTTTATGTTTAAGATCCGCTAGGATTTCACCGTTAAGCCAAGCTGGTCGCCTGCCATATTTACTATTCTTTCAACACATCGGGATGGTTTGTCCCTGTAACCTCAACAGGGATTCCTTGAAATACAGCCAGCTCTCCTGGACTCCTTTCCCCTTCATGTTATTCCCCCAGGGGATCCTACCCATCCGTTCCCTGAGTGAGTCGAAGTCTGCTTTCCTGAAGTCCAGGGTCCGTATCCTGCTGCTTACCTTTCTTCCCTGTGTCAGGATCCTGAACTCAACCAACTCATGGTCACTGCCTCCCAGATTCCCATCCACTTTTGCTTCCCCCACTAATTCTTCCTGGTTTGTGAGCAGCAGGTCAAGAAAAGCTCCCCCCTTAGTTGGCTCCTCTAGCACTTGCACCAGGAAATTGTCCCCTACGCTTTCCAAAAACTTCCTGGATTGTCTATGCACCGCTGTATTGTTTTAAGGCATTTTGATGCAGGTGAACATGCAGTAGACATTGGCATTGCTGTAGGTCTTACTCCAACCACTGTGAGAACAATTCAGAGTAATTCTGACAAGATCAGGGCTAGTGCTCAGTGTGTAATACCACTTAGTGCTATTAAAATAAGTCAATCGTGAAGTAGTTTGATGGAAAACATGAAGCGTCTTCTCTCAGTGTGGATAGAGGACCAAAACCAGCAGAACATACCTCTAAGTTTGCTAGTGATACAAGCTGAGGCAAACAGGTTGTATGACAATTTGAAGAAAGACCAAGGTGAAGGATCACAGACAGAGATGTTCACGGCAAGTCGGGGATGGTTTGATCGGTTCAAGAGGCTCTTCCACTTGCATAACATCAAGATGTCCGGTGCGGTGGCTAGTGCCGATACTGCAGCAGCTAAAAAATTCCCCGACTATCTCAAGAAAATAATTGAGGAAGGTGAGCCTTCAATGTTGATGAAAGCAGGGCCTCTACTGGAAGAGGATTCTTGAACGGACTTACATTTCCTGAGAGGAGAAGACAGTGCCCGGATTTAAAGAAGCTAAAGACCGCCTAGTCTTGTTTCTAGCTGGTAATGCTGCCGGAGACACGAAGATGAAACCACTGACAGTGTACCAATCTGAAACACAACGAGCTCTCAAGGGATTTTAAAAGGAATACCTTCTGGTCATTTGGAGATCCAATAAGAAGGCATGGATAACTGGAGCTATTTTTTCAGAATGGCTGACTTTCTATGCCGTCCCTGTGTGGAAGGAATACCGTGCCAAGGAAAATCTTGATTTCAAGATTTTATTACTTATTGATAATGCAGTGGCTCATCCAATCAACATGGAGGACCTGTGCAAAAATGTCAAAAGTGTCTTTCTGCCACCTAACACCACATCACTCATCCAACCCATGGACCAAGGAGCCATTGCTGCATTTAAGGCTTATTACTTACGCTGTACTTTTGACCAGCTCCTCAGAGGCACCAATGGGGAAGGCATGCCTACAATTCAGCAATTTTGGCATGACTACAACATTCGCAAGTCCATTGGTAACTTCGGTGAGTCCTGGGCTGAAGTCACTCAGGCACGCATGAACAGTGTGTGGGGGAAGCTGTGGCATGAATGTGTCAATGACTTAACAGGATTTAAAGATGTTGTCCCCGTTATGAAGAAAGATATCCTCAGCTTGGCCAAGAAAGCAGGTTTTGTTGAGGTGGAAGAAGCCGACGTTACACAACTTCTGTAATCACACGGAGAAGAACTAACCAATGAAGATCTGATGGAACTAGAGGTGATGAGAGCAATGGAAGAAGTGGGCCAAGAAGTAAAAGAAGACCAACCCATCGAAATTTGACTCCCAAAAACCTTTCTGAAGCTTTCCAAATGATTGAAGCTGGCTTGCAAATCCTTAGCGAAGACTATCCTAACAGGGAACGCAGCTCTAAAATGATTAGGGGAGTTTATCATGTAATGAACTGCTATAAAGAAATTTACCAAGGGGGGAAAAAAAAGGAAAGCAAAATAACAATCTCTAGGTGTGTTTTTTCAAGTTGGGAAACTTCAGCAAGAGGAGCACCTGGATGATCCCCCCTCTTCCACCCTCTGACTCCACCACCTCACCCACATTTCACAATCATCATTGCTGAGTACAGTATTAAATTGTTTAAAATTGTTTAAAACTTATACCTGTATTACATTGTTGGTTTAAAATCGTTTAAAACTTTTACTATATATGTATATAATGTCTTTTGTCTGGCAAAAAAAAATGTCCCTGGAACCTAATCCCCCCTATTTACATTAATTCTTATGGGGAGATTCTATTCGCTTAACATTGTTTGGCTTAAAGTTGCATTTTTAAAGAACATAACTACAACGTTAAGCAAGGAGTTACTGTAATGATTTCTGCAGAAATAAAGTACCTATATTGTTTTACTTCAATTGCAGTGTAATTCAGAAGTTAGTAATAAAAAGTTCAAAGGAGCATTTATATCCATCTGTCTTACCTAGCTAGCTCATCTCTGTTTAAGAAGAAAGACTAAGGGTAACATTTTCAAAAACACCTAAGTGACTGAGGAACCTACGGTAAGTCCAATTTTCAAAAGTCACTTAGGCACTTTGGCTCTTAAGTCTCATTGACTTTCAGTGGGGACATAGGCTCCCAGGTGACTCACACTTTAAAAATGCGACTTCGGCTTTTAGGTCACGTAGGTGCTTTTGAAAATGTTAATATTTAAGTCTAAATTTGAGCTCTTGGATTTATTTGATGGGATGGTGACTTAGTCCTGCAGATACATGTGGTATTTACAGTGCTGAAAATTCCCCACATAACTAAATTAATCAGAGGGCTTACATTGAGGTATACACTATGGGTCTAATCAAAGAAGAGTGCAAATATATTGTATATTCTGAGTCATTGCACCAAGGAATCTGGTGTTAATATGCACAAAGCATGGTAGTGTTATTAGAAAGAACTGTTTATATATTTTGTATACAATCTTATATCTTACAGACATACATGCAATATGTTATTAAAATTATCTCTATTTTATGATAGATTCCAAATGGAAAGAACTCAATCAGGTTACAGCTGACAGACGACAAAATCTCGAAGAGTCCTCAAATTACCTGACCCAGTTCCAGACAACAGAAGCTCAGTTAAAGCAGTGGCTTATCGAGAAAGAGCTCATGATCAGTGTGCTTGGACCACTGTCAATTGACCCAAATATGCTGAATACACAGAAGCAGCAGGTCCAGGTGAGTTTTGGTTGCTAATATATGTTAAATGAATAACACTTTCTGATCCCTTTGCTAAGGTGCTTTTCATTTGAACTTAGTGTACACCACAGCAGAAGTTTGTTACAACAAATTATCAGTAAACATCATAACTAACTTAGTTCAGATGGCTACAATATTCACACACATACACACAGACAACAAACAAAAACAACAGTAAATATTGTAACTAATTTAGTTCAGATGTCTACAGTATTCACACACACACACACACACATAGAAAGACAACAAACAAAAACAAAAAACCCCAAAAGAACAAAGAAAGATCAAAAGATGTAAAAAATGTGCAGAACACAGGGAGATACCTGATAATACTGAGCCTCAAATAAACGTTTCTGTTTTAACCATGTTGTGGTTTAACCATACTGTTGTCAAATGGTCTTTTGAAGTTTTATTAATTTGAGTGTGTAAGTTGCTAATAACTTTTTATGACCAGTTCTCTTACAAAATTTATATTGTTTAGAAAGTGCTCTTTTGAGGTTTTGTTCCTTTGATTGTGCCTGTAGCTAATAAACATTTGAAAACAAGTAAAATGCAGGACTGAGAAAAGGCAGTTATAATTTACACACTGAGAAACAAAGAAGGAAGAGAAAGTATAGGGAAAATCCTCTAGTTACAGAAATAGAGTGAAATGTGACCGCATACACCAGTAAAAAGAAAGCATAGTTAAATCACACAAAGGACAGAGTAACAGCCATGTTAGTCTGTATCCGCAAAAAGAAAAGGAGTACTTGTGGCACCTTAGAGACTAAGGTGCCACAAGTACTCCTTTTCCTTCTTCACACAAAGTAGCAGAAGCTAAGAATTTTGATTCAAAACATTGCTGTTCCTGCCAGTTAATCTAAACCATGAGGAGATGTTATAATCCTATTTTGCACAAAATGTGATTGAAACTGACATTTCCATGTAAGTTATCAGTGATTAGAAGAGAGTTTAAAAAATGAACTTTCTTGTAATACCTTTATGAAAAAAATTAGTCAGTCTGTAAACAAACAACAAAAATTAAAAATCTAGACAGCCAGCATGAGTCTATTAGGTATCACTTAGCAGTCATTAAAAGTTGAGCCTTATATGCCTTCAAAAGGAAAGGTTTGCAATATCTGTAAAATGAAACTGTCATATATGTCCCTTCTTCTCTAAGCATTGTGACTTATTGCCAAAAAAATTAATACTAAGAGCCACAGATATAACCTTTAATAAATCTTACAATATACATTCAGTACTTCTGTGAGTCAATTCAAATGTTCTCTGTTCTAAAAGAATATATTCCAGAATTATGTTACTATACGCCTACTTTGATGTTAGGACAAATTTCAAAACTGCCTGGGAAAGAAAACACCGTTTGAAACAAAATGCTGATTATTTTACTTGTTACTGTTCCTTAATTTCTATAATATTAACAAAATTCAATGTTTGTGTCTGCTGATTGAACTCCCATTTCGTAATGAGGTAGACTATGAAAATGTGCCTTATTTTTTCTATAACTCCTGAAAGTTTCCTCTCTGTAGCGATAGAATTGGCTGCCCAATCGATTACCTTGATGTAATACTTGTAAAACAACACTTTCATGGTGTGTATTAGAAATTAATTCACTTGCTCTTTAAATTGGGAGATTTGTGGCTTAATAATGCACACTAGCTACTGTTAATGAAAACAAATTTAGTTTGGTTGCAGAGGTTTTTACTTAACATTTTCTGAAGTTAATGACAGGTTTCAGAGTAGCAGCCGTGTTAGTCTGTATCCGCAAAAAGAAAAGGAGTACTTGTGGCACCTTAGAGACTAACAAATTTATTTGAGCATAAGCTTTCGTGATGCATATGATGAAGTGAGCTGATGCTCAGGAAAGTTCATGCTCAAATAAATTTGTTAGTCTCTAAGGTGCCACAAGTACTCCTTTTCTTTTTTCTGAAGTTAATGAATCTTTATTTACTCTCTCCTCAGATTCTGCTTAAAGAGTTTGATACCAGAAAGCCTCAGTATGAACAGTTAACCACAGCTGGTCAGGGGATACTGAAGAGACCAGGTGAACATCCTCCCTCTCATGAAATTGTGAAAAAGCAACTGGCTGCTGTGGCACAAAAATGGGACGGTCTAACAGGACAACTGAGTGACAGATGTGGTCAAATTGACCAAGCCATTGTCAAAAGCAAAGAGTATCAAAGCCTTCTAAGAAGCCTGTCTGATAAGCTAAGTGGCTTGGATAATAAACTGAGCAGCACCCTGACTGTGCGTACACACCCTGATGCTGTGAAACAGCAGTTGGAAATGGCTAGAGAAATGAAGCAGGAAATAGAACAGGAAATGAAAAATATAAAAGTGGCTCAGGCCCTTTGTGAGGAGCTGTCAGCGCTGGTTGGAGAAGAGTACTTGAAAGCTGAACTTATTAGGCAATTGGAAGGCATCTTAAAACCATTTACGGATATTGAGCAGAAAGCAGGTTAGTATTAAGGGGGAAGAAAGTAATGTAGAAATAAAGCAAAGCACTAATGGTTAAAGTTTTCTGGTCATTTAAAAATATCTTGTGTTTACCAAAATGAGCCTGAGCCATATTCCTAAATACAACCAGCCGCCCAGTGTTTTGGATCCAAACTTTGTAGCTTGTTCCTGTGTCTATAAGAAGCTAAAACAATACCCTGGATCTTCAGGGGGCCAAACTGAGGTGCAGGGGAACCAATAGTTGTATTTTTTAAATCTCTGCCTGCAAACCCAGCTCCGCCAACTTGAATCACCAGAATGAGATGCCATTCACAGTAGATTCTGCATATATTCAGAACATTAGCCAAACACAAGTTATGCTTTAGTTAAATATAAATCAATACAGGAGTATCAGGGTGATATGTAATGGCCTGTGATATACCAGAGGTCCAACTAGATGATCTAATGGTCTTTATTGGCCTTAAACTCTCTGAAGCACGATCATCAGTGGGGCTCAGATACCTTGCCAGGTTTTGATGCACTCCTTAGGCTTGGTTACCCCTTGGTAGGGGGCTTGGTTGCCATGATTGGCTCTGCAGAACTCTCTGCATCATGGTGGCCTCAGACCTCGGCTGAGATCCACTCCTCTGGAGTTTATTTCTGATAATGAGACATTTTATTATCCTATACACTATTTTGTCTGAAATTTGACTCTCCGTGTTAACCAGCAATTTCTAATGAAGGATGATGTGTAATAAAATAAATTGGGCAAACTACTATAAATATATATTACTCAGAACAAAAATATTTTCTTTTGGTTAGAAATTACTCACCACAATTTTGGTCAGTAGCTAGTTGTAAAAATGACACTGTATATTACTTTGTTTCTTGCAGCTAGTCATGTTCAGCAACTTCAATCAGCATATGCTACTTCTCATCAGTTCCAACAAATGTCTAAGGACTTTCAGACCTGGCTGGACAAAAAGAAAGAAGAACTGAACCAGGCTCACCCTATATCGGCCAAGCTTGAGTCCTTGCAGTCATTAATTGGCGAGCAGAAAGATTTTAAGCAGACCTTGTCTGACCAGATTAGTTCCTATGAAAAAATTATTGCAGAAGGTGAAACTCTCCTACAGAACACTCAAGGAGCTGACAGAGCAGAGTTGCAATCTCAGCTTGGCATGCTCAAAAATAACTGGGATGAAATGAATAAGCAAATAAGAGAAAGGCAAGATAAGTTAAATAATTGTCTGGAGAAAGCCCTCAAGTACAAAGAACATGTAGAAAACCTGCAGCCCTGGATAGAGAAGTGCCAAAACAACCTGTCTGAAGTAAAGATTGTCATAGATCCTGTCGAAATAGAGAATTCTATTGCTCAGGTGAAGGCTTGGCAAAAGGACTTGGACAAACACCATGGCATGGTGGAATTATTAAATAATGCAGCTGACAGTTTGCTCAATGCCAGTCAAATAGATAAAGAAAGCATTACAGAAGAGAAAGTGGCATTGAACCAGAAAGTGGATATGGTCACAGAACAATTACATAGTAAGAGGGAGTCCTTGGAAAACATGGCACAAAGGCTAAAAGAGTTTCAGGAATCATCCAGGGAAACCCAAAGGCAACTTAAAAGTGCCAAAGAGCACCTGGGAGCTCATGATGCTCTTGGACCCCAGGCTTGTAGTAACAAACACTTGACAATGTTGCAGAGCCAGCAGAAAACACTTCAGACTTTAAAGCCTCATGTGGACTTGGCAAAAAAACTTGCCCAGGAACTGGTTGTAGAAGCATCCAACTCAGAAGGTGTTTCTGACCTCTTGTTGCAAGCTGAGTCTTTAGAGCAAGAATACAGTACAGTCAGCCAGCAGGTTGAAGGCAAGTGTTCATTCTTAGAGACCAAACTTCAGGGAATTGGCCATTTCCAAAACAACATCAGAGAGATGTTTTCTCAGTTTGCAGAGTTTGATGATGAGCTCGATAGCATGGCTCCAGCAGGAAGAGATCTAGACACTCTGCGGTCACAAAGAGAGGATATCAACAATTTCCTCAAAAAGCTGGAAGATCTTATAACAAGTAATGAAAATGCCAATAAAACCTGTAAAATGATGTTAGCCACTGAAGCGTCTCCTGATCTAGTTGGTATTAAAAGGGACTTAGAGGCTTTAAGTAAACAATGCAATAAGTTATTGGACAGAGCAAAAGCCAGAGAGGAACAAGTGGAAGGAATTATTAGTCGTATTGAAGAGTTTTATAGTAAGTTAAAAGAATTTTCCAGTTTGCTTGTGGGAGCTGAAGAACATGAAGAATCTCAGGGTCCTGTTGGAATGGAAACAGACATTATTAATCAACAGCTGAATATATTCAAGGTAAGAAGAACACTTTCTTATTATTAGAGTACTGTACTACAAAACAATTTCTGAGTAGAACACTCTGCAATCCTTCAGTTAATGTTGTGAAAGGGATTGTTTTAAGATTGGAGCTCGAAGGAGAAATCTTCCTACTCCATGTCAGTCCCATCACTATGCCCGGGAGCTGCTGTTTCTGTCCGTCCTCGGGTCCTGCCTTTCCTCTTTGGCACACCTTGGTGAACTCTCATCCCCCTGCAGCCCAGCTTGCCATTCCTGCATGCCAACTCCTGTTCCCTGATCCGTTCTTTCTCCAGGCTCCAGTGATCCTCACTATCCCTATTTCCCTATCCATGCAACCCACCCACCTCACCTCCCTAAGAGGCTTTATCTTACTGACCTCCACACAATCTCCAGGTAGGTGCTTCACTAGACTTACCCATACATCACATGGACCCACTGCCTCCCCCATGGCTGCAGTTAGCTCCAGTCCTACAAACATGCATGTGCTCAGCTTTACTGTCATGAGTAGTCTCATCACTTGAGTGGGACTAGTCACAGTAGTACAGTTAAGCATATTCTGTCCTCAATTCCAGCCTTTCACTCCAACTGTCCCTCCAGCTGGGCTCTACTGACATCCTCTTCTCTTCTGCAAACATCTGCAAACCACATCCACCACTCTAGCCAGTGCTAAGTTGGAATCTTGTGTAAATTAATTCAGGAAATGTCATTAAAATCTCATTTTCTTCCCATAAAATTAAGGTGTTTATCTTGAAGTCCTTATCCAAAATCCCCTTCCCCACTACTATCTATAGTTGTACTGTGTTCTCATTGGTGGCTGTTGTCCAGGTCAGAAAAAGCTGCATTTCAGTGATGTTGCATGTATATAAATTGTAAAGTGCTTTGTGATGAAAGGTGGTACATACAATATTATTATTATTAAACTTCAGCAAATGATATTTCAGCACTCACGTAGTTGGATAAAAGTGGGCACCCTTGGAAAAACATGGCTATAGAACATTATATGAATCATATATTTATAAACAGTGTTTTAAAAGGTCATATATTTTCTAGTGGCAGTATGGCAACATTCTTAATTTTCTGTTTAGCTTTGCAACATATGGTTTCAAATTCAATCCAGTATTGACTGCACAGTTTGTATGACTTATGTTTGCCTTGCTTGCTCTGGTTTACTTTATCATAAAACAGTCCTCTATAACATGAACTAAGTTGTATTGTCAAAAAGAGAACTAGAATGGAAGAAAAGTAATTGTACACCTTTCCCAGCAGAGGGTGCTTTTTTGCTTGTTTGGACTGAACAAGACTGTGTCAGGATATAAAACTGGATTCATTTTACATGCATAGTATGAGAGTTTCAGTTTTACTGTTGAATTACTTTATCTTCTATGAACTATGCTGATCTTTCAAAATGTATAAATGCATACAAAAGTGTTGAAATAATAGTTATATTGTGAAAACATTCTAGCAGATTGTTAGGATTAAAATTGTTTGCAACTCTGAAATGACCAGTATATATCAATTTAGAAACAGAAACAAATTGCTTCTCTTTGAACAGGATTAGTAAAACACTTGGAAAACAATAAGCAAAAGGATTGCGCTGTAATTGCTATGGCTTAGATTGGTGCAGTTGAACTGGAGCTATGATTTGTGATCTATATCAGGGGTTCTCAACCTTTCTCTTTCCGAGGCCCCCCTCAACATGCTATAAAAACTCCAGGGCCCAGCGTGGGATGAGGGAAACGGGGGGCTCCGTGACAGGGGTGGGCCCTCAGGCATAGGCATAGTTTGACTTCTATTTTGGGGGGACAGAGGCTGGTGGTGGTTGGGCGAGCTCCACACGGCAGGGTCCAGGGTGGCAGAGCCACCTCCACCCCCTGACTCACCTTAGCAGACCACCCAGCCTGTCTGGGATGTGTGCGGTGGGGGGTTCAGCTTGAAAAGTTTGAAAATCATTCAGGGTACAGGGAAGGGGTAAGTAGGGGCTGTGAGTGGGCAGGGGGTAGCTCAAGGGACAGGGAAGGGGTAGCTAGGGACTGTGAGTGGGCAGGGGGTAGCTCAGGTTTCAGGGAGTGAGTAGCTAGGGGATTTGTATGGGCAGATGGGTAGCTAGGAGCTGTGCGTGGGTAGGGGATAGCTCAGGTTACAGGGAGGGAGTAGCTAGGGGATGTGTATGGGCAGAGGGGTAGTCAAGTTGCAGGGAGGGGGTATCTAGGGGCTGTGTGCGGGCAGGGAGATAGCTCAGGGTGCACGGTGGGGTAGTTAGGAAATGTGTACAGGCAGAGGGGTAGCTAGGGGCTGTGTGCAGGCAGTGGGTAGCTCGGTGCAGGGACTGGGTAGCTAGGGGATGTGTGCGGGCAAGGGATTAGCTCAGGTTGCAGGGACTGGGTAGCTAGGGGCTGTGTGCAGGCAGGGGGTAGCTCAGGGTGCAGGGAGGGGGTTGCAAGGGGCTGTGTATGGGCAGGGTGTAGCTCAGGGTGCAGGAAGGGGGTAGCTAGGGGATGTGTATGGGCAGAAGGGTAGCCATGGGCTGTGCACCAGGAGGGCTCCCATGCGGTTACTGCTCCCCGAGGGCTCTGCCAGCCACAGAGCTGGGTCCCCCTGCCTGGGTGGCTCTTACCGGCTGTGTGAGCTGAGGAGCAGCCACAACCAGGCTGCCTGCTCCATGGCAGGAGCCAGAGCAGCAGCTGCCTACACTGCAGACTCCGGCTTCTGGCCTCTGATCTGGCCAAAGGGCGGGGCCCTGGGGGCAGGGAGAGGAGAAAGTAGGGGTGTGCGGAACTGCCCTCAGGACTGCTTCACTTTGGCATTGCAGGAGGAGGGGCAACCAGTGCTTGGGGCTCAGCCCCGTGGTTCCCGGCTTTAACCCTGCGGCGGGGGGCGCCAGGACTCCTGACTTCAGTACCGTGGTGGGGGCGCCAGGATGGGGGCACTGGGGCTTCCGGAGGGGGGGCCTGCAGGGGCGAGGCTCAGGCTCTGGGTTCAAGCTGCAGGGTCCCACAGCCTCCCTGAAATGGCTTGAGGTCCCCCAGGGGGCCACGGACCCCCAGTTGAGAACTGCTGATCTATATGATATTTCTATATCTCTGCAACTTTCAAAAGTGGTCGCCATTTAAATGGCTCCAGGTCTCTTTAACCACAAAAAGTCTACACCCTGTGGTACAACTCTGAACAAGCAGGGCCTTCATGTGGAGGCAATCTAACGTGCAGAAAGAAGGGAGCGAGAAGATAGTACTCTAGGTCTTGTTTTTTGCACTCCTATATGCCTTGTGTCATTTTTACACCTCTGGGCCAGTGGGCTCCATACCACTACAGTGGAACAGCAGATATCCTTGTAGAGCAACTGTAGCAGCTTTGGACCACTTTATAGCTGCTCTTGCACAGGTGTATGATAGGTAGGCCCAAGCAATCCTTCACCTTCAGGGTGCAGCCTAAATGCCAGTGCTTGTACTCCCTGAGAGGAAGAAGCAACAGGCTAATGCAGCCTGGAGCATTCCACACTCCAGAGACACTATACAGACCTGTGGGAAGACAGAGTCCTTGCCCTGAACAGCTTGTAAACTGAAAAAGTGTGATAAAGAAGTAGAAAATAAAGTATCTGCTCAGGGTGATAGCTGGCACAAATACACACAGAGATATAAGCTAAAATTTTATATGTAAGCTTGTATATTTTACTTATAACAATTAGTTTTATGTTTGTTAGTTGGTTTTGGGTGGGCACACATTAGCATTGAAGTGGGAGTGAAGAGTTGTGGAAAAGATTAAGGGATTATGGAAATAAGAGCTGAGCATGAGTGCGGGGATTAGGAAATTTGAGGGGAGAGGAAATGAACAAGAGAAAAGGGAGAAAGGAGGGTAAGAAGAATGGGCAGGGAGAGTGAAGCTGGGCAGTTGAAGGGTTGCACTGGTAGGAGAGGCATTAGTAGTGGCATTAGTAAATAATAAGAAAAATAAACCTAAATTACAGACCTGAATGAAGATTAGGATTGGTTGGAAATTTTTGATCAAAACTTTTGTTATTGGAAAACTGAATCCTTGAGTAAACAAAATGTTTTGCAGAAAGTGGGTGTCTGCTTCTGTCAGATTTTTTTGATTTTATGTCTGAAAACCAAACACTGAAAAATTGTGTTCAAAAACTATAAAGTTTTCAGCAGTTTGGGAGGATTTCCAAAGGTTCTGCCCTTTTTGCAAGCTCCTTCACACTGCTGGTGGGGTTACACCTATGAATTTTGAATAGGAAATGGGAAGCTGTTCGGCTTGATGCCCAGGGCAGGACCTTCTGGTTCTGGTCTGGGGCAAGAGGAAGCAGGAACAAGAAGGCTTCCTTGGTGCTTCGAGGAAAAAGCCCCATGGGCCTGGAGATTTCTAGTCTGCTCCTGCAAGCTCCTCCTGACTGCTGCTGTTGCTCCTCTTGTGGAAAGAAGGCTACTGAGTCTGGTGCCCCAGTGTCCAGCAGGAGTGGGAGCAGGGTTACATGAACCTGACTGGGCAGGGTAGGGGTAAAGGTATAGCCATGCCCAAGTCCCCTTTCACACCCGGTAATATTTAGGGCTGGCACTGTGGGCTATGTAAGCGGCACCATTACAATTGATGGTGTACTTGGTTGTCCTCACCAGGCTCCCATAGGGCTGTTCTCCCTGACTCAGCAGTCCATAGGCAGAATGGCTCCAGCAGCAGCTGCTTTGAATGGTGGTGCGCTTTCAGGCACATCCACATCTCGTCACCTCCTCTGAAGTGCAGCTGTGGCTGCAAAACCACAGTCTCGTTCTTCATGGCTTTAGCTTCTGTGGTGGACAGAAATTTGCTTCTGTGTGGATAGACTCATTCACTCCTTATGCTCTTGATGGAAGGATCTTGCAGAAAGGGCCAAAAGGTGCTTCTGTGGTTTGGCCAACTTTTGCAAGTAAAGAATAGAGCTTTGTGATACTTTCTGGTATCTGATATTAAAATTCACAATTGTTAAAGAAAAACTTATTGGTGAAGTGACTCATATTTGTATTTCCTCTTGATAATCTGCTTGTTTCAGTCACTGTGTAGTGTGATATCCAAAATGGGTACCACCAACTTTAACCGCCACTAGCAAATGGAAGTATGGCTTGCATTAACTTGAAATCATGTAGTTTATTGCTTACTTTTAATGTGAAATGTTTACATTTTGGGTGAAAGATTTGCTTTCTGTATGGCAGTTTTGTAAAGTCTAGTGGAGTTCATTAGAACACAGTACCAGAATTGCTGCTTCACAGAATAAACCAGGAGAGAGTTATTTTGGACTTACATCAGTGTAACTGAGAGCAGAATTTGGCCCAGTGACAGTAAAACAGGCAAAGAAGATTCCAGTTGGTATTCAGAGAAAAGTGATTAAAAAAGCAACAACAATTTGGTGTTTCTGTTCGAAGCTGTTTTAATCTCTTACAGTAGCTGTCATTTTGTGTTTTATGGCATTTGTTTCATTCAGCTTTGTCACAGATTTTTGTTTCAAATAAAGGATGCAATGAATGGATCTGAAACAAAAGGGAATTCCAGTAGGTGGACTTGCTGTATTTAGTTACGCTGATTCTACTTTCTGTTTTCTTTAAAAACAAAACAAAAAAACTTTAAAGATGAGCCTAAACCAACCTCCTGGCTTTGGGATCACCCAGAACTTCTAGCATTTAGATCTGAATTCGTAGCTAGGTGTCATCTAAAAAAACAAAAACAAAAACCTCATTCAGAGAACCATCAAATTATTTCACTCCTCAAAATCTTTCCAAAATGCTTCATTAATTTAATTACCAAACCTTCCCTACTTTCCATTGAAAATACCTAGAATTGTTGTTAGCTTTCATCAGTGGATGGTTCTTCCCCTCCCTTTCCCCATCCCCAAAAACAATAGTAGCTGCAACTCTTAAAGGTTTTCCTTCATATTTGCACAGTGTGCCTAGAAAAGGGTGGTTTCTAATTGGACTTCATAGAAATCTTAACCTTGTTGAATATTCTTGTTGATGAGCTTGAACTAAGAGTTTAATTGGTTTCTGGTGGTTGTGTCGACTGTGTTCCCTATGACATTGAAGCAAGATAGTGTTTACTCAAGAATCTGAGGTTTATTTTCGTATATTTAACTAAACAGTTAAAATCTAGGGATTTTTTTTAATGTACTGATTTGCAAATATTGCATAAAACATCTTAGATCCCTTTCATAAGGTTGACCTCTCTTTACAACATATGGTAAACAAAGAAAATAGGGTAATTAATTGATTATTAATCAATCCAATTTTCTAAAAACAACATGAGAAAGGAACTAATACTTATGGATGTAAGTTATTCAGAAAAGGTCTTCATTTTACCTGGTCAAAAATGGGAAAACCTTTTACAAAAATGTTCACAAAAAGTATTCCTATTTTTTCCATTGAAAAATCAAAACTTGGAAATTCCAGTCCTGCTTCTGCCCTTTTAAAAACGGTACCTTTTCCTTTGAATTCAGTGGGATTTTGTTTGTGGTTGGTCTGGGTGGGAATACACACTATTGGTGGTACCTCAGAAGAGTAACCATGCAGGTTACCTTTTTCTAATTTAGATAAACCTGAAACTTCAGTTTTAAGATTAATCTCTCTTTGACATAATTTAATATGTCATGGCAGTGTTTAATTTTATGGGCACTGGAGACTTTATTTTCTGTGATAGCTGTACTTACCAAAAACAGGCAAAATGTATGAAAGAAAAAGGACAGAATTTGTTTCATACCCTTTTACCTTTTGGTAGATAGCTGATACATATCTTTATGACATTTTTTTTCTTATTTTTAAAATGCCCTTATAACAAAAATTTATGTACTGTTTTTATTTCCTGTTCACTGCTTATTTAATACAACTTTGGTAGATTTTTATTCAATAGTTCACTGTTAAGTTTTAATACCAAATGCCATATGCTGCCCTTAATCTATGATTAAAACTCTCACTAAAGTTGATACCAAATATCAAGAGCAGTACAGGGCCCTGGTCAATAATAGTATGCAAATTAGTGCTAATGAAGAAGCATCTTCTACATAACCTCTTTAATCAGTGTGTTATGTGCCAATCTCCAACCACTTTGGATTTACATTTGTTTTAAATTGACATTGTCAGGTAGTTTAGACACAAAATGTAGGATTTCCTTTAATGCCTGTTTAGCTCTTTGGGAATCAAGACCCTAATATTAAAGCAAACATTTTCACTATTTTTTATTTTAGTTTCAATAGAAATAGGCTTTTTTTTGTTCGGACTTAAAAGTTCCCCATACAGCATTTGCAACTCAGACATTGCAACACTGTGCAATTGTAGGAGAGTTAGAAAGTGAAAATGAATAGAAACAAAGCTGAAATTGATGCTGATTTATTTCTATTTTCCAGTTTGAAATATAAAAATTATACAGACTAAATAAAGTCGAACTTGATTTTTTATAATTTTTTTGTTATTTCAGATTTTATAAGTAAAACAGAGAAAGACACATGTAAAGATTTAATTTTTAACATAACAGTATCCCTTTAAAAGGTGACACTGTTGGGCTGTGTGTTGAACTGCAGACTGTGCTTAAAAATTATGCATATCATCACCAGAAATCCTTGATGAACAAATGAGAGGTTAGATTTCTGTTAATTCAACATACTGCACTGGATTGTATTTATATAATTAAGCAAAATAGTGCTGTTTCTGGCTGTTAGAAAAAATGTTCTGGAAATTTGGTATGTGTGGTGTTAGGTTACCTAGCTAAGCTGTGCCTTGTCAGTTTCAACATTTTGAATTAATTAACAGTGTTTCATAAGCAAAACCAGGTCCTCCACAATTAAAGAATGCATTCTAATTTACATGATGTCATCACCAGCTAGTTTGTTATAGTTTGGTATGTTGAGTCTGGAGGTTCCTCCCACTGAAACAGCTCAGTCTGTTTCAGAGACAAGACAAATGGTAAAAGTGAAAAGATGACTAAGAAGTTAAGTAATGTGGGGTAGAAAACATAAGGGGGTAGAGCTAAGAGGTCAGTCACCTACTAATGCTTGGCCAGAGTAATATTCTGAGAACGAATGGGATAGTAGCAGATGTTGCCTAAAGAAAAAAAAAGGGTGTTTCTTTAAGCTCCGTGTTGGTAGGATGCCTGTCAGTTCGTGAGAAACCAGGGAGAGCTGGAAAGCTTATCAGCTACACTGGATGGTACATGCAGGCGTTCATTGTTGGATTTCCTTTTATGCCTTCTTCTCTACAGCTGCACTTCAAAATGAAGACAAAACGGTGACCACAGTCTGCCAACTACGGTTTATAGTTAAGTCTTGCTGAATTTAAACGGAACATAAATCTGCTGTGCCTTAGGAAAAGAAATGCTGTAGTTATTCTGCGCTGCAGTTGCCTTAAACAGGATAACAACTTTCCAGGAGGATATTTTGAAAATGAATTAACAAAATTTGCTTTTCTAATTATTAGTTTAAAGGACTGTTTGATTGCATTCGTCTGACTACCTAGAAAACTGTTTTTCTATGGAACTTCTGAATACGCCACAAAGAAACTTAGTACAAGAAGAAAATACACTGCCTTTCAGATTAAGGTTATTTATAGCTACTGCCAAAAAAAGTAAAGGACTGTTTTACTGTTCTTAGTATTCTGGATTTAACTTATTTTTCCCTGAAGATTTTCTTTGTGCCTTGGTCTAAACTGTACACAACTACTGTGGGTTCTTTCTTTTGAAGCTTCTGCACCATGTCTTATTTATAAAGGGAGATGGAATTCTGCAAACGATTTAAATGGATTATAGTTAATCGGTCACCTAAAAAGGATAATGTGCTGCCTACTATAATGCTTATTCATTTGGAAGGCTTAATCTGGAGATTTAAGATACAAATTTCGACCTGCAAAAAGAAATGAAACGTTCTATGGAATGTTATTTGAATTTGAGACACTGTTGGGTTTTTGCTTTGTTTTGTTGTTACATTGACAGACTTCTGCTCCTTACTTACAAAAGCACTTTATGTTTTAGGAATAAAAATTAAATAAATCACAGCCTGGTAAAGTTGTAGTTGCTTTTGCACTGATTATGACCTTAACCACCTCATAAATTATGACGTAGATTTTGTATATATGCTAACGGCAAGTTGACTGTAGTTGTTCAGTTCAATAATGTTTTTCATTATATGTCACACTTCCTGAAAGCAGAGGCATAGTAGTATATTTCTGTAAATACTTTCAAAATGGGGAAGCCGCTTAGCAGGCCAGACTGTTTACGTCAGAATCCTCCTTGTGTAGGGAAGGGTGAAGAAGATGAAGATCTAAATATTGAAGACTGTTACGTTCCTCAGAGGTCAATCTATGACACAGTGAGACTTAATGAACAGATTGATTCAGGCTCCAAAGGCAGCCTCTCCTCAAGACATTTCACAGATCGGACTTTACCATATAGTCATAGAACACTGGATATTAGTACTTTGTGCCCCAATGGTGCCCTTACTTCTTCCAGTGTATTTGAGCTCAGAGGTCGCGAAGTTAACAAATTAGATGAAAAAATGATATTTGATGCACTTAAACTGAATAGTGACATAATTCGAACTGCTGGATTACCCAAAACAAAATCTCACACAGAAAAGAAAGAACATAGGAGATCATGGAGAATGTTTGTTCCACCCAATTTTGCAGACTGTGCAAATAAGAGTGAATGCTCATTTGTTGAAACTGCTGATAGATCAGATACAGCAAAAGCAGGCAAGTGCAAATGGGGTACTAATTCCCTCACCTCAGAAGAGGATGACTCTGGTCTGTGCAGCCCTCCAACAGAAAGAGAAGAAAAACAAGACCCATTATTAGCAGGAGAGCAAAGTCAAGTCAGAAGTATACCTTCTGCAGAATATATCCATGTAGTAGGTCAATTTAGACAATTTTTCCCTGCTATTTCCAGTAGTGAACAGCACATTCCATTGCTTGATTGCAGTAGTGCCCCTATTGAAGAGAGCTGCAGATTGACTTCACATAATGTTTCACAAACAGAAAAAATAGTGCAAAGTAGTCCTCATAAATATGAAAATGAGGAGACAGGGACCAAATGTTGTTACTCACAGAGTTCTTTGAAAGAGAATATCATGTCAGATGCAGAACATCTCCAAGGTCATGGAGAAAACCATTTTACCGCAGACAAAGGAAAGGTGGAAAATGAGTGTGAAGCTGAAGAAATGAAAACACATGTCACAATGATAGAGGGGGACTGTGTGGATGATGCACCTCAGCATTTAAGCATGTATTATGCAAGTATTGCTGTTAATGCTAGCGATATAGATTTAGCAAAATATGAGATTTTGTCTGATACAGAGGAATCTAGTATAACTCATACAGATTCAATGGAAACAACATTTTCTGCTCAGGAACTGGAGTTAGATAATACCATAAACTGTCCACAAGCTAACCCAATGAGAATGAAAAGGAATGTCTGGACTACAGGAACCCACATGGAAACCTTGGATACAGTCTGCAATGGTCTGTTGTCTAATAAGGTAATTCAAAACAAAAGGGTCTTGGAATCATTGCAGCAAAGGCCAAAAGCTGTTGGTTTTGTTATCATCAAAGTGACTGGTAGAGTTTCTGATTATTAATTATTAATGCATCTAGAATTTTATTTTTTATTTACTAAGAAAATCTGGTTACTAGCATAATTTGCCTAACACATTACAAGATATCAGAAACTGGTGAGATGCTCACTTTAGTAAAAGAATGAGGGGCAGTTTCTGACAGGGATGATTTCTTCCAGCTGTTTGGTGCATGGCTATTATTGTCCAGATGGTGTTTGTTACTCTTCATTTGGAATGCTTCCACTGTGCACTGATGTTACCATTCAGTTTTTACACAAATTGTGGTTACAGTCAATGCTATGCAGTGACAGTTCTGCCTGATTTATTCAACTTGACCAGTCTTACTCATAAAGGTACAAATAATGGTATCAGATTATTGTGGTTTCCAAAGTACCTAGATTAAAGATTTGTTGCATGTACTGAAGCCCTTTTTCCTGAAGCTGCATGCCAAAAAGTGGATCTGACGTTCCAGTAGTGTTTTACAAGCACAAGATCTTATAACATTTTTTCTAAGTGGTGGATGAGGAGAGAAAGTAAAGAGTAAAGCTTTGTAATAAGTAAGGGGTGTTTGTCAAGTCTGTAATCTTTTTCTGCCCACTCTGCTTGATGTTTGAACTATTTCAGGGTTTGTTGCTGAACCATTCTGGTAAATTACCCTCAAAGATCATTTTAATTTATTTTAAGCTTCTCTTTGTAAACAATGTATATGTTTTTAAAGGACAGGTTAAGGCAAAAGGCTCAGCCATCCGTTGTAGTGCACTGCCTTTGAAAGATAAGGAGCTTTGGAATATAAAGGAAGTCCTCGTTATATATACATATATATATAGTGATTATCCCAAAGTAGGAAGAAATGCTTGCTACTTCCCTTATCTTGCAGCAAATGGGAACAGCAAGCTTGTTGCTAGTTGTAAATATTCACCAAACTGCTGTACAAAGTTTGTAGTTTGCTTGTCCATTGTGATTAAGGTCTTGGAAGGTGAGTGTAGGCCACCAACTGTCTGGTATTGGACCGACCTGGCTGTTTTTTTTATGGTTTTTCCAGTTGCAAAAAAATAATTTAATCTGCCGGGTTTTTTTATAACTTAATCTGCGTGGGTCTAAAGATTTGCATTATAACCACAATACACTGGGATATCTAATGTTAAAAGTTTCTGTGTCCAGCTAAAGATGCTGCAGTGCTCCCACTTCACAGGTTAAGTGATAACAGATCAAAACGGTTAAAAATACAGCAGCTGTCTGCACACCAACACGCAAGCACATCCTGCATATGTGTGAGAGAGGGTTTGTGTCATGGGAAAGTGAGGAGACGTGCAATTTGTCAATCTTATCTATATGTGTTATATCTCTAGATATTATATAAGTGGCTATTGAAAGGAGGCTCTTGGAGTTGCCTTGTGGTTGAAGTTGCATTGGGCTTGCCGTGTGTGTGTGGTGGGGGGGGGAATACCACGGTTTTTGCATTTTTGCATTTCAAAGGTGGTAACCCTAGGTGTGCATAGACCCCAGTGCTTTCTCCCAGGTGCTCAGTGTATTTTCTGCAGCCTCTACAGTGGCATGTCAAGCACATAGAAATTTGCTCCGCCACGTGATATCTGTATCTTTAAAACACATAATTTACCACAGGGTTCTTAGTGCCAGAAAAGGAGAGTAACTGGTATGCTGAAAGAGCTTCTTGCTCTTCAGGCAGCTGAAGAAGGTTGCTTTGAAAGCACTAAACCTAAAACAGTACTGCTGCTGAATGCCACTATAAAAGGATTTAGGGTCAAAAGTTGAGCATTCTTTACCATTGTTTGTTCATCCGTTATTTTTCACTTGTCTGTGTAATTAATTCAGCGGCTTTTGGCCAGTTTCTGAACTCATTGACACTGGAGTCACTTCAGAGTAATTCAACTGAAGTAAATTGAGTTAGCCTGAATTTACGCTGGTATCACTATGATAATAGTCTGGTTCTGCAAAGCTTAAATACAATCATAGAGAATAGAACTGAGAGAATTACGCAGAGCCCATGCAATCTGCAGAACTGTCCTGTAATATATAATAATTATGGCTACGTTTTAGTCACGAGTATTTTTAGTAAAAGTCATGGACAGGTCACGGGCAGTAAACAAAAATTCACGGCCCATGACCTGTCTATGACTTTTAGTAAAAATACCAGTGAATAAAACTTGCAGGGGGTGGGGGTGGCTGCCAGGGACCCCGCGGGTGCTGTGGGAGGGCGGCCTGGCTGCTGGCGGGTGGGTGGGCATGCAGGCAGCAGCACATGGCCTGGGAGCCTGCTGGGCTGGGGGAGGGTTGGCGAGGCCGGCAGACTCCCTACTTGGCTCCACGCCTTCCCCCCACCAGCAGCAGCAGAGTTTGTGTGTGGGAAGGGACAGTGGGGTGGGGCATGAGACGGGGTGAGGTGAGGTGGGCTCTTGGGGGCACTTACGTGGGGGGCTTCCCGGAAGCGGTGACATCCCCCTTGCGGAGGCATGGCCAGGCAGCTCTGCGCGCTGCCTCCGCCTACAGGCATCGCCCTGCAGCTCCCATTGGTTCCCAGCCAAATAGGAGCTGCGAAGCCAGCGCTCTGGGTGGAGACAGAGGGGGCGGGGATGGTGGCCCAAGACTGCCCCAGCAGTGGCCGGTGCACCTGGCACAGGGGCTGCCTGAGCTGCCCCTGAGCCAGGCGCACTGGCCACTGCAGAAGTCACGGAGATCATGGAAAGTCACGAATCCGTGACAAACTCGCAGCCTTAATAGTAATCGGTATCTGCTGTTGTGCTGTGCACCCACCTCCATATTCTAGAACTTATTTGCATTTACTAAAACCTAACCTAAAATGTTTCCTTCCCTAACTTTAGGCTGTGCTCCTTGTCCAACGTTCAGAGACTTCGCCCAGTTTGCTCCCTTGATGTATATTGTTAGTTTTCAATTCTTTTACTTGCTTACATTCTTTTACATTGTCACTTTATCTATGGACTGTGTTTCTCTTTCTCTGAGTCTGCTTTATTATTTTCTAGATGAATCTCCCACTGTCTCAGGAGTTCTTGTATCAGTTTGGTTGCCCTGCTTTGTATGTGCTCTAGTTTTCTATTCTCCTCCTGAGCTGTGTTAATGTGAACTACATACAGTGGCCACATTATGCCTAGGGTTGCCAACTTTCTAATTGCAGAAAACTGAACACCCTTGCCCCGCCTCCTGCCCTGGCCCTTCCCGAAGGCCTTGCCCTTGCCTCACCCCTTATCCGAGGCCCTGCCGCGCCACTCACTCGGTCCCCACTCCTTCCATAGCTTGCTCTCCCCCACCCTCTCTCACCACTGGGATGGGGCGAGGGCTCTGGCTGGGGGTGCAGGCTGTGGGGTGGGACCGGGGATGAGGGGTTGGGGATGCAGGAAGGGGCTCCGGGCTGGTGGATGGGGCTGAAGGTTCGGAGTTTGGAAGGGGGCTCAGGGCTGGGACAGGGGTTTGGGGTGCGGGGAGCGGGCTCTGGGAGGAGTTTGGGTGCCAGAGTGGGTTTTGAGCTGGGACAGGGGGTTGGGGCATGGGAGGGGGTTTGGGTATGGGCTCCAGTTGGCCCTGGCATTTCCTGAGGATGGAGGAGGTCCGTGCGGCTCCCAGGAAGCGGCAGCATGTCCCTCTGGCTCCTACATGGAGGGGCTGCCAGGAGAGGTCCGTGCGCTGTCCCCCACCCCCAGCGGCGGCTCCACAGCTCCCATTGGCTATGGAGTTCTCAGCTAATGGGAGCTGTGGAGCGGCACGGGAGGCAGTGCGTAGAGCCCCACTAGCCGCCCCTGCACCTAGGAGCCAGAGGGTCATGCCGCCACTTCCCAGAAACGGCACTGAGCCACCGGCACTGAGCCTGCCTGTCCTGCTGCAGCCAACGAGACTTTTAGCAGCCCGGTCAGCTGTGCTGGCTGGAGTGCTAGGATCCCTTTTTGACCGGGCGTTCCAGTCGAAAACTGGATGCCTGGCAACTCTAATTATGCCTCATGAAGGCAGGCACATTTGCACTGTGGAAGTTGCACTATTTATACCAGGATTGAATTTGTCCCAGTGTCCCAGCTGCAATCAAACCAGGGTGGTTGCTCACATCCTAGTTTTACATGAAATCTCCCTCTAAACAAAATACAGCATTTGTTTTTTTAGGTACAGTACTATAGTTGGTTGGTTGGTGGTGTACTGTCAGCTTATATTTTTTTCAACTTTAATGGCATTGATTGTTTTTAGGATTTTCTTTACTTCAATAAATATCATTTCTTTTTAATAATGCTATATAGCTATATATTAGTTTTCAGTACTAAGATTTTACTTCTAATATCCACATCACAGTTGCTTATATTCCACGTGTTATCAAACATAATAGTTCAGATGTGCCTTTGGTTTTCCACCTGCAGGTATTCCAGAAAGAAGAGATTGAACCTCTGCAAGTTAAACAACAGGAGGTAAATTGGTTAGGTCAAGGCCTTATTCAAAGTGCTGCTAAAAATGCTAGCACCGAGAACCTTGAGCATGACCTTGAAGATGTTAACACCCGATGGAAGACTCTCAATAAGAAGGTTATTATTTTGCATTTCACAAAATCAATGTTTGTCTTTCTTGTTTTGTATTTCCCCCTATTTATTTGGTGTCATCTTTCAAAATACAGAACATTAAAATATGTTCATGATGGTCATGGATTCTGTTACCTTAATACAGTAACTTTCTTCGCAATTTTCTTTAAAATATTTGTGTCAATAGCTACCAAAGTATGGTTGTCATTTCTACAGTTCTGTCCATTTTTCTGTAGGTTTATTCCTGGCATTCTTAGCCAGGAAAGGTTCCCTCAGGACTCTTTGCTCCCTTCTGCATATGCAGAGCAGGGAGGAGTTTAATAGCTCAAGTTGTGTGGAGAAGGGATGGAGGTGAGACACATACATGAGAAAGGTAGCTACATGGATTTTTCTCAACCACGTTATAGTCACTTCTCTCTCTCCTTCATCCACTATGATTCTTTTTGTATTCACATTCACTATGGTATCAGAGAGTCTTTTCTATCATGCTCGTATTCACCATGGGTATCTGAGCATTTTCCAGTAGTGCACTAAGCGGCAATAGGGCTCAGCTATGTGTTGTCAGTGGCATGTTCCCTTTAATGCGCATCAGGGTTTATGGTGCTTTAAGAATTGTAAGTTACCCTGATCAGAGGAGCAACTTCCCCCTTGTGTCTTTCCTATGCCATGAAAGGTTCTTGGACAGCAGGTGAGGATGGGATGTGGCAGGCGTGGGAGGCAGGAAAGGTGCACATTGTCACAGGCTTCACCTCGCAGGAGCATTGATGCAGTGGAGCAACAGATGTCCATGGTTCATGGTTATGTCTTCTACTTTCATGCCTTTTAAACTATGAAGGGAGAATTGTCCCTAATGTGGAGTGCAATTTGGGTCCTTGGCTGAGTGCTGTTACAAGGAAGCCCTTGTAAAACACACAGTTCCTAGAGGCATGTTTCACACCACTGTATTTCACCATAGTATCACTGTAGAACATAACTGTACAACACAGGAGTATTATTTCTACTGCATTGTTGGGGTAATATAGTTTACTGGGAATCAACCTCATGCCTTTAAATGGAAGACCACAGCCTAAGAGATGAGTGCCCTAGTTCATAACTACAGTGGTGGAATTTTAAAATGATGAATGTGAATTAACTTCTGCAAAATGATGAAGAGGTATAAAAATGAAAATACACTACAGTAATAAAGACAGCCATTCTGGAAACCTCGGTTAATTGGCAGAAGTAGGAGGGGAAAAAAAGGAAAAGTGATTAATACTCTCTCTGTCTTTCTTTCAGGTTGCTCAACGAGCTGCTCAGCTGCAAGAAGCTCTTCTCCGCTGTGGAAGGTTCCAGGATGCCCTTGAATCTCTGCTTAGCTGGCTCATTGATACAGAAGATCTAGTGGCCAATCAGAAGCCCCCATCTGCCGAGTTCAAAGTTGTGAAGGCCCAGATACAGGAACAGAAAGTAAGTGAAACTTATTATTGTACATTCAGATTCTCTCTCTGCTTCAGTGATAATAATGAATTCCCAGTCTTCACTGAAGCAGAAAATCTGCTCAAGTGTACTGTATTACAATCAAGTGTATTGAAGTATTTAATGCAGCTGTGCTTTCCATACTTTATCTTCTGGAATTATGTGGAGGGGTGTGACATTTCATTTTAGAAACTGGGCTCTGATTCTCCTTCATCTGTACTTGGAGGCAAGTGCAAAATCTAGCAAGTTAAAAACAAAAAGAATCAAGGCATTTTAGACACAAAGCAGGAGGAAAAAAATCAATGTTTGGTTCATGGAGAAGCAGAAAATGAGAAGGGGTAGAATTTTCGTTTTAAAATTTGCAAAGCGGTATTACAAACAGTGGAGCTAACCACTCTAGGCATGAGCAGCATGGAGTAAGTGCCTAAATCCCACTGTCTTTGCATCCTCAGCCAGAACGCTGGTACCGCAATGTTGGTCCTCTCCAATGTAGGCAACACTATGGGCTGGTATAAGGAGGTTATAATCGCTCCTAGAATTTTCATAACTAGAGAAGAAGTGGGCATAATGCAGCTCAGGGACCAAACCACTGCATGGCATTCTACAATATGGCCCAAAGTCATTCTCATATTTAACATAGAGGCACAGTCTATGAAGCCTAAAGGTTGCATCATGCAGTAGAGCATTGTGTGCTGGGAGTATTGCAGAGACAGAGAGATGGAGTCCCTCCAGCCAACAAAGGAATGGTGGAAAAAATAGGGGGATCATCAAGGTTTAGACAGAAATATGGAAGATTCTTGGGGGAGAAACTAATTTACTGGGTGATGTCAGTGAACCCAGTTTTCAGACATCCCAGACGTGATCAGTGGAAAATGTAACTGTACATGATCAGAGCAGTTGAATTCCATTTTTTGACATAATTTTTCAGATAATAGTGTATTTTGAAGCATTTTTTCAATTGCTATTGATTTAAATTTTTAGTTACACAAACTTATGGGTTTCAAGCATTTTATTTTTATTTTTATCATTTACATGTTCACAACTGTGTGAAGCAATGCAGGGGCAGACAATAATTAATGACAGTAGATGTTGAGATTCACCAAGTTAAAGCTTTATAACCATTAAAACACAAATTGCATCACTTGTCAAAATATACAAAGTAAACAATATCCTTAAATCAAACTGCAGTAAGTTCTCAAGGAGCATTTTTCTTACTTTGCCTGTCTGTAAATTTCAGTTATTATCAATGGAAATATTTTTTCATCTCTTTGTGTATGTAGGGTGAAATCAACAGTTACGGGTAAACATCTAATCCTTCCAAGCCTATATATGTTATCTGCACCTCTGCAAACATGCAGTTTTTCTATAAATGCTCACACAAATTATAATAAAAGCTCATTAGCAAATACAGTGGATGTTAAATGTGACATTTTCCCATATGTGTATGCACCAGTGAGGGCTGCCACACATCTTCGTCACACAAAAACCAATTAATACACTCATTTACAGGGAAAGGTCTTTTGTGGGCGAGGACTTTGTGGACGTCTGCCACTTTCAATTTACAGAGAAAGAACTAACTAGCTCAAGTCAGAATTAACTCTTTTTACAATATTGGCATTTTCATGGTAGTACAAGCATCTAATATTTCTTTGCTATTGTCCTTTTAAGCAGAGCGTACGTTATTAACAAGATCTTGACAAATCTGCCTCCTTACATTTCCACAGCTTTGTGTTGATTCAGTTGTTTCCTAGCAATTTGATTTTTGATTGCTTTATCTCCAGCTTCTCCAGAGGTTACTGGATGACCGCAGACCTACCGTTGAGGTAAGCAAGCGCGAAGGGGAGAAAATTGCAGAGTCAGCAGAACCTGCTGATAAAGTGAAGATCTTGAAGCAGTTGAGTCTCCTGGATAGTAGATGGGATGCATTGCTCAGTAAAGCTGAAACAAGGTATTTGACATTCTTTCATTCCTTTGAGAAATATGACTATTTTCTTGTTGCTATGTCAAATGTATTGTGCCTTGACGATGATATATATAAAGCTGATTCGTAAGAAAAGCAAAGGAAAATAGCTTGAACAGGTCATTAGCTATTAAAAAAAAAAGTTTTACTGTCCTGAAAAGCTAAAATGAGATACTTTAGTGAGATCAACTGCACATGCATCTTCTGATTATCTGGAACACTACATCTGCATTAGTATAGGCAGAATGTAAATTCCTTGGTGGAGAAACCAGATTCTTGCTGTTCTGTATGGCACAAAGCACACAATCAACTCTCAATAAATAATGGTTCCTTAGAACTCTTTAAATCCTGAATTGTGGCTACAAAGGGAGAATATTGCACTTCTCATTTTCAAATCAGGGTTATCTGAAGAATTGGATCATTGGTCCTGATCCTGTGAGTTGCTGAGATCCTTATGTAAGGTGCTGGGCTCCCTCAACTCCCAATAAAGTTAAAAAAAAATAGTCCCACCATCATGCTCAGAGCTGTGCAGACAAAATAAGATAACACAGTTCCTTCCCCGAACAACTTCCAGTCGTATTCTAATATCACTACAAAATTCAGATACACATAACACAGGGGAAGACAAGTTAACATGAATAGTGCAAGTGTCTTTGGAGGGCACAGTGTTTGAAGGGTTTTGCTGAAGAAGTGTGCTTTCAGAGGGAAGATTTGAAAAGAGGTCACTTAGTGCTTGAGAGGAGGAAGAGAGGGTGCTGTAAGCATGGGAGATGGCATGGATGAAGGCACAAAACTAAGTGGGGAGACAGAGGCAAGGAGGGTGGTTAGGGAAGACTGAAAAGAGTTTAAATCTATAATGTTATGCATTGCAATGCTAAACAATGAAATGCTTTTATCTGTATACTGTATTATTGGGATTGAGATTCTGGCATTAAGTTTGTTTGGACTCTTCTGACACTTCCTAATCTTTTTGGCTGCCCCCATCTATGCCTATTGTTATTTAAGCCCTCAGTTGTACACCCATAATAATAATAATAAATAATTAATAACCTGATTACTTAAAGAAATTAGTAGATTCAGTTATTAGGCTATTATACCATTCTGTGTTTAAAAAAATACAAGGATCCATGACTCATTAATTGAAGTAAATGTTAATCTCATTTAATTTAATATTATCATACGAGTCTGGTGAAATTTATTTTCAAATCAAATTACAAGTCTGTTCAGTCCATCTGTTTAGATACAGGTTTGTCTCCATAATTCTTTGATTGCACTTCTGAAAACTAAAATGACAAAAGACATATTTCTTTTTCTTGGGAGGGAATTACCATTATTCATAACTGGCCCTTAATGTTTAACACAGGATGAATTTTTCTAAAGTCTTAAAAATAGAAAGCACTAAAATAGTCTGCCTTGGGTGAAATGTATAGGCGAGTAGGACTGAGAAAAATATTTTTGTAAGGGTGGAATAAAGAACAGAACAGAACCCCATCAAAAACGTTGGACATCTCAGAGATGTTGTAGAGATTGCCACCTTGCATTCGGGAGCAAATCTATATCCTTATAAGGTAAAACTGGCACTGACAAAAATGAGAGTTTTTAACTTGAACAAGGAGTGCAGGATTGGGGCTGTACAGTTCATACAACGTCACTGAAAAGATATTTAAAGAATTTATTTTACAGGTTGGAGTGAGCATGATTACATGCCCTGATTCAGCAGAGTACTTCAGTATGTGCCTAACTTTAAGTATATGTATAAGTCCCATTGAAGACAATAGGACTTAAGCATATGCTTAAAGTTAAGCAGAAGTTGAAGTACTTTCCTGAATAAAAATGAGCCCATGTATTTAAGTGCATTACTTAATGGAGCCTTAGGTTATTTTTAACCAAGTGCATATGAATGCAGTAAAATTTATTTTATTAACAAAGGATATCAAGTATTGGACTCTCTTGTTCAGCCAATATGATTTTTGGAGTCTTTCTTATTAACTGTACTTTTATATGGTTGTTGGTTTACATTGTTTTTCTTCCTGTACCGTGGAAGTATATCTGTTTCAGCTTGTGGCTGGCTTCTACAATAATGTGTAGAATATTTTTTAGCTGAGAGGATGAAGGGTTTTATTGAATCTCTCACACGCACTTCATCGCAAAAATGACCTTTATCTTGGCATGTTTACAGGAATCGTCAGTTGGAAGGTATCTTAGTGGTAGCACAGCAATTCCATGAAACTTTAGAACCCCTGGTTGAGTGGCTGACCACCACTGAAAAAAGGCTTGCAAATTCTGAACCCATTGGAACACAAACTTCTAAACTACAGCAGCAGATTTCTCAGCATAAAGTAAGATATAAACCAGACATTTGTGTCATTCATATGGGGATTTTTTATATGTGAGATTGTGAAATACAGTAGAACTGAGATCTCTGTTTTTTCCCCATTAGTCCAAATTTGATACTTTTTTATTTATAATAGACAATAAAACCATTATATTTCTGTTGTTCTATAGTTCCATTTGTATTTGCTTTTGGTTTGTCCATTTTTCTTTTCTTTCTTCATTATTTTAAAAACTTCATTTAGGTGTTAGAAGATGACATCCTTACTCGCAATAAAAGTTTACATATGGCCATTAGCATTGGTCAGTCTCTTAAGACTATGAGCTCCAGAGAGGATAAAGATATGGTGCAGGAAAAGCTAGATTCTTCCCAAGCCCGATATATTGAGATTCAAGAGAAGAGTAACAGCTGGTCTGAGCTGCTCCAGCAAGCCTATTGCAATGCTCAGATTTTCGGGGAAGATGAAGTTGAATTGATGAACTGGCTGAATGAAGTACATGACAAACTGAGCAAACTGTCAGTCCAAGATTACAGCACAAACTCACTCATGAAACAACATGCTGACCTACTGGTATTTTTATTTCTTTTCCTTTAAATTTATTTATTTATTTATTTATTTATTTCTACTTCATTTTTATGTCCACCGTTTATTTATTTCTCATTAATATATTTGATTTGAAAGGTGATACAACTATTTAAACTAAAAATAACTTGATGTGTAACCTCAATGCTTACACAAATGGCATCTTCTCGTAGGTGCTTCAGGAAGAGATTCTGCTCAGAAAACAAAATGTTGATCAGGCTATACAAAATGGCTTAGAGCTTCTCAAGCAAACAACAGGTGAGAGCTTTTAGGAAATTAATGATTCATCAGCCTTTTCCTCATACTTGTAAGTGATTATGGGAAAAATAAGCTGAAGCTTGTAAATATTAGCCTTTAGTCACTGGCTAGATTTATTCACTTGATTTAATTGTTTATTCTAATAACTATTGAAGTCACGGTACATTACGTCTTTGGGCCAAATTCTCTGCTGGTGTAAGTGAGCATTGAAGTCAATGGAGATGCACCCATTTAGCCACACAGAGAATTTGGCCCTTGATTTTTTTTTTTTGGTTGATGGAAAATTATTTTTGTGAACCTCCATTTTGTTCCTACTCGCAAGTTATGAACATTACTCATGATGTAGGACTATTTGGCATAGGACACAGCCTTTTCTCTATAGAAGCCCAGAAATAAAGATATTAGGCTACCTTTTGCTGTTAGAGAGCAGATCAGATCAGATCCAGATCAGAGCTAGTATTGCGGGAAAAGTTGTGTTCCAATTGCACACAACATGTCTGGTCTGCAGAGGAACATCTATCTAAATGTTCCAGTGCTCCGAGTATTTCAACTCTCAAAGACAGAAGGGAAAACCCTCCTCTGTTACCCAGTTAGAAGTTACGTTACGGGATTAAATCTAAATATATTGCAATAGGTCTATTACAGGAGTCTCTCTGTGCATTTTGACTCTTGGGCTGTGTGTGTGTGTGTCTAATGATTGATAATTAGACTGTATGGTTCAAAGAATAATTCAAATTATTCTTTGAACCATACAGTCTAGTTATCAGTTAATGATAATAAATAAATTGTAAATTAATAATGTAAATACCATTTGGTATTTTGCAGCTCCATTCTTGCACTTTTATTGATACATTTCATAACCTGTGTCAACCTATATAAAAATGAATGTAAATTTAAGGTTTTTATATAGTCTGTGTTTGGGTAAAAAGTATGTAAATTTTAATGTTTGCCTTTTAAAGAAAAAGAGAACAAGAACGAATTTTTATATCTTCAAGGAATAACACTAGAGATGGGCCCAATCCTCAAAGCTTGGGTCCAGATCTCCACTTGTCCAGAGTTTGGAGTGGTAAGAGAAAAAGGGACAGATCCAGAGTTGGTGTAAAGTGTCATAGCTCCACGGCTTCACTGGACAATTTTCACCAGTCTATGATCTGTCCCTGAGTCTTGTTTGGGTCATTCTGCACATAAGAAACTAAAAATATATTAATTATTATTGAGGTTTTTTGTTTTGTTTCGTTTTTGGTTTTTTTGCATTCATGTGAAATTTCATCCCTTTGAAATTTTAGGTGATGAAGTTGTAATAATTCAAGATAAATTGGAAGGCATTAAAGCAAGGTACAAAGATATTACTAAATTGAGTTCTGATGTATCCAAGACTTTAGAGCAAGCTCTGCAGCTTGCAAGTCAACTGCAGTCCACTCATGAGGAACTCTGCATATGGCTTGACAAAGTGGAGGTGGAATTGCTTTCATATGATGCTCAGATCCCCAAGGGAGAAGAATTAAGTGAAGTACAAGAAAGACAAAAAGTATGTTCTAAAAGCTGTAAACTGTATATATTGCTTTGTTATTTTTCATGTAAAGATTTGAACTAGTTAAGTGGGTTAGCTTCTCTTTGGCTGGAGGATGCCTTGCAAACAATCATAATTTGGCACCAGATCAGCTCTCTGACTAGGAATAAAACAGTAAAGAATCACAATCTCTTTCTAGCAGTCACAGATGAGATTTGGCTGAGGTTTATTATTAGGTCAACAGGAGAAGAGCTACATTTTGTTCTAGTTCAGTAAGCTACCGATCACTGGGAAAACTCTTAAATCGTCAAACAAAGTTATTTTTGTTCTTTAGTTGTGTCACAGACAAATACAAAACCTTAAAGTAGGAAAAGAGCCTGTATTTAAGAGACAGTATTAATTTCAGGCTAGTAACAACTATTTGGAAAGAAACTGTAGAGTGTTAGTAGAACACTAATAACACCATTACATGAAATAGGTTACTAAATTGCTAAATAAATACACTTATTTTGGAAACCAGATTAAAAAATAACAGAAAATCAAAATATGGTTGCATGTGGGAATAAAAAGGTCATTTTTCACTGCACTTGTAATGATTTTGATTGAATGGATTGAATTCAAATGTTCATTTAAAAATTCACTTGAATTTAGACAATATTTTACGTTATTTCACATTTGATTTTACTTGCTGGTGAATTTGTTCCATAGAAAGATGGTTGCAGAGTGCAAAGAATATGTGTTTGCTTTCTTCTCTTTGTTTGCTTGATTAAAGACTGACAACTGTATTGAATACCAGAGAATGACAGTCTACCATGCTGATTGGAGGAATATATTTCAGTTCTGTTCTGTAGAAACTTCCCTTCAGGAATCACCTGCTTTTCTGTCAAACAACTTAACAATAACAAAGGCTAATGTAACTGAGCTGAAAATAAGTGTGCCAATTTATCCCTTTTGTTCGCCTGGAAAATGTTCCAGTTCTTGCTTCTTAGAGTAGACAGAAGAATAAAAATATGTGCAAGCTGTGTGTGTTTGGCTCTCATGCTGGCATGTTTACTTTAAATGGCCTTTTTCAGGAGTTGAAAAAAGAAGCAAAGAACAACAAAGGCTTATTGGACACTCTCAATGAAGTCAGCAGTGCCTTGCTGGAATTGGTGCCATGGAGGGCAAGAGAGGGGTTAGACAAAATGGTGACTGACGACAATGAGCGGTACAGATTAGTGAGTGACACTCTAACTCAGAAGGTGGAGGAGATTGATGCTGCCATTCTAAGATCACAGCAGGTACTAAACAGCGGTTTTTGTTCTTTGGGCAATAAAAAGTTTGCCTCCAGGAATCTCTACCTGAACAAAGGTTGTTCGTTAACAACGTTGCCGTATATTTGCTGTGCTTGAGCAACTAAAGGTCTGTTTGAATAGAATGTGACTGCACTGTTCAGACACAAGTGCCAGAGCAAAACTAATCTGTACATTGTTGTAGCCATCTGCCTCATTGTTAACACAAACCTTAGAGATCAGTCTTGTAGCCAAAATCATTGGGAGTATGCACTTGTGGGGATTTCAGTGAAAGTTTTGACTGAGTGAGAACTACAAGCTCAGTCAGGTCCTGTATCATTTACATTTTATGCTGTAATATATACAATATGGCCCAGATCCTCAGCTTGTTTAAATAGGTGCAGCTCCTCTGAAGTCCATTTATACCAGCTAAGGATCTGGCCTTGTGCTTTTGTATTTTCTGCAGCTAACATGTTGGACCAACTTACCTTAAATTGCACTGAAGGACTGAGTTAATGGTGTAATTTGCATGCAGCTGCAAGAAATAAGTTGTTGAATATATGTGTGTGTTTCTAAAGTTTGATTAGAAAATAATTGGGTGATCTTTTAGAATTGGCACTTACATTTCATAGATGTAAATCTGTGTGGTCTCACATCTAGCTACCTGATGATGAGAGAAAAGCAGAGCTGCAAATTCTCCAATTTCTGCCTGAAGTTAATTTTACAAACACAAAAATATGGATGGAATTTTTTTCCAGTGCCCATAGCACCAACAAACAGAATTGGCTTCAGCGAAGCTGAAAGTATATAGGGCATAGTTTCAAAACATTGTGGAAACTGACTGTAAGAGGGTTGGTGATAATGGAGGGCCCTAAGGTTATAAGTAATTTATAAATATTCTGACTATCTTTTATGGCATTCACTCTGAATATGTATGTTATCTCAGCAGACACCTTTATAAAATTGAGGGCTGGATCCCCAGGGGCATGTGACCCATGTGTATATGTGGGTTTCTACCAACTTTCTCCCCCACATTTATCGTAGGGAGTAGTCAGGAACCAAACCAGCCCATAGCGCAATTTAGACGGCTTCAGGGCTGCTCTAATTTGCACTAGTGAATAATAGTTCCAAAGGGCTGCTCCACCAGACAGCATCATGAGGACACATTGCACTCCAATCGTGATCCCTCCTCTCCTGCCACACCCAGACCACCTCAGACTTTCTTATGTTGGGGAAGCCAGAATGGGCTGATGTTAGGTATGGTAACTCCAGGAGCTACGTATGAGGAAGGATCCAACCTCCTGCTCAGGGGAGTAGCCACAGGCAACCACCTGAAGTGTTATTTGGGCAGAGATGTTGGGGAGGGATGATTGTAGTCGTAATTTAACAGTGCTGCAAATACTTAGAGGTTTTGCAGAGAGTCAAAGGCACCGAGAACATGTGGGCTAGAGCATAGGTGCTGACTCCCTGGGTGCTCTGGGGCTCAAGCACCCACAGGAAAAAAAATAGGGGGTGCTCAGTATCCACCAGTCACAGCTGTTCAGCGGGGTTGTCGATCATCTGTTTGGCGGCTGGCAGGAGACACTTGTGGGAGGGCAGAGAGCAGCGAGTGGCAGGCAATCAGGGGGTCTCGGGGGAGGGTGCAGAGCAGGGGTTGGAAGAGGCGGGGCGAGGGCAGGGCCTCGGGAGAAGGGGCGGAGTGGGGGCAGTGCCTTGGATAAGAGTGGGGATGGAGCTCCCACTGGAAAAAATAAAAATCAGCGCCTGTGGGCGAGCGGGTAAGGAGGCACTGGTGTGGGGTTGGGGGGACATTTTTGGTCAGTGACAAAAGAGCAAGGCATGAGAAGAGGGCACCTCAAAGATGTGAAAGAAGAGTCCTGACATGAATGTCAGATTGGAAATTAATCCTAACTGGTCCAAAATGATCCCAGGTGTAATGCAACAGAAGTTTATGGAAGTACCCCAGATATCACTTCAACTCCCAATATTGAAACTGTTTGAGTCAAGTTCTACCCTTGTTCCCTGGGAGTTCTGTGTAGAAATAGAATATGAAATTGCCCATTATGTTTGCACTCTATGGGTTCAAAAGGAAGGAAAGATTTATTCTACACTCTTCTACTCTAGTTCTGCCAAAGAGGATGCTTTTCAGAGTGTTAACAAAGGAATTCTTAATTATTCATCACATTAACAAGTTCTTCTTTTCTGATCAAACAAAATAGCAAATAATGTGCATCAGGAGTATTAATTTGATGGTATCAAACTGATGAATTCTGACTTGCCCAAGGGTAATTCAAAGCTCAGAATTTACTCTGTCGTCCATAATGGAAATAAAATGCCATCGTGAAATCCTGATACAAGCACTACCATTTTTTCAGTGTTCATTCTTTAACATACTGTGCATACAAATCTCACCTAGAAACTCAACCTGAAAGAACCATTTAATCAGCAAATGGAGCTGAAAAATTATACCAGATACAGGAAAAACTCAGAGTTACGAACACCTTTGGAATGGAGGCTGTTCGTAACTCTGAAATGTTCATAGCTGACCAAAACGTTATGTTTCCGAGTAGCAGCCGTAAAAAGAAAAGGAGTACTTGTAGCACCTTAGAGACTAACAAATCTATTAGAGCATAAGCTTTCATGAGCTACAGCTCACTTCATTGGATGCATACAGTGGAAAATGTAGTGGGGAGATTTTATATACACAGAAAACATAAAATAATGGGTGTTACCATACAGACTGTAACAAGAGTAACTTAGGCTTGAATAAAGACTGGGAGTGGATGTGTCATTACACAAAGTAAAACTATTTCCCCTTGTTTATTTCTCCTCCTACTGTTCTTGTAAAGTGCTGGAAATGGCCCACCTTGATTATCACTCCAAAGGTCCGCCACTCCCCCCCCCCCCCCCCCCCCCCGCTCTCCTGCTGGTAATAGCTCACCTTTCCTGATCACTCTTGTTACAATCTGTATGGTAACACCCATTGTTTGCATCTGATGAAGTGAGCTGTAGCTCATGAAAGCTTATGCTCTAATAAATTTGTTAGTCACTAAGGTGCCACAAGTACTCCTTTTCTTAAAACGTTATGGTTGTTCTTTCAAAAGTTTACAGTTGAACACTGACTTAGTACAGCTTTGAAACTTTGCTATGCAGAAGAAAAATGCTGCTTTTAACTGTCTGAATTTAAACAAGAACAGAGTTTCCTTACTTTCTCAAATCTTTTCTTTAACTTTCCCTTTATTTTTTTAGTAGTTAGCGTTTAACACAGTACTGTACTGTATTTGCTGCTGCTTCTTTTTTTTTCTTTTTCTTTTTTTTTTTTTTTTGGTTTCTGCTGCTGCCTGATTGCGTACTTCCGGTTCCAAATGAGACAAGTGGTTGACCAGTCAGTTTGTAACTCTGGTGTGCGTAACTCTGAGGTTCTTCTATAGTTGTGTCACAGCATTCAAACACTCCATTGCCATGTTTGCATCATAACCTTCTTCAACTGGGTATTTATTCAATATTATGACATACCCATGGCAATGGTACATTTCAAGTAATTTGTAGTTCTCTATAAGTCCATTCACTGTCATCTGCCCTTCTTCTGACCCCCTACTACCATTGCACACTTTTAGAGGAAACAAAGCAGCCTCATTATGTTTGCTTAGCATATCCTGAGATGCCTTGCAAAGCATGTCAGACAGTGTGAGACACACACCTGTGATAACATTGAGACCCCTGCAGAGTAAGATGAGCTTTAATCAAGTGGGTGGACTTCAGAAGAACGGGGCCCAAAGAGCCACATGCAGCTCTAGAACCATGACTTGAATACCACTGGTGTAGTACACTAGTTTAGCAGTAATATCATAATGCAGACTGAGTGAGAGTATACTTTTTTATAAAGTAGTTGCAAAATTTAGGACAAATTTACCTTCTATCGCTATAAATGAGAGATTACATCTTGTGGAAAAATGTTTGTGCTCTCTTTAATATAACAAATGGATTAAAATAAGGATGAAAAAGACTGACTCATAAGGGAAAAATAAATCTCAGGCCTATGCATGACTCATAATTAAGCATTAAGACACAACAGACTTAGTGGTTAAAGTACACCTGAGGTATGTTGGAGGTGCAGTGCAATGGTGGGTCTGCAGCTACAAACTTGTAAACTGTCGGGTTTGTCAAACTAAGTTGGTGTGGTCAGTGCTGGAACAGGGAACCTACAAGGAAAGCTTACAATGCATGTGACAGATTATGACACAGTACTTTTTGATCGGTTTTCAAAAGAGCGCAGGGAAAGAATTTCAAATGCTCAACACCCACAACTGGAGCTGGATTTTCAGAAGAATTCAGCCGTCATTTAGGGTCTGGCTGTCCTGGAGTGCAAAGGTGTAAATTCCAGCTCAAGGAGACATACCTCCACTAGCTCTGACTAAGCTAGCACCCTAAAAACAGAACTATTGCAGCTGCAGTGTGAGTGAGGGGAGGGGCTAGCATGTACCTATGGTCTCAGACAGGATCATTCTCAGGGTGGCTAGCCCATCCTGCCCTTGCACCACTGCCACTACACTGCTGTTTTTCGCACACCAGTTCAATCAGCGCTAGCATGGGTAAGCCCCCTCAAGCTGGGATTTACACCTTCCAGCGCTAGTGTTGACATACCCAGCATCACCTAAATATAAGCCAGATTTTCAAAACTGCTCAGGACCCACCAGCTTCTACTGTGACACTTGTGGACAGATTTTCAAAACAATTCAGCATCCAGCGTGTTGCTTCTCCTGGGCTTCACCTCAAAAATACCCTAAAACTGTAGTGTCCAAATGCATGTTTGCCCAGAGGGTCGTGTAGACATGGGTTGATTCTGGACTATACTGTGTTTGATCTACTGTCCCCTTTCTACAGGCTTTAGGGTCCCTTGTACCTCTTTTCCTGGTCCATTGCTCCTTTCTGCACAATGTAACAAAACATTGCCTCCTACTCAGAAATGCTCTGAGATATTTTTTTAAAACATCAAAGTATTAACTAATTCTAATGGAAAGCCAATTCTTCAGGAAAAGAACAGGCTGTGCCCAAATTCAAAAAGAATATTTTATCACTTAATCCACCAGCAAGTCTTCAGGTGAAATCCTGTTTCCACTGAAGTCAATGGGAGTTTTGCAGTGGGGCCAGGATTTCAGCCTGGTCATCTAATATTGCATTAATTCTTCTTGGACTCATTAAACTTCTTAATGTCATAGGATTATATTGATTTGTCTTCAGATAATTGCAATAAAAACATTTTTAAACAGATGGAAAAGACAAGTGAAAGTTAGGGTCATCACTATCAAGGACAAGTAATGTTCAATGAAAAATTCTAAATGTACTACATTCTCTTTGATCTTCCAATGTTGTCTAATAGAGGTTTGTACGTTTGAGGAAAGTATGTTATGCTTCTCTTATTTTGCTGCTGCTTTGTCATGCTTATGAATTAAGCTGATTTTATTAAAGCCCTCAGTACTATTTTGAGCTCTATAGTTCACATATAAGTGAAATTATATATAGGTATGGACTGTTATCTTTTTAACAATTCAGCATTTGCATTTTTTAAAAATGTGGCTTAACTACCTAAAACAGTCAATTCAAGCTTCATAATATAAAACTGCTGAACTAATTCTTGTCTCCTTTATTTAGTTTGATCAAGCAGCTGATGCAGAATTAGCCTGGATTGCAGAAACAGAAAAAAAATTGATGTCTCTGGGTGATATTAGACTTGAGCAAGACCAGACTGCTGCTCAGCTACAAGTTCAAAAGGTAAAGAAATACATTTCCAACTGTCATGTTAATTATTGGCCAGTGCTTTCTTGGTCTAGAAAATGTACTAGCGTGATTTAATTTTCAGTCCATCATAATGCACTTCGAAAATAGTTTTCGCTTCATGTACTCAACCTTTATTGCTGACCAGTATTTATTGTGTCACAAGGCATTTACCATGGAGATTTTGAGGCACAAGGATGCTATAGATGAACTTGTTGAAACTGGGGATGCGATTATGAACACATGCGCTGAAGAGGAGAAACAGTCCATGAAGGTAAGGTACCATAACTTACAACTGGCATGATGGCTTTGAATCTCTGCATTTACAGAGCCACTCCCACAGGATCACCTTTCTTTTTCCACTATTATTGATCGGGCAAGTTAATCAGTTGTGAATAGGAAATCATTTGATCTGAGCAAACAATGATACATGAAGGGATACTCTTGAGACACAAATTCCCTTGAGACTTCTTTCCTTCGAAATGTTCGGCAAGTAAGCACTGAGTATTTACTTCATTGTCTTCCATTGATTTTTAGGCCTGATTTTGCCACCTTTACCCACCTTTGAGTATTATGTAAGACAATGTGACTATCTGCGTGACTAAGTAGCGGTCAACATGAGTAAGTGCGGCAGAATTGGGCCCTTTATAATCCACAGCAATGTGGTAAAAGCCTGTTAGGAATCCTTTAACGGTGTTACTATTTATTAACGGCAGTCTGCATTACAGCTAAAATCCAGATCCCAGGGTTTGGCTTGTGTTGCTGGATTAGACAATCAGGAGATGCGCCAAGGACAAGTAAAGAGGAATCTTCCCTCAAAGGCTGTGGAGCCCTTCAGCCCACTGATTCAAAGCCCACTGAATGAGAATCTTTCCATTGATTTAGTGGGCTTTGGGTCAGGCCTCAAACAAAGGGTAGGAATAAATGGTCAGTTTTCACAATGGAGAGAGGTGAACAGCAAGGTCCCCAAAAGATGTATGCTGGGACTCGTGCTTTTCAACATGTTCATTAATGATCTGGAAAAGGGAGTGGACAGTGAAGTAGTGAAGTTTGCAGAGGAAATAAAAGTATTCACAATAGTTAAGACCAAAGCTAACTGCAAAGTGTTGCAAAGTGTCACAAAACTGTGTGACTGAGTGACAAAATGGCAGGTAAAATTCAACATTGATAAGTGCAAACTAATGCACATTGCAAAGAATAATTCCAACTATACATATATATGTGTAAGCTGTTATCACTCAATAAAGAGATCTTGGAGTCACCATGGATAATTATCTGAAAATTTCAACTCATTATGCAGCTGCAGTCAAAAGCCTAACAGAATGGTAGGAACTATTAGGAAAGTGACAGAAAATAAGACAGAAAATATAATGCCACTGTACACATCCATGGTGTGCCAACATCTTGAATTCTGTGTCCAGTTCTGTTCACCCCATCTCAAAAAGTATATAATAGAACTGGAAAAGGTTCAGAGAAGGGCAACAAAGATGATCAAAGGTATAGAGCAGCAGAGAGACTAAAAAGATTAGGGTTGTTCAGTTTAGAAAAGAGATGAATAAGAAAGGTATATGGTACAGATATATAAAATCATAAAAAGTGAACAGGGAAGTGTTATTTATCCTTTCCCACAATATAAAAACCAGGGGTCACCTGATGAAATTAATAGGCAGCAGATTTAATACCAGTAAGAGGAAGTACTTTTTCAAACAACACACAACCAATGGAACTCATTGCCATGGGAAGTTGTGATAGCCAAAAGTATAACTGGGTTCAGAAAAAGAACTAGATAAGTTCATGGAGGATAGGTCCATCAATGGCCATTAGTCAAGATGGTCAAGAATGCAACCACATGTTCTGGGCAACCCTAAACCTCTGATTACCAGAAGCTGTGAGGGGAATACATGAGTGGATCACTCCAACTGCCCTGTTCTGTACACTCCCCTGAAGCTCTGGTACTGGCCACTGTTGGAGACAGGATACTGGCCTACATGAACCATTGAACCTAGTACGTAAGTTCTTATGTTCTTATCTGTGGGGGCTACTTCAGCCAAGTGGCTAAAAGAGCCTGATAGGGATTTTTCCGCCTTCTCTTCTACAGTTCTGGGGATGGGAGGATCTGCATAAGGTAGATTCTCCAAGCCTAAAGATACTCAGCTCCTTTTTTGCTGGACAGTGGTGAGCAAGGGGGAGCATGAGTGCTCACACCTTGCATGGTCCCCCCCACTTCCAATGTATCTCATCCTTCTGCAGCAGGAAACCACCAGTTCAGTTGCACGAGGGATCTCTGCAGCTGGGAAAAAGAAGGCTGATTTGCCCCTAAAATAAATAAGGAATTCAGTTTGCTTAAGTAAATGGCTGTAGAAGTAAAAGAAGATGATTTCATAAGAGGTTTTGTTAAATATTTGTAATATACTTAGTGAAAATTACCATTTATCTGTGCATTAGACTGTGCATTGTCCTCTGGATAGCCTCTTTGTAACTTAATTTACACACATGACATAATAAACTTAGGATAGCTTGTTTGTCCAAAAAAAGACACACTATTTCACAATCAACAGTTTATTTATATATTTATTTATTTTCCGGGCTAGCTCTTGTGTTCACTGTCTCTTATAATCTTTCACAAGAATGATAACGTGGACAGGTTTCCATAGGAGAAATGGATAGCTACTTGGTATCTTAATTTTTTTATTACCACTTACTTAAATGTGAGAGATTTATACTTTAAACTGTATATGTTTAACTGTCACATTATGAATGTGATAACATCACCATTAGTTAATATAAGCTAAAATATAAAAGAAGAATGTCACACATTCTGCTGACTGTGTATAAGACCAGCCGTGCCAGCTGAGCCTGTTGCCTCATCAAGTCTTGTAAACAAAGGAGTTTTGTGCCTAATCAGTAACACTTTGATTTGAGAGGTCCAAGGAAAACTCAGGCTCTGCCAAGAGTCTTGGTGTTGATTCTGTAGATGACAATCTTCTCCCAGACTGAGCTGTACTTGTGCTGCAGTACTGTACTAGTAGCCAGTGTGCTGCTATATCTTTCAGATAAAACTTAAAACCAAGGTCCTGACTACCTATAGTCACTTAAAGGTCATATGGCACTCTTCACCAGAGCAGGGGTTTAACCCAGGTTTTCTAGCCAAATTTAAACTTCAAATTACAATCCACATATCTAAAATTCCACTTGTAGTTTCAGTTGCACAAGCTATACTTCATATTGCCTTCTAAAGCTGCTGTGCAGTGTTGCTGGTTCAGAACAACTGCCATGTTTTATGCTAGAGGTGGCTGAATTTCAATGGAGAGTGAAAGATAACTATTTATTCAGGGCCTTTAGGAGCCTATGTAGAGGGAGGGAATAAGGAACCTCCTTCCTCTTTGCATTGCCTGCATAAGGGCTGGCTAGAATAACAGTCACAGCTATGACTCTAACCCCATTCCTCCCACGTGCCAGCCAGTGGGCTGGGTGGACATTCAAAGGAGAGTATGCTACACTCCTGACAGGATGACATGGATTGCTTACCCCAATGCTCCCCAGTGTTCCCTTCCCGTCGGGGTGGTTTGGTGCCAATGCAGGGCTGTGCCTAAGAGTCACGATCAAGCCCACAGTTTGTAAGTTGTTCTGGAGCCATCCGAATGAAGCCTAGAAAAATACAAGACATCACTAAAAATGTGTTTGTCTTGAAAACAGTGTTGTCAAAATCTGTGTAAATTGGATTAACTCTATTAACTTCAAGTACCATTGATTTACATTAGCATTACTAAGAGCAGAATTTGGGCTAGCTTTACTTAATGGTGGTATAATAAATATAATAAGATGCTTAGATACCTGGGTAACAGACATTCTGTAAATACCTAAGATTGAAAGAGAGATAAGTGCTGCTATTTCTTGCTAATGTTGTTTTAGAGAAAACTGGAAAGCCTCTTACAGAAATATGATATGGTCTGTCAAATGAACGCTGAGAGGAACCTCCAACTGGAACGGGCTCAATCCCTGGTTAACCAGTTCTGGGAGACTTATGAAGAGCTTTGGCCGTGGTTAACCGAAATAGAAATGGTCATCTCGCAGCTTCCTGCTCCAGCTCTTGAATATGAAACTTTAAAGCAACAGCAAGAAGAGCATCGGGTAAGCACACTGCTATTTTATAAAACAAAGCTTACACAAAGATCCAATACATTGCAGCCTGCCTCCTTAGTACTGTCGGATTCTCAGATTCAAATGCATTTGATGCAGTTGTACACTATTAAAAAAAAGTTATGTAAAATGATAATCCAAAATAAGTACTCTTTATTTAAATCCTGTTACTGTTTGCCAAACTGCTTATATAAACAAGGTTTTCTAGTAGAGGAAGTGAACACTAGAAACACGAAAGAGACTTGTAATTATAGCAGCAGATTTGGAATGTACAAGAGTTAAAGAGCTAAGAAGTAAGTTTAAAAAGTTCACACAGATGTTGGTGTTAGAACAAAGTGAAAACATAAACAGATAAGAAACAGAATTGGGAAAGAATAGGCAAGAAACAAGAGAAGAGACGTCTTGACTATCATAAGAACTAGAGTACCTGCTCTGAACCAAACTACCAGACTGATCCAATACAAGTAGAATCTCTCAGATGTTTTCTGAACTATGAGAATACTGTGGTCTAAAAAGGTTTAGTAAGCCTGTTCAGGGGGCTCACTTTGAAGATGTCTACTCAAAATGAGTAGATTTCTCATAAAATCGCAGGATACTGGGAAGTCATTTTTATTTCACAGTAGCAGCAGTGTTAGTCTGTATCCGTAAAAAGAAAAGGAGTACTTGTGGCACCTTAGAGACTAACAAATTAATTAGAGCATAAGCTTTTGTGAGCTACAGCTCACTTCATCGGATGCATACAGTGGAAAATATAGTGGGGAGATTTTATATACACAGAGAACATGAAACAATGGGTGTTACCATACACACTGTAACAAGAGTGACCAGGAAAGGTGAGCTTTTATCAGCAGGAGAGCACCCCGGGGCGGGGACCTTTGGAGTGATAATCAAGGTGGGCCATTTCCAGCACTTTACAAGAACAGTAGGAGGAGAAATAAACAAGGGGAAATAGTTCTACTTTGTATAATGACACATCCACTCCCAGTCTTTATTCAAGCCTAAGTTAATTGTATCTGTTAGGGGCTTATTCCTTCACCCGCTTATTTCCCTGGTCCTTCTCGCATGAACAGAGAGCAACAATACCCGAAGTCCAAAGGTGCAAACAATTTGATGTTTATTGGGGTGAACTTCCAGCAAGCATGATTCCACTTTCCTTCCTTAGTGTCCCCCTTTCCAACTCTGACACCACAGAGCCTTACCTGTGTCCTTGTTCCCATTCCTCCCTTAGCAAAGCATGATTCCAATTCCCTACCCCCATTCTCTGTTCCCATTTCCCCCACTTACTTCCTGATTGACTGCAGACTATATAGTAAAACTTGAGTTCTGTTTAGCTATACCTTAACCAATCATTTTACTGAAATTTAACTAACCAATCCTAACATATTGTAACATGATTATTTAACCAATTATATCCCACCACCTTAATTAGTTTACACCCAGCAAAATTAATTATGCAGCAGATCAAAACAATCACAGAACCAGACAGAGATTGTACAGACAAACAATGGTGAAATGGGGACTACAATGATAGAACAACACAGAAATGAGGATTTCACAACTACGTCTATAAAGACATAAGGGTTTCCCAGCTGTGTCTATTGATAAGTGAGTTCTTGCCAGACAGGATGCTATCAAACTAAGTTTCCTTTTACATTTTCTAGGCACTTCCCTTTCTCTAGAGGTGATAGGCATGATCAGGACAGGAATGTATTCCTAACAGCCCAATAGCACCTTATTTCAATGAGACTGGTTTGGAATGTAAAGATGAGACCATTCGCTTCCCAGCTTATGGCTGCCTCTGCTGTTAGCCAAAGGCCTTAGCCTAAGAACAGGGCCTCAGACTGTCACAGTAAGAGAAGGCCCTTACACCGGCAGACAGTGGTTTTGATTCTTTCTTTTATACATCTATAACTAGCTAAGTGATAAGAATTACACCTAAATTCTTAGAGTATAGGCCTTTACAGACAGGCCTCAATATCTATATCCGAACAGTATCCAGTTTGCAAATTAATTCCAATTCAGCAGTCTCTCGTCGGAGTCTGTTTTTGAAGTTTTTTTGTTGAAGGATTGCCACTTTTAGGTCTGTAATCAAGTGACCAAAGAGACTGAAGTGTTCTCCAACTGGTTTTTGAATGTTACAATTCTTGACATCTGATTTGTGTCCATTTATTCTTTTACGTAGAGACTGTCCAGTTTGGCCAATGTACATGGCAGAGGGGCATTGCTGGCACATGATGGCATATATCACATTGGTAGATGTGCAGGTGAACGAGCATCTGATAGTGTGGCTGATGTGATTAGGCCCTATGATGGTGTCCCCTGAATAGATATGTGGTCCGTACTACTGTTCTTGTAAACTGTTCTTGTAAAGTGCTGGAAATGGCCCACCTTGATTATCACTCCAAAGGTCCCCGCCCTGAGGTGCTCTCCTGCTGGTAATAGCTCACCTTTCCTGATCACTCTTGTTACAGTGTGTATGGTAACACCCATTGTTTCATGTTCTCTGTGTATATAAAATCTCCCCACTATATTTTCCACTGTATGCATCCGATGAAGTGAGCTGTAGCTCACGAAAGCTTATGCTCAAATAAATTTGTTAGTCTCTGAGGTGCCACAAGTACTCCTTTTCATTTTTATTTGTTCCTTAATTTCAGATTAATAATGCCTATCAGTAGTTTAGGTGCTATGTATATATAAAATATTATGTAGATATGCAACATTTCTCTCTTTTTTTTGTTAATTCCTTTGGAGAGCTAATCTTATTTTTTTAAGGAGCCAAGAAGATAATGAGACAACTAGATTTTCCAGTGTTACAGACAGAGAGGGCCAAGCATACAGCACTTTGGTTCTCGTTGATAATTTACGTGATTTCTAATACATAAAATATTTTTAGACATTTGCTATGACACTGAATGCAGGACTCAAGTGTGGATAATAAAGTCACAAAATAAATGCTACGTATTAGTTTAGTGAGCTGAATATGATCTTGCCTACAGACAAGATTGTTTGCATTTGGTATAGAATATATCATGTTTTGTACATTAACTATTCAATGTTCATATTATATTCCTCAGTGCACTGATTTTACAGTGGATAAATGTACTTAGTTCCATAGATTTACCATTTTAGCGACTCACTGTTTTGTTTTCTCTGAGACTTTAATGCAAATGCACAGCTCAAATATATTGGTTGATATACAGTGGCTTCACCTAATTGCCTTCAAACTATGTGTATTGTCCACCAGAGACAAACATTTTCCATTAAGAGATTAAGACTGGGTATATTACATCATCTTTGCAAAACATGTTCCTTCGTTACAAGCCTAATCTTGCTCACTTTTCTCTCGCAATTAGGCTCATTGACTTCAATCATTCTGCTTGCATGAGGCCCGTCATTTGTATTTTTACTAGATCATTTGAAGATTTGTTTGTTTAGCAGAAGACTAATGTTATACAAGTTTTTAATGAATAATGGATCTAAACTGAAATACTGATTTTCTGGAATTGTTTCCAAAATAGTTTGCCATGAGAAAGACCTTCTAAATCATATCTTGCCCTATTTTATTTTTATTTTAAAGTTTTAAATGTTACTACAGTGAACTGTGCTCCATTTTATTTTTTATGTTATAGTTAAATAGCATTTGTTTTATTACATCTAGAGTCATTTACTGCATTTAGTTAATCCTATTTTAATAACACAGTAAATCAATCTGGGTGAAATTTACTCCTGAACAAAGAGCTGCCTCAGCACCTGTGCACCATTTAAAGAGAACTTAAGTGGATGCATGGATCTTGTGGTATTCTGATGCATAGGGGTAAACTTCCCCTATGAGTATGCAAAACCCAGATATCTGAAATTTTGTAAAACCCTTTTCTCATTACTATAGCATACCCACTTATTCACTGCTTTATATCTTTTCTCTACCACTGCAGCTTGTTGCAAAGGATAGGAGTGCAACATACAGTCACTACTGATCTGGAGAGACAAGGTGGGTGAGGTAATAAAGATTTGCCTCACCCACCTTGTCTCTTTAATATCTTGGGACCAACGCAGCTACAGTACTGATATGGAGTCAGTTTTATGGAATGATTAGGATTGAGACAATTGGTCTCTTTGCTGGTCAGTTACATAGAATCCAGTGATAGGCAAAACCAAAAGTGTTCCCTGTGGATAGTCATCCAGAAGTTCAGACTTTACTGAACTATCTGAACTTTTGAGGACCTCAATCATGCCGAGCAATCCTCCTTCCCCAGATCCCACATTACTTGCCTCTCCTACATAAGCTTTGGCTTTCATTGAGACATCATTATTTTGGGGAAGAGACCTGGTTGTCTCCTACCCCACCCTAGGTCTCATTCTTTTTCTAGGGAGAGCAGATGAGGTACAATTCAGGATTAAGATCTCCTCTGCTGAAAGGGAAGAGATTTATTTGCAGTCTGACCTAGCTACCCCTCTGTTGGGTCCTCACAATGCATTTTAAAATGTAAAAGAAAGCTGGGAATAGGAGCAGTGTTTTTGCTTGTTCCTGGCTTTCTGTCAGGGGACAGCCTGCAGCTGAGCCAGTCTCCTGGCAACCCAGTGAGTGAAGCTGGCCCTGATGGAAGCTGTCTGTTTGACCGCACTACCTGGTGGATGCAGGAATCTGCAGGCTGATACTTACGCTCAGGAGCAGTCTAGTGGCTGCTTGCATTCCTAGCCCACAGCTGCACATGGTCCTGTACCTGCCTATACTGTCTCTAGTCTTGCTCCTGCCTCTGCCCCAGCCTGTACATGCTCTAGCTCCAGCCACCAGCTCCTTCCTAATCTCTGACTGCTGGCTCAGACTCTCTGCTTCAGACTGTGACTCTGGCTAGCCATTCAGCTTAGGCTTTGGTTTCTGACTTCTGGTTCTGACCCTCTCCTCCACCTTCTGACTGTGACTCTGGTTAACCCTTCGGCTTGGCCTTTGGTCTCTGATGCCCAGCTATAACCCTGGACCTCCCCCATCTGGATTCAGCTCTGTCTGATAGGCCAGACCCTTGCTTCAACCACTTGGCTAGATCGCCCACGACTCAGTCGCTGACACTTTGAGTAGCCCAAAAGATTGAACAAGGGTGGATAAGCAGCAGTACTGCCTTCAGATGGATTCCACAGAGGCAACCATGCTCCTGCTGGACACGGTGGGATTCCTGCAGACCCTACAGGCCCAGGTTATGGTTTTGTAGGTACACACTTGAGACCTACAGGCTCAAATCGTCCCACCCATAGCTGTTGCCCCAGCTTCTAGAAACTGGAGATTCCAATGCTGGATAAAATTGATGGGGACTGTAACAAGTTCTGTAGTTTCATGAACCAGTGCCGGCTCCTGTTCATGCTACAGCCCCAGTCATTCTCCACTGACCAGACCTGAATAGGACTTATTATTAGTCTGCTAACTAAGGAGGTCCAGTGTCTTCCATCCTGGAGACTTCTAGCCCCATGCTGGGGTAGTTTGGGGTAGTTTGTTCGAGCTGTGACATTTGTGGTTGATGATCTGGATTGCATGGAGTCCACCAAGAATGCACTTAGAGGGCTGCATCAGGGACACAGGTCAGTTGCCAAGTTTTCCAGAGAGTTCCATTGCCTGGCAGTAGACACTTAATGGGATGAGGTGATGCAGCACTACTGTTTCTGATATTCCATAAGCAAGGAAATCAAGGATAAGCTGGCACTGGTGGAGCAGCCACCTGTCTTGGATGTCTTGGTCAAGTTGTGTACCAGTATTGATGATTGCCTGACTGAACACCTCTTGGAGAGAGAGTCGAGTTCCTGATCCCCTTCCATGTGCTCATCACAGGGGCCCAGGAAGATCAGCTGGGTTCAGACTTGCCTATCTGATGCAGAGAAGGGCTGGTGGTGTGTTTCAGATCTACACCTGTATTGTGGAGAATTTGGACACTAAGCCATGGGATGCCCTGCTAAGAACTGAGCTGACCACAAGAATTTTGAATATCTTTGAACTGCTTGTAACCTTAACCAGCGACAAGTGGCAGATCACTTTTCTTTGCCAGATTTGATTTTGTCATCATGTACCACCCTGGATCACGGAATGGGAAGTCAGATACCCAGTCCCACAAGCACATATTTGCCAGGTCAGGCACTGCTCCCTTGGCTACCATTGTACAGCTGTCAAATTTTATTCATGGGACAGCAAACAGGATTGGATGTTCCTCATCCCATCCGTGTTTCCCCCTGACCCAAGCTACTAAGGTCTGTCAGATCCCCTAGATGCTTCTAACATTCTGCCCAGCTCATGGTTTCATTTGAAGGATGGTCTGCTTTATCACGGAAAGTGACGTTATATCCCAGAGGTCCAGCCCAGACTTGAGGTGTTAATGATGTGTCACAATATGCCAATTGCCTGCCATTTTGTCTGCTTCAAAACCCAAGACCTAAGTGTTATGGAATTTCTGGTGGCCAACATTGACTGCTGGTGTTAAGAGGTACGTTAATTCATGTGATCTGTGCTGTCGAAGCAAGTGCCTATGTACGGAACCACTCGTCCTCCTTCATGCTTTGCCCATCTCAATCCTTGTCCTCGGTATCCCTGGACTTTATCATAGGCTTGCACCATCATCCTTGTCACCATTGATGTCCTCACTAAGATCGTGCACTTTATTTCCATTCACACTCTCTCAACCACCCAGGAAAGGGCCCACCTTTTTCTTTTTCTAGCTCATGTTGTTCTGCCTCCATGAGCTGCCAACGATAGTCTGAGATCAGTGTTTGCAATTCACTTCCCATTTTTTGGTTCAAACTCTTGAGAATGGAATTGCTTACCTCCTCACCTTATCTCCCATAGACCAACGGGCAGACAGAATAAGTGAACCAGGTCCTCAAACAATACCTCCATTGCTTTCTGAATTATCGTCAAGATGACTGGGTCATCCTTCTGCCATATGCAGAGTTTGCATACAACAATTCCACTCATGCATCCACCCGAGATAGCCCATTCTACACAAACTACGGTTTCCATGCTTGACTTCATTCAGCTGCACCTCCAGACTCCCAGGTCCCTACCACAGCAGATCTAGTTGACCACCTTCACTGGGAGCACCAAGAGCTTATTGAATCCTTGAAGGTTCAAAGGAGGCATACAAATATCATACTAACCAAAAATGCCAAGTCACACTGACCCTAGCAGTAGGAGATACAGTCTGGTTGTCCTCCAAACATCTAAAATCCACCCGTTCCCAAGCAAATAGGACCTTCTGTACCTAGGCCCATTTAAGGTCATGGAACAAATTAACCCTATAGTGTTTTGGGAATGCTGGAACATTTGAAGGTCCACCCAGTTTTCCGTATGTTTCTTCTGACACCGTACATGGAGAATCTCTTTCATGGCCACTCTACTCCACCACCACCTCCCATCAGTATCCAGGGACAAGAGGAATATGAGGTCCGGAAAATTCTAGTCTCCAAATGAGTTTGAGGCAAACTCTATTATCTGGTGGACTGGGAGGGCTATGGACTGGAAGAGCAATTGTGGGAGCTGGCAGAAAATGTCCATGATCTAGAACTCTTATATGTCTTCCATCGGAAGTACACCCTGAAACTAGGTCCTACGGTCCCTAGGAGGCACACTTGAAGTGGGGGGACTGTCAGGAACTGCAGCAGAGCCAATCTCCTGGCAACCCAGTGAGTGCAGCTGGCCATTTTACAATCTGTCTGATTGACTGTGCCACCTGATTAGCTGCAGGAATCTGCAGGCTGAGACTTAAACTCAGTAGCAACTGCGGTCCAGTGGCTGCTCAACGCATTCCTAGCCTGCAGCTGTGCTTGGTCCCATCTCCGGTTCCACTGTCTCTAATCTTGCTCCTGCTCCAGCCTGTGCCTGCTCCAGACCCCAGCTCCTTCCTCACCTTATATGCCTGGCTCAGACCATCAGATCACCCTTCTGACTGCAACTCTGGCTAACCTTCGACTAAGGCTTTTGTTTCTGATTCCTGGTTCTGACCCGCCGCTACTCCTTCTGACCCTGACTCCAATTAACCCTTCAGTTTAGGCTTTGGTCTCTGACTCCAGTTATGATCCTTGGGTTCACTCCTGGATCTGCCCCATATGGATTCAGTTCTAACTGGTAGGCCAGACTCTTGCTCCAGCTACTAGGCAAGACTGCCCATGACTCAGTCGCCTACACTTTCACAGCTCTGCACAGTGTACTCTGGAATGTAACTCCAAGGATCTTTTCAGTTTCAAAGTAGCTGATCAGTGGGACCTTATCAGGAATTACTAGGGTTCACTGCAACAGGAAGGAGTGAGTCTTCCCTGCCAGAGGATGGGACCTGATTGGACAGGGAGAGAGTGAGCCTTCAGGCAGGATAAGAAGTCATATAGGTGGGGAGAGTGGGATACTCACACAAACCCTTTCACCCACTATCCAGAAGATCTGTTGTAAAAAGTAGTAGAGAGAGTGGGAAGGCATAGGGGCTAGGTTGGGACTTAGTCCCAAAGAGTTTAACTGATTTTTCCTAAACGACTGGATTTTATTTTCAGGGATAGGTCAGTTGGGGCCAAACTGATGTGCTTGTCTCTGTCAAAAACCTAGCATGTATTTATAAATCCTGGGGTTGGGCAGACTGTGGTCTTGTGACTGAAACAGAGAACTGGGAAACAGGATATGTAGGTTTTATTCCCAGCTCTACCAGTCACTCATTTTACCCTCTCTGTTCTTCAGTTTTTCCCTCTGTAAATCCAGGATGATAACACTTTCCATATCTACATCACAGAGTGCTTTGATGCTAATATAATGTTAGTGCGGTACTCTGAGGTTGTTCGATGGAAGGCACTATGTAAGTGATAAGGATTAGTACTAACCTCAAGGTGCATTATGTCAAGAACAGATATCCAGTGTTTTTATGCACATATCTGTAATATTACTGCCATTGCAAGAATTACAGACTTTAACATGAAATGGAGTGTCCATGGCCAGTATCATATGCACAGTTAGCATCTTGGATATAATAATATGTTCTACATTATTTACTTCATCAAGCTTCCTAGTATATCTTTAAATGTAACATTTTGTGCCTGGATAGCTATTCAGTGTTGGAAAGAGAGCCATTACAGACAGGCCAATGACTGACTATATTCAATGTGATTTGTGCTGTACTTTAGGATGAAAAGTATTTGTTTAGAATTCTTTGCCAGCTGGATGTGTTAGAAGTGCAGACAGCTGTAATGTGGAGGTGTAAGCGTAAGAAACTGATAAGTTATTTGGTTTGTTATAGCAACTGCGTGAGCTGATTGCTGAACACAAGCCTCATATAGATAAGATGAACAAAACTGGCCCTCAGTTGTTGGAGTTGAGCCCAGGAGAAGGTTTTTGTATCCAAGAGAAATACGTGGCGGCTGACACCCTTTACAGTCAAATTAAAGAAGATGTCAAAAAGCGAGCACTGGCACTGGATGAAGCCATTTCTCAGTCTACTCAGGTATCAATTTAAACTCAAAGTAACTGGGTTCATTCAAATATATATATATTGTTATTAGGCTATCGATTAACCATAAATGGCAGGTTTATCTGCAGTACCCACCCACATGGCCTGTGAATGCTCAGATCACTGCTCGTGGCATTGCTTTTCTGTTAGTCAGGGGATTATAACTTTTTATATTGATCAATGTACTTATGCTGTCCTTGCAGCATTTTATTGCCACATGGCAAATCATTTAGTCATTATTTAAGGAACATCTGAATGCTAAATATGGGATGTTACCTTCACCTTTGTTCTGGGCAAACATTTTCTCTTCCATGCATATTAGTAATCCATGCTGCCCCCAATATAGGGACACCAGAGTCAATCAGCTAAGTCACACATACACAGTTGGAACTCACAACATTCAGCTACCAATGCAGACCTCTGCCACTGAAGGTGAAGGAGAATCTCCATTCAATGTTAGTAGTAGAAGGGTTTACATCTTCTTTGTAGACCAGCCATTAGAGAATGAGATAATCACAAGCACTTGAACATATGTACAAACTGCTACCCAGTGTTTTATAATTGGAGTTTTTGTGCAGTCATAGAATCATAGAATATCAGGGTTGGAAGGGACCCCTGAAGGTCATCTAGTCCAACCCCCTGCTCGAAGCAGGACCAATTCCCAGTTAAATCATCCCAGCCAGCGCTTTGTCAAGCCTGACCTTAAAAACCTCTAAGGAAGGAGATTCTACCACCTCCCTAGGTAACGCATTCCAGTGTTTCACCACCCTCTTAGTGAAAAAGTTTTTCCTAATATCCAATCTAAACCTCCCCCACTGCAACTTGAACCTCCCCCACAGTCATCACAATGGAACCCCCAGATTTCACATGCCATTACAAACTTAAAAAACTCTGATTGGGTTCCTAGGAAAATGAACTAAGGTTCAGTGAACCTGAGTTGGTGTATTATTATGCATCAAATCCTTGAGACATTTGAGATTTTGCATGGTTTCACTTTTGAACTCGCTGAAATTCTGTGTTTTTTAGTTTCACTTTGACATTTTTTTTTAGTTCACTCAAATTCAAAACAAAACTCGCTGTGTGTGTGTGTGAGAGAGAGAGACAGACAGACAGACAGAAAACATACAGCCCAAAGCCAGAATAAAACCACTACATTTTATACAGCTGTACTGACCGACCCTACAGCTTCTCCCTCCTTCCCATGCACTGGGGAACAAATAATAGTACTGATAGTCTCTCCAGATCTAGAATACTTTCCCAAATGCTTCTCTAAGTAACAAACTTTAAAATGCTCCTCAGGATATGTCTTTATATACTTTTTTTCCCTTGGGTCGTCTCACTATGTTCCCAGACTGCTGACGGTGTGTGTAAAAGCCTATGAGCAGCCCATATCACCAGGTGATATCTTGATGTACTCTTTCCAGTTATTATGTTGGCCTGTCATACTTTTAAGCATTCTAAAGCAATCAAATTACACATGCTGCTGAAATACAACCAATTATTTTAGATGGAAACATTGTTCTGTACTTTAAGGGTTCAGTCCTGCTGCCATTACAGTCCATTGGAGCTTACCTCTATACCTTTAAAAATCAGGCTACTCACTTTCTATTCCAGCCCCAATGTTGAGTGCCAAATATATAAACACAAAAGAAGACCATCATAGATGCATGCTCCTTTGTAACATCCAGACTATCAGTATGTTGAAAAGCTGCTTACATATTTTAAAAATGTGTTGAGATTAAACTTATATATGTTTATAAAAATGTATGTACACATGAGAAAAAGAAGACAATAGAATTTGTTTTGATATAATCCCTTTTTATTAAGATATACCAGAGGCTATTGTCATAAATATATAATATGGTGGAGTTGTAAGCATTTGCTTATACAGTCTTGGAAGTATCAGTATCTAACTCATCAATGTGTAAAGTGCATTAGGCTATCTTATGCATGAAAGGCACTGTGTAAGCCCAGAAGATGTATTGTTTTATAGACATACTGTATTCCCTATAAAAGTTAAGGGCAAATGTCTCATTCACTTCAGTAGGAGCAAAATGAGGCCTAATGAGTTCATCGGAATTTTAATTTTTTTGTATAATTAGAGCAGAGTAGAGCAAATTAGAGAAGAGTTAAACTAATTTAACTTCAGTTTTTATCACTTATATGGGATTTGGTTTCCTAGTGTCACAATAAATGTAATAGACATCTGAATATAGTAACAGCTGCATCTCACCCTTAATATATACTTCACAAGCATGTAGGATATTCACACACATTCTAACAAATACACCACAGTTTATTAACATCATTCACACATTCTGTTGAGAAGTCAGATGTACAGTGAATCTGCCACAAGAAAGGGGAAATTGTACTTTCATTGGATCCATGTTCTTTTCAGTGTAAAGGAATTGCTCTTTGTTGCACTTCAGATGACCCTGCTCTCTCAGGTTCTTCCACAGTTCTTTCAGGTGTGTTAGATGCTGCTTATAAGAGAGATCTGGACTTACTACCACCACTCAGTTAGTTCATAGCAATTACCTGACACATCAAACCCTTGTCAGTGTTTCCATGCACAACATTGTTCCCAATGTGAAGCATTATAATAATACATATCCTTAAAATAACACAAAGCTTTGTATTGAATACAATCACTTCATATACATGTTAAAAGATGGAAGTGGAAAACCCATGGTTCTCTAAAATTTGGAACAAAGTAATCTATTAATTAAACAGGACTATAGTCAGGTAAATGTTGTTGGCAGGTGTAACAATGCCTCTCTATGGGTGAGCTGCAGGGACTGTACCCAGGACCTGTGGATCCAAAAGGACCTGGTCCTAAGGACCTGACCTAAGGACCTGGTCCATTTGCTTAGAGGCAGTAAGCTCTCTCTTACAGAGCTCTCTGTGTAGTGTAGTCATTAGAAAGGGACAAAGAGCTGCATGGTATTAGAGCACACCATGCAACTAGGGGTGTTTAATATGTTAGTTTATCAGTTCCTTTCTTTTCCAGGAAATGATCAGATGTAGATCTTTTGATTGTTTTGTCTTTCCTCCAATTTCCTTTCCTCCTCACCCGTCCCTCTTTTATTCCCCCAGTTTCATGACAAGATAGATCCAACCCTTGAGAGTCTGGAACGCATAGTTGAACGTCTGAGGCAGCCACCTTCAATCTCAGCTGAGGTTGAGAAGATTAAAGAGCAGATCAGCGAAAATAAGAATGTGTCAGTAGATCTGGAAAAACTTCAGCCCGTGTATGAGACACTCAAACAGCGTGGGGAGGAAATGATAGCTCGCTCAGAGGGAGCTGATAAGGATATATCTGCTAAAGGTAATAATTTATCTGAGAGAGAAAATTTCTTTCTAGTTGAAATAAACAAAGATGTGGTAAATAAAATCTTCATTTTTTTGGTTATCAGCTAGCTTATTTTTGAATGTTCTCCTGTAGTAGGGCCTTAAGATTTAAAAAAGCAATCTACCTGCTTTATGAATGGATGTCATAAATCAGACCTGTGTTTGTTTGTTTTTTTGAAGTGCTATGTTAAATTATTCTGTTTATCATTGTTGTGAGTATTTTACAATCTGAATTAAAAAGCTAGTTGGTTTCCTCCATAAGGAGTATACATTTGAAATATGTATGCATGATGTATCACTATAAAAGTAAACATAAATGTTGGTTGCCCATGTAACAGAGTCCATTTGCCTTATTTAGCTGTTCAGGATAAAATTAAACAAATGGTCTTCATCTGGGAAGACATCCAGGCCTTGACTGAGGAAAGGGAGGCCAAATTGCTGGATGTGATGGAGCTAGCTGAAAAGTTCTGGTGTGATCACATGGCTCTTGTAGTCACTATTAAAGATACTCAGGATTTCATCCGAGAACTGGAGGGACCCGGAGTTGACCCCTCTGTAGTCAAACAACAGCAAGAGGCTGCAGAGGTCAGTAGAAAGTTGGTTTTTTTTAACGTTTAAAGGATTTTTTTTCCAATACAGAGAGGAAATGTGATATTTTTACAAAATTACCATGAAATACAACAAGAGAATTCCTTCAGAAACCAACAGGGATAATTACATAGAAATGAACTATAACAGTATTTCAAGACTGCATGGCAAACAATTAGTATATCAGCACTTTTGCTTTTTGTGCATAGATGTTTCAACATGTGAGTGCCTATAGACTTATCTGTGTCTCTCTGTATGTATGTTAAATATATAATACATATTTTAGATTCTCTGAATATTATGTAGCATTTAAAAGAAATGAAATTAATATGCTTTCTTCCAAGCCCGCAATCAGTTATACTGATTATATAACAACTTAGCAGCAGGAATGGTGACCACTGAAAAACAAAAACAGCAGGTTGAAGAACTCTAAAGCTGTAGCTCATGAAAGCTCATGCTCAAATAAATTGGTTAGTCTCTAAGGTGCCACGAGTACTCCTTTTCTTTTTGCGAATACAGACTAACACGGCTGTTACTCTGAAACCTATCTAAATTATTAAAGCTTTCTAGGCTGTACTTTTTACTTTTGTACAAAATCACTTATTCTTATAAGCCCTGGTTTTCATTTAAATGAAGGCCACTTTACACCACTCTGTCAGTGTAAAGGGGCATTATAAGTGCGCATGCATTTATGCTTACTTCAAGGTCCTTTCACATTGCCGGAGAGATGTTACACTTGTGATCTTAGTATAAATAAGAATCAAGGTCGATAATGTTGTGCCTTAAAAGCAACTGTGTCTACGTTCTTGAGTTTTAAAATATAGCAACATTGAAAATTTAATTTTTTCTCCTTTTAGGCTATCAGAGAAGAAGTTGATGGACTGCAGGAAGAACTCGATATGGTGGTAAACTTAGGTTCTGAACTTATAGCTGCTTGTGGAGAACCTGACAAGCCTATTGTCAATAAAAGCATAGATGAGGTACAAGTAACATAAATGCATAATACTAATATGTTATAGTGTTTGTGTACTGTAGAATGGATAGTCCATCAGAAAGTACTTAGAAGTAGTGTAATATTAAAGTTTTGGAGCCAGCTGAACTCAGTGACAAAATCCATTGGCTTTAATTAGAACAAGGTTTGGCCCTGAAGTATCCAAAATCTGACTGAAATATTTAACTATTTAATTGCAGCTGAATTCAGCTTGGGACACTCTAAACAAAGCATGGAAAGAGCGGATAGACAAACTTGATGAAGCCATGCAGGCTGCTGTTCAGTACCAAGATGGATTGCAGGTAAGATGGTTATGATGTATCTAACAAAGTCTTGAGTAAGAAAGGTTATCATGTTTTATGTCTTAGAAAAAACACCATATTACTGGGTAGCTGCCAATTGCTGTCATCTGTAGAATTATGGTTAACATTTTCTTCAATAAACTGAAGGATTTTCACAGATTTGTTGCATAATATCATAAATATGCTGGTTTACATTCTTTGTGTAATTATTTACTTTTCATATTGTGTTTAGCTTTTGAGTTAAAGTTTCATTGTTTATTACTAGAGTGAGAGCAGATTTTATTTGTTACCACACATTTTGCATGGTAACTCTGCTGATAGGCAACATTCCATTGTGATACATTCAGTGCTTCAGTTAATATGTAAGTTGATGCTGTGTCACAATGTTTACATGAGCTAAAAGGGAAGAAAAAAAACAAATTAAATAGTTCAAGTCCTAAGTGCTGCAATTTTCCTGGGAGAGAAGACAAATTCAAGGAACTCCATTTTACTGCAGATCTTTCATTTATACAATAAGTACAAGATTTTGCATTTTCTGAATTAAATATGTTATTCATTTCTGTCGTGCTGTGTTTATATAGTTTTTTTAGTATATCATTTTATCCAATCAGAACACCTCATGCATGTAGCTGATTTACTTTAAAAAGTCTACAGATAAATTGCCCATCTACATACAAAGTCTGTCTGGATTTTTGTCTGCCACGAGTGCAGGATTGCCCATTCTTGGGAAACTGTCCTATGGTGGAGAGCCATCCTCCTTCTTGGCCAATGGCATGGGGGCCATAATACCAGTTCACAGCTGAGGCATTCTTTTCCCACTGCAGGCCCTGGCTGCTATTACAGCCCTCCAGGGCTGTTGGCATAAAGCAGAGCACCCTTCAGGCTTTTCTACATTATGTCAGGAACGGACAAATTGGCTGGAAAGCCTCAATATTCGGAGGAGACATAAATGTAACTTGAAGTTACTTTTGCACTTCACTACTGAGTTTGATCAGTTGCAGCTCAGACACAGCCCAGCACGGAGCCTTAGATGTACCAAATGGGTCTAATTCCACACTCTGTATACAATTAAAATTCTCATTGACTTCAGCGGGATTTGTGCCTAATTAGTCATTAATAAAAGCCAAATTTCATTCAGTGACATCAACTATAAAAATCAATCTCAATAAAGGATGAGAACACTACAGAAATAGCAATTCTGTGCTGTGCATTTGCTGTAATAGAGGTCTCATTGAAATCAGCGCAATTACTCAAAGTAAAGTACTATGTAATATAAGTAACTATGAGAGAATCTTGCTGTTAATAAAAGTTCAATCCTGTATCTCTTACATGCATATTCCTGGCACTGAAATCAGTGGATTTTTTGTATATTTAGGTGTTGCAGGATGTCAGTGTAATCAATATTCGCTGCCTTGGATTGTCAACACACTTTTTAATAACTTGATTTTTTTCCAGATTATTTTCTTATGAAGAGAGTAATGGAGTTATTTCCTGCAGTAGCAGATAAACTCATCAATATGCACATGAGAATTATACTTGTATTGTACATAGCTTTCAAACTGTAGCTCATGACAAGATTTATCATACTGTTTCACTTATATTATCTTATACTGCAATTTAATGTTGTGATTTTCAGGCAATATTTGACTGGGTAGATATTGCTGGCAGTAAATTAGCTTCAATGTCACCAGTTGGAACAGATCTAGAAACAGTGAAGCAGCAAACTGCAGAACTGAAGGTATGAACTAGCTGTTTATTTTTCTTATTTCATCATTCTACGTATTTCAGCAGCCAAGTGTAGTTCTATAAAAACTTCCAAATATTATAATGCTTTTATAGTAAGTAGCTTATTGTGTCTGAGTGAAAACCTTTCCCACTGAATTCAGCAGGGCCAGATTTTACTCTATGTAAATATGATTTGAGAACTCTGAAAAAACATGTGTTATAACATTGATTTCTGTTAAAAGGTTATTTGACGATATTTTTCCCTTCACCTTTTATTTTTCTCCCCCACCCCCCCCCACCCCCGTGTCAGCCACCTTTGGGGCACTTAACCTCCATCTGGTATGTGGGTGGCAACTTCCTCCAAAGCCTCTGACTCCTGATGTCATGGACCATGCCTAAATACACAAACTGAGATCACATCGTTTCCACTAGACCCCACTGGGCTATGAAATAAGGTTCTAAGCCAACTCTGAATCCCACTGTAGGGAAATATGACTCATTATGGTCATGACACCAGCATGTTGTTCTGCATGTTTTAAATAGGAAGCAGGGATGTGCAGTGGCTAGTGTGGGAGTTGGGAGTCAAGAGTCCTTGGTTTAGCTCCTGATTGTTACTGACTCAAGGGATGGCCTTAGCCAAGAGGATTAATATCTTTCTTTCGTTCTTCTTTTTTCCAATATCTTTTCACTTTTTGTATGAATCATAACCACGTACCTTGCACAAATCTGAGTGAAAAAAGAATCAGCTTGTTGTCTCAGTTTGCCTTTCTGTAAAACAGGATAACTGACTACTGAAATTGCTTTCAGATTTTTCAGTGAAAGGTTCTATGTTAAGTTCAGAGTAGTATATTATCTCAGCCCCAGTAGCCAGAAGTTAGTTGCCTTTGCCGCAAACCAGAATGCATGATAATAAACAGTCTTACATTCTGTATCTTCTTATGCACATGATTACTAAAGGGAAGGAGAGTATTTTGGGGAACTTTAACACTTATCTTTGTCTTTTCAGTTAGCTAGGATCTTCTTGATTAAAAGCATACTGTATATAAATATTGAATCAGGAAATACATTACCATGGTTTGACAATTATTACAACACATGGAACAGGAAAAAGAAAATTTTAACATCATGGCAGCTGACAGTGCTGCATGTAAATATTTCAAGCACTAGTATTTCTACTGTATACAAATGTTTTTCTGTATGTTTGTATTTACATCAGCAATTTAAGACGGAGGCTTATCAACAGCAGATAGAAATGGAAAGGCTAAATCATCAAGCAGAACTGTTGTTGAAGAAGGTTACTGAAGAAAGTGACAAGCACACAGTTCAAGAACCCCTCTCAGAGCTCAGACTGATGTGGGTCAATCTAGAGGAGAAAATTATTAACAGACAGGTGAATGAAGTTGGGATGGGTGTTTGTCAATGTGATGCAGAGATGCCAGCATAGCTTTTTGTTATGCACTGTGTTTGTACCAGCCCATGTAACATATTCTTTCTTTTAGGGATTACAAAATTACAGAAAGAGTGTTTCACATTTTACTGAGTTTTACTTTACGATTTTCAAACACTTGGCAGCATATCACTTCCTGTGTCGAGTATCAAATCAAATCCTATTTGTTTTTTCATTTTGTTTTTTGATGGCATTTTATTGGCAGTTGAAAACTTGTAAATACTCACAGGAGACCAAATACAAAAATAATGTGTTGAACACCTCTTTTTCAAACTTACAAATAAGTCACTTCAGCGTTCTTTCCAAAACACTAAATTATCAAAGTGACACAGGCAAATTGAAAAATGCAGTGCTTAGAAAAGTGTATTCATTTCTAAATTGAACCATTTCATTTAAAAACTAAAGCTCATTAAAAAGACCTCGGACCAAGTAGCATTTAAGTTCAAATCAAAATCTAAATAATGAAAAATAAAATTATTTCTGTGCTGAGATAGCCTACATTCTGTACCTTGTTTTATAATAGGATCTGGAATGGCCAAGAGTTTAGAGCTAGAATTTAAGACTGTATAATGGAACTGCCAACTCAGCTTTAGCTATAGAGCAGTTGCTTGAGCTAGGATAATGTTGCTGCTCTCTGATTAGTGCTCTGACTATTGGACTTAGGCTCCCCATTCGATGAAAATGGAGTCTAGTGGCATTCTATGCAGTTTAAGCCAATTGGATCATTAGCTTCATAAAACAATATCATTGTTATTTTTATTTTATTTTCACTATAGCACAAGCTGGAGGGTGCCTTGTTAGCTTTGGGGCAGTTCCAACATGCCCTGGATGAATTACTGACATGGCTGACGCACACAGAAGACCTGCTGAATGAACAGAAACCTGTGGGTGGGGACCCCAAGGCTATTGAAATTGAACTTGCCAAACATCATGTATGTAATTATACTGTGTTCACTGAGATATTATTTTGATGTTTATCTTAAGCTATGTTTCTTATTGTAAAGCTTTGTACTTGTTAAATAATTGTCTTAGAGGTTTTTCAAGAGACAGATTAAGACTGAAAGTGCCCATCTAGAAGCTATAATGACTGCTGCATGAATAATGTTACTGTCTCTCCTCTGGTCTCTGTTCTTCCTTAATATAGGTGGCATGTGTTCGAGCACTGAGCCTGGCACTCCCTCCAGCTCCCCCTTCACTTACGCCAGGCAACTCAGGAAGGGATTGTACCTGGCACTTCCCCTGGGGCTGAATGATTCCACATTGACCCTTATTCAGGCCAGGGCCCATGAAGTATACTTCAACCCACACACAGCTATGCCCCAGCCTCAGAAGAGAACAAAGAATCAATATTTTTGGAACCTACAAAATTGCACCTCCTTTGGCTCAGACTATCAGATGCTCTGCTGCTCCCATACACCCACCGGCTATAGGGGAACCTATACCTTTGCCACTGTCTCTGCAAAACATTATTGATTGTTAATTATTGTTATAGCACCTTTGGACCCCCATCAGGAGTCCATTGCACTCGGTAAATGTGAAAGATCCTTCACTTTCAAGAGTATCTTCTTGGCGGAAGAATTCTCAGCTCTTTTGTGTGGCAAAATACTGTTTCTGAAGGCATGCTTTCATAGGTCATGCAGATTTCATATCAGGTTCCAATCCTTAAGTGTCACCTCTCCTTCCTTCAGAATAGCAAAAACATGCATCTTAAATTATGTTTTGCAAATAACTTCAAAAACTACTCAATATTTTAGTTCAAAGTCCTCTCAAGACCAGACACAATGCACTAAAACTGAATGCATCCCATGAAGTGAGTTGTAGCTCACGAAAGCTTATGCTCAAATAAATTGGTTAATCTCTAAGGTGCCACAAGTCCTTCTTTTCTTTTTGCGAATACAGACTAACACGGCTGCTACTCTGAAACGGAACTAAGACATTTTTCTCATATACATGACCAGTTTCAGAATGGGGCCCTCTTACCATTACAGAAATCAGAGTCTGCTCCATATGTCTCTCGCCTTCTCAGTGGAAGTGTTTTACTACCTTAATAGCACAGTGACATCACTGATTACTCAATCTACCTTGAAGGAGTTCAGCAAACACATTACACAGTATTCTTCTTGTTCTTAAACTGGAGTTTATAGGCTAGGGAGTTCACAGAGCGCTGCTTCCTGTTTTAGCATGCAAAAACATCCATCTCTTGGAGAACTTGGGAGAGAATAACCTTTGTCCTGAGTGAACTTCATCAGGAAGGAAGGGATAAGAGGCATCTGCTTCTGGGAATAACCCTTTATTTTTCCTGTTGGGGGACTTATTTAAAATAACTGTGGTTTCCCCCGTGCTTAAACAGAAATAAGAGTGATAATATGAGACCCTTCCTATACACATGGACCACCATTGGCTTAACGATTCTTCCTTCCACTGAGTTTGTGCGATTGACCTCTCCAAGTATTTTGTTTAAAGATTTTTTCAACTTTTTATCTTATCTCCATATTCTAACACTTTTGGAGGTGGCTGGACACCTGGATCTGAGAAAACTCAAACTTGCATTTTGCAGTTTGGGCCCATTGTTTACTTTTTTACCCCTTCTCCCCACCCCCACTTTCTAATTTTCCTTATTTCATGTTTTAAAACAATTTCCCTCAATTTTAAAAACAAGTTTTTTCACCATCTGAAAATAACATGCCTTCCCAGAATGCATTGCCAGTGCCATACATGATTTCAGAAGGGAGGATGTTCTGTGTTCTATTTACCAGCCTGGAGTAGTTGATAGGAAGTTATATTACCATTCCCCAGCTCTCAGGGAAGTTTTAACTGCCATGCTAGTTTGGTATAACATGAAAGATGACACTGAGATATGGAAAAAAGGCAGCCTCGCAACCTCGGCACTACAGCTAGTGCTGCTATGGGAGCCATCAAAGGACCTACCTCTTTTTGTTCCTCTTCCCCTTGTCCTTTCTGGCAGCCATCAGCAGTGCCCACCTCACCCAGGTCCTCATTAGTCCCAGGTCTTGTCCTCCAAAACCACAGGCACCACAGAAAAGTGCCATTAGAGGCAGGGTCGAGGGAGGGAAAGAGGCATGAAGTGACACAGCAATCTGAGTACTGGGTATCAGCAGTACAAAAAACATGTCCTAACTTTGCATTGTTATTCAGAAGGAAAGGGTTATTTTATTTGAGTATAAAACTGAAATGTGTTGCTTGGCTCAATGGCTTAATATTGCTTTCAGTCAAAGTGAGATTCATTTATACTGCCTTAATTAGGTGCTAAAACCTGCGTTGATTGTGAATACTATCTCTAAATCATAGCTGAAAGACTTCAGTGACTATGGGCACCTTAATTCAATTAATTATAAAAATGAACAGGCCTATGTGTTGTTTTTTTCCTCTAGGTGCTACAAAATGATGTGTTAGCTCATCAGTCCACTGTGGAAACAGTTAAGAAAGCAGGAAATGACCTGATTGAATCAAGTGCTGTTGAAGAAGCAAGCAATCTACAGAGCAAGTTGGAACTTTTGAATCAGCGCTGGCAAAATGTGTTGAAAAAAACAGAACAAAGGAAACAGCAGCTGGACAGTGCCTTGATCCAGGTGAGCAGGAAATGAAAACTTAAAGGGATAACTAGGAAAAAGAACTACTTGCATTAAATATATAGATCTGTGTATTACGTGTGGGTCTAAATCAAAACCATGGATGCAAAAATACCTGTTTGGGGGAAAGTTTGGATCCAGATGTGTATGTCACAGGTGGCCACTATCCTTTTACAATGCTGACCCAAAATTCTGAATTTTGGCCTGCACTTTTGAGAATTGTGCACACTATCTGCACAGAAGTGGATTTCACTCTGTGTATGTGAATTGGATGTTAGGCTTGGTCTCAGAATTATTTATGTAGTCTTTATTTATGTAGTCTTCTCTTATATAATAGTTTTATATGTTTGGGGTTTTCAGGGATATGTTCAATGATACACCATCTTTTGAATTTTATGTTGCAACTTTAAGTGCAACTTAAAGATCTTTGTTTAGGAATTTTCTTTACTTATTGTAAACCTGTGATTTAGTCTGTTGCCAAGCTTCTGTGTCTGAGCTGCTATCACAATTAAAAACATTTAAGTATGTTCTAAAGTGACATGGTGTAATTTAGGCCCAAGGTTTCCATGGTGAAGTTGAAGATATGCAGCAATGGCTGACAGACACCGAACGTCAGCTGTTGGCATCAAAACCTGTTGGAGGTTTACCAGAAACTGCAAGAGAACAGCTTAATACCCACATAGTAAGTATCTTAATATTAGAAAGTTTTGCAAATGGTCTGTGTTTCAGAGACTAACAAAACTTCATGGGCATTTATAGACAATAGAAGGCATGTTTTCTATATCAGAATGTCTGTATGGAATATTAAGAACTTCTACTAGCAAAAACTAAATTGTAATTTGCAGGGTTGCAAAAGAAATCATTTAGCAGATGCTCAAAGTTAATTAGTTTTCACTGTTCATTAACGTTGTGACAGTAGTGAAAAGGGTTTTGGGGGCTCTGGTTCTCAGCAATAAATGTAGAAATGTTTACTGTTTTTGCAGTAAAATTTACATTTCTTCTTTCCTCCCTTATCCTCAAAATTGTATCTTTAATTTCCAAAATAAATATTCTTAAACAGAGATATAAAGGATGAATATGAGAATCATCTACATTTTCTATACACAGCCTTGAAATAGCTGGCTCAGTCTTGCATTCTTTACCCATCCAAAACTCTCACTGAACTCAACAGCAGTTGGGATTGACTAAGGACTTCGGGATCACACACAGAGCCTATTTTATTTAGAAAGGGAAAGTTAGCCATGATGCCTGAATTCTTCCCTTCCTCCCTTCGTTAGAGAAATCCTATGAAAAGATTTTTCCCCACATAGACAACCAGTAGAAGTTAGTTGAAAGGTGCCTTGATTTAATACCTCACTCCAAAGGATGGCATCTCTAGTAATGCATCATCTATGTAATGCATCTCTAGTAATGCATCATCTGTTATCCTGCATTGTTAACAGTGGATATGAGCCCAAGTCCTAATGTTTAACTTGAACTCATGATCTTCTAGCTCAACTGTGAGAGTGATACCTATCGATCTGTATATACTTAAACTATTATGTGTCGACCCAGTTTCCATTATAAATCCCTATTGTCATATGTTCATACTTTGACTGTAAGAATTGTGAAACAATATAAAATGTCTTTTCCCAGGAGTGATTTTTGTTTCAAAATGTGATAATTTGTTTTTGTATGTTTGTGAGATGGTAAACTATATGAGAATATTGCTTTTCCAGATTATTTATAGATGTGCACAAAAATAGCTTACTATTTTAGAATTGATTGTCGGAGACTAGAAGATAATGCAAAGTAAAACATGGTATTCTGAATAAAAGAAATACAAACACCCTAATAATTTTCTTTATAAACAGACTAGTATCCTTTCTGGGCCTGATCCAAAGCCTCACACTCCACATTTAAAATGGCTTCCTGTGTCTTTACCAGATCATTATATCTGTTATGGGTTGCTGTGTAAAATATATGAGTGACACATATATGTATATCATAAACAGGAAAGTAATAGAATATTTCACTTGAGGACTTCAAATTACAATTGAACCTTACAGCACCTATGTGAGATATATTTAGTGTTATCCTCATTTCTGCAGATTGAGAAAGTGAGAAACCGAGGCCAATTATTGTTGTTATTATTATTATTGATTATATCTTGCAACCTCCAAACCTGCCATTGTGTGATACAAACCGTGGCAATTTGTGACAAGTGATCATGTTTGTCACACCAAACCCCTTTTTTAAGGGCAAAGCCCTTTTTTTAAGGATGTGTATAAAATAAACTAGTTCAGCTGTGGGGGATAGAGAGGAGCAGGAACCCCAAAGCTGCCAGAGGATCATCTCCTCCTCCTCCTTCCCCACCAGCAGCTCCTGCTTCTTGTCCTGTGGAACTTTTGCCCTAGTTTGGGAGGGAGAATCTGCTCTGATGCAGCACATGTGTTACAGTCCAAGTGTGTTACACTTGAGGGGCCTATTATTAATTATTTGTATTGTGGTAGTGGCCCCGCTGTCATATGTATGCAGTGTTAGGAGAATAGGACCCTAAATATAAGTTGGTCAGAAAAGAAGAGTATGTGGTAGGTACAACTATGTTACTTATGCTGATATGGCATTCAGTAGATGTGCACAATTATATGCCTAGTGGGTGAAGAGAGGTGCAGAGAGTAGAAGATAAAGCAACCCTTCCACGCTGTCCAAACCCCTTTTGGGGATATGTTGGATTGCTTCAGGCCTCCTTAGGGTTCCAGGTGGCTTACTTATTGTGTTCCTGCTCCACACGTACTTTAAACAACAAGAGACCTAGCAAACCTTGCCCAGTGAGTTAAATGCATATGATATGTCTGCCAAACTTAGGACCTGAGTTAGGTCCTAAGTATATATATCCTGGAAAAAGCCTAAAAAATTATTGACGCCTCATGCAAATTCTCATTTCCTGAAGAATTGGGCTCTTTTTTTCTGATTTGGCCTTTTATGCATTATATATGCTTTCTGCCCTAATTTGAACAATAATGCCCCCAATATATAATTGATTTTAGATGCTAAACTTTTTTGAAGGGTATTGAATTCCTACCTGACTGATATTTATATTTCTTGTTTTTTCCTTAATATAGGAACTCTGTGCTGCCTTTGAAGCCAAAGAAGAGACGTACAAGTGTCTGATGCAAAAAGGCCAGCAGATGCTTGCAAGATGTCTAGGGTCTGTTGAGACAAATGTTGAGCAAGATATAAATAACTTAAAAGTAAAATGGGACTCAGTACAAACAAAACTCAGCGAAAGAAAGGTGTGTGCTTTAGAATAAGGATAGAAATGTAAATAACATATTAAGTACCTTAATGTTGAATGATTTCATATGTAGAATATCTATACTTGATAGCTGGGACCTGGAATTTTTTGATGTATGACAATGATTCAGATTTCACTAGTGCTTTGATCAGGAGTCATGGACCTACAGGATAATGATGTAACATCATTTGTGTGGTGGAAATCTGTTTGATAAAAATGTATGTAAGTATACTGGTACATATTTATTTTGCAGAGTGAGGATACTTCTGGTTTGTATTAGAGATCATAGATGTAAGAGAAGGAAAAGTCTGATTAGATCATCTTGTTAATCTCCCTGTCAGTGCAGGATTGTGGCATTAATTTTACTAGAGTTATGACCAGTATAGTTTTAAAGGTTTCCAGCAACTGGGCTTCTATCAATTGCTTTTGGAGACTATTTCTAACTTCACTACTTCTCAGCAGAATGATTTTATTGATATTAAGCATAAGTTTTCTTTTCCTAGTTTCATTTAGTTTTCATTACATCATGAACCATAGCGGAGTTGTTTTATCTCAGTCAAACTGTAAATAACATTCATTATTACAAACAGAGGTAGCCGCACGCAAATGAATAGCACTGACATAATTACAAAGAAAAATATAATTAACAAAATCAGCTTTAATTTAAAACAAAAATGTTTCTTAATGTGACTGTATAATGCAACGATATCAGAGTAATTAGTTTGCAGCGTGAGGCAGCCTCCTTAGGGCAAGTTATAGGGCTGAATGGAATGCTTGGCGAGCCCCACAATCTGATTAGCTGAACATCTCTGAATGCTTTTCTAATAGCTCATAAACATTCAAATGGCAAACCTAACAGCATGGCCTGATTCAGGCAATCAGACCAAAATCTGAACATTACGTTTGTTTCCTGAGTTCTGTCTTGAAACTTGTTAACTGTGTTGTTCCATTATGTGAACTGTTCAACACCAGGAGATGGGATGTTCTGGTGTATAGAAACACACCCTTGGAATTGGATATTGTGTTGTCTGCTCAGTCACCACAGTTCTGTGCCTATTTTTCCATTGTAACTCCTTTGCTATTCTTTATCTATATGCTGTTATTTTGAAATACAGAACACGTCAACGCTGAGTTGAAATAATATGACAAAAATAGGGGCTCTCTCCAAGATATATTCTATTAAAATGGTTTATTCAACAAAGGACCAATTAAACATTAGCTGTTACTAAATAACTATATTTCTTTATAGGCCAAACTGGAAGAAGCCCTGAATTTGGCTATGGAGTTCCACAACTCACTTCAAGACTTCATCAACTGGCTTACCCAGGCAGAGCAGACTTTGAATGTGGCTTCTCGGCCAAGTCTTATCTTGGACACTGTCTTGTTTCAAATTGATGAACACAAGGTATGTAAAGAAACAGATGTGTTGTGTTTTCCTCCAGCTCTTTGGAGGTACTGTATTAATGTCCAAAGCAACCCTGTAATGCTGTCACTCAGAAAATCTTTTTATGTCTTTTAAGATGTACTTTATAGTCTCTCCCACCAGAAAGTCCAGAACCACATCATTTTTTTTCCTGTGTTTGTTACGTGAGTGACCAGTGTAACATTTAAGTGTGGTTTTCTTCCTTTTGCAAGGTCTTTGCTACAGAAGTGAATTCTCACCGAGACCAGATCATAGAGCTGGATAAAACTGGAACCCATCTGAAATATTTCAGCCAGAAACAGGATGTTGTCCTTATTAAGAATCTGCTGATTAGTGTACAGAGTAGATGGGAAAAAGTGGTTCAACGCTTAGTGGAAAGAGGAAGAGCTTTGGACGATGCAAGGAAACGAACGAAACAGGTAATTTGACAGTTGTTCTACAGCTCTTTGAATTTAGCTCTAACTAAATCCAGACCCATGACGTATATGGTGCTTTAAAGCATTGTTAAGGAAGCCTGGAGTTAATGTAACAGAATCTATTAGCCTGAGCTAGCGGAGCCATTTCTGTGATTCAATCATAGAGCACTTCATTTGGAAGGTGAAAGCTTCACTTTCAACCCAGCAGCAACTTCTGTCAGCGATGTAATATAGTCTGTAAAGGAAGAGAGTTGCAGTATGGCTTCCAGATGTATAGTAGTGCCTTCTGCCTTCCAGAAGAAATTACAAAATCAACTTTTTTACTGGGAAGAGTGTGATGGACCCATTTCGGTATTAGAGAGCAAGATATTGTCCACTGTTTTCTTTTTAGTGGTGTGTTTTACCCTAATAATGTTTAATTCTCCCTGCCCTTATATTGACCGCTGTAACAATATCTTCTGTCTGGCAAGGACACTCTTCTGACTTACTGTGAGGAAGAACTTAAGAAATGGGAATGCTCATACATAATTCACCTCTCCAGGAATTGGTCATTTAATCTCTGATTCATATGTCCCTCAGCAAGGGACATATGTGATAGATGGGGAAGTGGAGTTTAGTGTGTTTAAATTTCAACAGGGAAGTGTTTGTTTACTTTATTGAAATGGAGTCGTGTCCATGATCACAAGCCAAGACACATTCCTGTGTTAATTGTTGCCACCACACAACTGGGATGACACAAACTGTTAGATGTAATAAATTGTGCAATCCTATAATAAAATACCATTTATTTTCAAATAACGTCTCTCTCACTCACACTCTCTCTCTCACAGACACACACACACACAAATCTGCAGGAAGATGTATGGTCGAGGGAGAATACTTTGCAGAGCTGGTCACAGTGACTCCCAGACAATCAGAAAGCAGAAACAATATCGGGAGATGGAGAGTAGTATAACAGTATAGCTGAGTGCTGACATCAAGAGCCAGGTCCCCAGCCCCGACCAGTGCAGGGCCCAAATGGATGGAAAGGGATTCTAATTGTTCTATGCTCCCACTCCTTGGCCAGCTGGGTGAGGAGACAGACCGATGTCAGGGAAAGGAAACAAAAACAGGGATTTTCTGTACAATCAAGAAGATTTAGTACAGGCAGCTCAGAAGAAGTGGGGGCCATGAAGAGAGGACGTCTCCTTGGATTTGCTCCTTGATTGCACCTCTCTCTAGCAGCTGGTCACACTCTGGCCCTGAGATGGCATGTCAGGTTTTAATCTTTTCTGAATATTTTATGTACTAACATGTTTATACATTTGTGTGAATCCAAGTCATGCTTTTCCACAGTTCCATGAAGCCTGGAACAAACTTATGACATGGTTGGAAGAGTCAGAAAAGTCATTGGATTCAGAGCTCGAAATTGCAAATGATCCAGACAAAATAAAGTTGCAGCTTACACAGCATAAGGTAAGTCATGAATGATGAAATGCAGGATGTCCAAGTCCAATGGCAGGAAAGTCTATCAAGCCTGTACTGTTTAATCAGCAGAGAGCAATAGATTTATGGCTTTGCTATGCTGAAATGTTTGCCAGCATCAAATTAAAATGCTGGCTCATTTCCAGATGGAAAAATTAGTGGGAACGAGAAGGGCTCTTCCCAGTCACTGTTCATCTCTGGAGAAGAAGTTAACTGTGAAGAGGAAAGACAAAATAATAGAGAACCATGGAAACTGTCAACAAAGAGAGAGAGAAATATTTGATGAAAAAGGAAAATATCCAAAGAGATTATAGTATATGCTTCTTTGGTCTTTAAAATCACAGTTACCAAAATTACAGTTACCAACAAATTGCTTTGATGTGTATTGTGTTAGGATGATTTAAAATCTGCTTTTCACATTTTAGGATTCCCTCAAAAGTAAGAAATACTCTTGTATTTTGACTGGCAAATCCTTCATATGTCAAGTAGAAAGATTAGTTAAATAATTTGAAAAGCATCAAGTACAATGGAATTGACAGTAACAAGGGTGAAATGTGTAAGAGTAGGAGAGAGAACTCTCTCTGCTTGGGAACCACAGCTCTGAAACTCCTTTCAACAAACCCAGCTGCTTTCAGCTGTAAATGTAAATCTCACCTGATTGATTTGGCTTTTCCATAACTAATAATAGTAAGGTGAAAGGGAAAAAAATCAACTTCAGTCCCCACAAAAGACAGAAAAATCCCTGAGGAAATCTTTACTTTGACTTTATTTTTTAAACAGCCCAGGTAACATGATGATGGGCATTGCATGGATGGATGGTAGAATCCTCTAACGTAAAGTTGTGTGGAAAAGTTTAACTTGGAAGAATTTTCTCAGCAATAAAGGCATGCTTGTGACTGTAGGACAGTTGGTTTTTCTGCAGTGTTGATATAGAATTGTCCTGCTCTTTTAAACTATTTCCATGGTGTTCCCCAGCCACTGCTATTCCTTTGTTCCACATGGTGTTCTCAAGAGATTGCACCTCCACATTTCCGCCCTTAGTCTAGCTCCTTATAATGATCGCTTTATATCCCCTTAAAGTCCTTGCACTATACTATTGTGTTTGTTTTCCCCTACAGTCTCCAATTCATTTTTTTATCCTCTCTTATTTTCCATGATAGCTTAAGCTTTGCATATCAACATGGAAAATATTTTCCTTTACTTTTAGAAAGTTGGCAGCGTGTCAAGCAACACTGGCTTTACCTTCATTTGCTCTTGAAAGCTTCAGCTAAACTTGTGCTAATGTTCTTGCTAGTTCTGCATTTTAGTATGCTCTGGGGTTTGCTATAGTTGCCAAAATTTAAAATCATATAGAATTAGAGCAAAATGCAGGCATTATGATCATCCTTTTTGCCTGTTCTGATCACATCATCCCCCTACGAATCCCTCCACTGCTATCCTTCTCCACATCATCAAGTTCAAACTTCTTTTGGTGTCCTTCAAGGCCCAATGTAACTGCCCCTCCTACTTCCCTGCTCATGTCTTTTATTGGGTTGTCTGCCATCCCTCTCCTCTCCACCAGTGAAACTACCCTCCATGTCCTATTTGTCTGTTTCTCCCACAAATAATATGGCACCTCTTTCATGTCTCCACCTGGTGGGCAAACTCACTACCCTCCTTATTTAAATGCCTCCTTCAAGTCCCCCTTCTTCCAAAATGCCTACAAGAAACTAGCTGCCTAAGTCATCTGCTTATTAATTTTATTTAAATCTTATGAATCACATCTATGATGAGGGATGGAGTGCAGTGTGGCATACAAACACTGTGATTGAAGCTGGCAATTGTTTTGGAGGCTAGTGAGGGATATAAATGATAGAAGGAGGACAGGAGATGATTTCAGTGTGTTTAATCATCAAGAAAAACAAAAAATTCAACCAAATTTGTATTTAATAAGCCAGGTGCCTCTCATCATCCTGCATTTCATCCTGCTCATATGTTGTCTCTTTCCTCCCATCCGAAGTCTGTCTTTGTCTTTTCAGACCAGGAATCTGTGAGCCAGCCTTTTCTTGTTCTACTTAGTTAATGATATTATTATCTGAACTGATGGTGTGCACTGAAGTTGTGTGTGTGTTGTCTGCAATAACTCTGCTTCACTGTTTGCCAGGTTATCACTGCAAAAAAATTAATAATAATAAAACTCCCCACAACATCCCCCACGATAAAATGTTCTCTCTCTCTCTCATATATTTATTTATGTTGCCAGGGATTTTGATGGTTATTCATGGTCTGTTTATTAGTTATTTTTTTCTCCTTTGTATATTATTTTTAGAAGTCAGAGATGGAAAAACCGTATTAGGTCATCCAGTCCATCCTTGACCTAATGCATATTTATTCCTTACATGATTTGGCTCGCTTAACCTGTGAATATAAGTACCAATCTGCCATGGAAAGAAAGTACTGTAGATAATTAAATATTGAAGGTTTCATTCACCGATCTACAGTTAATATCTGAGGTGACTTAAACCATGGGCTAAAAAACTGCTCTCAGTTACACCTCAGTGAAATCAAGTGAAAGTGGAATTTGGCATTATTTATCTAGGCTAACCCTGGAAGAATGAATTAATTAAAACCTTTTGTTCATCTCTGACTCCACTTTTACTGTATAGTCTTTCTCTGGCAGCTATTTCATTTTGTCTGTTTGTGAAAATCAAGCAACACTACATATGTAGCGCTGGGTGATTAACAGCCCCCACCAAAGAAAATATAAATTCACGAACAGTTTAAACTATTTTTTAAAATTTCATATGAAAAGGAGCTTTTTTATTCAGAGTTTTTTGTCTCCCTCATACTTCCCCTCCACTTTGAAAGTACTTTGAAAAGATCTTAGTTTATCCTAGGGAAAGATTGTGTGTGTGTGTACAAGATTGTTTCTCAAAGGGTGCAGGTAGACTACTTCAGGTTTCTTAAGGGGTGGAAAAAGAAAGGGAGATGAAATATTAAATTATAAAATAAATGCAGCGGTAGGGCCATGACCTTGATTTCTTTGTGAACCCCAATTTGCCACTGTCATCCAGGAGAGTTTGGGTGTTGACGGAAGGTACACAACAGGACCTTCCAGTAGGGGGTTTGAATATGAGACTTCAGAACTTGGTGGACTGTTACATCCAGGTTGAGTAGTGTACAAAGCTCAAGTCAGCAGTGACTACAGGGCTTTCTCCCTATCCTTTTCTGTGTTCTGAGAACGTCTGGTTCATATCATACTTAGTAGTAATTCCATAAGGAAAGTTGTAGCATTATTTCTATTGTAGGCCCAGATTAGATTCTCTTTCAACAAGCTCTGCCCAAAAGCTCTTTTTGGTTTGTGATTCTCTTGACACAGAAAATTTGTTTGATTTTGAAGGTGTGAGTTTAATGAACCACAGCCCCTCATTTGTCACTGTTTGTCCATACATAATTCAAAAAGGCATGGGTTAAAACATAATCATCTAACTGATTTTAAACCTTGCTGCTGTCAGAAAATTGCTGGAGAGCGTTGTGGGATCTTTTGGCAGTCTCCTTTTAGTTAATTATTTACTATGATGTTCTATTAACCGTTGTGGGGTACCAGGTGATTTGCATTTGCCCATGTTCCTTTGCTGGTGGCAAGACATTGCCAACTGCAGAATGCAGCTCAATAGAGAAGGCACAGTCAATACTGACCAATCTGATGGGAGCTTTAATCAGGTCTCACAGTCCTTCTTAGTCCCTTACTCACAGACCTGCCACCAAAAGGCATAATTCCCAGCCTAAACGACATTATTCAGATTCCACTCGTCTTTCCAAGGGGCCTGTGTCTGCACTTCCTTTGCACACAGAACTCCCAGTGACGATTCTCTGGATCAAATGACCGCAAGATTAGGCCCTTTTATGTTAAGAACTTTGCATCTCTGGAGCCCATATCCTCCAGTCTGGACAAGATACGCTGGGCTAATGAACCCCTTTGCAGCCCCTGGATCCAGTCTACATGAGCCTGGGCCCTCAACACAAATTAGTGCAGATAGAGTAATGCTCTATTTTAATCCCTCTGTCCATACTCCCGAAGGGTTGTTCCAGATAGCAGGGTTACTCTGGTCATTCCCCTTTCCTTGTGCTGAGGGATAGGAAGGTGGTGGTGTAGCAATTGCTATGGCCAGCTCTGCTATGGCCAGTTCAGGAGGAATCCTCAAGGGGTTAGTTAAATCAGATTTCAGGCTGTTCATGCTTGCAGAACAGTACAGAGGAGCTAGAGCAGGGGAAAGGATCTGGCTCCAGACCTCTAGTACTTTAAGCTTCATCATAACACTAGCAGACCAGAAATCTTTTAATTTCACTTGCATTTTAATATGATTTATGGGAGATATAAAGATTTTCTTACAGTGTCATTTATAAATGTATTTATTGGTTCAAAAATTATATGAAAAGAAAGAATTAGCGAAAGCTCACGAGTACCTAGTACTATACAGGTGTTTACTTTTCCTTCTACTCCTACAGGAGTTCCAGAAATCTCTTGGAGCCAAACATTCTGTGTATGACACCACAAACAGGACTGGACGCTCCCTCAAAGAGAAAACCTCTCTGGCGGATGACAATTTGAAACTGGACGATATGCTGAGTGAGCTCAGAGACAAATGGGATACGATCTGTGGAAAATCTGTGGAAAGGTAAAATGAAAGGCCAAGTTTCCTTGTTTTAAAGGAGACTTGCAGAGATAAAGAAGAGGGGGTTGTGTTCTTTTTGTGCTTCTCTATGCTGAATAAAGAGGAACAGAAGTTGCTTGTTTGGAGTCTTTTAAATGGGGGAGCACAAGCACTGCTCCTTCCTAGTATTCCTGGTGTTCTGGTCACCTCAAAGGGAAAGATGGGCTGGGAGATGGCCTTGCTTTTCCCCGGCACCAGGCACCCTTGCTGAGGGGAAATGCACTAAAGTGAGCTCTACTCTGCATCCTTTCAAGAGGTGGTGCAATGTGTATGCTCTCCTTGCATTCCAGGGAGCTCTGAGAAGCCATGCCCATCCTTCCTCTCCCCACAGACTCCCACAGTGACCCTACGGGTTTTTTTTCTTTCACTAGCTGCTGAAAAAAATCGTTATCTATTAGCGACTGTTGGATGCTGTCAGTTATATTGCAGGTTTCCTTAATGAATGTGATTGATTTTTTTCTTAGTGGTTTTTTTTTCCCCCAGACAAAACAAACTGGAGGAAGCCCTGTTATTTTCAGGACAATTTACTGATGCTCTGCAGGCTCTCATCGACTGGCTATATAAAATTGAACCTCAGTTAGCAGAAGATCAGCCAGTGCATGGAGACATCGATTTGGTGATGAACCTGATTGACAATCACAAAGTAATTACAAAAATATTTTTCTAATTATTATTAATTAATATCAGACTGTGGGCAGCTACTTCAATATAATTTTTATTTGGTCCTTCTGTAATTGTAAAAAGAAATGTTTTCTTAGAATCTGAAGAGAACCATTTAACCTGGAATGTTTGGACATCACAAAGCTGCTGACTACAATGGAAAATGCTATGAAATCAGCACTATTAAGTGCTACCGAGGCTCGATCCACTGTAGCTTGGAGAGGGGTTTTGTGAAGTGAAGCTTGACGTGGATCCAGGACATAGCCAGTGAATCTGTCACTCTGCAGGCCCGGCCCAGCCCAGCGCTATGGTGGAAAAAGCTGCTGTGGAGGCCGTTGTAATCCAATCATTGTAGCTGTGGTGCAGTTGAGTGTGGAATGATTCCATTCCCTTCACATCAGCCACCATTGTGTCCCATTGTCAGAAGTCTGTTTACTCAGACTTTGGGCAGAGGAGAAAATATCTGGCCCTCGCATAAGAGATGTATCTTAGAAACATAGACATGTGTGTCCTGGAACCAATGCTGCAGTCACATTGTGCCCTTTAACTAATATATCAGTAGTAATGCAGTGCACTGTAATTGTCATATCATGTAAAAGGGTCTTGAAAGTGGATATTTTTCCAGCTGTGAACCTGAACATGCAATCACTTAAATATGTGACATAATCTATAGTCCATCCAGTCAAATTACCAGATGGACTTTTATTTATATTTTACTATTTTAACCCTGCTTCTTGATGTGCACTTTATCTGACTGCACTGTGATTTGGGACATTCATCATTGCACATTCATCATTGTGTCAGTGAATCGATTGCTTTGAAGGGCTTAAAGCCCGTATGTTAAGGTGACCATCTTTTTGTGCATCGCAGTGGGTCAGGTAGTTCAGAGGGTCTAACTACAAATATACTTCCATGTTTCACGAGGCTAGACAACTTTTTCAGGTTGAGTGAGCCTTTTTGCCAGTGTAAATGAGCCAGTGTTGAAGCGTAGAGGGTTTTCTTGCAGAAAATGTGCAAAAATATGGAGCCATTTAACCCCAGTTGAGAAGAAAGCCAAATGTAGGGTGTAAAAATCTTAATGTGTGCATTTTAGAATGTTTAGATTGAGGTATTTTCTGTGAAACTAAACCCTACTTTAGTCTTCTCCATATCCCCACTAACTAGGTCACACATGAGACACTGAAGCCATGATAAATTGAACATGTTAAATGTGTGTGCGTGGTCCCCAGGTCTTCCAGAAGGAGCTGGGGAAGAAGACAAGCAGTGTCCAGGCTCTGAAACGCTCTGCTCGAGAACTCATAGAAGGCAGTCGTGATGACTCCTCCTGGGTAAAGGTCCAAATGCAGGAGCTAAGCACTCGCTGGGAGACTGTCTGTGCCCTGTCCGTATCCAAGCAAACGCGACTGGAACAGGCCCTCCATCAGGTAAAAAGGCTAGGAGAAGCAGAGAGAAAACAGACAAATATACTGCTTGAAAACTTAATGTTATAATTAAGAAAATGGTCAAAAAAATTCAAATATTTTTTTCCCCAATTTTATACTTTTTCACTACAGGGTAGGTTGTGCCTTTTCTTCTTTTTTCTTATTATTATTATACTGGGTTAGCACCTGGGAGCCCCAGTCATGGACCAGGGCCCCCATTGTACAAACAACCAGCAAAAAGAGACTGTCTGCCCCAAAGACGTTACAATCTAAATAAAGCCTTTTAGGCACAGCCCTGAGTAAGGGCTGGTGTGGAGATGCCCCACCACAGAGGACGCTTAAGTGGGAAATCATACATTCACTCCTTGAGCGTCCTGGTGCTCAAGAGGGTGCATCCTTTAGCAAGGGACAGCTTGTTCTCACTGTGTGCCAAGCCCACTGTACCCACTGCCTTCTTTGGGGTAATATGTTCCCCCAGGGAGCTCAAAAGAAGTAGTAATGTGCTACCTCTAACCCAGGGACTATGAATAGAGGTAGTCTTTATACGGGGTGCCCACGGATGGGCTCTCCTTGTCCTCTCTACCCACATAAGACTTACTCTGTTAATTTTTCTTAAGTAATGATTAAGGCTACTCAGAAAGTATCATTCCCATCTCTCCAGCTGATACATGAAAACACCTCCTTTGGCATTTTTCAGAATGAAGGCATGACATTCTGAGATGAGCTGCACATACACTATAAATCAGAAGGTTAACGGCATGAACAGGCTTTTAGGCTTCCTACAATTTTTGAGATGCATGAGACATTTTTACAGTCATGGAAATGTAGTGCTGTATATCATTGACTTTTTAATGGAAAGTTAATGTGCCTGTACTGCTACATGATGAATGACTCCAAAGCTGGACTCAGCTTCATTGTTCAGGGGAAGAATCCAAAGCCGAGTGATTTCTGTCAGATTCCCTCAGAAAGGGCTGTGGTTTTTTTCTTAACAGGCAGAGGAATTTCACTCTGTTGTGCATGTTCTTCTGGAGTGGCTGGCTGAGGCAGAGCAGGCCCTTCGTTTCCATGGCATCCTTCCAGATGATGAAGAGGCTCTGCGGACACTAATAGATCAGCACAGGGTAAGTAAGATAATGGAGAGGATGCTGACTGCTGGACTTGATTTACTGAAAGGAAATAAAATGAAACAAAGCAAAGTATCTCTAGTATAATCACGTCCTGCAACAAGACTTGTTTTCTAGAATAAGAAATTAAAAGTTCTGTAAATTTGAGGGTTCAACACCCATTTTTAGTTCAGGCTATCTGTCTATCAGGGTAACATCTCACTAGGCTTTTAAGCCATTTTGTCTTACTAAGAAAATAATGCAAAAAATTGCATTTTTAAAGGAGTTGTTTAAAATTAGAGACTGGTTCAAAAACTGTCTTGCAAGCAATGTAATTTGGTAAGCTTTGTTGATAGGCTGTTTTAATACCAACAGTGTAGCTGTTCTCCTAGCAATTCTGAGTGAAACCACCATACACTGTTTTTGTCAAGGTCATCTATATATGTCATCAACATGACGTATTCAGCCATTAACCTTCTGTCATGATGAAACACCATGTTGACATGCTTCTCATGCATTAGGTATTGAAATATTACAGTGACAAAGATACTGGAGATGTTAGGTTACAAGTCATCAAACTGGATTTCAACTAATGAAATGTGAAAATAACTAAGTTAATGACACAGCTAAGGAAAAATTCAGGAGCATATCTCTTCCCATTGAGAAAGTTACCTCCCAAAAAACCAAAACACCTTCCATGCAGTTGTAGTAGTAATAATAATAATAGCAGCAATAATAATAAAAACTTGTGTGCAGTTAACATGAGAACATAAGAATGGCCACTCTGGGTCAGACCAACGGTGCATGTAGCTCAGAATTCTGTCTTCCAACAGTGGACAATGCCAGATGCTTCAAAGGGAATGAACAGAACAGGGCAATTATCGAGTGATCCATCCCCTGTCATCCAGCCCCAGCATCTGGCAGTCAGAGGCTTAGGGACACCCAGAGCATGGGGTTGCATCCCTGACCATCTTAGCTAAAAGCCATTGGTGGACCTATCCTCCAGCAACTTGTATGGATTTATATGGTGGCATTATGATATTTTCTCTGGTATTATGTATCCCTTTCCTAATGGTTCCTAAAATTCAGTTAACTTTTTTGACTGCCCCGTACATGGACAAGTTTCAGAGTAGCAGCCATGTTAGTCTGTATCCGCAAAAAGAAAAGGAGTACTTTTGGCACCTTAGAGATTAACAAATTTATTTGAGCATAAGCTTTCGTGAGCTACAGTTTACTTCATTGGATGCAAGCAGTGGAAAATACAGTGGGGAGATTTTATATCCACAAAGAGCATGAAACAATGGGTGTTAACATACACACTGTAATGAGAGTGATCAGGTAATCGAGTGATGTCGGAGAACACTTCAATCTCTCTGGTCACTCGATTACAGACTAAAAGTCGCAATTCTTCAACAAAAAAACTTCAAAAACAGACTCCGAGAGACTGCTGAATTGGAATTAATTTGCAAACTGGACACCATTACGTTAGGCTTGAATAAAGACTGGGAGGGGATGGGTCATTACACAAAGTAAAACTATTTCCCCATGTTTATTCCGCCCTCTACTGTTCCTCACATGTTCTTGTCAACTGCTGGAAATGGCCCACCTTGATTATCACTACAAAAGGTTTTTTTTCCTCTCCTGCTGGTAATAGCTCACCTTACCTGATCACTCTCGTTACAGTGTGTATGGTAACACCCATTGTTTCATGTTCTCTGTGTATATAAAATCTTTCCACCGTATGCATCCGATGAAGTGAGCTGTAGCTCACAAAAGCTTATGCTCAAATAAATTTGTTAGTCTCTAAGGTGCCACAAGTACTCCTTTTCTTCCAGCACATTGAGCGGATGTTTTCATAGAACTGTCCACAATGACCCCCAAGATCTTTTTCTTGAATGGTAGCAGCTAATTTAGTATGTATACATTTTGTATGGATATTTGGGATTATGTTTTCCAATGTGCATTACTTGCATTCATCAACACTGAATTTCATCTCCCATTTTGTTGCCCAGTCACCTAGCTTTTTGAGATCCCTTTGTAACTCTTTGCAGTCTGCTATGGACTTAACTATCTTGAGTAATTTTCTATCGTCTGCAAATTTTACCACTTCAGTGTTTACCATTTTTCCATATCACTTATGAATATGTTGAACAGCACTGGTTCCAGTAGAGATCCTTGGGAGACCCCTCTATTTAGCTCTCTCGTGTCTGAAAAATGACCATTTATTCCTAACTTTTGTTTCCTATCTTCTAAGTACTGATCCATGAGAGGACCTTCCCTCATATCCCATGACTGCTTACTTTGCTTGAGAGCCTTTGGACAAAGTATAGTGTACTTTGACTTTCAGAAAGCCTTGTGAAAGGCTTTCTGAAAGTCAAAGTACACTATATCCACTGGTTCACCCACATGTTTGTTGACCCTCTCAGATAACTCTAATAGATCAGGGAGGCATGATTTCTCTGTACAAAAGCCATGTTGATCTTCCCCAACAAATCATGTTTATCGATGTGTCTGATCATTCTGTTTTTTGCTATAGTTTCAACTAATTTGCCTGACACTTTAGTTAGGCCACGACAGGAATGATAATAGTAATGTAATGTAATAGTAATGTATTTCTTGACTACTGTGAGGGAGAAAATTGTAACAAAACTTCCATACAACTGAGGGTGCAAAAAAAGCATCATGTTTTTACCACTCCTTGTGGATGCTGGTATCAGCTAACAGGGCATGACTGTCTAACTATGCATAACTCAAGAATCCTCAGAGTATCCTGACTTCAATCAAACAGTTCTCATGGCATCCACATGTAGTATCTGTCCCTTCTAGTGCCTGTCATCACCACTGGCAGCATGCCTTGTTCACTGTTGTGCTGCCACTGGTTCCCTTACTGTGCCTGTTTACTGCTTTCCCACCTGAAGGATCTTCAACACAGGAGGGAAAGTTTCAACAACTGCCACTGAGTTGTGTGGCAATTTGCAACTTAATTTGGGGCCACTGGGAATTTAGTGCTTTGTGCTGTGGCTCCCTAGCTCCATCCTCCTCTCTCTGGCCATACCTTCCCCACATATGTCACCATTCATTCATAGAATCATAGAATTGCAGGGTTGGAAAGGACCTCAGGAGGTCATCTAGTCCAACCCCCTGCTCAAAGCAGGACCAATCCCCAACTAAATCATCCCAGCCACGGCTTTGTCAAGCCTGACCCTAAAAACTTCTAAGAAAGGAGATTCCACCGCCTCCCTAATTAACCCATTCCAGTGCTTCACCACCCTCCGAGTGAAAAAGTTTTTCCTAATATCCAACCTAAACCTCCCCCACTGCAACTTGAAACCATTACTCCTCGTTTTGTCATCTGCTACCACTGAGAACAGTCTAGATCCATCCTCTTAGGAACCCCCTTTCAGGTAGCTGAAAGCAGCTATCAAATCCCCCCTCATCCTTCTCTTCCGCAGACTAAACAATTCCAGTTCCCTCAGCCTCTCCTCATAAGTCATGTGTTCCAGTCCCCTAATCATTTTTGTTGCCCTCTGCTGGACGTTTTCCAATATTTTCAAATCCTTCTTGTAGTGTGGGGCCCAAAACTGGACACGGTACTCCAGATGAGGACTCACCAATGTCGAATAGAGGGGAATGATCACGTCCCTTGATCTGCTGGCAGTACCCCTACTTATACATCCCAAAATGCCATTGGCCTTCTTGACAACAAGGGCACACTGTTGACTCATATCCAGCTTCTTGTTCACTGTAACCCGTAGGTCATTTTCTGCAGAACTGCTGCCTAGCCATTTGGTCCCTAGTCCGTAGCGGTGCATAGGATTCTTCCGTCCTAAGTGCAGGACTATGCACTTGTCCTTGTTGAACCTCATCAGATTTCTTTTGGCCCAATCCCAAATTTGTCTCGGTCCCTCTGTATCCCATCCCTACCCTCCAGCGTATCTACCTCTCCTCCCAGTTTAGTGTCATCTGCAACCTTCCTGAGGGTGTAATCCACGCCATCCTCCAGATCATTAATTAAGATACTGAACAAAACCGGCCCCAGGATCGACCCTTGGGGCACTCCACTTGATACCAGCTGCCAACTAGACATGGAGCTATTGATCACTTCCCGTTGAGCCCGACAATCTAGCCAACTTTCTTTCCACCTTATAGTTCATTCATCCAGCCCATACTTCTTTAACTTGCTGGCAAGAATACTGTGGGAGACCATGTCAAAAGCTTTTCTAAAGTCAAGGAACAACACGCCCACTGCTTTCCCCTCATCCACAGAGCCAGTTATCTCATCATAGAAGGCTATTAGAATAGTCAGGCATGACTTTCCCTTGGTGAATCCATGCTGACTGTTCCTGATCACTTTCCTCTCCTCTAAATGCTTCAGAATTGATTCCTTGAGGACCTGCTCCATGATTTTTCCAGGGACTGAGGTGAGGCTGACAGGCCTGTAGTTCCCCAGATCCTCCTCCTTCCCTTTTTTAAAGATGGACACTACATTAGCCTTTTTCCAGTTGTCCGGAACCTCCCCCGATCACCATGATTTTTCAAAGATAATGGCCAATGGCTCTGCAATCACATCCGCCAACTCCTTTAGCACTCTTGGATGCAGCTCATACAGCCCCATGGACTTGTGCTTGTCCAGCTTTTCTAAATAGTCCCGAACCACTTCTTTCTCCACAGAGGGCTGGTCACCTCCTCCCCATGCTGTGCTGCCCAGTGCAGTAGTCTGGGAGCTGACCTTGTTCGTGAAGACAGAGGCAAAAAAGCATTGAGTACGTATGCTTTTTCCACATCCTCTGTCACTAGGTTGCCTCCCTCATTCAGGAAGGGGCCCACACTTTCGTTTACTTTCTTCTTCTTGTTAACATTCCTGAAGAAACCCTTCTTGTTACTCTTAACATCTCTTGCTAGCTGCAACTCCAAGTGTGATTTGGCCTTCCTGATTTCACTCCTGCATGCCTGAGCAATATTTTTATACTCTTCCCTGGTCATTTGTCCAATCTTCCACTTCTTGTAAGCTTCTTTTTTGTGTTTAAGATCAGCAAGGATTTCACTGTGAAGCTAAGCTGGTTGCCTGCCATATTTACCATTCTTTCTACACATCGGGATGGTTTGTTCTGGTAACCTCAATAAGGATTCTTTAAAATACAGTCAGCTCTCCTGGACTTCTTTCCCCCCCATGTTATTCTCCCAGGGGATCCTGCCCATCCGTTCCCTGAGGAAGTCAAAGTCTGCTTTTCTGAAGTCCAGGGTCCATATTCTGCTGCTCTCCTTTCTTCCTTGTGTCAGGATCCTGAACTTGACCATCTCATGGTCACTGCCTCCCAGGTTCCCATCCACTTTTGCTTCCCCTACTAATTCTTCCCGGTTTGTGAGCAGCAGGTCAAGAAAACCTCTGCCCCTAGTTGGTTCCTCCAGCACGTGCACCAGAAAATTGTCCCCTACACTTTCCAAAAACTTCCTGGATTGTCTGTGCACCGCTGTATTGCTCTCCCAGCAGATATCAGGGTGATTGAAGTCTCCCATGAGAACCAGGGCCTGCGATCTCGTAACTTCCATTAGATGCCGGAAGAAAGCCTCGTCCACCTCATCCCCCTGGTCCGGTGGTTTATAGCAGACTCCCACCACGACATCACCCTTGTTGCTCACACTTCTAAACTTAATCCAGAGACTCTCAGGTTTTTCTGCAGTTTCATACTGGCGCTCTGAGCAGTGCCATTAATGCCATGGAAGGGCTGCCAGCTGCTTTTCTGGTATCTTTGAGGGAGTGAAGTATGCCTGTTATCTGCCTGTCCTCTCTAGCTGCTCCAAATGGTTCCCTTTTGGTTTTTTTGCTCTCCTCTGTGAAATCCTGATCCTGCTGAAGTCAGTGTCAAAACCCCAATTGATTTTAATGGGGCCTGCATGTCATCCTGTGCCACTAGACTAATAAAATAATTCCCACAAAAAATAAAACTTAGCTAAGATATAGTTAAGATTGCTAAGTCCACTCTAAGAGAAAATGTACCATTAATCACATTATTTTTTGTAAAAAAAAGAATAAACATTGAAACTATGGAGTTCACAATCTAAGAACAATTCTGACAGCATCCTTAATACCCGATGCCCACATTAATAAATTGAAAAAATTCTCACAAGGTAGCACAGTACACTTTTGGGCTCACCAGAGTTACTGTTCTCCAAACGTTAATAACCAATTTTCAAATGCCACTTTCCGATGAGAGGTTAGGAAGGAAGGGGCTTATACAGCAGCTCTCACTGCAGCCTTAACCAGGGGGCTTCAACCAGTGCCTTCATAATAAAAAATACCGTAACGGTTTTAGAGCTGCTTACTTAGTCTCGTTAGATGTTACTTTACTGGGGGGTTAGATTCAATCTTTTAATTACTGTCTATTGGTGATGATGTAAATTTCAAATATGTACCTAAGTACCTAATTTGTCTCCTAAACTTGGTATAAAGAAAAGAAGTACTTGTGGCACCTTAGAGACTAACAAATACTTGGTATATGTGTTGTACCAATTAATATTGCAAAGGATGACTTGCTTTTGAAATCTGTATAGCATTACCATTTGTGTTATACATTGTTAATTTGATCATGAGTGTGATATCTCCAATGTATATATGAAATTTTTAGGAGAAAAGATGAAAGGTAGGTAAGTGTGGTATGTTACATAAATTTAAAACATCATCTCTCTTCCATCTGTGTTGCTACAATATTATCCCAAATCACTTATTAGATTATAATGACTGCATTATTGAGGTAAATGTTAAATGTGTCCTTTATTCACAATGCATGTTATAATTCCTGTAAAATGATTTTAATACCTTTGTATCGAGCCACATATTGAAAGCTTTTCATTTTTAGGCATTTAACCTCAAAGGTCCATTTTTATGTCCCACTATTTAGCTTTTTTTTTGAAAACTGTACATGATTTAATGAAGGGTACATGTCACAGCCAATTCAAGTTTTCTACCACTCATCACAGTGTCTGGGGACGAAGAGGTACAGTAGGTTAATGCACTACATTAGGTAATAAAAAATATGAATTTGCTCTCAATCTGTCTCTAGTGTATCACTAAATGACCACAGAGTTCAGCACAGCTTGGGGAAGCTCAGTATTCCAAACATCTAGGCTGTTGCAGATCAGAGTTTTGAGGTTCGTTTATAGAGTTGTGTAGGGAAGGTTGCATTATGTTTGCCAATATTCTGCCTGGCTCTTGCCAATGCTGCCAGTTTCTCAGTGTAACAAATACTAAAATACACTGTATATATACAGAAACCATTTTGAGCTGAAATTGCAAGAATAGCTCACAGGATTTCAACACAACCAGACTGGAAACATAACTCTGATTTGGTCTTAGAGTCATATACTTGTTTAACTTAATCCAGATTCAGGTACTGCCTACTCTGCCCAAATCAAGTCTAACTACACAATCTGCAAGTTTCAGGAGGTAATTAGAAATTGACAAGAAGCTGTTGGAGCCTAAGCACCCAACGCTCAGCTTTCCCCCCAGGCCCAGCTGCTGGAGATGCTGTGGGACATGTGGGTATCCAGGGCTCCCAGCTTCCCTGCCATTTCCCCAGCCCATCTGTAGCTCCCCAACTGCCTACTAGGAAGGTTCATGTCAATTTCATTTTCTCCCTGCAGACAAAAAATGAAATTGAGGAAAGCTTTCCAGGTGGGCAGCCAGGGAGCCATCATTTCAGTTTTCCTGATGGAAAATCAAATTTTTCTGATAAAATTGAAATTTTCTTTGGGGAAATTTCAATTTTGGAAAAAGATATTTTTCCATTGGAAAATAATTCTCATGGAAAATTCCCAGCCAGTTCTGCTGTCTGGTTCTTTATAGTTTGTTCCTTCAGCACCTGTTAAGGAGCTTTTACCTGGGTATATTGTAGGATTAGTACTGATAAACAGGCTAGGTCTCCTGAAAATTTTCTAGTTGTGACTCCAACCCCACAGCACATTTGATTTACAGTATCTTATCGAGTGGTATGATTTTTTTTAATAGGGTCATATATACCACAAGCATATACAACGTGTTGCATTACTAAAGAGTTGCAGGCTAATATGTTATATATTTTAAATCTTAATTTAGTTCTTTATATGGAATAGGTTTTTTTAAATGTTCTTAACTTTTCTTGTATGTAGTGGTGATGTAGCAGTGTTGGTCCCAGGATATTAGAGAGACGAGGTGGGTAAAGTAATATCTTTTATTGGATCAGCTTTTGCTGTTGAGAGAGACAAGCTTTCAAGCTACACAGAGCTCTTCTCCAGATCTGGGAAAGGTACTCAGAATGTCACAGCTAAATGCGAGATCGAACAGAAAGTTTAGCATAAGTAGTTAGCGTGTATTCTAAGGGACCATTCAAGGTGAAGTGGCCCATTAATACCCATGCAGTCATAGGACAAAAAGGGGGAATAGTGGGTAATTGTTGTAATAAGCCATAAATCCAGTGTCTTTATTTAGACCAGGATTTTTAGTGTCTAGCAAAGTTATGAAGTTAAGTATCCAGGCTCATCTTTTGAAAGTGTCGACAGTTTCTCAGACCTTAAGAAGAGCTCTGCATGGCTCGAAAGCTTGTTTCTCTCACCAACAGAAGTTGATCAAGTGAAAGACATTACCTCACCCACCTTGTCTCTCTGAACTTTTCTTATAAAAATTGGACTTGTCTCATCTCTTATTCTTTTTCCCTCTGCCCATTGAATCAGTTCAGGCTTTGAATGATCCAATAGAGAACTTTAGCCTTCCAGATTTGGCCAACACTCATTGAAGTTACTCAGATTTTTCTTTCAACTGGTGCCAGCAACTAACTGAAATCTTTGTTTCTGCTTTAGGAATTCATGAGAAAGCTGGAAGACAAAAAGGCAGAATTAAATAAAGCAGCAGGTATGGGAGAAGCCATCCTGGCTATCTGCCACCCAGACTCCTTCACTACCATTAAGCACTGGATAACAATCATCAGAGCCAGATTTGAAGAGGTCAGTATGTCTCATGCAGCCTTCATAGTAACAGGCAATCTTTGATAGTTTGAAACATAGCTGGCAATTAACAAGTCTGTTACATTGGAGGAAATGATCCAGCTGTTGAGAACGCAACTATTTAAAATACCCAAGCTGATATATATGAAGAGGCCAGGTTTTACTCTGCTTTTGAGAAGTAAAAGAATAACTACAGCAGCTGGTCAAATTTTTTTTTTTACCACCCCTCATTTCTCCTCAGCAAATTCATAGTCTCAAGAGAGAGACTATAATGCTTTAAAAAACAACAATCAGGGCATGTACAAAGTAGTCTAAAGAACGAGGAGTACTTGTGGCACCTTAGAGACTAACAAATTTATTTGAGCATAAGCTTTCGTGGGCTAAAACTCACTTCATCGGATGAATGCAGTGGAAAATACAGTAGGAAGATATATATATGTATACACAGAGAACACGAAAAAATAGGTGTTGCCATACCAAGAGTAATCAGTTAAGGTGAGCTATTATCAGCAGGAGAAAAAAAACTTTTCTAGTGATAATCAGGATGGCCCATTTCCAACAGTTGACAAGAAGGTGTGAGTAACAGTAGGGGGAAAAATAAGCATGGGGAAATAGTTTTACTATTTACTATTTAAGTAAATATTGGAAATATTTAAGTAAAGATGTGGAAATATTCATGGATTGACTTTTTATCAAGGTATTAGCATGGGCAAAGCAACATCAGCAGAGACTGGCAGGAGCCCTGGCTGGACTTATTGCTAAGCAAGAATTGTTGGAAGCCTTATTGTCCTGGTTGCAGTGGGCAGAGACTACTCTTAGTGAAAAAGATAAAGAGGTCATCCCCCAGGAGATCGAGGATGTTAAAGCACTCATAGCCGAACATCAGGTAAGGCATGAAAAATGTGAAACATGTCTTAAGGATTTTGTACAGATACACGCATCTTAGATTTGCTACATAATCAAAGATGAGCCTGTTTTAGTTCTTTACAGTATGTTTAATGATCCAGTTTCCAGATTCCTGATTGTATGTTCCCTGTCCCTGTGATTGATCCCAGCCTTGCTCAAACAAAGCAAACAAATGAAAATGCAGCGATGTTTTAAAAACATGCACCAACTTGTTAGGAATAAGGACACTGAACATTTAAAAAACACCAGGCAGTTCTGCTGCCTAGAACCAGCATTGCATTGTCTGCTTTGCTAAGTGAATTTCAAAACATGTTTTATGCAAGTGACCATCCTTGCTTTATGTCAGATCCTAATTGACTCTCCTCTGAGCTGTTGTCGATTAGTCTGGACAGTAAAGGACCTAGTACTGCTCTTGAATTCAGGGTCTTTTGCATATCACACCCGGTGCACAAAGTTCAGCCAACGTATTTTTAAATGTAGACTTCCTTTAGCAGCTCTGCCATAATGTAGATAGAAGTTCATATAGGTAATATTTCTTAGCCACAAAATATTTATTTTATATTTAATTGTAATGATAGGATTATTTTAGTGAAAGAGAAATGTCTCTTGTGTCTTCTGCTGTAATTTTCCTGACAGGTAGTTGCCCTCTCTCTGTAACTTAGTATTCTGTTTTCTTTATTTGTCTTTCTTGTCCATTGATAATTAAAGCAGCTACCATTTAATTGCAGACATTTATGGAGGAAATGACCAGAAAACAGCCTGATGTGGATAAAGTCACAAAGATCTACAAAAGGAAGGCAGTTGAACCCACACCAATACAGTCTCATATTCCTGTGCTAGATAAAGGGAGAACAGGAAGTAAGTAATGGGATTTTTTGGGGCGGTCGCACGTATCATTGCTTTTCCAATATAAATGATTGATTTCTCATAAACTAATACTGTTAGGTGTCATTACTATCAGAACAGTCTGGTAAAACAAGGTGAAATTATTCCTCCATTGGTTTTTCTAACTACTTTGTCGTATGTTTTTTTCATTGAGAGGAACGTGTCTATTTGGTAACAGACTTTGTAGCTAATTGTGCCAAAATATAACAAGGCAAACATGTCACCTACTGTAATTGTGTTTGTACTAATTCCTTCCCAAAATATAGGGTGAACTATTTTAATTTCTCTTCAATAAGACTCGAATACCTCTTAACTTTTTACAAGCGACTGTCACAAGTGATCAGTGTATCTTTCCATTCTCACATAGTGGAAGAATATGATTTCTTTATTAAAATAATTGCAGAAAACCAAATTTTCATTTGATAAATAAAAATAATGAGGCATTCCAGTATTTGTGCTTCATTTCATCACATTGCTACTGATTTTTATGATCTGATGCTAATTTTATACATGCAGTTTTGTGTGCACTGTGCTTTCCTGTGCTAATGGTAGATTTTTGTAAACTCAAATATAGAATTGACACCTGCAAAGCATATGTATATGCCAATTATGTGCCAACATATGACCATTTTGGGAGTGCTAATCGTTTTGCATGCAAAATTGTGGAAACAAAATTAAAGGCTGGACTGAAGCTTCCTTGAAAATTGCACTCTTAAAGTTTATTTGTTGTAACCCTGTTGTGTTTTAACACTCCCACTCTTGCAAAAAATGCCAAGAGACCTTTAATGGTCTTTAGCTGGTAAAGGTGGGTTGTTTGTTGTTGTTGTTTTTTGCTGACTCATCCAAAAGATGAAATACCAAGCTGCACAAGCAGCACAAGACAGTACTGATAGGTTATGAAGAACACCTAATGAGTTCCCTCTCTCCTATCCTGCATGAAACGACATGGATTTTAGTAGGTCTCCCAACTGAGTTTCACGTAAAGTGAATCCTTAAGTGAGGAGATGGTTTAAATTTCTGTATCTCTACCTCTGCCTCCAAAATGAGGCTGTTTGTTCCGCAATGCTCTCTCAGACCTTGCTTGCAGTGGGAATATTTATAAACATTTTTCTGTGATGGTGCCGATTCACAAGTATGGCCAGTAGCGGAAGGTATCATGTAGACAAGGCCAAGTTGTTTTAACCATTGTGTTGTCTTTCTCTGGCTATGGCAAAACTCCCATTAACTACAATGGGGAGGCTAGGATTTGGCTCATTATTAGTTGCAGAAGGGAGTCTTTTTAAAGAGGATGATCATCATTCACATGAAAATATGCTGTGTTTTAAATTGGTTGGGACTTGGAGAAAAATAAGCCTATGCTAACTTGTATTCTGTTTTAATAGGAAAACGTTCCCCAACAGCAGGTATGTATCCATCAGGAACACAGGCACAAATAGAAACCAAGAATCCAAGGGTAAACCTATTAGTCAGCAAATGGCAGCAAGTCTGGCTTCTGGCTTTGGAAAGAAGAAGAAAATTGAATGATGCTTTGGATAGACTAGAAGAGGTCAGCACACAGCATATATATTATATACTATGTATATTTTTGTTTAACCCTGCATTTCCTGTTACAAAGCGAAAGTAATGCCAGTCTTACATTTTTGTTATATGATGTATAGTTAGATGGAAACATCTTGATATGTGCATGCAAAAAGCAGCTAGTCCTATTTTAATAGTGAATAGAATCAAACCATTTCAGTACAAATGTGGGCATTTTAAAGAGCCAGTTATTTAAAAGCATGCTGATGTGACCTCTCTTACCTATTCTGTAAGCGATTCATTTAAACTTGAAAAACATCTCTCATCTCTCTTTCCTCAAGCTGAGGGAATTTGCCAACTTTGATTTTGATATCTGGAGGAAAAAGTATATGCGATGGATGAACCATAAGAAATCTCGAGTAATGGACTTCTTTAGGAGGATTGATAAAGATCAGGATGGAAAGATAACGAGGCAGGAATTTATTGACGGAATTCTTTCTTCAAGTAAGTTCTAAATTAAGTTACTGATCAGATTATGAGATGCATCTAATATATTGGCAACATATTGTATCTGAGGTAAGTCTTGATGTGGTAAGAGATCAGGTTTACCTTTAAAGAAATTATCACTCTGTGATAAATGTAAAGTGGTAATAGTTGCTTTACTTAAAAACATTGATAAAATTTAGACACTCCTTTCTTGAGTGAGTCAATTATGACACAAATTTTTGTCCCTATGTTGTGTGTATGTAATACACTGGCTAAGTGTGTGTGATCATGTTTCCCTCTAGTGGCTGGCCCACATAAAAGATAAGAGCCTTCCACTTCTAACAACTCCTTTTGCTCAGGTGGTGGAGACCTGCACTTTTTGTGTCAGAGTGTCAGGGTTCTGTTCCTGCTGACAGCACCTGGTCAACACAAATGGTAGCCCTTGTGCAGATAAGAACTCCTCTGCACCTGAAATAATCAAAATGAGCTTCCACAAACATGGGGTGTGTGTAACATACAGTATATGGGTATGATCATGTCTGCCTCTCATGAGTGTCCCACACCTGAAGATAAGATCCTGCTACTTCTACCAGCTGAAAGAGCTATCCTGTTAGCTCAAGTGGTGTAGGCCTGTAGTTGTTGAATGTCCATGGCACTACTGCTGTTGATCAGTCATGCTGGATGTTTATATATTGTAATACTTTATTTATCTCCCTGTACAGTCTGTAATTGAGCAATGAACATGCTGCTGCAAGAGTTCTCAACCAAAGAAGGGTTTCAGATTATAGAGTTCCATTTTTAAAACAATATCAGAAGCTTCTACGCATTGCATTCTAAATGTTGAATTTGTCTTTAAATTCTTGAATGACCTTGCCCCAGTAACAACTTGACTTGTTGATTTGTGGTATTCTTTGCACTTTCGAGGTCAAGCATGCTACAAGACTGTAGAACTGTATGTCATTTGAAAGCTTTTTCAATGTTCCATCTGTTGCTAGGCGCATTCAGTACTGGGCTTCTCTCCCAAAAATGCACTCGTGTCTTCATTATTAACCGTAATCTAGCCAACATTGGAGACACACCACCTCTTTTCAGAGATTTGTTTTCTCTGAGCATACTTGGTGTTTTAGTATACATTACCTGTCATTAATGCCTAAAAATTTTGAGATTTGTGATAAATCCAGTCACTCTAATGGGATTGAAAATCCATAAGGTTTACCTCCTGGTGATGTTTTTGGCTTACAGAATTCCCTACCAGCCGGCTTGAAATGAGTGCAGTGGCAGATATCTTTGACAGAGATGGTGATGGGTACATTGACTACTACGAATTTGTTGCAGCACTTCATCCAAACAAGGATGCATACAAGCCTCTTACAGATGCTGACAAAATTGAAGATGAGGTACTCTCTCTAGAGTTATAGTTCTCAGATAACTAATATATTCTACTGGAATCACACACTTAATAGTATAATTAATTTTATTTTCCTTCCTATATAACTTGAATTCTGCCAATTATTTAAGGCTTCAGAAATGTGATCATTAGCATTAAAATAATTATTCCAATTGTGTTTTTGGCAGGTTACAAGGCAGGTAGCTAAATGTAAATGTGCAAAACGATTCCAGGTGGAGCAGATTGGGGATAACAAGTACAGGGTAAGTCTTCACAACACCTCCATGGTTCTTTCGGTCCAAACATTCTCAAGGCAACAGGACTACGTGGGCATTTGGGTTACTTTAATTTACAGAAACTTTGTATCATATACTTATGTTTGCTCAAAGTCAACCTGGAAATTATGTAGTTTCAGCTTAACTAAACTTTACATCAGTAATTTGTGTTAGAAAATATAGGCTAATAACGTATTTAACTTTCCACTGAACCTACAATAAACCATTTTTCTCAGTATTTAGAGAGATTTGTATATCTAAATAGCAAAATGATTTAAACAGTAGCTGGTCCTGCATACCAGTATATATTGATTTGTGAACTGATTGATTTTTTACACCTAAGTAAAAATGGATTTTTCCAAACAGATTCAGATTAAACACATGGGACTGTATTGTACTTAGAATATACTTTGGTCAAACATTTTTATCATCCTCATGCCCTCTTTTTACTTTATTCCAGCATACTGTACCTTCATGTAGTAGCTAGACAGGAAATGTGCCAGGTATCCTAAAAACAGTTCAGGTACCAGAGATGAATCTGCCATGTTGCAGACAAGGTCATTTGTTACCCTCTGGTTCAATAACAAGAACGTTTTCAGATGAGGTGCTCAATATTTGGCTAAGGCAGACTATGGAACATCTTCAGATGATTTTAAAAGGAAAAAAAGGACCAGGAAGGTAACAAAGGACTTATGAATCCTTCCAAGTTCATACTCTGGATAGCTAATTACCTGCACATCTCTAAACTAGATCCTGTATTTAGAAGTTTCAATGTGTGTGTTAGTTTGCATGTGTTCTCGAGTCATACAGAGAATTTCTTGTTAAACTAATTGTGTCTTTCTTCCATTTTTCATTTCTTATCAGTTCTTCCTGGGAAATCAGGTATAAACCAGCATAATGTGTTCTGAAGTTTCTATTTTTTTCTAATGCATAGTCATTTAAGCTTGCAATGGCCACTCTTTTTCCCATACTTTCATCCTGAGCTAATTCACTGTTGGTCAGCTGTGGTGTTTCTGTAAGTGCTCTAAAGTGTTCCTGGTTTCAGGATCTCCCCCTCCCTTTTTGTTTTGCCTTTTGTCTCATTAAGGAGATTACTTTTAAGGGAACCAGATAATGGACAGCTACAATTTGTATGATAAGTGTCTTTGCATTTCAATTGTGATTTATGAAGAGTGTTAATTATTCTACTATCCAGAGTTTTTTATATGTAATATATTACAGCAATATGCCTCAGAATTCTGTTGTCATATTACTCAGTCACTTATTACCATTCCATTTTCAAAAATTGCAGTGCGTTAAATTAGAAATCAAATGAATAGATTGATTAAGAATCAGTTCACAATGTTTTGCACATATTTTTAATACAAAACTGTATGGACTGAGTTGGCAGAATAAACTTGAAGTTCAAATTTGGACTGCTTCTTTCCATTTCCCTGCCAAAAATATTTTTTAAACATGCCATCATACCAATGCTATGATGTACAGTAATTGTGTTTAAAAATACATCTAGCTTGTTAGTTTGGTCATCAGTATCTCTGGTTGTGAAAGTGCCATACAACACTAATTGGAAGAAATGCAAATAAATGATTCCTTCGTAGGATGGACACTGAAACACAACCTGTTAAAATATAGAATCAGCTTGCCTGCCTTGTAAATACATGAAAATATCTAACACTAAAGTTACCACTAGCATCTTATTCATGTTCTTGGAAAAATAACTATATGAATAAATGATTTTAGGTGTTCTAATGCTACAGGTACTACAGAAATTGTAATTTTGCCTTGGCTTTTAGAATGTTCTTAGCAGAGATTATTATAGCATAGTGTGTGCTCAGCAAACAATAACCTTCACCACCTACCTTTGCCAACCTACTTCTGTGCTAACCTTTTAAAATGAGTTACTGTATAGAAAGAGAGGGCCTTGATTTGGTAAGTCTATTTGAAAACTATGCTCATCCTGTGTCTGAGAAAGGAAAAGTAGAGTATCTATTGTGATTAACTGAAGTTTATTGCTGCAAGAAGCTTCAAAACATTATTTCAGCAAAGGATACTAAATTTCCTAAAGACGCTTGGCCAAATTCTGTTCTGGTACCAATGGATTTACATGGCTGTAACCAAGAGCAGAATTTTTACTTCATAGACACTACACAACCTATAAACTAATTTATTAAACTGCTTGTGTTTCTCATTTCAAGTTAGGTGAAACAATAATAAATATTGACCAAAGAAAGTCTGTACCCAAAATATTTTAATAAAAATCTGGAACGGGATCATTATGGAAGCAGCACGTTGGAAGTTGTGCTATTTGGCAACAGCCATGCTAGCTGAACAAGTTGCAGTATAAATAGGTTTCAAAGGAAGTATACATGCCTCAGTCTGGCTGCAATGCAGAGCCTAAATGCGGTATTAAAAAGCTGAAAGCAAGGGGATCTTTAAGATTGCACAAAGAAAAGAAGAAACCTCCTCCTTAATAGGCAAAACAAAATAGTTAGTGTAGACTTGTGGGCTACATGCTGTCTCATTGATTTGCATATCTAAGAAAGTGGTTCCTCATTATAAAGCCATTTAATGGTTTAAAAAACCTAACATAGAGCTCATTTAAATTTACATTTTACTCATTTAGAACACAATTTTCTTTGATTATTAAACTTGTAAGCTTCCTATTCTTTGGTTCCCAGAAGTAATATTCCTTCTGCCCTCTCTTGCCCACTTTGCTTAAACAGTGCTAAAGGTCTTTTAACAAGTAAGGAGCACATTTGTGTGATTTGGCTTTAACATGTTTCCGTCACTTCACTGGAGCAAGTAGGTACAGTTACTCCAGCAGTCAGATTCTACCCAAGATGTGTGCATTTGACTACGATTGACTTCAGTGAGATTCTGCATGCATGCAGACCGGATGTCAGGATTTGGCCTCAGGATTGGATATCTAATTAAACATATGCCATCAGCTAGAAGGTGCTGGATCCCTCTGGTTCTGTTTTCATGAGATTGTGAGATCCTTCAGGAAATTATGAGTGTTAAGTTAATTTAGATCTTGTGGAAAGTTTTGGATTGATAACACTGGAAAGCACAGTCTGTTCTGTTTTCCACATAACAAGTACAGCATGTTGTCACAGTTGTGCAAACCTCTCCACAATAATCCCTCAGCTAAACAAAAGTGCTTCAAACCTGTTTTGAGGTTAAAACTTAGTTCACTCCAATGCTAACTAAATGCTCGGCCTATGCTGCAGAGACTGCCAGCGGATGTGCCAGTTGTGAAGGCAATATTATTTGATGATGTGAACATTGGTAGGAACTGGATCAAAGCAGCCAGCTGTTTTCACAGAGGTCACCAAATAATTAGAAGAGCATATCTTTTGGTCACTACTGACTTAATCCAAATTTGATCCAGTGATGTTCAGAGGATTCTGCAAGGTTTTGAAGGTATTTCATACAAACTACACTGAACATTTTTCAAGACCATACTACACTTTAGGCCCAGTCTTCAGCAGCACGAAATAAGCACTCAGTACCACACAGGAGGGGGTGGGAAGGTGGCTTTAAGCCACCTTTGTGCTCCTGTGAATCATGGGTGTGCTCTGCACACAGATCAAGATTGTTCTAATTTGTGCTAGGGGACAATATAGCAACCCCAATTGACAGCCCCTTTTTACCAGCTACGCCACCTTCACCCAACCATGAGGAGGAGGATGGCTTAGAGCTGTTAAAATGACTCTGTAAGGTGTTCCTGTGCTCAGCCGACGAGTGGAGCAATGTAAAGATCCCCTGATTTATCTGTAATTCTAGCCCACTGATCTATCATTTGAATCGTTTTCCCACACTTTTCAGCTGAAAGTTTCATATCTTTGAAAACTGTATCCTTGCTATTGCAACAAGAGTTCAGTAAAAGTTTTCATGCTGATTAATTCACACAAATGCAGAACATAACCAATTATTGTATTACTAATTTTGCTGCTTTCACAAGATTAGACAAAATCTTGAGAATCAAGCATAAAGTTAAACCTGGCAGCCTTTTTTCACAATCCTACCATATTTCTTTGGATTAATACAGTGGTGTTCACCTTGAAATCCTAACAGCATTGACAATTTTCATAAAAATTCATATTTTAAGAGTTTACTAATGATTAGAAATTAAAACAGAAATTTTGAATGGATGATTTTAACCCATCAGAGCTGAAATGCATATTTTATGTGTGGAGAACTATTGAAAACCTTAGCATTTTGTTTCATCTTTTTACAGTTTGGTGACTCTCAACAGCTGCGTCTTGTTCGCATCTTGCGAAGTACAGTAATGGTTCGTGTTGGAGGTGGCTGGATGGCACTGGATGAATTCTTAGTGAAAAATGATCCTTGCAGGGGTATGTAAGAAGGTTGTTTTAGAATGGACATTAAAATCATTAAAGTCACTGTCAAGAACTGTTTGGGATTTTTTTTGCAGGATAGAAATTGAACAGTATAAAACACCTGTTGTTTATTTAAACAATGACTCACTGCATACCTCCTAGTTCTGGTTTTGTGTATTTTAAAATCCGAAGGGCCAAACGCAGCTCTATAACATCTGTATAAATCCAGAGTGACTCTGATGCCTTCAGTAGAGTTACTCCAGGTTTATACTGGTGTAACTAAGAATGGAGCTTGGCTAAGTGCAGTACACGGCATGTGCACTGGTTGTATGATTAAGCAGAAACAAAATGTAGCAACAGTTTTTAAAATCTGCTCAGTAGGAGTGCAGTTTTAAAGCCATAAATCAACACAAGGTAATCAGAACCAAAGAATCACAGCCACAAGTTCTGACAGACCTAGGGACTTATCCTTTCCTCAGAGTCTGCTTGTGTAACGCTGCATTCTCACTGGCATTCTCCCCAGAAGCTCTTCTTATAGCTCTGAGCCTTGCGTAGAGAGCGAAAAGAGCAGCTCTGTGCTCGGAACTGGAGAGTGACCCTTCACCTTTCTTCTGGCAATTGTATACAACATGTTGCTTTATCAGATTTTACTTCACAAACTGGCAACAGCTTAATGAGGGATGGATGTTTGCAAGAAGTCCCATCTCAATGGGATAGTGGGTTCTCTGTGGCCAAGAGGAAGTTAGAGGCTGACTCAGGAATAGCAGGAGCTAAAAGAGAAAGGGGTGAAATAGCTAATTGAGATAAAAGACAAATAGTAGCAAGAGTAATAAAGTTAGAAAATTGTAATAGTTACTGTACCTATTCAGAGTGAGTTAAAAGCAAGTAACTTTTTGTAGTTCTTTATGTAACGAGTATAGTTGCTAATGTAATAGGATCAGATAACAATAGAATAGGAAAGTTAAAGGGAAAGGTGAGGAAAAACATAAGTCACTAAGGGTTGGAAGCATGCTCATTTTCAGACTTACACTGATAAAACTCCTATTGGTTTGCCTAAGAACTGCTAGGTTGGACCCAGGATTATAAAAGTTTAATAGATAAATACCTTGTGCAAATAGATGACTTGTATTTTGTAGTTACTTTTGCAGTAGGGTAGGTAAAGTAGACAAAAAGAAGAAACTTCCAGGGAACAAAAAGTAACCCATAAGCCATAACAGTAGATGCCATTCACAGATGGAAATCTTCACCACAATAACATCATTTCCTATTTTAAGTACTGTAAATGGAGTAAGACAAGCGGAGTAGAAAATGTCAAAACTGAGGTGCTGTAAAAGTCTGTTTTTAATGGTATTCCAAAAAAGTCCTGCTGCCCACCAAAACACAGGTATTTCATATCCCAAGGAGAAGTGAAGTGTATTGAAGTTCCAGCTGAGACTGAAAGCCTGATTCTGCACTGGCTGGAAGTCAGTAGGGTCATTTACACCTTTGCTACCATTCTTATTTGCTAGCATTTTACCCTCACTCTGTATAGGGTAAACGACTCCACAAAGTGCAAGGCAGTGGAGAATTAGGTGCTGCATGATTTCACAATGTCCAACAGCATTCAAGAGATACCATCACCACATTTCAAACTCTACTCTCAGGACTCTTGTGTAGGGCTGGCCAGAAAACAATTATATTTCATTAAAAATGTTTGGGTTTAAAAATTGTTTTTGTTCTAATGCAGAATGAACAGAGACCTTTTGAAATATTTTGCAAAGAACAAAAAAAAAAAAAAAAACTCATGAAATACACACACACACACACCAGCCAATAGGAGGTGGGAGAGTCACTGCTCCCACCTCCCATGTGAGAGCCCTACCCCCCCGGCTATGTAGTCACTGTGTCTCGCTCTCACCAGAAATTCCATCCTGGACCTGAGAAACCTTCCTGATGAAACTTCTGTCAAAATGGATACATTTTTGCATAACTTCTTGATATTGACAAAATAGCATTTTTCAATGGAAAAAGGTTTGTCGAAAAATGTTTTGACCAGCTGTATTCTTGACATGCTGTTCACTGTGGTTCCACGTCCTACTCAGTTTGTAATTGACTGCTATCGTAATTAATAAACATCTGATTATTAGAATTCTTTATTACTTCCCCTCAAAGAGCTGGTGCTGGTCCTTGCCTCTCCTGCTCCCTAATTCGGACGTGTGTGTGAAAAACCCTCTGTATAAGTCCTACTGCAGGTGTCACTGTGCTTGGGCCCCAATTCTACAAGGTGTTCAAGTACATGCATAGCCTAAAGCATGTTAATTCTGAACTCTTTGGGATGTTCACCTGCTTAAAATTACACCACCCATTGAAGTCAGTGATAAAGCTGTCATTGACTTCAGTGGAGCAGGAGCAGGCCCCTCCTTAAGCCTTAGTCTCTGCTAGGAGCTACTCACACACTGCATATTTCATAATGCTCTCATTATATACAGCTTAAAATGTATGGTAACTATATGTAAAACAGTTCAATCTTATATTACCTTCTTATGATGGCAGATAACCCCCTTTCTTACACAAGGGGACTTGTCACTGCAGCTAAGTCTATTCAAGCACAATTTTTTGCTTAGGGGAACTTTTGAGAGCCTTTACACTCAGTTCTGTCTTTTGGCTTGGTGCTCTGAGTCTCTTGCATATGCAACTGCTGTACTTAATTTCTTCTCCTGCTAACAATTTTCTTTAATGTGATCCATATCCTGTGTCATTTTTTCTAGTTCATCATCATGGGAGTAAAATGTTACGTTCGGAATCAAACTCTTCAATTACCACTCAGCCTACCATAGGTTGGCAAACCTCTCTCTTTGTCTTTCCTGCTCTGTCTTTGTCTTCCTTTCTTTCCTACTCTTGCTTTAATATATATATATTTTTAACAATATGTTTAACTCATCACATTTGGCTTAACATTTTTCTACGTGGCCTGATGCTTTACACACTAATTTTTTTTTGACACTCTTGAAAAGTGTTTCAAAAACAATTGTCATTCATGCTGATACAGTAAAATACCAACATGCTACGCATCTGGTTCTTCTGGAACGTTCTCTCGTATGTGCCTGTTTGTCTGTGTGCGTGCTTAGCCATCGATTACCTCATTATAGCTTGGGTTTTGTGGTCATTATTGCATGTTGCTAAACTACTGTAATGCATAGTTTAGAATAAATATATTTGCTGCTTTCCTGCCATTTGTTCTTGGCCGTTTTTTCTGGACCATCCAAGCAAGTGTTATTTATTATGAGTAGTTGTAGTGTTAGTTAAGCAGATCATCAGGTTGTGTCTATGTGTTAATAGTTGGTTGATGAACAGTGACTTAGCATGTTGAGCATTCCAGTATCATGCTCACTTACTTGGACAGTGGTTCATTCCTGGTAGCTTAAGATGCTAGAATAAGCATGTTCTACACATGAACTGTCGTGCGTCCAAAATGAATGCATTACGCAGTAATGCATTCTATTTGTTGTCATACTGTGCTGGAGATGGCATGACAAAAGAGGAGACAAACGGACATGTGACTGATCTGCATAGCTGACTTCTTGCCCCCTCTCTTTGATGTGCTGCAGCTAAAGGGAGGACAAACATGGAGCTGCGTGAAAAATTCATTTTGGCAGATGCTGCAAGTCAGAACGTGGCTGTTTTCCGACCAAGAGGTCGTAGATCACGACCTTCTTCAAGGGGTGCTTCTCCCAACAGATCTACTTCTGTATCAAGTCAGGCTGCCCAGGGAGCTTCACCGCAAGCAGTTGCTACAAGTACACCCAAGGTATGACTAAATACATAACACTACATTAATCAATGAACGGGATATAGATTGTTCCTTTTTTAAACACTGTTAACAAAGAAGAGAATTTATAGGAAAGAAATATCTATATTTTGCATCTTCTTCTTCTTCCTGAAGGGTGTTTTCAGTGTTGCTCTCACACTTGCTGCTCTCTTGCAACACTGGAAAAGACTCCCTTACGTTTATGGTGCCGTGTGGGCAAATCAGCAAACAAACAATGCATTTTGAAGGAGCAAATATGCACCTCTCCACTGCATTTCAGAAATAAATCATACATCCTCTTTTTATGGATTGTTTGTCATCAACTCTTTCTGCTTTGTTTTGATTTGGTTTTTTTTATATATTAACTGTGAAATGTGGTCTCTGTACCCTGGATATCCCTCTCCAATACATTGTTTTCCATCTACTGTCCTTCATATTTTGATTTGCCATTGTTTCATACAGACACCCCATCATTTAACACGCAATTATGGTAAACCATGGTTGACAAACAGCAAAACGTCAACTCCTTCTAAACCATCAGAGTCCTCAGAATATCAAGGGTCATCTTCAGAGGTACAGTAAGGACAGAGATTCTAGTCTAATGAACTTCCTTCACTAAAACTATGAACTCACTAACAGTCATTACAGTTCTCTGCACAGCTGCACTGTACCTTGCATATTAATACACTCTCTTTTAGACCGCTGTCAAATATTTTATATCCTTTTTTCTGAACTTTGATTGATCTTTTATTTAGTGTGTTTAAAATATTAGAATCTTAAGAAAACTCTCCCTATGATTCTTTGTTGAGGATATCCTTAAAGTATAAATGATCAATAATATTAAGCTATAAAGTGGCAATTAATATGGTACCAGTTGGGATGATGAAATTTAGAAAAATCCCCGTACCTTTCACTTTGGTTTATAGATGGCATTTCATGAACTCCTTACTCTGAAAAATTTCAGGAAACAGCCGTGTTAGTCTGTTTTTGCAAAAAGAAAAGGAGTACTTGTGGCACCTTAGAGACTAACCAGTTTATTTGAGCATGAGCTTTCAGATGCATCCGATGAAGTGAGCTGTAGCTCACGAAAGCTCATGCTCAGATAAATTGGTTAGTCTCTAAGGTGCCACAAGTACTCCTTTTCTTTTTCCTGAAATTGTTTCCTCTGTGCTTCTAGTGTACTGTGCACTCATACTGTGCAGACATGAGATTAATAAATTATGATCTGCAGCACGAAGTTTCTGACTGAGGAAATGCCACTCCCTTGTGATCAGGATGGCACAGGAGACTGGTAATTGGATCCTTTCAGCAGCTGAAATTCACTTTACAATAGTCATGACCCACAATTGCTATAATGAAATCATGGTTCGGTGACTCATGGAAAATGAGTCTGATGGTCTCGTTTCCTGTGCACATTACAAGAAAAACCCACTAACGTAATATTTAGCACCCAAGTTGGCAGTCAGACTGGTTTGAATGGACATGGAGCCTAGGTACCTGGTCCAATACCAGTTGAAGTCAGTGGAACAACTCCAGTTGTATCAGACCCCACATTGTCTTCTCACTCCTAAAAGTTGTCATTCTAGGTCAGGGTTAAGGCACAGTGATTGGTTAGTGTATGGAAACTGGGACTGCCACTGCATCTGGTATATCTGTTCTAGACATAAATAGAGTCATCAATAAAATGAACGTCCAATGCTGTCAGCCTGGCACTTTTCAATGCTAAATTCACCTAACTCTGTATGGCTTTGCTCAGTGATGCATAAAGCATATAGAGATCCTTTTCACTCATTCCTTGTGTAACATTATATATTACTGTAACATTTAGGTCTATTGCTTTAAAATATTAAAAATATTTAATCATAATTCAGAATTTAAACAGCTGTTAATTTCTAATACATTTGCTTTCATTTTCTTTGATCCCTTAGTTGTTAACGGAATAGCCATATAAGGTTGATTGATGGTACTTAAAACCACAGCTGTGGGAAGGAATTTGTAGTACAGGAAGACCAATGAAAATTCATGTTTTTGCTGAATTTGCAATCAAATGACAACCCATGGCATTAATTTAAGAACTTCCCCGTGTGATAACTGCCACTAGCAGTGGCTGGAAAAACATTGCAGGAAGTGTTATTTTATTTCTTAGTGATAGTGCCCTGCAGCCCTCCAGGATGGCTGTCGACTTGTTTATTCTGTAGGTCTTGACTCCCTGGTGGAGTAATGGGATGCTACATGGTGTCTCCATGGCCAGTGGTATGTCTGGGACAGAGCTGTAATGGCCTTTACTACATCTCCCAGCTGTTGCATGTACTGTCTATAGTTTCAATGAATTTTTTTAAAATAAATATTTCAAAACCCAGTGCTTTTGAGGTTGCAGGGGGTAATGCGGTTCTCAGGCATTCATAGTGACTGATAGGCTACATCTTTAGCCTGTTTTAGTGGGTTAGTCCTTTTATGTTGACTAAGTCAAAATGATTGTTGTGGTTTTCCCTAATGACTGGTGTGATGTGCAGATTTCATTAAATAAGGCACACATGGCAATTAGATGGACTACTCCAGTTGTGCCTTATCTCCCCCTGAATAAACAAAACAAACTCCATCCAGGGCAGGCCACCAACAGAAGAGTTACTGCAGGGCCCCTACTAGTTCACGAGCTAGAAAACCAGCAATACAAGAGTATGTATGGGTAGAGACATTGTGAACAACATAAGGCCACGGAGAGAACAGTTATTTTTAAACTAAATTAGGGTCTCACAATTGCTTGTGCTCTGGTGCAAAGAGGTTCAGAATCTGGTGATTTGGGGCTTTTCAAAATTTCATAAGTCTATGCTTTTTGCACCAAAATCTTAAATGAAAACGAAAGCATTCCACACCTATAACCGTGGGCGGATGGTTTAGGCCAGCTAGGCAAGTAAAATTAAGCTGCTTCTCTCTAGTAATATGCTAAGTACTATACCTTCAACTAACCTAATATGCTAAGCTAATTAAAATATACAGTGGTAACATCTTTTTAAAAAAAATACATTGATACATATGTAAAGAATGTTATAATGTTGATGCTAAGTAGACTGAATGATTTTATAGCTGGACCATTGTAGGCACTACATGTTAAAAAACGGTTCAAGTTATTCTAATTACTGAACATTTCTATGGTGATTCCAGCCAAGACTTGGTATTTGGCGTGTATGTTCTGAAGATGACGATAGAATTTCAAATTCAGAGCCGCTCAATACATCTCAGTAATGACAGATGAAACAACTGTATTTGTCTTATGTAGGGAACACCAATACAAGGGAGTAAACTCAGACTGCCGGGATATCTGTCAGGGAAAGGTTTCCACTCTGGAGAAGACAACAGCCTAATCTCAACAGCAGCAACCAGAGTTAGAGCGCAGTTTGCAGGTGAGTGATTTGAGAACTTAACACAATGTACGCTGCAAGGGTTGCCACCACTGGAGAGAATACCTCGGGACAAACTGAGATTTCTCTGTGACGTGCCCATTTGTGCTAATGTCTGAATTGCAACACCTGTAGTTTATAATGGTTCCCCAAGCAACCACTAAGGAAATATTTAAAAGCAAAAGAGCAGATTCTTGACTATATCTTTGCAGAGCTGAGATGCATTGGAGAGTGGCTGGACATCAGGGATCTAGCTGTGGCCCCCTGATCATGAGCCACCTGGCCCTGATGAAAATAAGAGTTGCAGGGGAGCAGCTGCAACTTGCACCACTGGTGTAAGGGGCCTCAGGCATATTACACTAGTGGATAAATGGGAATATCTGAGCTCTATTCTGCCCTGCTGCCCCCAGCGCACCTCTATGCAAAGATGAGGTTGAGTGGTTGGCATAGGAAGCAGCAGAGCCACTTTTACCTGCATTCAGCACTTACAGAGTACAAAGCGGTTCCTTACTCTTAAGCTGTTACCATTTTCAAGAAGAAATAGTGTCATGCACATGTTTAGACCAGGCTTTCTTTGCACTTACAGTAAGCCAGATTTGTTGATTATTTAATAATTTAAATGAAGCTAGAAAAGGAGGACTTGTGGCACCTTAGAGACTAACAAATTTATTTGCACATAAGCTTTCGTGAACTACAGCTCACTTCATCAGATGCATTCCTAATAATAATGCATCGGAATGCATCCAATGAAGTGGGCTGTAGCTCACGAAAGCTTATGCTCAAATAAATTTGTTAGTCTCTAAGGTGCCACAAGTCTTCCTTTTCTGTTTGCGGATACGGACTAACACGGCTGCTACTCTGAAACCTTAAATGAAACTGTTACTCTATATAACTTTATTCCATTTAAGATTCTTGTTGTGATTTTTCCACCTGACACATGAACTGCATTGCCACAAATGGAGGATGTCATGCATGTATTGAATAAGCAAGATTTCACTTTATCAGGCCTTGTATACATTGATTTCTTCATCCACTGGAAAGAAGGAAATCATTTTAAACAGTACGAACATATTGCATGGCTTATTGCTTGTTTGTTTATTTCCCGGGTACAAGTGGTGCATTGTGTCTTACAACTGTATATCCTTGGAGTGAAGAAGCAATTTACAATTCTGCTAATGCTTAATACATAAGTCAGAAGAGGGGACCACATTTTTAAAAGGGTGGGCAATTCTTTTTCAGTATCCATGTTGCCTGTGTAAAATTCCTGATGAGCATGTAGAAGTCAGAGACTGACCACATCTAGATTTGGAAAAACTTAGAAAGCCAAGGATTGGCAATTAGCCAATGGTATAATGTAAGACTAATGAGTTGATGGAAGCTGCCAGGATAATGTGTTTTTATGAGAAAAGCAAGCAGCTGAATTTATTACACCTCAGTATTTAATCACACATTCCTTTCTCTTTATTAGGAGAAATAGCATTGTTTTATAGACTCATAGATTTTCAGGTCAGGACCATACGGATCATCTAGTATGATCTTCTTCATAACACAGGTCAAAGAATTTCACCAGTAACTTGTGCATCAAGCTACATGAGCTAGAGCACCATTTTCAGAAAGATGCCCTGTTCTATAGGATTATCAGAATATTTGCCTCTGTGCTCATTTCCTCACCTTAAGGAGCCAGCCATGCAATCCCTCAAGCAGCAGTGCTCAGCACAGGCGGCTTGGAGGATCAGACCCTACCTCTTTTCCCAGAGGGCTACATACTGACCTCACTTCCTGTGTGCCAGTGGGAGTTCCAGGCGTGGCTTATGAAATGTTTGAGGTCCTAAATGTGTAAAAACACCCACTAAATGTCACTCGTTCAATCCCATCTCCCTAATGCCAATGGACATCTTTCCCCTCTCCTTACAGACACCAGAAGGACTCCAAGTAGACCTGGAAGCCGAGCAGGAAGCAAGGCTGGCAGTAGGTCAAGTAGTCGCCGAGGCAGTGATGCATCTGACTTTGACATTTCAGAAATCCAGTCTGTGTGTTCAGATATGTCAGAGACTGTTCACAATGCAAGCAGACCACAGCCCCGAGCAGGTTCTCGGCCAGCATCAGGCAAGCCTTCCAAAATTCCAACTCCCCAAAGGAGACCACCAGTCAGCAAATTGGACAAGTCCTCTAAGAGATAATGTGATCAGCTTTGTAAAGGTCTTTGCCTTGTGCATTAAATATTTAAGTTTGTAAGATGTAAAATATTATGTAGAAATTATTGTGAAATATTGCAAGAGGTGGATTTTTAATTCTGCAGATGGCCTTATTTGTGTATTTGTCCTTTTATTTTGTGTGTATAATTTTTGTCAGATTTTGTTTGTTTGTTTATGCCATATCCTATGTGAAGGGGGAAAGAGTTTTAATGTAAACTAACAGTTGTACACAGTAATGTGTAGAAAGTACACTAAAACAATTCCCAAATGTGCAGTGTACTGAATGTACAGTTAAGTCTCTGCAACCTCAGTCAAATAGGCCTATCACTCCATCGTTAGTTAACAGGAAAGGATACCTCATAATTTTTCTTTAAAAAAAAAAAAGTAATGAAAAGCCAAAAGACACAATTACACATTTTGACTAACTAAACGAACACTAAAGGATGTATGTCAGACTTACTAAGGAATAAAAAACACATTCACACGACAATTATTTATGCAGCATCTCTTGGAGAACTCACAGAAAGTTACTTAAGCACTTGCCAGTCATACAATACTCCAATATCTTGCAGCATTTCTGTGCCATTGCTTTAAATGAGGCCAGACACACTCTGGATATTAGAACTACTATACTGTAAGAATTCAATATAAAGTGCGTTCATGTAAATGTGAGGTTTTCTTTTGCTTGAGTGGACGGTAGCACTGTATCATTGAACTCATTTTGTATCAAAGCAATTTTGCTTGCAGAAAGCTATGAAATAAAACATGTCCCTTAACTTTCTTGCCATTGTATTTCTTTATTTCACAGGGAATTAGTGTTCTGCATTATGTTTTAGGGAATAAATCATTTGAAATGACCAATAATTACCTTAGAATCATACACTCTAATGCGATTTTCCATTTGCAGCAGTCAAATTTTGGTCATCTACTGTATTTATTTAATAAAACATTAACTTGTACCTGTCAAATAACATGAAATTATATGTAATTTATTTTGTGTTGAGAGTTATTTTCTTTGTATTGGAATATGACACCACTGTGCCATGAATGAAAAGGAGGGGAGCTAGGAGAGTGTCAAATAATAATTTTTGAATTAATTTTGCTATTCAAAGATCACTTTAATAGCCATAACGGTCATTTGTTTTAATTGGAAATGGATGGAACTTTTCCCATAAACAACTGCAGAATAACAGACAGATGTTACTGTAACTATTAACTAAATTCCTAGAAATTTCAGTTGCCTTTTAAGGACACAATAAGTTGCCACTGGAAGCATGGGCCTGGATTCCTGGCCAAGTGGGTGGTTTAAAACTCACTGGGATGCTGGGATTCTATACAAGAAAACTCTGTGCCTTTAGAGTGCCTTCTGTAAGGCAGGACTGAACTATACCCAGTCCTCGATGGAAACCTTGTCAGAAGTGAGCCACCTCTCAGGTGAGCCTGCCATTCAATGATATAGCTGAGAACCACTTGTGGCTATTGGTGATGCTATTTGGACTCTGATCATGTGTGCAGTTGGGATATAAAATTACATCAGCTCCTAAGCTGATCTTGCCCATATTCTCACATGGGCTATCCACAGGTACAGAAGTTGAGTCACAGAATCAAAGTTCATAAAAGATGAAAGAATGTAATAAAATTCAAGCAGGGTAAATCCTGGCTGCATTGAAGTCAGTAGCAAAACTCCAAGTGTGAGTGCATAGGCATCCAACTAGAAGTAATGGTTATGGAACAGAGATAGTTAAGCACACCTATAGAAAACCCTAACAGAGGAATGGAGAAGGAGACACAGCAAGCACAAGCCTTGATTCCTTAGGGAGGAGGCAGGGAATGCAAGCTGGGAAGAAGTTCCACTACACTTCCTCAGTCCTTCATTTAACAGGTGTAACAGCTACTCCAGGAGCAAATGGACCAAATAAGCAAAGGAATTTGTGTAAGTGGTTCTGATGGTATCTCAGCCAGGAAGTGAAACAGCTTTCACAAGAAGGGGTGTTTTGCACATCAGACAGGAGACTTCAGGCCACAGTGCTCAGGCCTGATTACTGGCTATCACAAACCATGGCAAGAGTGGGCCTTCCAAACTACGTGGATGTCACAGAGACAGATAATCACAAAAGATGGGATGCTTATATTACAGACAATGAGTGTAGTGGCAATTCAATTCCTGCTGCAGCAGGTCTGGGAATAGATACATCTATTCCCCCAGCTCTACAGCTCACCGTCTCCTGTGCTGCGTTAGCTTTCCCCATCTGACCTGCCCTACTGCTGCTGCCCACTCAGTCACTTCTCCTCCTCCCCAAAGCACTGAAGACAAATCAGAAGCAAGTCTAACTACCTTAGGAACTTACATGGCTCTTACTACTTGCATATCTGAGCACCTCACCATCTTATGTTTATCCTCGCAATGCTTTTGAGGTAAGGAAGGGCTCTTATCCCCATTTTACACATGTGGAGTTGAGGCTCAGAGACACTAAGTGACTTGCTCAAGATCAAACAGGAAGCCTGTGGCAAAGCACTCAACCCCCATCCCCCAAGTTCCACAGTAGTGGCCAGAGGTGCTGGAACTAGGGGTGCTGCCGCACTCCCTGGCTTGAAGTGGTTTCCATCATATACAGGGTTTACAGTTTGGTTCAATGGCTCTCAGCCACCCCGGTATAAAAATTGTCCCAGCACCCCGGTAGTGGCCTTGCCACTCTTCCTCTCTGCTGAATGACGATGAAGAATTGTCAGCTTTCACTCCCATTGCTGTGTGAGTCATTTCTCAAACTCAATGAAGGGTATTTATCTGAGTTTGGGCTGAGCTGCTCAGAAAAGAATATTAAAAGAAGGAGGGAATTTGAGTAGACTCCCTTCTAACCTTATCTGTAGAGATCACTAACTATAAAGTAGCCTACCTAGATAGGTGGTAATACTCCAGATGAGACACTTTCCTTCCTGCCTTCTGGCACATTTCAACTGTTTCAGTAATTTGAAAATATCCCACATTTGGGATTAGCATACTAGGCGGGAAGTGCTGTCCTGAAGTGCAGGGGGGAAAGAGCTCAACCCCCACCACCAAATTCATCCTCCATTCAGTCAGACTAGAAGAAGAAAGTGGAGAAGAGAGAGACTGGGTAAAGATGAGCTCTGCTGACAGCTTCCAGGGCAAAGATGCATTTTACCCATTTGTGTTCCCCCACTGCAGCAATGGTGGCTGTTCTCATATCCTACCAGGCCCTGAGGTGGCTAAAGGTATCTCTTTTGCTAATATTATTACATATATATCTTGTGTTCCTCCTGTGCACTGAATGAGCTATGAGTCCTGTTGAAAAAAAAAATCATTGTGGGAGATAGTGTTGCCTAGTGGTTAGGACATTGGACAAGGACTCAGGAGACCTGGGTCACTACCTTGCTCTTTGGTTTGGTGGGTGACCTTGGTCAAGCCACATCCCCTCTCTGTCTCCCTCTCTGTAAAATGGGGATGATAATACTCCCCTCATTTATAAAACATGTTGAGCTCTATGGATAAAAAGCACTAGGTATTATTATATGAGCTAGGCATTCTTATAGCACCATAGAAATGAAGACTCGTTATATACATGAACTGGTGGGAAGGTAACTTAAAATTAGCTTGTATGCATTATGAGACCATCTTTATTTACATGATAATATATTAGGCAACCTTAATTCTAGCATTTGCTAGCTTCTGAGTGCTTCACTTCGCACCCTAAATGATTTTCTTTAATCTTGGGAATTTGTGTACATAATGTTGATATTTTTTTTAAAAACATGCCCCTCCTACTCCCATGTAGCATCAGGGTTGGAACTTTGAACCTTTATCATTCCAACACCTGCAGCTGTCTCTTGAGCTGCAGGACTAACTAGCTAGTACTTGGAGAAGGCTGCTTTCACAGAGGAGAGGCTGGAACAGTCCTTGTATGCAGAACACAGGCTGAGCTCCCTCTGCTCACCTCTTATCTCCCCACTACCCTGGGAGGTAGGAAGCTCCTGCTCCACATGGCATCTAGAAATAGAGGATGGGCTTCTAGGGTCATATGCATGCTCTGGAGAGGGAGCCTGGTGCAGCCCAGCCCTCTTCCTTCCTGCTGACATTTCATTATAGCTGTACAGGCAGCTCCCACGTGTTTCCATTGTAGTATCTGCTGTTGCTACTTGGGCAGTAGCATAGACCCACCTTTAAAATGTTTGCATTCAGTTATTATTTTGGCAGCCTTCCAAATTTTTGATAAAAATGCAAATCACAGTAGGAAAATGGCAATGTTACAAGTTCATATCTCATATCTCAGCCAGACCTGAACAAAACTTCATGGGAGGGGGAGGGGGGAAGAAAAAAAATATCTCTCTCTCTCTCTCTCTAGCACAAAAGGACTTTCTCTCTGCAGAATTTCAAAGGCCTTCTGCAAACTTTGGAGTGTGAGAGCACCTAGAAAAAAAGGTATCAGAAATCTGTTATAAGGGACCTGATAGGAAACCTGAATATAGTGGCTGCTACCAATTCAGACAATAAGTTTTTTATGTTTTGTTACAGAAGGGAAAACTGAGCAGAAGAGGTAAAGTAATCAGAGACAGTGCATGAGATGTAATCATTCAAATTATACATAGTTTGTATCAAAATGCTTTGTGCCTAACATTGCTGAGCTATTCTCCAAGCAGTTTGGTACTCCTTGCATTAAGACATGCTCAGCATTTGGATCTTACTCCTAAGACATAGGGACCCGTAACCTTAAATGGAATTTAGTAATTCAGTGATTATTTTGTTTTGGATATGATTGTTTGTAAATTGCCTGAATTGCAGCTTGTAATGATAAGCCTTGTATTTGGAGGAGGTAATGGGTTGTGTGATTCAGCTAGCATCACATCTGAGTAATTGAGGCTAGGGTTAACAGACAGCTTGATTGAAAACTAGTGGATTTTTTGCTTAGGCACTTTTGGAAATACAACTCCAAATTTAGAGATTTATGAAGCAACCTTCCTGTTGTCATTTAAGCTCCCTGTCACACCCATATTTAGTGTAACACCAGAGGAAATTTAATGGGAAGTTGTGTTCCTAAATCCCTTAGGCATTTTGAACATCTCTCCCCCCAGGACTCTCAGCAGGAAATTCAGATCAATGCATGGCCACATTCTCTACTGCTTTGCTCCTTGACTAGTCTTTGACACCTGCACAAAGTGGCTATGAAATGCTACTAACTCTGGATTCTCTATTCACTTACGCTGATGGGAGCAAGTATGCACCCACTTTACAGGGGCATACATGACTACACAATGTGCAAGGCAGGGAGCAGTCAGCCTCAGGTGTCCAGAGGACCTGACCCACTCAAAGTTTTATGTCACTGAAGGGGTTACCTCATTCTTTTCAAATGTCCTATAAAAGCCCAATGAGCTACAATAAATAGAATTCCCCAAAAGCTTGAACAATTAATTGCATTGTTTGTTTCTGTTGGGTCTTTTAGGCCCAGTTGACCTTGGGCTGTTGATAAATGGCTCCTGCCTGGAAGGCAGACAGGGGAAAACAGAGAGACAAGGTGAGTGAGGTAATATCTTTTATTGGACCAACTTCTGTCGGTGAGAGAGACAAGCTTTCCTTCACCCACCTTGTCTCTGTCATATTCTGGGACCAACATGGCTACAACTGCACTGCATACAACAGGGGAAACAGGTTGGTTTAAGTTCTGGGCACAATTCATATTTACTTTCTCTGTATTGTACAGTACACAGCATCTGAGCGAACATTGGCAGAAGACGGCTGCTAGCAGCAGAGCATGCTACCTTTCCTCAGCGAGTTATTGCATTTCCTTTACTGAATCTATTTTCATCATTTGGTGGGTTGGTTTGAGCTTTACAGTGAACCTGCAGCATTTTGAATTTAAATGAGCAAACAATTTCCCATCCCATATGTAAAAAGAAAAGGAGTACTTGTGGCACCTTAGAGACTAACCAATTTATTTGAGCATGAGCTTTCGTGAGCTACAGCTCATTTCATCGGATGCATACCGTGGAAACTGCAGCAGACGGTATGCATCCGATGAAGTGAGCTGTAGCTCACGAAAGCTCATGCTCAAATAAATTGGTTAGTCTCTAAGGTGCCACAAGTACTCCTTTTCTTTTTGCGAATACAGACTAACAAGGCTGTTACTCTGAAACCCATCCCATATGTGTTGCTCTGTAACAAAAACACAAATGATGTTTTCCACAAAGAGATGGCCGTTAGGCTGGGTGAGCTTTGCCGTTCCTGAACCCATGCTGAACTTTGCAACTTCAGAATGACTCCACTCTTTCTGCCCTGGTTGTACTATACAGCTGCCTGCTAGTTCGGGATGTCAAAAGTGGCCCTTCGTGATGTGGTTGCTCATTGTTTCAGATAATGCTCTAGGGGATTGTTAGGCTGACTGCAGAGCTTTCAGAATTTGAAAGGCCTCCTTGGGTCCACTGATGTGGTTACTTACTGAGACAGACAGAACATTCTCTGTGGTTTCCTTTCACAGCATCGTGCCCCACACAGTATTCACCTGTTGACTGATCCTGAACATTGGGGATATGAAATAGCAAAGAAATAAACCTTCCTTTTAATCTCATTTCCTTTCATATTGTTTCCCTTGTTGTATTGTTTTTGCCCAGCTAATGAAGTCTTGTGCTCACTGATTCTTTCCATGGTTTTGTTTCTGTTCTTAATAATGCAAACAGATTTGTGAGTTTAAGAAGGCTCTGGCTAACAAACAGGGTGTACTTCATCAATGGTGAAAGTTTAAACCCTTGAATGAGCCCTTTTGTTTTTTTCCATGCAAAGGAGAGGCTTCTCCGCTGAGGTCTCACTCTGTGTAAAGTAACGTGCTGTAAAACTCCAATAATACATCTGTGATCTCACCTGGTAAAGTAAACAGGGGTAAGACTGGCTCAAATTCTCAATTCTCCAGTAAGAACATATGAATGAAACATTGGCAGGACCCTTTGCTAATTGCAGGAGGAATACCCTGTTTTCTGACTTGCTAACAGCAGAATTCCCAAATGCGTAGATCTGTTGGACAAGACAAGATATACCTGTGCTACCTACCTGGTTATGAAGAGAGCTAGTGCTACTGAAGCAGACTAGGAGATAGCAGAGTGAACCTGGCCCACTTTTTGGGCAAAGTTTTGCAGGACTGGAGGCTCTGTCATCTGCTGTTTTGGCCCTTGCACTTAGGATTTGATCCCGCAAGGCGTGGGGTGTCCTCAACTGCCAGGCAGAAGTCAGTGGCAGCTGGGAGTGCTCAGCACCTCTGCAGGGGTACCAGCACCTCAAAGAAACAGGCCTCCTGCCAGATCACTTTAGAATGGGAAAAGCCTTCCACCTTGTACCCTCCATTTCTGCCAGTGAGATGGCCGGTTCAGAGACACAAGCTGCTCTGGTATGCTGAGCAATGCCTTATTTCAGCTTGTTGCTGGATTATTATGTGATAGCAGCACATAGCTCCATAGTTCTCCTGGCATTTCGGAGGTTAATGTGAGAAACTGGCCAGTGAACACAACCCAGCAACTTTTCCTGCATCACATCCCTGGCAGAGAATCTGGATTCCATCGAAGTCCATAGGTGACTGCCTTGTGAGAATTTAGCTCCAAGTTCCTTATAGGGAGATCAGTTTAAAGGACTCAAATAACTCGTATCTTGCTTTTGTTATTTACAGTGGCTGGGTTGTGTTTTGTTACTGTGGAGGGTCATTGAAGAGGTGATGTACTAGAGGTGCCAGGAAGTGTGGAGAGAGGATGCATTGTCTAGAAATACAAGATTTTGCTTTTTGCTCTGTAAAACTCAAATTCATTTCTCTCCTCCTTTCTATTCTCTTCTATACAGGTTTTTATCCCTCCCTCATGACCATAATATCTGAGCGCCAGCAATGCAATAAGTGACTTAACTAATGTCTGTCATGTGTGATTCATTTTTTCCCTCACTCTCTCTCTCTCTCTCTCTCAGGGGAGAATTGTGTGTGCAGTGTAGAGTTTTGTTTTGGTAGGACTCTCTTTTGCTTTTGTTAGTTTATACTAGAGAAGGCAGGTCAACGAAAAAGATGTGGACCTTGTTCTTGGAGTGGAAGGTGGTGAGATATTCAATGGACCTTAGTTGCTGTGGAGTTCATATCACAGCCTCAGAGCAGCTCCTGAGAAGGTGCTGTCTCCTGCAGAGGTGAGCTTTTCCTTTGCTGCAGAAAGTTCGATTGTTCCAGAGGAATTGGGCCTCATCATGGAGCTGTAATTTGAGTTGGATTAGCTTTGGTAGAGTGCAAAGACTGATACGATATGCTAATGTAAGCCTCACACCTCTGATATGTGGTGTTCTGTCCCATCTAGTGGCACTGAGAGTACTTAGAGAGTTTGCTCTACAACCTTAGCTAACAGCCAGTTGGCTTTTAGCTCATGCGGTAGAGACTCATGCACTAAGCTCCAGAGATCCCAGGTTTGATCCCGCCCACTGATGACCAGGGTCTGTCAGCGTTATAAGTGGGGGGCTCATCCAGGATTTCAACTCAGAAGACTCTGAAGCTTGGGACGTGCTTCCTCAGCTAGGGGAAGTATGTAACCCCTACACCTCCAGGGTGTGGTGGTCTGTCCCATCGAGTGGCACCAAGACCACTTAGAGAGAGATAAAATGAGTCTACTCTACAGCCTTAGCTAACAGGCAGTTGGCTTTTAGCTCATGCTCTAGAGGCTCATGAACTAAGCTCCAGACGTCCCAGATTGGATTCCGCCTGCCAATAACCGGGGTCTGTTGGTGTTACACTAACTCTTTCTTTTGATTTCATGATTTTCTCATAATAGCACATGGAGACATCTGGGAGAGGAGATGCTAGCCAACTTGAGAAGACTACAACAGCTCCAGAGGAGGAAGGAGAACCGGCTGCTCTGCAACAACTCTTCACTATCTTAGGCAGTAGATAGTGCTCCACCCCCTGCTCACATCTTCCATCCTTTGAGGTCAAGAAATCAGTGTGCTGTACTGGCTTTAGATGGAGAGAAGCAGATCCCAATGGCTGGGGAAGAGGAGCCACCCAGTCACCAATGCTAGGAGGCTTATGACTCGCACCCTTACAGAGAGGTTTCAGAGTAGCAGCCATGTTAGTCTGTATCCGCAAAAAGAAAAGGAGGACTTGTGGCACCTTAGAGACTAACAAATTTATTTGAGCATAAGCTTTCGTGAGCTATATCTCACTTCATCAGATGCATGCAGTGGAAAATACAGTGGGGAGATTTATATACACAGAGAACATGAAACAATGGGTGTTACCATACACACTGTAACAAGAGTGATCAGGTAAGATGAGCTATTACCAGCAGGGAGTGAGGGGAAACCTTTTGTAGTGATAATCAAGGTGGGCCATTTGCAGCAGTTGAGAAGAACATGTGAGGAACAGTGCTGGGGGGTGGGGGAGGGAATAAACCTGGGGAAATAGTTTTACTTTGTGTAATGACACATCCATTCCCAGTCTTTATTCAAGCCTAAGTTAATTGTATCCAGTTTGCAAATTAATTCCAATTCAGCAGTCTCTCGTTGGAGTCTGTTTCTGAAGTTTTTTTGTTGAAGAATTGCCACTTTTAGGTCTGTAATCGAGTGACCAAAGAGATGGAAGTGTTCTCTGACTGGTTTTTGAATGTTATAATTCTTGACATCTGATTTGTGTCTATTTATTCTTTTATGTAGAGACTGTCCAGTTTGGCCAATGTACATGGCAGAGGGGCATTGCTGCACATGATGGCACATATCACATTGGTAGATGCACAGGTGAATGAGCCTCTGATAGTGTGGCTGATGTGATTAGGCCCTATGATGGTGTCCCCCGGATAGATATGTGGACACACTTGGCAACAGGCTTTCTTGCAAGGATAGGTTCCTGGGTTAGTAGTTTTGTTGTGTGGTTGCTGGTGAGTATTTGCTTCAGGTTGGGGGGCTGTCTGTAAGCAAGGACTGGCCTGTCTCCCAAGATCTGTGAGAGTGATGGGTCATCCTTCAGGATAGGTTGTAGATCCTTGATGATGCATTGGAGAGGTTTTAGTTTGGGGCTGAAGGTGATGGCTAGTGGTGTTCTGTTATTTTCTTTGTTGGGCTTGTCCTGTAGTAGGTAACTTCTGGGTACTCTTCTGGCTCTGTCAATCTGTTTCTTCACTTCAGCCGGTGGGTATTGTAGTTGTAAGAACACTTGATAGAGATCTTGTAGATGTTTGTCTCTGTCTGAGGGGTTGGAGCAAATGCGGTTGTATCGTAGAGCTTGGCTGTAGACAATGGATCATGTGGTGTGGTCTGGATGAAAGCTGGAGGCATGTAGGTAAGTATAGCGGTCAGTAGGTTTCCGTTATACGGTGGTGTTTATGTGACCATCGCTTATTAGCACCGTAGTGTTCAGGAAGTGGATCTCTTGTGTGGACTGGTCCAGGCTGAGGTTGATGGTGGGATGGAAATTGTTGAAATCATGGTGGAATTCCTCAAGGGCTTCTTTTCCATGGGTCCAGATGATGAAGATGTCATCAATGTAGCGCAAGTAGAGCAGAGGAATTAGAGGACGAGAGCTGAGGAAGCATTGTTCTAAGTCAGCCATAAAAAGCAGTCGGAGAACACTTCAATCTCTTTGGTCACTCAATTACAGACCTAAAAGTGGCAATTCTTCAACAAAAAACTTCAAAAACAGACTCCAGCGAGAGACTGCTGAATTGGAATTAATTTGCAAACTGGATACAATTAACTAGGCTTGAATAAAGACTGGGAGTGGATGTGTCATTACACAAAGTAAAACTATTTCCCCTTGTTTATTTCCCCTCCTACTGTTCTTGTAAAGTGCTGGAAATGGCCCACCTTGATTATCACTACAAAAGGTTTCCCCTCACTCCCTGCTGGTAATAGCTCATCTTACCTGATCACTCTTGTTACAGTGTGTATGGTAACACCCATTGTTTCATGTTCTCTGTGTATATAAATCTCCCCACTGTATTTTCCACTGCATGCGTCCGATGAAGTGAGCTGTAGCTCACGAAAGCTTATGCTCGAATAAATTTGTTAGTCTCTAAGGTGCCACAAGTACTCCTTTTCTTTTTACCCTCAAGGAGAGGAGATGAAGGGTGGTGGTGACTAGTCCCAATCAAGATTCATCCATCTGCAAACTGACCTGACATCCCAAGATGTGTGCTGCCTGCCAGGAGCCTGCATCCAACGCATTATCGAAAGGTTGCCAAGGCCCATCCATCCTTCTGACCACCATCCTATGCTGCTCATCCATCTGGGCACTAATGATACTGCCAGGTATGATCCTGAACAGAGCAGCAGTGACTTACAGGCCTCTGGAAGTGAGGGTGAAAGAGCCAGAGTGCAGGTGGTGGTATCGTCCAGCCTGCTGGTTGAGGTTAAGGGCCCCGGCAGGGACAGACAAATCCTGGAGATGAATGCATTGCTGCTCAGATAGTGTTGACAGGAGGGCTTTGTCTTTCTCAACCATGAGATCGTGTTCTGGGAAAGAGAACAGTTGAGAAGAGATGGAGTCCACCTGCCAGAGAAGGGAAGAGCATCTTCTGACACCAATTCACCAACCCTAGTGGGACGGGGGAGGCTTTAGACTTGGTTCAAAGGAGGCAGGTGACAAAAGCCCGCATATAAGTATAGAAAAATTTGACCTTGACAAAACTTGCCTGGAAGTTAGGGGGCAGAGAATGCAAAATTACAATAGGGTAATAGGAGCAACAAGAGGAAAAATAGTGCAGGAATCTGCTCAACATCTCAGTGAAAGGTGGTGAGACATTTTGCTTGAATCTAATATAGTTCAAGTCAGTGGTTCTCAACCAGGTACCTCGTACCTCTCGGAGTACGCAGAGGTCTTCCAGTAGGTACTTCAACTCATCTAGATATTTGCCTAGTTTTACAACAGGCTACATAAAAAGCACTAGCAAAGTCAATACATACTAAAGTTTCATACAGACAATGACTTTATATGCTCTGTATACTATATGCTGAAATGTAACTACAATATTTATATTCTAATTGATTTATTTTATAATTATATGGTAAAAATGAGAAATTAAGCCATTTTTTAGTAACAGTGTACTGTGACACTTTTGTATTTTTATGTCTGATTTTGTAAGCAAGTCTTTTTAAGTGTGGTGCAACTTGGGGGCACTCAAGACAAATCAGACTCCTGAAAGGGGTGCAGTAGTCTGGAAAGGTTGAGAGCCACTGGTTTAAGTTATGCACTATTAAGCGGGTTCATCTTTATTTTTCTTGTAACCATATTTGACTTTTATTCCTTGTATTACTTATATTCATTTAAAATCTATCTCTTAGTAGTTTATAAACTTGTTATTTACTGTTTTATCTAATCCAGAGTGTTTAAGCTGAAGTGTCTAGGTAACACTTTAAGACAATAAAATGGCATATTATTCCCTTAAAGCAATAGTGGACTTAATGTATTTGTACTGTCCAGGAGAGCATTGGTAAGTACAGAACATACATTTCTGGGGGAAAATCTGTGACTAGGAGTGTACTGAGGTCACTTGCAGTATAACCAAGGCTGGTGAGAAGCAGAGTGTAGCTGGAAGTCTGCAGTTACACATAGGCACCCAAGGTGTGGCTTGCATGCTGGAAGGCTGTTTGTGAGTAGTCCAGGTGGGAGCTACTTCAGCAAGGCTATTGTAAGGCACCCATAAGCAGGGGTGACACAGTTCCCCACTGGTCTGAATTGTACCCCATTATCTCAAAACACAACCACCAGCTCTAACACATTAGGAGACAGCAACACGCACTGGAGCTCCGTTACCCTTAATGAGGCACTCCTTGGCACAGCAAAGAGTGTCTGGCAAACTCCTGCTACCATTCATTCAACTTGCAAATGGGCAGACAAAAAATATTATGTTCCCTCCAAGGATTCCGCTTTTTATTCTCTCACCCACCATCTAATTCTCTCATCATTGCAGAGGGCCCGTTATTAGCCAGGATATCTTTTCAAGAGTCCTTGGATACCACAGACACTGCTGTTAGGTCCATTGCTATACTGGTAGTTATTCACAGTGCATCATGGCTCCAGCTTTTGGGATTCCTGAGAGAGCTTCAGAACACCATTGAGGACCGCCCCTTTGATGATCAAAGGTTGTTCTCAGAAACCATGGACAAGTCTCTTCACACACTAAAAGACTCCAAGGCCCTGTTAAGATCTCTGGTTATATATACTCCTATGAATAAAAGATGATTAGTAGGCCACAAATTGCCCAGATGTCACTCTGCTCAGATTTCCAGGTTTCATGGATCCACTGAACTCCCTAGGAAGAGACATAAGTTCCAGAGAAAGAGGCTTGCTCATCCTCTTTCCATGAGTATCTAATCATCATTGAAGCAACATATCTTCAATATGTTGGGTCAGTTGAGGGCTTAAATTCTCCCATGGCTCCAGTTCAGCAGCTATAACCCTTGGCCCACCTCCCCCTTTTGAAGACTGCCTTTCTCATTTCTAATGTGCTTGCAGGCAGATCACTACAGACAAATGGGTCAGAGAGGTCATAAAATCGGGCTACACCATCCACTTTGTGTCCCTCCCTCCCTTCCATCTCCCTTCCCCATCCTTCTTCAGGGACCCATCTCCTGAGCTTTTACTGAGGCAAGAAATAGACTTTCCTTTTCAATTAGGAGTGATAGAACTGATCACAGCTCCTCATTGAGGAAAGGGGTTCTATCAGAGTTATTTCCTTGTGCCAAAGAAGGACAGAGGGTGGGGACCAAATTTTGGATTAAGACTACTAAACAAATTCACAAAATCTCAGAAGTTCAGGATGGCGCCTGGCAACTATAATCCCTTCACTAGAGGCAGGCAGTCGCTTTTCAGCCCTTGATTTACAAGACACCTATTTCCATATAGCAACACATCCAACTCACAGAAAATACCTATACTTTACTATAGGCCAAGAACATTTTCAATACCAAACACTTTCCATCAGCCTCTCCTCAACTCCAAGGGTGTTCTCAAAGGTCCTAGCAGTAGTGGTTGCTTACCTTGACTGGGAGGTGATTTTAGTCTTCCCATACCTCAACCACTGGTTGTTCAAGGATCTATGTTATGAAGCAATACAGTCATCCACTTAAATGGCCCTTTCGCTTTTCCAGGAATTGGGTCTTCAGTTTAGCAGAATGTAAGAAAATCCAAGTTAAAACCTGTACAGAGAATACAGTTTATAGGAGCGTACTTGAACTCTGACAGCCAGAGTCTACCTTCCCATGGGCAAATTCATAACTTTATCAGATCTAGTCAGGTCCATTCAAGGGAGTCCTTGAACCTCAATAAGGAACTATCTCCAGTTACTGGGTCATATGGCAGGTTGCACCTTCATGACCAAGCATGCAAGAGCATGCCTCCGTTGCTTCTGGGACTAGCTCAGAACAATCTATTCACCAATCAGACAGTCTGGACAAGCAAGTTGCAGTTTCCCTTCATGTAAAGAACTCTCTAGATTGGTGGAATAATCAACTCAGTGTTGGTTCAGGCATTTCTTTCATTTGCCCAACTCCAACAATAACAGTGACAATGGATGCATCCCTGTTGGGAGGGGGTGTTCACCTCAATACTTTCGCCGCTCTGAGCAGATAGTCATCTCAGGGAACCACATCAATCTGTTGGAACCAGGGGCAGTCAGGAATGCTTGCTTTCATTTCCTGCCCTTGATGAGGGCCAAATCAATCAGCAGCATTGTGAACAATGTGGCCTGCATGAAACAAACAAGGAGGAGCAAGATCCCCCTTCCTGAGTGCCAAAGCAATAAAGTTATGGAACTGGTGTTGAGCCCCTCAACTCCAAATTTCAGCTGTCTACCTCCCCGGTGTTCAGAATAATACAGCTAATACTCTCAGCTGGCAATTCCCCCAGGACTATGAATGCAAACTGGACTCTCAAATTCTCCATGGTATATTCCAAAATTGGGGACTTCCAGAGGTGGACCTCTTCACTACCTACAGGAACAAAAAGTGTCCGTTTTGCTCAAGAGCTGGGTCAACACTCTCCGAGAGATGTCTGTGATGGGTTGAATCACAGAACTCCCCTGGGGGGCTGCCAACTGATGTGCCAAGACTACTTCTGCCCCTGCTTTCCCTGCCAGCTTGGGACTCCAGAGTTAGCCAAACCCTGCCTGGATGTGCCAGACACTCTTGCCGGCCACAAACACAGACCCAGGTCTGAACCATGTCCCACAAACAGCACACTTAACAGCAAACTTAACTGAAAGCAGTTTAAGAAGTGTCTTTAACACTCAGTGGGGGTCCAAACCCCAAATAAATCTTTGTAATCTGCCTGAAACAACATTTAGGGTGAGAAGTTACTATTTATAGCCAATTTCCTTAGTGTATTAAGTTTTATTTGCTCAGTGATTTGCTTTGTTCTGTTTGCTATCCTTTATAATCACTTAAAATCTGCCTTTTATAGTTAATAATTTTTTTGGTTTATTATTAAACCCACTTTGTGCAATTTCTGATGGGGGAAGGGGGGACGACAAGAAGTTGTGCATATCTCTCTTCACATTGAGGGAGAGGGTGAATTTTCATGAGCTTGCGTTGTGCAGATCTTTCTATACAGCACAACAGAGTATTATTTTGGGTTTATTCCCCAAAAGGGGTGTGCACATGAGTGCTGGGTGAATCCTTGCACACAGATCTGACTTCAGTCTGTGCCTGCAGCTGGGTGTGGCCCTACCTGTGTGTGTGTGCTGCAAGAGGCCGGAGAGCCTAATTCCTCAAACAGGGAGAGGGAATTCAGGCTGGTGAAGCAGCAGGGCTCAGTGAAACCACAGTACATCAAGTGGCATCCCAGAAGAGGGGGGTCCAACCTGTCACAACCTAGACTGTTTGTTTTTATCCCAAACAATTCAAGGGGGTCCACAATCTCTGCCTAGAGACTTTCTATGGCTCTCTGTGTGTATTGCCTTTTGTTACAATGCTGCTGGCCCTTTTGGGGGGGAAAATGAGTGATAGCACATTCTACCAGATCACTGGCAACGTCCACAACATTACTCAAAAACATTCCAGTATCTGAGATATGTGATGCCACTACATGGGCTTCAGTACATACATTTGCTAAGCACTGTGCCTTGATCCATGTCTCCAGATGCAACACTTGGTAATGCAGTTCTACCTTCAGTCCTGGATTCAATTCTGAAGCTCTCTCCTCCCTGTTGGGATATTACTTGGGAGTTACCTGAGGTATCCCATAGGGACATTACTCGAGGAACAGGTTATTCGCCCTGTGAAGTAACTGTGGTTCTTCAAGATGTGTGCCCCTGTAGGGCCTCCACTATCCACCCTCCTTTCCCCCTGCTTTGGACTTGTCTCCATGGTTGTTGAACTGGAGAAGATACTGAGGGTGGTTTGCAAGCACAGCCCTATATAGCCTCAGTGCATGGTACAAGGATCTATAGGCCATGTGTGAGTGCTGAACGGACACTGCTAAGGGGAAATCTCTGATCAAGGGCTTGAGAGGTACATATGCACCTAAAGTGGAGCACCCATAGGGGGACACAACTTGAAGAACTGGATGAGTAACCTCTTCTTTAGATGAAATTTCTATAAGGTGGGTGCACAACTGGTTGAAAAAAACATACTCAGCGTAGTTATCAGTGATTCACTTTCAAACAAGGAAGACATATCTACTGGATTCTCCCAGAGGTCAGTCCTGGGTCCGGTACAATTTAGCATTTTCATTAATGACTTAGTTAATGGAGTGGAGAGGATGATTATAAAATTTATGGATAACACCAAGGTGAGAGGGATTGCCAGTACTTTGGAGGACAGGATTTCAGTTAAAAAAGAACCTTGACAAATTGGAGAATTGGACTGAAATCAACAAGGTGAAATCAACAAAAACAAGTGCAAAGTGCTACACTTAGGAAGGAAAAATCAAATGCCCAAAATGGGAATTGACTGGCTAGGCAGTAATACTGCAGAAAAGGATCTGGGGGTTATAGTGAATCACAAATTGAATATGAGCCAAAAATATGATGCAGTTCCAGAAAAGGCTAATATCATTCTGGTGTGTATTGTAACATATGGGAGATAACTGTTCCACTGTACTCGGCACTAGTGAGGTCTCAGCTGGAGTACTATGTCCAGTTTTGGGCACCACAGTTTTTAAGAAAGATGTGGCCAAATTGAAGAGAGATCAGAGGAGAGCAACAAAAGTGATAAAAGATTTAGAAAACCTGACTTATGAGGCAAGGTTAAAAAAACTGTTAGTCTTGAGAAAAGAAAACTGGGGGGCGGGATCTGATATCAGTCTTCAAATATGTTAAGGCCTATTATAAATAGGATGTTGATTACTTCTTCTGCATGTCCACTGAAGGTAGACAAGAATTGAGAGGCTTAATTTATAGCAATGGGGATTTAGGTTAAATATTAGGAAAAGCTCTCTACCTGTAAGGATAGTTATGCTCTGGAATAGGTTACCAGGCTGTGGAATCTCCATCATTGGAGGTTTTTAAGAACAGGTTAGCCAAACACCTGTCAGGGATGGTCTAAGTATTTTTGGTTCTCAGCATGCGGGGATGGATTATATGATTTCTTGAGGTCCCTTCCAGCTCTACATTTCTCTGATTATATATGCTTAGTTAATATAGTTTTAGAAGAACACCAGTGATATTAGACTGTTGTATGGGAATTTCACAGATATCAAGATGGTGAAGGAAGGATGGCTAGGCACAAGCTAAAGAGTCTTCTCCAAAAAGGTGTCTTCCTTTCAGCACTATGGTTTGCTGGATGACCATGAACAAGAACAGAGTTTTTAAGGGGCACAAGTTAACAGCTCTGTTTGTGTCTGAAGCCTGCTTCTCCCCTTTCATGGCCTCCATGGCAGCATCCTCATCAGAGGAACTGAGGACAAGGATTGGCAGCAGCATCAGAACTGTTGCCTGCATGGCCTTCCACTGAGCTTCTAACACCTATAAGTTCCTCTCTGATTGCATCTTGGTTTTGGTTAGGTTTTCTAAACTGAAGACAAGTTTGATCAGTTGGTCTCTGCGGTTTTGTAGAACAGCCTGGTGGAGAGGTGGTCAATGCTGAAGAATCTAAGGTGATTGCTTGGTGATGCTCCGTAAAGGGGACCAAGTTCTAGACCTAGTCTTTGGGCCCTTGAAGCCCGACGGACTCCTTGTTTGACCCACTCAAATGTCATTGCTAATCTTACTTCAATTTGTAAGAAATATTCTCATCCCTTTCCATTTGGGAGATGACCTTTAAAATAGAGTATAAACCAACCAACCAGTAGGGTTGAAAGTCTGTCATGGTAGTTTTCCCTGAAAACCTTTGGTTATTCATGACCCCTTTCACTCTACAACCACTGAGAGTCCCTTATTGCGACCCAGGAATCCCATGAACATGGGTCACCTAATCCATCTGTGGCTTTGAGGGTTTCTGCTGGCAGTTCTTGCCACAGGTTTTACAATGTGGATTAAGATATATAACCCCAAATTGCAACACCATCTCTGCCTATAGCTGGGGCAATTTACTTAAGGAATAAGTAGGACTGGAAGGATTAGCTTTTAATCAGTAAAGGTCAGTAAACATGAATTTCATCATACACAGAAACTGATGAAGAAATTATTTCCTGCAATGATAATCAGAATTTACATATAGGCAAAGTAAGAAAAATGCTGCTTGAGAATTTATTAGTCAAACTCCAGTAATCTAGACTTTTGAATTAGGCTTGTTAAAAAAGGACTATCAAATGAATAGTAAAGACAGGTATGATTTGATTTAAAGCTATTTACTTCATATATTTTGACAATTTGTGGTTGAATGATTTACAAAGTTTTAACTTTTTGAATTACAACATCTATTGTCATTAAATAAATTGTCGGACCCCTCCCCATAATTTCCCAACTGTGAACATTTTAATTGAGAGAAAATAATTTTAAAAATGCTTAAAAATAAACATTGGTCTCATTCATCAAAATTATGAAAAAATTCAGATTCCGCCATGGCTAATAATAAGGCATGTCAGGGAGAGAATAATAGTATAATTTACTTATGCCCACTACACTCACAGAAATTAGGCTGAATTCCAGCCGCCCACAGTGACATTATTCTGTCCCTGCTTGCACCTTGAGGTGCCTTATCACAATTGCAAAATACTTTTCCCCAAAAGAAAATAGCATCAGCCTTATTAAAAAATATTTTCCAGTTTAGTTTTTCTGTTGTTTTACTAAAAATGGCACCACTGAGACGAATACTAAACCAGAATATGATTTTTTTTTAAAACTAGTGCTGACAAAACTATGTGAAGGCATAACCACAAAACACAGCTGGTTTTTCTTGATGCTCCCTGCTCTGTGGGGGGCATAGTGATTGATTGTATCAGAAAGGAGAAAGATGGTTAAATGGAGGTTCCTTCCGCATTATAAAGTAATGGTTTAGATGTATTTTCTGGAACAATTTTCCTCCACTCCTAGCTTTCATGAAGGGAGACAGGCCAACAAGAAAACAGAAAGGCTTACAATTAACACCATATTTTGTAACAGCCATTATTTGGCATGATCTAATCTGGCAGTAAAACAAGATCTGAACAGTGGTTCTCCTAATTGGGATAACATCAGGAGATTCTTTAGTTAACAGAAAGACATTGTATCACAGTGTAAAGAAGTTAACTAGCATTGGTTTCAGGCTGTGTGATACCAGGACATTCCTTAAGCTAATATTTCCTGACAAAGTTTCCAAATGTGCAAATATAAAGCAGTTGTGTTGGTACTGGTAGCAGATAATAATAAAAAAAAGGGACACCAGAAATTATCAGAAATCTGGAAAATACAGTATGTGGTACCCTCCCGGCCAGCCTTGGTTTGCCTCAGAAATGCTTTGATGACTCTTTGTGCTTCCAGCAAGCATTTAATGTACCAAATCCCACTCAGTTTTCATCATTTTTAATGGTGAAGGAATCTGTCTTTTGAATTGCTAACTTTTCATTGGCTGTGTCTTCTGAAGTGGTTATGGCTGTCTGCCCACACATTTTCCCCCTAAACTGAAGTCTGTAGCTACAGCAATGAGTGGTAAACTTGGTATATACATATACAACAGATGACATCTTTCTTAGTCACAGAGTACTCACCCCACCTAATACATCTTGGCTCTGGGTAGGACAGAAAAAAATTTAAGAAAGTTCAAGTACCTCTCACTAGCCTAAATTACTTGGAAAGTTTGTTTCTGGGTCCCACTTTGCAAATTCAGAGCAGTGTTGTGAACTAGGTTAGATTAAGCTACTCTTGTCTTTAAAAAAAAGTTGACATTTCTTGGGAAAATCCTCAGCTAGAAAGCAGATCAGCCTGACCTGAGTTTGTTAAACTCCAGTCCAAATGCACAAAGAACTACACTAATAATACACTTCACCGTGTATGTCAAATGGTTCTGCTATGGATTACAGGCTCAAAGGAAAAACAAGCATGAATGCAAATTTATCTTTCGGCTTGGAACCTTGAAATGTCCCTGTTTTAATAATGTTCTAAAAAAAAATCAAAACACTGAATGTTTCCCAGCGCAGCTATAAATAGAAATTAGGCACTTGTGTTGTATTATGCTCAGAGCTCAGCTGCAAGGGGACATTGTGCACGCAGTGAAAAAGTCCAATCATGATGCTAAGATTTTACTCGTATCTCAAAGCCATTACAATTTTTGGTAACAAGCAGCTGTTGTTTTCTCCTTTGTGTTTTCCACACAGTTATTTTGTTTCAGTGTGGATTGTTTATTTTTCTTTTTTCTGGTGGGAAGTGGGGTGTTGTTTTTTTTGTAATTGGAGGTTTTAGAATGTTGTCTGTATTTATCAGGTTCTTTTGGGGAAAAGATATAAAGAGCTTCCTATATTTGGAAGAGCTTTTTGCTGCTCAGTGGCTGCATTGAATTTTCATGGAGGGAAATACAGTATGCTATGAATACTGTTTTGAACACGGCTTGGGGATGAGGAAGGGGAGCATAAGCAACATCATGACATGGCACAAGCAAGAAAAATGAAAGGTGTCTGACATGGCTTCACAGTCTCTCCCATCAGACCAGAGGTGGAGACAACTCAAGGCCTAGGTCCCCCTCACGCAACTGGGGGACCTGCAGTGGAGTCTGCCCAGAGTGGAACCAATCTACTATGGACAATAGCCATGTTAGAGGTTTGCTCCTGACCTACATCAGATTAATTCAATATAAATACCAATTTGAGCCTGAACTTTAGAATCCCTAGAACATACTTTATTCTAGAAGATTATTATTATGTATTTGTGCTACAGCAGCACCTAGAGGCCCCAACAGAGATCAGGGACCCAGTGCTAAACTCTGTATGAACATAGTAAAATAGAGTCCCTACACCCCAAGAGATTACAACATAAACAGATAGATTTAGGGCAAACAGAGGTGAAGTAATTTGCCCAAGATCATACAGCAGAACTGGGACTACAATCATGGCTTCCTATCTACAGGGCCAAGATACCTCATCAAAGTATGCTCTGGATTCTTGAACAAGATCCTCGTGTGTATTGACTGTACTGATACAGATCTGTATATACCCATGAATCAGCCCTGCCTTCTTTATGCATGCACAAAACAGATAGCTCCATTCTTGTGAGAGCCACTTCAAAGCTATATTCACAACCACTCATGGAAAGTGTGACATCTCTGAACATGTGTGAGAGAAAGCTAGCTTCATTGGCTGTAAAGGTAACTGGGAGTCAGATTATGGCTGGCCTCCATGCAATGACTGGCCACAACTGCCGTCCCTGTGCTCAGAGTGCAAGCCAGGGCAAAAGGGATAAGTAGGTTGAGGTCATGACCTTTCTCCCTCTGGGCTGGTGACTAAAGCTGACTGGCATAGAAGACAGCACATTCTGAGCTCCTTTGGAGGGGATATCCATGGTCACTGTTCCACTGCAAGCTGGACATCTCTGGGAAGTTTTATGCCTAGCTGGCTATGACTACTCTGCAATTAAAGAAACACAGCTGGCCTAGGTCAGCTGACTTGGGCTCACGGCTCTTGGGCTAAGGTGCTGTTTAACTGCAGTGTAGATGTTTGGGCTCAGGGATCCTCCCCACTTTTGGGGTCCCTGAGCTCAGGCTCCAGTTCAAGCCTGTGTGTGTACACTGCAATTAAACAGCCCATTAGCCTGAGCCCCACAAACCAGAGTCAGCTGACCTGGGCCAGCGGCAGGTTTTTAACTGCAGGGTAGACATACCTTCTTCACGATATGGCAGTGTCCGTGTATGATACACTCCTATATAATGAGACTCTATATATGGTTAGTTCCAGTTGTTTCCATGGATAGTGCAAATTGTGCCTCTAGTTTTAGTGACTTTCTGCTCACAGCCTGTATCCTCTGCCCAGCACTACCCTGCATAACAGGGATGAGTGCTGGGGGACTGCAGAGGGAATCCTTCCTCAGGTCACACAGTGGAAGCAGTGTTGCTCCCTGACCTTTACTCTGCCTAGAAAGACCAGAGGATGGGCACAGGGATGATCCTCTGACCCCTCTTCTGCCTGCTCCTAAATCCCCACTCAGATCCAACAGTGCCTAGTTGATAGCCCATAGTGATTCCAAGCTGAGACCCACATCACACAGAGGGTATGCATGCCCCAAGTGGCCTCTCCAAATCGATCTTATGGAGACGAATTATATCCATTCAACTCTCTAAGTACAGCCCTCAGCAACTGCTGATGTGGTGGCTGTGACTTGAGTCACAGGCCACATTTTCACAATGTGAGCTCTATTTGTGTGTGAACAATATTTGAGTACTATTGTTTGTGCTTGCAGCAGAGAGGGTAGCACAGTAAACGGGTTTGGCTTATGTAAATTTTACTACTTTGTGTGCTCAACAGGACAGAGTGAAAAAATGCCTGCAAAGGTGAGACCCCTTGGAGTAGTTGGCTCTCCAGACTCTCCAGTATGCATCCTCAACTTCCACTGACTTCCAGGTGAACCATTCAAATACAAAACTTGGCCTAAGCTTTTTTTAGAGCAGCTTGCTTCATGACATAAGCTGGGAAGGAATAAGGGAGCATATTCTGCTGTGGCATACATGTACATAACTCCCATCCTCGATGTGGAAAAATTCATGTGTGTTCAAACAGAAACATGGAGTTTTAGTTTCACTCAGCACCTTTGCACACTTGCCATGTGGTACTTGATTCATTTATCTTTCCTTCCTAAAGGCTGTTTGTTGCATGCCTTCCTAATGAGGCAGATGATGGTTCGTAATCAGTAGTTCAAGAACACATCCATGAAGAAAGTGAGGTGGGATGGAAATCGCTACCATTTGACCATGGATGCACTTCCTTTGGTCTTTTAAAAATATATGACCCTCCATTTAAAAGCCCTGATTTTTCTTTGCCGTTTTATCTGTTGCTGTTGCATTCTTCCTTTGTGAAATGGAAGGAACTGATGTAATTGTTCTAAATCTAGTACAATGAAGTGCTGTAGAATCACTGCCAACAGTGTATTTCCTGCCAGTGTCTGCTCCTCCAATGAGTTTAATTATGAGCAATTGTTTGGAGTGCGCTGTGAAGAAATATTAGAGAATGGAAAAAAGAACATACTTCAGGCCTTTATTTTTCAACTGATTCATGGTTTGGCAGAAACATTAACTAGATTTTATGCTTTACAACACTGTAATAGTATCACTGTGGATCAACCTTCCCATATAAGCACATAGAGCACAAATCCACCATTTATTTTGACAAGGTTCTAATCAAGGCATTTGAAAAATGCTGAGATAATATCAGCCATTGACTATATTTTTGTGCTAATCATGTGCATGTTCTTATCCAAGGGATCTAAGTCAGCCATTTAAAACTGGCCATTGTTAACGCCTCTGCTATTTAGCTCTCATGTCAAACTTTAGTGATGATTTTTCTATTGTTTGACACATATCTCACTTCTTGCAGCTACATACCTCAAGAATTAATAATACAGTGTTACTTTGTAATCCTAGGCCAGTTTATTATTTTTGACTATATAAGCTTAGTGCAAATGGTACTTTCCTGACTATGCAGCACAGCTCTCCTCCACATTTTTGGATGCAGACCACTTAAAGCAGCCAGCTGGATTGCTCAAGGCGTGGATGCTGAGATACAGAACCCTTCACTGCGAGTTGAGTGGTTTGACTGCAGACCAGGTAGAGACGAAAAGTGGTTACTCTGCTAGCCCAGCACTAAACACGTCCCTGGTCTTACTCCAGCTCCCTAATGGACAAGGTTCCACAGGACGAACACCATTATTTGGCACCCTTGTTGGCAGTGTCAGGATAGCTGTTAAGCACTGAAGAAAAAAGCCTCCCTTCCAGAGATGGTGTGCTCCTAATAATGATGGGACAGTGTCAGAAGCTTATCTAGCCACACTCGGTGCTGTCCTTCTTCTGTGAAAAGAGGAGGTTAGTTTCCAGGGTTGTCAGTCTGCGATGTTACATGCGCTAACACAATGGGGAAAACAGTTCTGGAACACAGAAAACACACTCTTTTAATAGCTTTAGTCCTGCAGCAGGTGTTAGTTTTCATACACTGATGCCTACATGTGATGTAGGGGCATGTATAAGTAGGGGCATAGCGAGCAGATCGAGGGACGTGATCGTTCCCCTCTATTCGACATTGGTGAGGCCTCATCTGGAGTACTGTGTCCAGTTTTGGGCCCCACACTTCAAGAAGGATGTGGATAAATTGGAGAGAGTCCAGCGAAGGGCAACAAAAATGATTAGGGGACTGGAACACATGAGTTATGAGGAGAGGCTGAGGGAGCTGGGATTGTTTAGCCTGCAGAAGAGAAGAATGAGGGGGGATTTGATAGCTGCTTTCAACTACCTGAAAGGGGGTTCCAAAGAGGATGGCTCTAGACTGTTCTCAATGGTAGCAGATGACAGAACGAGGAGTAATGGTCTCAAGTTGCAGTGGGGGAGGTTTAGATTGGATATTAGGAAAAACTTTTTCACTAAGAGGGTGGTGAAACACTGGAATGCGTTACCTAGGGAGGTGGTAGAATCTCCTTCCTTAGAGGTTTTTAAGATCAGGCTTGACAAAGCCCTGGCTGGGACGATTTAACTGGGAATTGGTCCTGCTTTGAGCAGGGGGTTGGACTAGATGACCTTCTGGGGTCCCTTCCAACCCTGATATTCTATGATTCTATGATTCTATGTATAACATGCTACTGCTGCATGCCCCATCAGTATCCTGACCCAGTCAGGAGGCTGTTGCATCAGAAGACAAGTCCATTTGTGTTAAAATTTGCTAGTGAAAAATGTTTCTTTTCCACTCTCAACAAGCACCTTTGTGTTTGCTGTGATCTGAATTAATTTTGGGGAATCTAATACATCCCTACTTCCACCAGACAGAGTTGACTAAGGACAATGAAATTACATGTCTCCTCTTGCCCTGGATAAAGAAGCCATCTCCTTGTTGCTCCATGTGGCATTTTTAAAAGAGAACCTCCAGCTGAAGTTGCTGTGTAGTGTTGTTGGGTGTGGTTTTTTTCCCCCTCCCACAGAGATAGCCTTAACTAGCAAAGTTCAGAAATGGATCCACGTTCAAACTTTTACAGGGTTTGGGGGTATTCAGTTCTGTGGTGATAGTTTGCTCCATGGCAGTTACTAATGTGAAGTTTTGAACTTGTACAGACTTAAGGAATGGTCAGCTCTGGAGTTTTGGTTTGGACCTATCTTTAGTTCTTGATTTTCTATATACCCATGCAAATATCTGTGTTTGCAATCTACTTTAACCTGGAGGAGCTATAATGTAAGCATTATACAAGGAGATGAGGTCACATCTCTCATGGTCATGTGGCATAGCTTTAGCTCTTTAATACTGAGCAGAAGAGTCAGCATCCATGATCAACTCATGTTGAGCTGTTTATAGCTAAATAATTGGTAACTGCAGGGCTGTTAACTGCAGAGCTGCTTTATTTTTATACAGCCCTTTGCTAATAACATACTGGCTGCAAATGTCAATGTAGGACGGAGAGCTCGTTTGTGGTAGAAGAGTAATTTCACTGCTGGAGAAAGAGGAGAAAGCTTTCTCTTTCTGTAACATTGCTGCAGAAAGTGAAGAATTTCTGCAGTGGCTTTGGAAAACTGAGCCATAGCATTAGACAAGCTCTTGGGAAATTAAGCAGCAAATCAGAGAAGTAAGACCAAGAGGGCAATAGAAACCAAGGTAGGCAGGCTAGAGGTGTCTCTCGCAGTTATGACTGGAGTTGCAAGGTCAGAGGGGAGAGGCTAAACATGCACTATTTGGAAGACAGGTTAATGGAGTAGCACCATGACAAACCTTCCATGGGGGGGTCCAGTGAAACAACCAATCAGCAGTGGGAGAGCCACATAATCAACAGCAGTGCAAATACATTGCATTTTGACAACAGCTAACTAATTTAATAACCAATAAATATTGCTGTTTTTAGAGCTGCTTTTCATGTATTTTATGACATGTCAATCATGGCTGGCCTCCTTTCATCTGTGAGAGATGGTGGGAATTGCAGCCTATGATGTAGATGATTTGCAATGTCTCATGTGACTGATTAGTCCAATCCGAGATTTGCACGATCTTTGGCAGTTATTGCAAATGTATGTATCTTGGTTTGGAGCTGCTTGCTTCCTACAAGCTCTTTTCTCTTCAAGATATCAGAGCCAGCTCTTGTCAAGGACTTTGATGTCCTGATGGAGATGGTGGTGCCACTTGTTACGATCACTTGCCAAGATTTCCCAGTGGTCAGGATCAATTCCAAATTCCTTCGTATCTCACTTGCATGTGTCTTTATAGCAAAGCTTGGGACATCTTGTTGTTCTTGTTCCCTCTGATAGCTCCCCATGTAGCATGTCCTTGGGTATGCATCCGTCTTCCAACCTACTCACATGGCCCAGCGAACACAGCCGTCTTTGCTTGAGCAGGGCTGTCACACTTGGTAAATTTGCCCTTTAAAGAACCTCTGCATTGGTGACTTTATCCTACCATTTGGTGTTGAGTATGTGGCATAAACAGCATAGGTGGAAACTGTTTAACCTTTTCTCCTGATGAGCATAAATTTTCCATGTTTCCCCACCTTACATGAGACTGCTGAGGATGCAAGCTTGGTACACTAGCATTTTGGTCTTGATGGTAAGCTTTGAGTTGTTCCATGCTCTTTTAGTTAGTCTGCTAAAGGTAGTGGCAGCATTTCCAATGCAAACATTTAGTTCTTCATCCAGTGAGAGGCTGGCAGTCACTGAAGAACTTAAGTAGCTGAACTTTTGGACTACTTCTAGCTGGTTTGCATTTAAGGTGATTGAAGGATCTTGCGGAACCCCCATCCTAATACAACCATTTTCTTGATGCTGATGGTGAGAGTGAATGCCTGACAGCCACTTGAAAGGCAGTCCATGAGTTATTGTTGTAGATGTTCATTGTGAGCGATGAGGGCAGCATCAGCAGCAAATAAAAGTTCCTTGATTAGCACCTTTTTTACTTTGGTCTTTGACTTAAGTTGGGACAGGTTGAAAAGTTTTTCATCCGATCTTGTGTGGAGATACACTCCATCTTTCATGTCCTTAAACACGCAATTCAGGAGTACCCTGAAAGAAATTCCAAAGAGTGTAGGGGCAAGAACACATCCTTGCTTCACTCCGCTTTTTATCTCAAAGCTGTCCGAAGGGGACCCGTCAAACTGGACAGTTGCTCTCATGTTATCGTGGAATGAACATATAAGACTTAACAAGGTTGGTGGGCATCCTATCTTTTCAAGTAGTGTCCAGAGTAGTAGTGCACGATATGGTATATCAGGTTATATGGGAGCCAGAGGGGAGACTAGATCTGGGAACTGGTAAGAGAAGCAGGGGGACAGTTGCTGAGAGGAAACGCTGTGATCTTACAAGGAGCTGGGTGGAGGTGGGGTGACTGGGACTAGCTGAGATTAGGAGCCATCGTGTTTTGGGAAACAAGGACAGAGAAGAGAGGAGACAGACATGAGAAAAGACTAGGACAAGGAGCAAAGGAGGAGTGGGGAAGGAGAAAGATTGGACGAGGAACCCTGAAAGGGAACGTAGCACTGGGAACAGTTTGCAGAGGGAGAGGAGAGAGGAATCAGATGAGGAGCTTGGAGTGGGTAACTAGGCCTGGCTGGACATGAAGGCTGGGGACAAAGTTTTGGGGGGAATGTGCTGGGCCAATAGATTGAGACTAGATTTGTGGACAGGGAGATTGGGACTTTGACAGTTAGCCAAAGGCTGGGTGGGGTGAAGGGGGTGTCTGGGATTGGCTGGGCAAGGAGACTGGGCCTTGGTGGAGAAGCCTGAGTTGTGGAGACCAAGATTGGATATGCAAGGAGAATGGGACTGGGACAAGGAACTAGGGCTGGGTCAGAAGGCATGTAAACTTGGGGGGAAGGGGCAGAAGAGTCTGTGTCCACTTGAGCACATTCCCCTGCAGAGCCTGGAGTAGAACTCAAGGTTCCTGAATTTCACCATTCCTCTGCTGTCAGCATATGTCTATGAAACCCACTGGCAAAGTGTGTGTTTCATCCCCTTGTAGTGTTGGTCCATATAGAGGATGACACCCAATCATCAGTTATTCCATTAGTTGAAATGACAGATGACCATGCAGTGGATCTAAGGTTGTAACTCTGCTGATGACCTATGTGGGTGTCAATATGATGTCACGTGATGGAATTTGTGTTATTTTCAGTTTGCTTCTTTAAAAACCTAGGAAATTACACATAAAACTGTGTTAAATAACTTAATTAAGTCAAGCACCCAAAAGTTTAGAATTAATACCAGAATTAAGCTTGTCTTCCCCAGTTCAGCTTATGATCTGTGTGTCTATATTGAAGAGTGTAATAATCTGTTTGAGGCAGGGACTGGCTTTGTATTTGTCTCTTATACATTTCCAGTGTTTAAAAATGCTGCTGATTATTAGTAATAATATTGTTGCACTAGCCAGTTCTTCTTACCCTGTAAATCCCCCAATGACAATAATTCAAGGTTTCTGAAATGTTCCTACAATCAATATAACTTCACAAATAGTAGAAAACAGCACATTCTTTTACTAGCTGTGAAACATTTCCCACTAGCTAAGTAATGGAAATACTCATCTGGAAGAAACTAGTGTTTTTGCTTTTGGGGGGGGTGGTATTTCAGATTTAACTCCTCTGCATGAGCTCAATTCCTCTTGCCAGTTTGCCTCATATGAAAGGAATTCTCCCTTTGTTTTCAACCTGCTGTCTAGTTGGAGCTGAGCAAAGACCAGTATCCTGAATACAAGAGAGCGCTTTTTGTGATATCGCCCACAACTGGGTTTTTGTTCAGGTTTTTGCTTCACAAGCGCAGATCTCATTCCTTTTCTAGAAGGTATTGTGTTTCTGCAGTATCTTCTTTTCACCTTTGCTTGTCTTGCTCTGGCCTGATTCTAGCCAGGCTCAAAAAACATCCTTAGTTTTAGTCTTAGTATGTGTGACACCCACTCCTGCCCCGAGGGGCTTAGAACAGTCCTAGAGAGGGCTGTGGCGGGGGACAAGAAGCCTGGGCTGATTGGGGAAAGCAGTAACACCTGGGGCCATGCCCCAATCAGGGCCAGCTGGCCCCTGTAAGAGGCTACGAGCCAGGAGTCCAAACAGACTCTCTCTGCCTATAGAGAGAGAAGGGCCTGGTTGCTGGGGAGTCTAACTAAGTGCCAAGAGTGGAGCAGGGCTGACGGAAGGCCAAGGCAGCTGGGGAGCTCTGGCCTGGAAACCCCCCTGGCTGCGGCCTAGTTGGAGGCCAGGTAGGTGCTGGGGTTGCAGGGGGCAGCCCGTGGATAGGCAGAGGCAGCAGGTCCAAACCCCCCTTGCCTGTGATGCATGGCTTATATACTGCAGTCAGCCCCAGTGAATGGGGGCTAGATAGTGACTGGGCAGTAGCCAAAGACTGAAGTGAGGTGGGGATTCCCCTGGGTGGGGAGACCCTGCAAGTGAGGGGTTACTGCCAGGGGACAGCACCCCAGCGCACAAGGGGCACCAGGTCTGGGAGGGACACAGGGGCCTGGCCTAAGTGGGACACTGGCCTGCAGAGGATGCTCCAAGGCTGGAAGTAGAGCTAATTCCCAGGACACCAGCAGGAGGCACTGCAGGGGTGAGTCCCACATGCTTACATTATGTCATCAAAGACACTCCATGCTCTTAATGTTAGTGCTGAGCCAGGCTTAAAAAAGTGATTTTTAAAGTGATTAAAAAATTAAAATGAAATGTTGATATACTCTAATGTACGTCTCACAGGCTTCCACATGGCTACAGTAAGTTGTGCCAATATTGTGCACATGAGCTTTGTGAGCAAAAGAATCTTGGGGAGTCTTAAAGCATTTGTTCCAGGGTGCATTTCTACATCTGTTGCATTTTTTATTTTTACTTTTTCCTCCTCAAAGGCCCCTCCTTAAAGGCTATACAAAGGGGAAAAGTTAAAAGGTGCCAAGAAGTGATTGAGTGACAAGACATAATTGCAAAAAGAACAGGAGCACTTGTGGCACCTTAGAAACTAACAAATTTATTAGAGCATAAGCTTTCGTGGGCTACAGCCCACTTCGTCGGATGCATAGAATGGAACATATAGTAAGAAGATAGATATAAAAATACAGAACATGAAAAGGTGGAGTAAGAGGCTAATTAAGATGAGCAATTATCAGCAGGAGAAAAAAGCTTTTGTAGTGATAATCGAGATGGCCCATTTAGCCAGTTGACAGGAAGATGTGAGGATACTTAGCATGAGGAAATAGATTCAATCACTACAAAAGTTTTTTTTTTTTCTCCTGCTGATAATAGCTCATCTTAATTAATTAGCCTCTTACTCCACCTTTTCATGTTCTCTGTATTTATATCTCTTCTTACTATATGTTCCATTCTATGCATCCGATGAAGTGGGCTGTAGCCCACGAAAGCTTATGCTCAAATAAATATGTTAGTCTCTAAGGTGCCACAAGTACTCCTGTTCTTTTTGCAGATACAGACTAACACGGCTGCTACTCTGAAAAAAGACATAATTGGTAAAGCTTGTTCACCAAGAGAAATGCAGTGTAAGAGGTACCATATGTATGCAGAAGCCAATCATCTCATTTGTTGTACAGCACATGAGATCAAAGGGTTGCACGTTACATCCATTCCTCTTTACACCATGTTACATCAAAGACATACATGTTACACCAAAGATGCTAGTTATCCTTTTCTCCTCTCAAGGCTGGGGGTGGGTAGGATGCATTATACAGGTCACTTGTTTCTCTTTCCTATTCTTTTCTATTCTGCATACTGTGTGTACAGTCTTCCAAAAGGTGGCATGGTCATTTTCCTTAGTTGGTATCTTTCCACACAGTACAGTGAGCACGGGAACTCTTACCTTGCAAGATTTCCATTCTGGTATCCGTGTGGGATGCTTGCCCCAGTGGGGGATTACAGCTCCTTAAGGAGACTGTATTTCCTGTAGCTGCATTTCCAGTGGCACATGTTAATGAAACTAACATTCCATCTCTAACAGGCATGCACAGATAAAGCAGAATACATACTATATATGAAGCACTACTAGACATGGTATATACTACAGGTGTTTTTATATGCAGTCATATTCTATTCAGGTGAGCATTTCTTCTTGAGCACCAGAAGCTGGGAATGGGCAAGAGAGGATGGATCCCTTGATGGTTACCTGTTCTGTTCATTCCCTCTGGGGCACCTGGCATTGGTCACTGTTGGAAGACAGGATACTGGGCTAGATGGACCTTTGGTCTGACCCAGTATGGCTGTTCTTATGTTAATTTACTTTGTAAACATGCAGAATATCCACACAGCTCAAAATAAAACTACTGGCATGTAGTAGAGTCAAAATGTCACCCCTCCTGGGGTCTCTATTAGCAGAAAAGGAATCCCGTGATAACAGCATAAGCATAGGCCTGGCTGTTCTTGGAGCCTAACTCCCTCTAACAGAGGGTTAGTCCTACTTCCTTTGCATTCAGGAGGGTGCAACTGTATGAGCTTTGAGAGCCTCAGTGAGTCAGCAGTGTCGTCGTAGCCATGTTGGTCCCAAGACCTTTCTCAGACCTGAAGAAGAGCTCTGTGTAGCTCAAAAGCTTGTCCATCTCACCAACAGAAGATGAGGTGGTCCAATAATAGACATTACCTCACCCACCTTGTCTCAGTGAGTCAGCAACAGTTAAACTGCAGTTCCATGCAATGTGGAGCAACAGGAGACTCCCACCATACTGTGGCATACCCCACTTGTGTGGGTTAGTTTCTCTCCTCTCTGCACTACAGGTCCATTTTCCAATCCCTTTCTATACTTTCCTATCTGTATTCCAGCTTCTGCTGATTCTAGCAGCTGCCAATATCTTTGTACAAGGTATAATAAAAAGAAAAGGAGTGCTGGTGGCACCTTAGAGACTAACCAATTTATTTGAGCATAAGCTTTCGTGAGCTACAGCTCCCTTCGTCGGATGCATCCTTTTCTTTTTGTGAACACAGACTAACACGGCTGCTACTCTGAAAGGTATAATAAAAATCTTTCACTTCTGGGCTGATTGGTAGAGTTATATGTATGGAAGCTACTGTGTGGTATTACTAGGACTTGTAAATGAGGCTTCTTCCTTATAGTACCAATTGTATGATTGATGGGTTGCTCTGTCCTGTGTTCTCCACTGTACTGTATGACCCAGTCAAATTTGGTATAATCCTATTATCACTTCCTTATCCCTTTGAACTATTTGTTGATGAAACTCTGCGTATCAGCGACACCCAAATTTTCTAATTTAAGTTTTTTTATCTTTCTCATTCACAGAGTTCAAAATCTAAGCTTGCTCGAGATCTTCTCATTAGGAGGTCTTGATGTGCCTTATAAAACTCAGTTGTAAAGGCAGTATCCTCCTCAACCCAATGATTATGGCATCCGTTGCCCTTCTCGGCCAATTTGAATTCCACTGTTGTAGGTATTACCATCTCAGTATAAAGAATGAACAGATGCTGGGGCAGAATGCAGCCTTTCTTTGCTCCTTCCCTGACTTTAAACCATGTTGTGCCTCTTTTGTTCTGTCTGCTGCTTTAATGTCCCCAAAGAAATCTGTAGGAAAGCTCATTTCCAGGAGAACAGCCCAAAACATTTGATAAAAAGTCAACACACACACAGTCCTCTGTTAGAAATTTTTTATGATTTCAGCAATAATGATCTTGTATTCCACCCCTCACACTACTTATTTCATTTGTGTGTGGATGACCCTTAGCTGTACTTTTCATGAGACATAATATTAAAGTAATTCATATTATTTTAGAATAGAATTATACAAAAGAGTCTTGTACAAACAGCATAATGTCATAATAATGTGCTTTATACATGGCTTCTATTCTAGGACACAGACTTCAAAATGTCTTATTAATGTTGTTCAAACTCCCTTTTCTATTAAACAAAAGCTGAGATAACATATCCTCATAGCATATGATTGATGTAAGTTGATCTGTGAGCCAATACTGCTGTGGTGGAGAGACACTATTGGATATGTACCACTGTTCAATTAAAAGCAAGTTTTCCTCAGCAAGGATGCTAATTGGCTGCTGCTGGGTAGCACTTTACCACCCTCCCCACGACTCATATATTGATTGTCATCAATTATGAAAAATGGGAATGCCACAAAATTATTTATGCAGAAAATATTACTTTTTAAGGTATAATCTCTGCATGTGAAAATAGCCTTAAATATCCTAAAAAGGGTACTTCTAATGTCAAAAAAAGACCAAACAATCACATAAACCAAACAAAAAAGGATTTAACTCTTTCAAGCTTTTAGCATTTGTTGAGAGATGAAGCAACAGTAACTGAATAAGGAAGCTCTTTGTAAAATGCTTTGGTGCCCTCTAGTGGGACAACGTTGGAAAACACCTTGAATAATTTTGAGATCTGAGCAGATCCTTTTCCTTTCATCGCACTATTTTAAGATTGTATTTTGGAACAATGAACAAGATAACAAACAGGAAGAAGTTCTGCCTGCTACGGGTGAATGGATTCAGTAGATTTGGAACATTCATACCATGGACAAATATACTCTTTGCTTAGCAGACAAATATCAGACCAATGTGTGTGTAAGTCCTTCTGTAAGTATGTAGAAAAGATATATTCCACGATACAGAAAGACCTAAGGACTAAAAATGACTGTCATCTTTCTTTGATCATGCCATGCTATTGTTGTTAATGTCTTGAGATACATGAATATGATAGAATTGTCCAGGTGTTTTTAGTAGGCCCTATCTGTTCAGATGAAATTCAAACTTGGTGTGATTCAGTGAAGTCAACAGCTTTATCTAGGGACATGTGGCCATTCTGCTAGGGCATAATGCCTACTGCTGCTGCCATTGTGATGTTGGAAGGCATGTAGCTAAGGGCAATGCAGCTGGGAGCTGCTGTATAGCAGGAGGAAGTTCCAAAGTAAGGCTCCAGGAGCCACCCATCTCAGTCTCTTTGGTTCACCTATGCTGGAGAGAGAGGAAGGGGGGGGAAACAGAGAGGATGAATTCATGCGGAAGGTTTCCTGGCCCATATCACTCCCCTTCCAGAAGTGATTGCTTTGAAGCAGGGGAGCATAGAGAAAAGTTGGCTCCGGTTCTTTGCAAGGCATCTGCCCCTGATGCAGCGGACAGTAGGAGAGGCTACGATCTTTGGACAGAGTGGAAGACTGGGAAAGCCATTGAAGAAGGAAGGGTAAGCAGTTAACAAAGGAACAGGAGTGATGCGGTAGTGTGCAGAGAGGAAAAAACGGAAGTGGCACCAGCTATTGAGATGGGGGTGAGGCGCAGTGCAGCTATCTGGAAGGAAAGGTGACATGAAACAGATGTGAATTTTATGTGAATGAAAGGAAAGATTGGTTGTGGGGAACTGGCAAATTTCAGAGGGAAGGAGATTACTTCTAACTGCTGCTTGACTGCCCATCCAAATGGTACCAATGGTACTTTGATCTTTGTTTTTAACCTTCTGCAAGGAGTCCCATCTGAGATACTTGTTTCAGTAAAGTTATTCCTTTTGTATCTATTGCTGCTAGAAAGGTAGATTAGTGACCCTTTACTTGAGCAAAGTTTTCAGATTGTCTCTATATTTTAATTTCTTTTTATCTCTTATTCAGACAAGTGGCTTGAGGAACAAGGGAACACTCTCCAGTCTATTGGCAGATATAATAATTCTGGGAACAGAGTTTGTTATTTTAACTTTGAATGTTAAAATTCAAGAGATTAATTAAAATCATACTGCACCTGTCAAACTGCCAAGGTCATACAATGCAGGGCAGGCACTCAAAATGAAAACATAAATTAGGAGCCTCAAAATTATGTGGGCTTAATTTCTGTAGCATAATAATTTTCTGTTCTATCAAGTTTCACGATTGTGTTTTTTGCTGTAGATAATATCCAATAATAAAAGCAACGTGACACCAGGTGTGTTTAGGACAGTGGTAAATTGAGGTCTAAAGTGACAGATGTCACTCATGACAAGGAGCCACAGAGATCTGAAATATTCTATTCTGTGCTAATTGATTACATGGTCACAGAGGATGCTTGATTCATGTAATGCAGGGGAAGAGTGAACAGCTGTCGCGGCAGCAACCCTATTAGGGGCTTCATGCTAAGGAATCTGCTCTCCCAGGAAGAAAGTGTGTAGAATTTAAATCTTGCTGGAAGTTGACAGAAATTGCTGGTAGGTGTGTCGTACCCTAAAATATTTTAACAATGGATGAAAGCGAAAAATGCCAAAATCTTTTTATAGTTTGATTTTATCATTCTTTGATCTTTCTGTAAGTCATTATAGCAGCAAGCATGGAGATGGATTTCTTGAACTGATGAAAACAAGGTGCAAGTTAGGGTTATACCTTCCAGATATATAGTGGTTTTGAGTGAATGGAGAATGTCCCTTTTTCACATATTATTCATGTGTAATGTGCATAAAATAGGAAAGTGGGTGTAGCACTGGAATGGGAGTCAGGAGTTCTATTCCTGATTCAGCCACAGAATTCCTGTGGGGTCCTTGGACAAGTTAGTTGATCTTCCCTTTTGCCTCATGACAGGTTTCAGAGTAGCAGCCATGTTAATCTGTATTCGTAATCCATTTATAAAAAGGGAGTAGTATCCCACTCTCTCACAGGGACGGTGTGAGGATTAAATCCACCAATGATTATAGAGTGCGCTGATATTATGTTGATAAGCGCCATCTAGATAGATAACTAGAGTACAAACTAGACATCTAAACCCCTTTGATCTTTGGAAAAGTTTGGCTGTAGATCTGAACTTGGTTGTTTGGCCCATCTCAGCAACCAACTGGATCTGGACACCGACTCATCACTTCTGCTGCATACCTCCCAACTGATTCAGTGCAGAACTGGTACAAAGCAAATGTGGGAAAAATGGCTTTTGTACCTCTGCAATTACCAAGAGGAGTGGTATGTCAGCTGGCAAGTCACAGCTCCCCTTCTGCATAGTTCCAGAAAGAAGGCAATCCTGCATGTTACATCAGGGGACCAGCAATGTGGTTTTAAGGCCACCATATCCCAATCAAAGGAGACAGCAGGGAAATCGTAATGGCTGGCAGGAAGTCTGTCCATCTATTCTATCTCCCACCGAGATTCTCTGAATACAACAATGTAGGTAGCATTAGTAATATGAGCATGGATTCTTGGATCCTGCCCCTAAATTTCTCCTGCTAGTTGTCGTCTCTTTGGAGGAGAGGAATGCTGCTCTAGTTAGAGGAGCTGGGGAGAAGCTCTGTTCAGCTGGAGGCTTTAATATAGCTATGTGTCTACAAAGTTAGATCCTTGGCAGTTAGCAAAATACCTTAGCTAGACATTTCTATGGAGACTGAGGTGAGAACTGGGGAGAATTCATTAACCAAACCTCAGTGAAATAACTGCTCATCTATGGGGAAATAACAGGCCCAAATGTAAGCCTGACCAAAGGCACCAACTTTCTGCTTTCCCTGGGGATGCTTCACCCCCACTCTGCCCCGAGGCCCTGCCCCCCCCACTCCATCCCCCCCTGAGGCTCCACCCCCATTCTGCCCCCCTCCCTGAGCGTGTTCCGCCCTCGCTCCATCTCTTCCTGCACCTGCTCCTCCCCCTTCCTCCCCCGTGCCTCTTGCCCACCGCTGATCAGCTGTTCGGCAGTGGGCAGAAGGCACTGGTGGGGGCGGGAATGGGAGGAGCTGATTTTTTTTTTTCGTGGGTGCTCCAGCCCCAGATCATCCACAGATTTGGCACCTATGAGCCTGACCATAAGGATGTTAGATTAGGCCAGGGAGAAAAGGGTATAGCTAAGTAAATGAGATCAGTGAGGTCAATGCATCTACTGCCCTCCTCCTACCTGCTGCGTGTTCGTGTTTGTGTCCCTCTCCCTCCCTTCCCCTCTCTCTCCCTCAGTCCTCCACCCTTCCCTTCCAGAGAGAGACTCCCTTCTGCTTTGCTGAGCAGCCCTTTATATATGGCCCTGATTGGCTGCTCCAGCGAGCCTTTCCCCTGTTGGTGGGATCAATAAACCCTTTCCTGATTTATGGGTTCTGCACAGTCTCCCTGGTGCTGCTTTTAACCCCTTCTTCTCCCTGTGTGGAGCAGCCACCTCACCACAGCCTATGACTGGGGAAGTTTGGTCCCAGGCTGGAAGGTAGTCCCCATCCGTGTATTGAGGAACTGTAACTTGCTTGTACCATCTGTCAGGGTGAAAAAAGCTGTTAAATTCAACTCTTGCTTAGACTAAATTTAGGATTTGGAAAGCGTATTTATTTTTTATTTTCTTAAGGTAACTCTGCCCTTTATGCCTGTCTTTATGTCAGGCTTCTGACATAAGATGGATGTAGTGTAAGATGGATGTAGGGCTGCAGCTGGGGGCAATAGGCTGGAGCCTCCCTATTGATGATTCATATGTGGCTGGGAGACCATTCATGTAACATAGTTGGGTGTGTCGCTGCCTGTGGTTGGCTGTGTAAGTACAGTGCCTGTCAGAGACTTGTAGCTTGACATTAGCATCACAGTGTTAGGGATACCCCAGGCTGGTTGGTTTTGGAGGTCTCCGCTTTCCCACAGTCCAGTTTGCACCCTGGGATCCTGTCACACTCTCCCAATACCAGAAGAAAGGGGAAGGGCCAAAAAGAAGTCAGGACTCACTCCAGGGCCAATGGGGAGAAGCTTGCACTCTAAATCAGCTGGATTGACAGGGTGGGCAGATGTTAGGCAAGCCCATAGCCAGACCATGGCTGCCCACTCAGCTGCCATAACTCCCCCTCCCCGCCCAGAGGAGGGGGGACAGGGCCTGTTCTGCCTCCACAGTCAGGTCCATGTCTTCTGCCTCCAGGCCCTGCAGAGGTCCTTTATGGTACAGATCGTCTGGCGTGGAGTGCGCTGGCATACGCCTTTCTCCTACACCTCCGATGGCTCTGTTACGACCGGCAGCTCTACCTCCATCCGAGGAGTCTTCTGCAAGACCTTTCCAAGCTGCTGGTCTTCTATCAGGACCTCCTCCAGGCCTGGAAGCTGGTCTTGGTGACCAGTCCATGGCAGCCACCAAGGTGGGAGATCTCCTTATGAAGCCCCTGCTACACAACTTGGTGGTGGGCAGGTGGCAGAGTCCCCCCTCAGCGTCTGGGAGATTGGTCCTGGCAGATACCACCAGTATCAGAGATCTCTTGGTCTATGACTGGTGGGCCTGGGTGGACCCCTTGGTGCTCAGCAGTGCGTGGGGTTTTCCACCCCTCGTGTCCTCCAGCACATACTCCAGGAGGCGAGGGCGGGCTAACAGTCTGCCTCATGGACCTTCTTCAAGCTGGTCTTGCAGGAGGGTACTTCCCACCCATCCCTCACCCTTGGCCCTCCAGACCTCGCCATTGGGCCCTGCCCTGTGAGCCCCACTGGCCATCACCTCCAAATCACACGAGCTGGCTGTGCGACCTGCAACTGGTCCATTTATGAACTGTGAGAAGGAAACAACTGTATGTACTCGTGCTCCATGCCCTTCATTTCCTCACCCTTGTGTCCCACCCCAGCACCAAGTGGTGGGATCTCCTACCACCTGTGAGAGGTGAGGAGGCATGGTGGGCCAGTCTGTATTTCATCCTGACCCCCTGGCCCACAGGAGATATTAGTTGGCAGCTCCCTCATGGAGCCATGAGCATGGGTGAGTACCTGGTGCAGTTCGGCCCCCTCCCCAACATTTGCGCCTTCTGCAGTGAAAGGGAGACCCTGGTACACATCTACCTTGAGTGTGCCAGGTGCAGCCCCTTTTCCAGCTTCTACAGAACCTTCTCCTTAGGTTCTGACCGAACTTCTCCAATACCTCCTGATATTTGCACACACCATCCATTGCCCCATGAAGTCACGAGGTCACCTCGTCAGTCTCCTCCTGGCATTGGCGAAAGTGGCCATCCATCATACCAGGAGAAGGATGTTGGACAGGGAGGTTCTCTGTGACCACGGGACCTATTTCCGCTCCTCCCTTAAGTCACATATCTGGGCAGATTTCCTTTGGGCCACCCCCACTGGCTCCCTGGATGCCTTTTGAAGAGCAGTGGGTGCTGTCTGGGGTTTTCTGCTTGGTGTTCCCTTCTGGTTTCCTGATTTTGACCCTGTGACCTTCACTCCTGTCTGCGTTTTATCATTTATTGTCCTCAGTATTTACTTGGGATCTGGGTTCAGTAGCTCCTTGGGGGAGGAGGCCTTTAGATGTGCCCACATTCTCAATAGGTGCCAGCAGAACCTGCAGTTACTCATCACTGACACTCAAGCTGGCTGCAGCAACTCAGCTGCACTGACTCATCACTTAAACAGAGCCTGCAGTGACTTAGCAAGCAGTAACACTGTGGCTGCCTATTGCTGGGCAGGGCCCTGGTCAGAGAACCCCCAAGCAGAGGTAAACTGACCCTGCTAGAGCTGCAAGTTCATCTGTGCAATAGCACCACTTGGCTAGGAACCCTCCAGCTGTCTTGGTGTTACAGACTCCCTAGCCTTCCAGCTTGTTCTTGATCCTATTTCTGTTACTGCCCTGAGCCTTGCCTTGCCCATGCCCTACCCTGACTCCACTCCAGCCCTGCACCTGCCTCCTGACCTTTGGACTGACTCCAACCTGGCTTCACCCTTTGGCCTGCTTCCTGAATCCGACTACAATCCCAATTTATCCATGGACTCTGACCCCAGTTCTGACTCATGACCTGTCCCCAGACTCCAATTTCAGTATTGCCCTTGACCAAGTCCTGACTGACCATACTTTGGACTTTCAGCTGGTCCTTTGTTACTCTGAAAGGGGACTGAACTTAAGAGGTGACCTGGCCAGAGAGCCAGGTCATTGCAGGGCTGAGAAAGTGGTCAACAAGGGGTGCAAGAGAGGCGAAGACCCTGGCAACAGAGTTCCCTGTTCCCAGAGTCTCCTACGGTGGTAAGAGCAACTGCATTACAGGGCCACAGGCAACTGAGTGCACTTTAGGACCACGGTAAATTGCGGTGGGGCTGAACTTGGATTTCAGTTGGTCCCAGGACTGGGGGAATGCAAAGTCACCTTTGGACTCAACTCCCATCAGACCTGTGCTGAAAACATCATCTCAAGCAGAACAGACCATCTAGGCCAGAGAGTTCAATGAGAGGTCAAAACTTCCCCTTAGATATTTGACAGTCTCTTATCAAAGTGTGTGTTTTATGTAACCAAATGCTTGGAAAAATTGCATGAAATATTTCTGTACTGGTGTCTTAAGGATATTATGTACAAACCATATGATCACATCTTTGCAATATCCAAGAAGATATGTACTCTTACCTTCAGTTTCCAAATATAAACCCGTTGCAAAGGAGTATGTTCTGGTGCTTACCTAATCAGAAGGTAATCAGCAACAAAAAAGGCCACAGATGCAATTTGAATAAAAAGAGAAGCTGCTTTTTTTTTTTTTGGGTGAGCTGAACAGCCTTATATACTGTTATAAACAGAGATGAAAATAATATCAGAAGTTTGTCAAATTCACTAGGTCTTATACTAAACACAATGAGTTGGCTCCAATGCCTGCTAAAGTCAATGGGAGTCTTTCTACTGACGTGAATAAACTTTGGAGCGGGACCCGTTCCTTAGAGTGGGTACAAAAACAGCACGAAGAAGAACTCTTACTTCTGTGAAAGAAGTTTTTAAACAGCCTATGCACTATCTCTGGGATTCAAGCAGCATAACAGCTGCAGTATACAGGGGATGCTTCAGAATCCATTTTGTTCACTGGCGATATATTTGTCTTAGGTCTGTCAACTCCTTGTAAAATATAACACCCTGTTGCTATGTAGTGTCTCTCACAGCATGAGTAGGAACTTTGTTACAGCAAAGTTCTACATTAGCGAAGAGAATCTCAACTAAAGAAGAGAATCATACAGTATGGATACATATTGTAGTTCTGTATATGTCTTTCATATATGTCTGATGATTAATATCTATAACCTCTCACTAAACGTGTAACTAAAAGTTCTTTGAGTGGTCTCTGCATTGTAATGCTAGATTATTGAGGTTATCTATAATATATAGAAATGAATAAACAACCAAAGAATTTTAGTTACATCAAGTCTTTCAAGATACCACGAGCAGCAATTTTAAACGCTATACTAAAACTAACAACAAAACCGCATTTTGAAACACATTAAACTAAAACATATTTAAAACCCCCAAACCTAACCATTGTTTTAAGCCCAGTGTTTGAGTTTGCCATGATCAGAACCTTGAGAACAAATTTGTACATATTGGGCCTGACCCAAACCAGTGGGAGTCTTTCTCCAGTTTGTGGCACACTGTTCCATAAATTATGCAATTGTTGATTCATTTAATAATATTTTATCAGGTGACCAAATGGTGGATGCAATGGATTATACTTATTTATTTATACTGGTCTGAGATCATTTCATGAAGGGCTTTTATGCAAATATCTGTTTCTCTCATGAAGAATATGATCTTAGCAATAAGTAACAATCAGTATTACTTACAGGTAGATATAGCAGTCTCAGCCCTGCAAGGTGTTCAGCACTATGCAGACAATGTCCTTTATGTATAGGACTACAAGTGGAAGTACTTAAAAATAATATGAAAAGCCTTTTTTTAATGTACCACTAGCCCTGCAAATAAGGGAGAAATGGAAATCTTAATAGAAAATCTGATCAAATGAAGCTTAGAGATTAAGGGGATCAGGCAAAGCTGGATAAAACAAATCATAGAAATACTACACTTCTTGCACGCTAACAAATGTTCATGTATTCAGCCCCTCAGTAAGCTGTCACAGATTTGAAAGTTCTGGTGACAGGAGGTGGAGGGACAAAGAGAGGGAATCCAGACACTCGCCCTTCAGCATTTGTGAGATTTTCCAAGAAACTCTATTTGGGGAGTGACTGTCCTATCAGAGGCCTAAAAAGCTTGTGAGAGCTACTATATGATCAGACAGCAGAGCCTCTAGCCATTATAGGGGGAGCAAAGAGGTTACTGAAAGAAATGGCTGATATTGAAGAAAGTATTTAGTGTGAGGAATCTTTAGCTCTATTTTGTTCAGCTTCTCCACGTAATTTCTCTTGATATTCTTTGTGTTCCAGCAGAGTCTATCTAAAGCTTTGTGACCTCACAGCTACATTGCTCTTCATTCACAGTTGTTGCTAGAAAGAATGTAAGTTTTCTTCTTATTGCTTCAGTTTGGAATTGTACCTTCTTATGAGACTGAAGCACTTTATCCACTGTATCCATGTACCTGTGCTGTCTAGTTGTGATATGTAGAAGCATATTATGCACTATTTTTTTTTTTTACACACAAAACAAAGTGCTTGCTAACAAGTTTCATTATACCTTAGCTATGAAGCACTTAGTTTTCTTCCCTATGTTTTTTTAGTAACATGAGATTGCATTCAGAATCTCCAGGAAAAAGCAGCAGCTACTTGAAATGCAGTTTGTATAAACATGTCTTTTGAAATGTTGCAGCATACTAATGTTAGAATACATTGTCTGTCTATGATAATCAGGAACTAAATACCTATGCCACTTTTTAAAGAAAAAATATACTTTAACAAAGATGACTTTTTAAAATTACTGAATTTTGTAATTAACATTCTTACATGAAATAACAAAGAGAAAGTTAAGGGTGACTTGATTACAGCTTATTAGAATTTACAAGGGAAAAATATTTAATCGTGGGCACTTCAGTCTTGCAGAGAAAGCTGTAACATGATCCAATGGCTGGAAGTTGAAGCTACACAAATTCAGAGTGGAAATAAGACATACATTCTTAATGGTGAGAGTAATTAATCATTGGAATAATTTACCCAGGGTAGTGGTGGATTCTCAATCACTGACAATTGATTGGATGTTTTTCTAAAAGATCTACTCTAGTGATTATTTTGGGGAAGTTCTATGTGTTATACAGGAGGACAGACTAGATAATCATAGTGGTCCCTCTGGCCTTGGAATCTATGAATCTAAGAATAGAGTCTCTTGCTTTTATATCTAGTTACCAAATGTATGGTATATTACAAATATTGTGAAGGATTTGGTGTAGGACCTGATCCTTCAGCCCATACTCAAATAATTTCACTGATTTCAATTATGTTACTCACATGAGTAAAGGTTACAATATTAGGCTTTAAATGCATATGATTATTGCTGCTGATGTATCCTAATAATATAGGCATATTGGTATGCTGTCCTTGATACTCACTAGAATAATATGTGTAAGTGCCTTGCTCCTCTGTCTTTTGATTTCTTTTTTTAAGAAATAAAGGAAAAGGATAATGCATGGTTAGTTCAAATTAATTGTTGCAGGACTGACAATCGCATGGCTAGCAGACTTGCTAGTAAAAATGGTTAGGGATTAGCTGAGTAGCGCAATTTGCATCTAACTACAGATTTGAAACTTTCCCAAAAGTCTAGATGTCAGAAGACATGGGTTGGTTCTTTCTCCTCTTTAAGAAGATATTTTTTATTGATTTACTGAAAGTAATTAGAGTGACCAATGCGTGTAGAGTGACAGCGTGTTGTGAAAATCTTCAAAGATGCTAACAAGGGCCCTGGTCCTAAACCCCTTAATTTCAGTGACAGCAGGACTGGGCTGTAGATTAACAAATAGAAACATATTTCACTATGTATAATTTTGAGCCTCATCCTGCTTCAGGTGAGGTCAGTGACTAAACTCCATTGACATTGATGACTGTAGGATAGATCTTTAGATTGAAAACTGTAAGGAGTAAATCTTTTTAATGGGATGATGCCGTGTAGATAATATCATCCAAATACTAGTCTTATAATTAAATAATTAAAACATTAAAGAGAAAACAATCTATGTGAAAAATAAGACCATGAATTAATCACACATGCATACATCTAGTAAAGTAAAAAGCTCCATTCTTAGAATGGCCTTTCACAGCAAACTGTAAGGTTCAGTATTTATCTTTCTCACTCAGTAGAGGATGATTGAATTGCACATACAGTTCACCACTGTTGCTTGTATCCATAATGTAGTTAAAACTAACTAGCCAATATCTTTGTAACAAATACTTGTGCATAGCTATCTAGTTATAGAAGGTGATTTGGGGTCATTTGTGATCCTTTACATGATTGATAATTATTAGACATATATTTTGAAAATAATTACAATGCATATTTTAAGTCTTTAGTTTATGTATGCAGTGTCTGTGCGTATGCTTATTCATATATACTGTGTATATACACACTCCTATTCCCCAGCTGTTGTGGGGATTTCCTATCACAGCAAACCCAGTGATTTAGGGACTATTGAGTGAAAGTAGCAGATTAGCATTAATAACAAACAGATCTAACAATTAAATGTTCCTTTCATAGGTGCATGTATTCAAGAAGTCCTACAATGAAATTTCCAGTTCTGATGGTCCTGGTGACTCTCTCCAGCATTTTCCTATGTCAGGATTTACCAAATACTGTAGGTATGTGAACATACTCCTTTCATAGTTGATAAATTCAGAGCTGATTGAAAATATTTTTCATCAAATATGCTGACCAGCTTGTTACAGAAAAAAAATTGTGAAAAGTACCACGTATTTTTTCCTGTTTTTTTTTAAATCAAAATAAGTTTCAAATGGACCTTTTCTAAGCACTCTTTTACTAACTAACAATATATTTCTTCAGAGAGAATTGGCCTTGATTCTTGTGTAATGAAAGAAGTGATCCCCTCCTCCATTATAGTATTTTGCAGCGATTTGGCTCTGCATCGAAATAAGTGTGTGTGTGTGAGAGAGAGAGAGAGAGAGAAATGGAAGAACAGCCTGAATAACAACCTTCATCTCTAAGGTGTAATTTAACATTATGCTTATTTTATTTATTACATGCAACAGTACGAAAAAGTTGCCATATACAGCTAAAAATTATGCTATTGCTTATAATAAAGCGCACACAACGTAACAGTGCAATTTGTTCTCAAATCTTAAATAACTGTTAGTTGGAAAAGCATTCTGGATATCAACATGCAAATATACATAATAAGTGTCTCACTTTGCTTCATAATTCCTACAGTAGCTCAAATACTGTCACAAGGCGCAGTTTGAAATCTGGCGTACGATGACACCTGTATCAAGGCATGGGAAAACAAAGCAGCAGGTAGACACCTCAAATGGTGGGCAGTACTGAAGCTTAGCTGCTAAATAACTTCCAATAAGTGGTTGGAATTTTATTTTTATCTAGCAGAGTAAGAAACATTTCCTGACAAACCATTCTCATTACCTATGGAATAAGCAATTGTGTAAAATAGTTATTTTCCAGGAAGCCACTATTAAAATATGGGAAGGAAAAGGCTCATAGTTACCAACCAATCTTTAGTTTTGAAAAGACATGAATGTAGAATCAAATAGCAAAAATAAATAAATATTATGTTCCTATAAAAGATAGGTCTCTACTGGAAATACCTCGTCTGATGCATCCTAGGACTGCCTTAGCTTTTTTCATGGCCGCATCACATTGACTGCTTATAGTCATCCTGTGATCAACCAGTACATCCAGGTCTTTCTCCTCCTCTGTCGCTTTCAACCAGTAAGTCCACAGCTTATAGCACAAATTCTTGTTAGTCCCTAAGTGCGTGACCCTGCACTTTGCACTATTAAATTTCATCCCATTTCTACTACTCCAGTTTACAAGGTCATCTAGATCTTTTTGTATGGTATTCCAGTCCTCCTCTGTATTGGCTATACCTCCCAACTTTCTATCATCCGCAAATTTTATTAGCGCAAACTCACTTTTTGCGCCAAGATCAGGAATAAAAATATTAAATAATATTGGTCCCAAGACCACTAGTAACTTCCCTCCAGCCGGACAGTTCACCTTTCAGTCTGTCCCATTGTAGTCACCCCTTTAACCAGTTCCTTATCCACCTTTCAATTCTCATATTAATCCCCATCTTCTCCAATTTAACTAATAATTTCCCATGTGGAACTGTATCAAATGCCTTACTGAAATCCAGGTAGATTAGATCTACTGCATTTCCTTTATTTAAAAATTCAGTTATCTTCTCAAAGAAGGCGATCAGGTTGGTCTCACATGATCTACCTTTTGTAAAGCCATGTTGTATTTTATCCCAATTACTGTTTACCTCTATGTCCTTAGCTACTTTCTATTTCAAAATTTGTTCCAAAACTTTGCATACAATTGAGGTCAAACTAACAGGCTTTTAGTTTCCTGGATCACTTTTTTTCCCCCTTTCTTAAAAATAGGAGCTATATTAGCAATTTTGCAGTCATAGGGTACAATCCCTGAGTTTACAGATTCATTAAAAATCCTTGCTATTGGGCTTGCAATTTCATGTGCCAGTTCCATTAATTAAGATTACCTGGAGGCCCCAATTTAGACTCATTAAGCTGTTTGAGTTTGTCTTCCACATTGGATGTGGTAATTTTTACCTCCATATCCTAATTGCCATTAGCCACCCTGCCACTACTCCTAAACTCTTCATTTGCCTCAGTTTTTAATGAGGCTAATGATTTGTTTAGGTGTTGGATGATGGCCTAGATTATCTTTAATCTCCTCCCCATCCTCAGTGCTTAGTGGTCCCATTTCTTCTTTCCTTGTTTTCTTCTTACTTATATGGCTATAGAGCCTTTTACTATTGGTTTTAATTCCCTTTCCAAGGTCCAACTCTGCTTGGCTTTTAGCAGTTCTCACTTTATCCCTACACTTTCTGACCTCCAAGAGGTAGTTTTCCTTGCTGATCCCTCCCATCTTCCATTCCTTGTAGGCTTGCTGCTTTCTCATCATCACCTGTTTGAGATGCTTGCTCATGCAGCTTGGTCTGCAACCTTCCCTATGATTTTTTCCCCCTTTCTTGGGATGCAGGTTTCAGATAGCTTTGGCAACATTGACTTAAAATTATTCCAAGTTTTTCAGATCCTTGAATTCTTTGGTCCAATCCACTTCTCTAATTCCCTTAATTTATTAAAGTTTGCTCTTTAGATCTGCAACGAGAGTCCTTGATTTCAATTTTTGTTTATCCTTCCATTTAGTTTAAACTGAATTAACTCATGATCACTCAAACCAAGGTTGTCCTCTACCACCAGTTCTTCTGTGAGGTCGTCACTACGCACCAATACCAAATCTAAAATGGCATCACCTCTTGTTGGTTCAGCAACTATTTGGTGAAGAAATCTCTTAGCTATCACACCCAGGAAAACCTACTATTACTAGTAGCACTTTTCCTCCAATCTGTATCTGGGAAGTTAGTCTCCCATGATCACACAATTTCCAGTAGTATTTATTTCATTAAAAACATTAAAGAAGTCTCTAACCATAATCAACTTGGATCCTGGTGATCTGTAGCACACCCCAAGCACTACATCATGGGAACCTATAGTAGCTTTCTTCCCCAAAGTGATTTTGGCCCAAACAGACTCTGGTTTATCCATTCCATCACTTCTAATTTCTTTACAGTCTACCTCATCATCAACATGCAATGCTACTCCACCACCTTTGCCTTTATTTCTGCCTTTTCTGAACAGCATATACCCTTCAATACCTGTACTCCAGTCATGACTACTATTCCACTATGTTTCTGTTACCCCTATAATATCTGGTTTCACTTCCTGCATGAGTAGTTCTAGTTCCTCCATTTTGTTACCCAGCCTCCTTGCATTGGTGTATAAACTTCTTAACTGATGCTGCTTGGCTTTGCCCACATTCGTCGCCCAAGTGGTTACAGTCATTCTACAGCCTATCTGACTGGTATCAGCACTATCCTTTCTATTAATGTCCATTCTCCTACCTGCTGCTGTTCCTTTCTCTATTGCTGTATCCTTTCTTACTTGATTTTTCCCCCTCTTAAAATCAGGCATGGAGATTACATCAGCATCTCCCAACAGTCTCCCCTGAGTTCCTAGTTTAAAGCTCTTTTAATGAGTTGCACCATCCTCCTTACCAAAAGTCTATTTCCCTCCTTACTCAGGTGGAGTCCATTCCAAGACAACTGTCTTCTGTCCATGAATGTCTCCCAGTGGTCAGACATCCCAGAGCCCTCCTTATAGCGTCAGTGCCTGAGCCATCTGTTGATTATCATAATGTTGTCTCACCTTCATTCTCTCCTCTAGGGACAGGCAGAATCCCACTGAACATCACCTGAGCCTCCATTTCCTTAAGCATCTTCCCCAGCCTGGCATAGTCTCCCTTGATATGTTCCAGCAAGAATTTAGAGGTGTCATTTGTTCCCACATGAAGGACAATAAGTGGATTCTTTCCTGCTCCCATTAGGATTCTCTTCAGCCTCAGGTCCACATCCCTTATCTTAGCTCCCAGCAAACAGCACACCCTTCAGTTCTCTGGATCAGCTCTGGTGACAGGCCTGTCTGTTCTTAGTAGGGAGTCCACAATCAGGTAGACCTGCCTTTTCCTGATCATGGTGTGATTCTCTGGCCTTCCTCCTGTTCTTTCTGTCTGCAAGTCCTCTTGTCTTTTTATTCTCCCTTGCAATCTTTTGTAAGTCATTCTGTATCCTTCTGGGGCTCTGAATTCTGGGTATCTCCACTAGCTCTTCTCCTTACAGGATTAGCTGCTCTCTTCTTCTTCCTTGCCCTCCCTCCTTCAATTATAGCCTGCTGTGCCCCTTCTTCATTTTCCAACTCAGCAAACCTGTTCCTGAGCATTATTTCTCCGTCACTAGCTGGTCTTTTCCTCTGCCTGGTTCTCATAGTCACATGCTTCCACTGGCCACTTTCCTCACCCAGCTGTCTCCCCTCCAGGTTCTTCAGTCCAGCTTGCATTTGCAAGTCTTGACTTTTCCCTTAAGCCTCCTCTTGCCTTTGCTCCAACATCTGCTCAACCCCCTTTGAAACTCAACCGTAGTTTCCACCTGCATCTCCAGGCTTTGGATCTACTCTTCCATCAGCTCTGTGATGGGGCAGTTCATACAAATGACTTTCTTTTCAGATACCTGCTCTAGGATCATGTACATCTCACAGCTTCCACATCCAGTCATCTTCATTGTCTCTTCCATGGCTTCAGTCACTACCACTGCTACCTCTGTACCTGTCATAGCCTTTCTGCCTAAATATCTGTCAAGGGGAAAAAAACCCCAAAGACCCAAACAAACACCAAAAGAAAACCAGAACATCACAGACCCAACCCCCAAGTCCCCTTACAAACTCCTACTCAATCTCCCCTGTTTGCTGCTCCTGTGCTGCTGGCTGATTATTTGGCTTCCTAATCAGGGAAGCCCACACCCCCTAATCAGGGTTTGGCCTCTCATAGCACACTGCCCCCTACCATCGTCTACAAACTGAACAAGGAAAAAACCCACACAAGACCAAAAAAGCCCCACACAACACCCACAAAAAACTGGGCACTGCCTCTAAGGACCAGGGGCTTGTTCCTCCCTTCTCCTCCAACAGAACTCCCACTCAGACTTCCCTGTTTACACCTCTGTTTTCTGCACCTGGGTGTGTGGGCCAAACACAGGATGACTGTGAGCCACCAATGTGATGTGGTTATGAAAAATGCAAATGTGATCCCAGGATGTATCAGGTGCAGCATTTCCAGTAGAGATAGAGAAGTATAAATGTCATTGTACAAGGCACTGCTAAGATCTCATTTGGAATACTGTGTACAATTTGGTCACTCATGTTGAGGACAGATGATTCCAACTGGAACAGGTGCAAAGAAGAAATACTGGGATGATCAGGAGGATGAAGGGCATAACTTATGAGAGAAAAGTGGAAGATCTTGGCTTGTTTAGTCTAGCACACCAAAAATAGGCTTTCTATAAATACTCAGGGTGGGGAACACGAGAGGGTGAGGAGTTATTTAGTTATTTAAACTAAAGGACAATGTTGGCACAAGAATAAACGGGTATCAAATGGCCATGAACAAATTCAGGCTACAAATAGAAGAAGGTTGCTAACCATCAGAGGAATGACGTTCTGCAGCAGCCTCTCAATGGGAGTTGTGGAGGCAAATGACTTAATTAGTGTTACAAGAGAGCAGGACAAATTTATGAATGTGATTGTATGATGAGGTTGCTTGTGATGGCGTCACTGGTCTCACTTCCAGTTTATATCTTATGTTCCTAAGAGCTCATGCTTCAGGGCTTCAGCCAGCTGCCTCTAAGGCAATGGTTTTCAAACTTTCTTTTCTGGGGACCCAGCTGAAGAAAATTGTTGATGCCCGTGACCCAGTGGGGCCAGGAATGAGGAGTTCAGGGTGCGGGAGGGGGCTCAGGGCTGGGGCAGGGGGTTGGAGTATGGGGGGGTCAAGGCTGGGGGTGCAGGCTCTGGGATGGGGCCGGGGATGAGGGGTTTGGGGTGCAGGAAGGGATTCTGGGTTGGGGGGGCTCAGGGCTGGGGCACGGGGTTGGGGCGTGGACTTACCTCATCAGCTGCTCCTGGTCGGCGGCACAGCTGGGGGTGCCGAGACAGGCTTCCCGCCTGTCCTGGCACCGTGGACTGCGCTGTGCCCTGGAAGTAGTCAGCAGCAGGTCTGGCTCCAAGGCGAAGGCGTGCAAGTGGCTTTGTGTGACTCTCGCCCACAGGCAGCACCACCTCCCCCTGGTTCCCAGCCAATGGGAGTGCGGAGCTGGTGCTCGGGGTGAGGGCAGTGCATGGAGCCCCGTGGCCCCGCTGCCGAGAAGCTGGACTGGCTGCTTCCAGGGCGCAGCGCGGTGTCAAAACAGGTAAGCACTAGCCTGCCTCAGCTGAGCAGCACCGCCAACAGGACTTTTAACATCCCGGTTGGTGGTGCTGACCAGAGCGACCCAGTGCCTGACATGCCGGGACCCATTGCGACCCGAAGTTTGAAAAACGCTGCTCCAGTGGGTCACGAAAGGATTTTTCCCCTCTCCAGTATATTCTGGGCTAGGATTTTTTGTTGTTGCTCTTTTCTCTGAATCATCAGGGATGGCCATGGCTGGAGATGGGATACTGGGCAGGGTGGGCAGGCTCTCTGAGGCGGCACCCAGCATTCTGTCTCTTAGTTATTTGGCTGGCTGGTTCTTGCTCACTATATGGGGGCTGGGAATGCATTTTCCCCCAGGTCAGATTGGCCAGCGACCTGTTTTTCGGTTGTTGTTTTTTTTGCCTTCCTCTGTGGTGTGAGGGTGCAGGTCAGTTGCCAGGATTATTTCGATATATCTCACTTAATCATTCCCTGCTACTGCAGGGGCCTCAGGCTGGTGCACCTCAATCCCCCCGTTCTCTTTTTGTGGCACATAAGAGGCTAGTCTCCTGTTGGCTGTAATAATTTGGTCTAATTTCGGCTGCTGGGTTTACTGCGTAGGTGCTGTTGGGGGCCTGTGAGACTAGATGATCTGGTGGTCCCTCAGATCATATGTCAAGGGAATGCAAGCAGAAGTGTTCTGACTGCCCCCTTCACAGGTGCCCAAGCAGGAGGAAAGGGCTCTCTTTGTCTGCATCCTCCCTCCTATGATGAGCCAGAAACCAAACCTGACCACTTAATAATAATTGCACAGAACCAACAATGAGAAACCAGTTTTTCATTGGCAGCGCTAACAGGGTCAGTATCTCAGTGACCGTAACTTGGCTTCACTCCATTGGAGTCAATAGTTCTATGCCAATTTCCCCCACGAGAGTTGTTTTTATAGAAAAATACCAAGCAAATTAACTCTTTGGCAAATGAAACTAATTATAATTATAAAAACTTTTTAAAATTGCAGAGGTTGATCTTCAGGAGTTCAGATTGTCCAAAGCATTGGATCTAAACATAGCTGAAGGATCAAACTCAGATTTTTTAGTTTACCACATTAATCCTACCATACAGCTCAGGAAAAACACCAGGTACGCCATAAATTAAACTCTGTGTGCTTCTTCCTTAAAACTAAGATTTTGCTGAAGAAATGGATCATAGTTAACACAGAATGTGAGTAAGATTTATGGGCTATATTGGGACTGGTCTTTGTGCAGGTGCATGAGCGGAGGGTGCAAAGAGGTTTTCACTACCTTAGACCTACCATGCAAGAGTCACTGCACTCACTTGAGTTTCTCCCTGCACCTTGATGCTGGCTAGCTTGCCAGGTGCAAAAAATGAGTTGGAAGGAAAACACTGCACCTTGTGAAGGAATTGTGCAGTGGGTGCACTGTTGTTTTCAGTAGAAGTCTGCCTGAGAGCAAAATGTAGAATCTTTTTGGAAGTAATAAAGTGTGTGCTCTCATTAACATTATGTGGACAAATTCTTGAAATGCCACTCTTAAAGTGCACCCCTTAGTGACTCTCTAGCTGACCCTCTACCACACTACAGCACTGTTAAAATAATAAAGTTTAAATGCATTAGAGATGAAATTTGTTGAATGGGATTTGGTTTACATAGTGTCTCAATATGTAGACTTTAATTGGACTACATGTGTTCTTGTTTTAGTGGTGTTCATCCAGATTGCTTGCCTTCAGAATATTCCATCATTGTTACGTTTAAGATGCCAGAAGACACTCCACAAAATGTGCAAAATTTATGGCAAGTTAGTGATTCTGATGGCAAAAACAGAGTTGGTATTCGCTTTCTGGGAGACAAAAAATCTCTGGATTTCTTTCATGCCACTCCATCCGAAACACTCATGTTCAGGACATTCAGCAATGTGGACAAGACTTTTGATGGTTCTTGGCACAAGCTAGCATTAAGTGTGAAAGGCAAGGATACAAAATTATTGATTGACTGTCAGGAGGTCAGTGCAGTTCCAGGAAATGAACAGAGCGGTGTTTATGGAAATGGATACATTTTGCTGGTAAAAAGATCAGTTGAAGAGTCTCCTGTTTTGGTAAGTAGCTCTTCTAGCTTGAGTAATATTACTACACAGTGTCATCTACTGGAAATATAAGAGAAGAAAGCCATTAGGCTAGGTCCGTGAACCTAGTTAGTGTTCAGTGTTTTTCTTCTAAGTGTTTTTCTGATTCTTTTCCTAAATACAGTTGTTTATAATTGCTCATCTTGCTACTGGTGGGATTCCATTCAGACACTAACTATCCTCTGTGCACTCTCCCATAAGGTGAAGTTTTCCTTAGCTACAGTTAATATCCTTTTGTTTGTGAACCTTTCAAATGGATCTGTTGAATTTAAATTCCCTCTGCCCCTTAAAAAATTTAATATCTCCAGCAGGTTCCTTTTTTTCTCTCCACTTGCTCCCACTGAAATCAATGACAAAACTCTCATTAATTTTAGAGGTACAGGAGCAGGCTTTTAATTACATTTCATCTGATGAAGTGAGCTGTAGCTCACGAAAGCTTATGCTCAAATAAATTTGTTAGTCTCTAAGATGCCACAAGTCCTCCTTTTCTTTTTGCGAATACAGACTAACACAGCTGCTACTCTGAAACAAAAGTAGTAGTAACTTTTCATACAGTTATCTCTGAAGTTATCTACTCAATATTTTTCCCATAAGTGGCACACAATACTTTATTACTTTCACTAGAACTCCCTCTGGTGGTGAGCATGTGACTCTAAAAATTGTTACTATTTTGTGCAATAAAGATTTGTAGTTATCAGCATTCAGAATAGCAGTGAAATACTTCCTACATGTAAATATAATAACAAATACAATTACTGGCCTAGCACAGGCTTTATGCTAGAGGTAACTGTATTTTGATTTTGTATTTCTGTAGACTAGGAATGGAAGCAAACATAGAGTGAGAAAAGCCAATAAGATTTTTTAAAAAAATTTACCCTTGGTCATTTTATTAGTGGATAATAGAGCATACAGCAAGTATTTGACTTGAAATTTTGCCTTGTACAAGGAAATCAGATTGGGTAATTTAGAATTTAAAAAAAGAAAAGCAACAGAGATAGAATTTGCTCTTTTAATGGCAGTACTCCAATGTGAGCCGGATTCTGCAGCTACTCCGGATACAGAATTCATTGGTGAGGGGCGGAAAAGAATGAGGGTGGAGAGGAACAATTGGTCAATGTCTGTGGCTGTGCAAATGTGTCTGTGACGAGGAGCACAAAGTGGGTAGGTGTGAGTTTGCGCGCGTGTGCACTAAGTTTTCTTAGCACATTTTTGCTATTGCTCACATTAGTTTAATCCAATGATTTTGTGTGTCAGGTGGATTTACAACAACGGTAATGCAAATGTAATGCAGATAAAGCTTACTCAGAAGGCTGCTGTGAGCTTTTGGATATTGTGAGTAGGCTATGCGCTTTCTTTCATGAACTCCTTTGCTTCAGCACTAACCGACAGAGTGAGCACAGGTTTTGCAGTGTTCTGTACTAAATGAGATAGACAGGGCCGCAGGGAGACTTCCCCAAATCTCATGTTGCATGGGGAGCAGGGGAAATGTTTGGCAGCTGGGTGGATCAGGATGTGTTTTGCTAAGGAACTGAAGAAGGGATAGAATGGGGCTTAGGGTGTTGTCATTATTATGCAGATTCAGAAGGGTTTCATCATCTGGAAATGGGGCAGGGCATTAGTAGCTGAGAGTGAGCTTCAGGGGTGCTGGAACAATTTTTATAGTGGGGGTGCTGATGATGGAGACAACGTATTTGGTGTTTGTTATTACTACTTCATAGAATTGGAAGGGACCTTGAGAGGTCGTCTAGTCCAGTCCCCTGCCCTCAAGGCAGGACTAAGTATTATCTAGACAATCCCTGACAGGTGTTTGTTCAACCTGCTCTTAAAAATCCCCAGTGATGGAGATTCTACCACCTCCCTAGGCAATTGATTCCAGTGCTTAACCACCCTGACAGTTAGGAAGTTTTTCCTAATGTCCAACCTAAACCGCCCTTGCTGAAATTTAAGCCCATTGCTTCTTGTCCTATCCTCTGAGGTTAAGAACAATAATTTTTCTCCCTCCTCCTTGTAACTTTTATATACTTGAAAACTATTATCATGTCCCCTCTCAGTCTTCTCTTCTCCAGACTAAACAAACCCCATTTTTTCAATCTTCCCTCGTAGGTCATGTTTTCTTGACCTTTAATCATTTTTGTTGCTCTTTTCTGGATTTTCTCCAATTTGTCCACATCTTTCCTGAAATATGGCACCCAGAAATGGACACAATACTCCAGTTGAGGCCTAATCAGCGCAGAGTAGAGCAGAAGAATTACTTCTCATGTCTTGCTTACAATTCTCCTGCTAATACATCCCAGAATGATGTTTGCATTTTTTTTTTTTTGAAACAGCGTCACACTGTTGACTCATATTTAGCTTGTGATCCACTATGACCCCCAGGTCCCTTTCCACAGTACTCCTTCCTAGGCAGTCATTTCCCATTTTGTATGTGTGCAGCTGATTGTTCCTTCCTAAGTGGAGTACTTTGCATTTGTCTTTATTGAATTTCATCCTATTTACTTCAGTCCATTTCTCCCATTTCTCCAGATCATTTTGAATTTTCATCCTATCTTCCAAAGCACTTGCACCCCCTCCCAGCTTGGTATTGTCCACAAACTTTATTCAAGCCGGGGATGTGGCAGCACCCCTAGTTCCAGCTCCACTGGTGAGTCTGGGCTTGTAGAGTGTACCTCTCAAGGTATGTAGGGGGTTCCCTACAGGCCACTAAATTCAGGTTCTGGTTACTGTGAAAGCTGACGGAGCAAGAACTCTCGAAAGCTATGCATCTGATGTGTGTGCCTAGCACCAGCTCTGTTATATGATTCAGGAACATTTTCTAATGCCGTTTGCGGAGAACAGAGATGGCAGCTCCCCATGCCATCAAATCAGTCATGTTCCTCAACTCACTTTTTGCCATGCAGAAAATAAAAAAACATGTATCTTCATTGTCTATGCGGAGCAAGTGCTCAACAGGGTCTTACTGGAAACCCAGATTGTAAATGTGCCCATGGGAGACCAGGAGATCAAGGAGCAAGAGGGCCCAAGGTATAATTTAAAAATCAACTTTCTATTTGTGAAGATCATTTTTAATTTTTGTGTGGAAATGATGTCCCTTTTTCTACTCCTGTGCCAGGGGCAAAAAGTGGAGAAGGGAGAACAAGGAAAGTCTGTCAGTGTTGGAAATCTGGTAATTACGATTTATGCTTTGTCTTTCATATTAAATAAGACAACATGCCTTCATTTGTATAGTCTACATTGCTCAGTAATAAAGATAGGCGGCTTTGAAAACATATTCACCATTGCTGTACATGGTGGACAAAAGGGAGCTTCAACAGTAGTAACATGAGGGAGGGGCAATGATCTAGCTCAGGGGTGGGCAAACTTTTTGGCCCGGGGGCCACATCGGGGTTATGAAAAGGTATGGAGGGCTGGGTAGGGAAGGCTGTGCCTCCCCATACAGCCTGCCCCCCGCCCCCCTGACTGCCTCCCTCAGAACCCCTGACCCATCGAACTCCACTTGCTCCTTGTCCCTTGACTGCCCCCACCCCCTCTGCTCCCTGTCCCCGGCTGCCCCGCCTCCTATCCACACCCCTGCCCCCTGACAGGCTCCCCGGGACCCCTGACCCATCCGACCCCCACCCACTCCTTGTCCCCTGACTGCCCCCTGGGACCTCCTGTCCCTTATCCAACTCCCCTTCTCCCCGCCCCCTTACCTTGTTGCTCAGAGCGGCAGGATTGGCTTACTTGAAAGCCTGGGAGGTGGGCGGGTGCAAGCGGCGGGTGCTGCGGCGTGCCTGCGGGGGAGGGAGGACAGCAGGGGAGGGGCTGGGGGCTAGCCTCCCCGGCCAGCAGGACCAGCTCCAGGCACCAGCGTTCCAAGCAGGTGCTTGGGGCGGCAGTCAGAAAGAGGCAGCAGAGTTTCCGTGGTGGCGGCAATTCGGTGGCAGCTTCTCTGTTCTACCGGCTGCAGCGGCAATTTGGCAGTGACAGGTTTTCTCAGGGCTTGGGGCGGCAAAAACGGTAGAGCCAGCCCTGCCAGCTGGGACCTTGGGCCAGACAGGATGGTCCTGCAGGCTGGATGTGGCCTGCGGGTGGTAGTTTGCCGACCTCTGATCTAGCTGCTCCTTCCCTTTCAGGCCCCTTCCTAAACCTAGTGACCAAGGGATTTTGCAGGTTCCTTAACCAAAGTTTGTTCAGTAGTCTGTGGTTCAACCCTTTCCATCCTGTGATCTTATGTTACAACAGAAACTAGTTTCAGGACCCCTTTCTAATCTAGCCAAAAAGAAGAGGGTAGTCACGACCCCCTGGTATTGCTGGGGATCATGACCTGTGAGTTGAGAATCCATGTTCTATTGTTTTATGTTCTCTGAATACTCACAGAAGTTAGATAAAAGCATAAATACTATTGCTGGAAGGTTGCAACCTAATACTACTTTATTTCTTAGAATTCAGAACAATGTCACACGAACCCCAAAACAGAGAGAGAGAAAACAGGCTGCTCACTTAGGCAGCAAGGCATAGCTCACCTCATCCTGCTTTAAGCTGGCTCTTTCTTTACTGACTCTGTACTCCATGCTTTACTACAAGCAGGACCAGGAATGCCACCCCACTCTTAAAGTAATAACATGCAATTGTAACACAGTCCCACATATGGGAAATTTAGTTTGTCTCATTCCTAAAGTGCAGAAGTCCCTCTTATGACTCAGAAAAAAGACACATTCAGTTTCATGTCAGCTGTCTGAACTTGTCAAGTTAAACCTAAATATCACCGCTTTGAATTCCGTAGTTTTGGTGTCACTTTATGATGTCACCTCAAGAGAGTAGGCACTTCAGGAGCCAGTCCCAAAGTATTAGAAGATCGATAGTGACTTCTCTCTTGCCATCTGACCAGCTTCCTTCCTGCACCCAAGCTCCAATTCCAGTGCATGAACCCTGTTGAGCTTGCATTGTACCATTTGGGCTGTAACATGATGATATCCTCATGCTTTAACCCAACTGTGCAGTTAACACTGGAAATTCTTCTAGGTTGCCCACTCAGTCCCAATTACAATTGCCACTAGTTGCTGTTGCAAGATTCAGTAGAGAAGCTAAGGGCAGAATGAGTATAGAGGTCTTCAATCTCTTAGCTATAAAGGTATTTCCTTTAGGACTGGCTTAAAGATCTCAATTGGCAGCAGGGGGAAACTGGCATTGACTCTGCCCATGCTGTAACTTTGTGTGGATATAAAAAGAACTTCAGATCCCAATGCAGTCATTCCAATGACGCTCACTAGCAGGCTATTCACTTAAAATTAAACAGTGAAATTGTTTTTCTTGTTAATAGGGAGTTTGTGGTAACCAGGGAAATTATGGAAACACTGGAGAGCCTGGTCCAAAAGTATGACTGATTTATTGTTCAAGTATATAAAAATATCTGATTTTTTTTTTCATATGTTTATACCATATATTTTATTTTTCCTTCAAGGGTTTAGTGGGCACTAAGGGTGAAAAAGGAATGAGGAGAGGGTTACATGGTGAATGGGTATGTATTGCATTATATTCTGCATGAAGCCAAAGTTCAGAATCAAACAGGAAACTAAGCAGCCTATTAACTTTTTTGCTGTGTATTTGTATGTGAATTATTAAAGGGAAAATGAACAACATACTTGTGATCTGAAGGATCCCAGAGACATGTTGCCATTGCCAAAATATTGAACAGAACACTTCATCTGTAAATATGAAATGTTAACCATGAATCTGCTATCAGAAATAATTTAGGGCCATAGCTAATTTAGGGCATAGCTTCTTTAAAGTCAGTAGAGCTACAGTGATTTACTGCAGCTGAGGTTCTAGTCCATATAACTTGTTTATGATTTGAAGAAGTAATATCCATTGGAAAATGCTAGGAAATCAATATGGTTTACAGGGAAATCACCATCAAACTGATCTGGCAGCAAACTAGATTGATAAACTGACTTTATCTACTACCCAAGATCCATAAACCTGGAAATCCTGGGCGCCCCATCATCTCGGGCATTGGCACCCTGACAGCAGGATTGTCTGGCTATGTAGACTCCCTCCTCAGGCCCTACGCTACCAGCACTCCCAGCTACCTTCGAGACACCACTGACTTCCTGAGGAAACTTCAATCCATCGGTGATCTTCCTGATAACACCATCCTGGCTACTATGGATGTAGAAGCCCTCTACACCAACATTCCACACAAAGATGGACTACAAGCCGTCAAGAACACTATCCCCGATAATGTCACGGCTAACCTGGTGGCTGAACTTTGTGACTTTGTCCTTACCCATAACTATTTCACATTTGGGGACAATGTATACCTTCAGATCAGCAGCACTGCTATGGGTACCCGCATGGCCCCACAGTATGCCAACATTTTTATGGCTGATTTAGAACAACGCTTCCTCAGCTCTCGTCCCCTAAAGCCCCTACTCTACTTGCGCTATATTGATGACATCTTCATCATCTGGACCCATGGAAAAGAAGCCCTTGAGGAATTCCACCATGATTTCAACAATTTCCATCCCACCACCAACCTCAGCCTGGTCCAGTCCACACAAGAGATCCACTTCCTGGACACTACAGTGCTAATAAACAATGGCCACATAAACACCACCCTATACCGGAAACCTACTGACCGCTATTCCTACCTGCATGCCTCCAGCTTTCACCCTGACCACACCACACGATCCATCGTCTACAGCCAAGCTCTGCGATACAACCGCATTTGCTCCAACCCCTCAGACAGAGACAAACACCTGCAAGATCTCTGTCAAGCTTTCTTACAACTACAATACCCACCTGCAGAAGTAAAGAAACAGATTGATAGAGCCAGAAGAGTTCCCAGAAGTTACCTACTACAGGACAGGCCTAACAAAGAAAATAACAGAACACCACTAGCCGTCACCTTCAGCCCCCAACTAAAACCCCTCCAACGCATTATTAAGGATCTACAACCTATCCTAAAGGATGACCCAACACTCTCACAAGTCTTGGGAGACAGGCCAGTCCTTGCCTACAGACAGCCCTGCAACCTGAAGCAAATACTCACCAACAACCACATACCACACAACAGAACCACTAACCCAGGAACTTATCCTTGCAACAAAGCCCGTTGCCAACTGTGCCCACATATCTATTCAGGGGACACCATCACAGGGCCTAATAACATCAGCCACACTATCAGAGGCTCGTTCACCTGCACATCCACCAATGTGATATATGCCATCATGTGCCAGCAATGCCCCTCTGCCATGTACATTGGTCAAACTGGACAGTCTCTACGTAAAAGAATAAATGGACACAAATCAGATGTCAAGAATTATAACATTCATAAACCAGTCGGAGAACACTTCAATCTCTCTGGTCACGCAATCACAGACATGAAGGTCGCTATCTTAAAACAAAAAAACTTCAAATCCAGACTCCAGCGAGAAACTGCTGAATTGGAATTCATTTGCAAATTGGATACTATTAATTTAGGCTTAAATAGAGACTGGGAGTGGCTAAGTCATTATGCAAGGTAGCCTGTTTCCTCTTGTTT